>NC_081419.1:142616467-143253967 GCF_949786415.1 Peromyscus eremicus | reverse complement strand
ATGTAGACATCAGGGAACAACAGCCCCCGTGATGATGACAAATACACCAGTGTCATGTTCGTCACAATCACATCACAATCTCTGTCACTTCCACTAATGGCTGTTAGACATCATCACTTATAATTAGATATTATGTGTTATAATGTAAAAGGGACTTAGAAGTCCACTTGCTGGGAAGGATGACGGAGAAGGGCACTGGTTCAAGAGGGATAATTGAAGAAAGCATGAAGAAATACATAAACAGCAACAAGAAAGTTGCCTCAGAATTTCAGAAAATGAAAGAAGTGGGGCCATGAGCAGAAGTCTTTTCTGGTATTTGCATGGCCAGCAGATCCTAGCAGTCCAAGCCCTCTCTGTACACTAACAGAATGACTTGTCATTTCTCCTCCCTTCCTCTCCCCCCACCTCTGTGTGTGGTGCTGAGGGTGGACCCCAGGGTTTCATCCATGCTGGATCAGCCCCCACCATTGAGCTATACCTGAGCAATTAGTTTCACTTGCTAACTAAGTTGTTCTCTGGGTACTGATGTTAGGTCCTGTGGCCAGGCAAACAAACCACATAAATAGATGCATTCCCCTGTTAAAGTAGACTGGCCACTGATATTTTTTTTTGGCAGGGGGGGCGCACATTGAGATAGAACTTTTTTGTGTAGCCTTGGCTGTCCTAAAACTCGCTCTGTAGACCACACTGGCCTTGAACTCACAGAGATCCGCCTGCTTCTGCCTCCCAAGTGATGGGATTAAAGGCGTGCGCCACCACTGCCCAGTGGTCACTGACATTTCTGAAAACATAATTGCTATAGTATAGGGAGGGTAAGGGGGAGACAACAATGCTGAGGGTGAGTACCACTACAACACACACACACACACACACACACACACAGGAGGCAAAAGAGGGTAATAGCATTTATACATGTATACACTTACATATTACATTTTTATTATAGAGCATAGCAATCATACATTTACATATTATGTATTCATATATAGCTGAAATAACAATAGATATATTTCCATAATATATATTATATATCTATAGTGGTCATGTATTATATATACATATACATATCCCATATCCTGTAATTCAGAGCTGTAGTGGATGTGTTCCATGTAGACTTCTAGACCAGGGGCTTCCTCCCATCCCTTGCCATCAGAATCCCCAGATTCTAAATCCCCAGACTCTCCTGGGAGTCTGAAAATCTATATTTTCACCAGGTCTCTATGTGAAGACCACTTCCAAGAAAGGCTGAGAACCTTGCTCTATTCCAGATGCCAGACCTTCCATATTTTCAAAACTTCCTGTAAGAGCCAAGACATTCTCAATTTCCTTCTGATATCCTGGGAGGGGAGGAGGTTCCTTCCGGTTTCCAAAGTGTTTTGAAGTTTTAATGAAGGCCTCTCTCTGGCAGCTTCTGGACCTGGTTGTGACTTGGCAATCTTTCCTCACAGCTGGTTCCATTGAGCCCCTTGCTCTGTCCACATCCTGACACTGATGGTCTTCTCACATATCAACCTACTAATGTAGATTTCTTTTCATGCTTCCTTGAAATGATACCCTTTTTAACTTAAATAATTCCACTTCAAAACAAGATGGTTGTGTCATTTACCAGCCACAGTCAACGCAAATTGGTAGCATTTGTCATCAATTGATGGCCACTGGATATAATCAAAAACCTGAGATTATAATGTCATATTTTCCATTGTGAGCTGTTTCTTGCTAAATCTGAGGTCTACTCTTTCTGATAAACATGGAGGGGAGAGGCACTAAAGACGAGAGAATATCAAAGTGGGTCTTTCTTCTAGATGTGATGGGAAGTTGAGGTGTCTTTGAGAGGGGGACACTGTCATCACTGTGTTACTTAGTGACCTTAAAACCATCACCAGTGGTGTGCCGCCCCAAGGCAGGACTACAGTGGGTTAAATCATAGTCAACAATGGGTTTGCTTCCTTTATCATTGTTCTAGTTTTTTTCTCTGTTGCTCTGTTTTAAGGGAGAGGAGCTTATTTGGCTTCTAATTCTAGGCCAAAGAGTCTACTACTGCAGGGGAGTTATAGCAGCACGAGTTTGAGATGGCTAGTCAAACCATGTCCTCAGTAAAAAGCAGAGATAAGCAAATGCTGCCTGCTTGCTTGTTTCCATCTAGCTTTTCCCTGTCATATATAGTTTAGGACCCCTGCCTAGGGGATGGTGCCACCCACAATGGGCTGGGTCTTCCTATGTCAACAGTCAAGGCAATCCCTCACAGACAAGCCCACACACTAACCTGATCTAGACAATTCCTTAATTGAGGCTGCCTTAGCAGGTGATTCTCAGTTGTAGCAAGTTGACATTTAAAACTACCATCACACCAATAGCTGTGGACTTAACTGACCCTGACCAACTTGTGGGAAGGATCCAGCTATGGGAAACTGTAGCTTGAGTTTTCCTGACTGGCCCACAGTCAAAGCAAATCTCTGACACCCGCCAGTCCCACAGCCACTCAGACCCAACCAAATAAACACAGAGACTTATATTGGTTACAAACTGTATGGCCGTGGCAGGCTTCTTGCTAACTGTTCTTACAGCTTAAATTAATTCATTTCCATTCATCTATACCTTGCCACATGGCTCGTGGCTTACCGGGATCTTCGCATGCTGTTTGTCATCATGGCGGCTGGCAGTGTCTCTCTGACTCAGCCTTCCACTTCCCAGCTTTATTCTCCTCCTTGTCCCACCTACACTTCCTGCCCAGCCAATGGCCAATCAGTGTTTTATTTATTGACCAATCAGCAACATACTTGACATACAGACCATCCCACAGCAGGAAACTTCCAATGGTATGGCAACTGTTTGAGCTAGCGGTCTATAACCTTTTTCCTTCACACCTTTATTTCCCAGCTTTCACTGCTAATAACAAAGTCAGGGGCATTCACTTTTCAAACAAAAGATATTGGGGACCAACTATGTGTTGGGTCCTATGCACACAAAAGCAACAGGACATAATGTCTACCCATCACAAGTTCAGAATCACTGTGGTGGTTTGAATTCTTTAACATTTATTGAGTGCTTACTTTGTGCAAGGTACTGTTCCAAGTGCCTTGTTAATATTACTACTTTACTTCTCCCAACAATCCCAAGAGGGTGGCTTTACTACCCTTTTTCTGCCAATAAAGAACTCAGGACATGGGTCAGATCATTACCTTGTTAATGTTATGACTCAAATTTATTGACCACTATGTACCGGGTGCTGTGTTAAGCATATGATCTGATTAATCTCAATTAATGCTCATAAAATCCCAATGAGATGAATCGTTTTATTCGGTCTGTGTTGCTAATGAGGAAACTAAACTCTGGGAAACAAAGGTGCCTGAAGTCACACGGCTGAGATGTGGCCTTAGTGGGAAATGGAGCCCATGCCAGACTGACTCCACGATCTGTCTGTGCTCCAGCACTCTACTATCTGACAGGGCAGAAGCAGGCAGAGGAGAATGCAATTCCAGGACCTTGGGAAGCATGCTTGGAGAAGGGGGATGCCTTTCCCTGCACAGTCAATTCTAGAGGAAATGCTCCAAACATTTTGTCCTCACTCCTATAGTCGTGTTGACTTTAGGAAGTACAAAACGGCCATTTTCGGTACTACCCTCATAAGTGAACAGAGGAGAGAAACAAAAGAGACCCAAAGAACACATTAATAAAATAAAAACAATCTATTTGGCACAAACAGCGTATGGTATAGACTCCTCTTTGACTCGCCCCTCCCCACCTGTGGTCCTGCTTTCTTCTGTTGGATCAATCTCCGTCTCCTTCACCGCTCATCTGGTCCAAGTCACCAAAAGCTTTTGACCCAATGGATGATGCAGGGGGCTCCCTGGTGCTCATCCTGGTGCTCATCCTGGTGCTCAGTGAACAGCAAGGCAGTAGAATGGCTTGTGTGTTTGAGATCTAGCCTTTTTCTCTTCCCCTGTGCCCTCCAAGGGCTGCATCTCAGGAGGGACTTGGGCTCCTCACTGAAGCTCTGTAGTCCGTCTGCCCCCCACCCTGGCTTCCTGGCTCTTCCTCTTGTTCCCAGAAAGCTCCTGGCCCTGGCCTTAGTGCTGTGCCTGACACCATCTCCCCCATCCAGGTTTATTTATCCAATGGCTGTTTCAATCCAGCCCTAGTGTCAGGGGCACTTTGGTGTGAAGAGTCATTTCCTTCCTGACATCTTATTCCAAACGGCTCACCCTGCCCTCATCACGTTCAACTCCTCACCTTCTCTTCATTTTCTTCACTGAAAACTCCACTGTTCCACTTCACAGGGTAGGTGGCCCACCTAATCCCTTACCATCCTCGCACCAAACATAAGCTCTAAGAAGCCAGGCCCCTTGCCAGTTTGCTTTGAAGTTCCAGAACCTTCCACAAACCTAATACAGAGCAATCATAGTTGCTAAGTAAGGTCTAAGGCAGGAAGCAAACACTTCCCTGTGTTCTCCAACCCTGGGTCTCTTTGCCTTTAGATAGGCTCAGAGACCTTCTTTCTCCTCTCACACACCTGGAGGTGACAATCAAAAAGGGGAGACCAGGAAACAGCCTGTAGCCTTCTAACAACTCCTAAACACTGCAACGCTGGACCCTGGGGCGGGGTGTGTGTGTGTGTGTGTGTGTGTGTGTGTGTGTGTGTGTGTGTGAGTAACAGCTCCCTGGTGGAGGATGGGCAAGGCTGACTGGTCCTAGGGAGCTGGGAGTGTCTGGGGCTGGGCCAGCAAGGCACCCAGAGAGCATGTGTGTAGATGCTGAACCTCAGGGGTCAGGAGTGAGGCTTCTCCACCCCATCCCCACCAATCACCTGTCTTCCACACTCTATTCCTAATCCAGCTTAACTAGGGGGTCTAGAAATCTCCACATGAGCAAGCACCCTTACCAGACAGGTATTCAGTGTTTACACCCATGGCCACTATGGCTTCTCCACAATGGGCAGGAGGAGCTACGGTGAACAAAATACATGTTTATTATGAAAAGCAGTTGCTCGTCATTAACACTTCCCAAATTGATACAGTAACAAGTTACAGCTGGGACAGAGGTCAAAGTTGCACACCGCTGAAGTGGGTATGGCTTTCCGTACATTCAGTCCCTTTGTTCTTCAGTAGTGTTTAGTTAGTGCCTAATTCAGTCGCCTAGATTTCTCCCAGAATTCCTACAAAAGGATAAAGGGAGGAAGGAAAAAGAGGAAGAAGGAGAAGAGAAAGAAAGTTTGGGGAAGAGGGAGAAGTAAAAGAAGAGGAGAAAGAGGAAGAGAGGGACCCGGAAAATATGAAAGGAAGGAAGTGGAGAAGAAGAGGGTAAGGAAGACAAGGAGGAGGAGGAGGGTGCAGAGGTGGGGAAGGGAAGGAGGAGGGTTCATTTACCCAAGAAGATCTGTAAGCCCTGGACCTTCACCAAAAGAATTACCTGTATCAGCTCACTTAACAGTCCCAGCTAATATGTGAAGTGAACGATATTTTTGTCTTCATTTGACAGAAGAAGACGATGTGCAGCCTGGTAACGGAGCTTGCTTTCGAGCACACGGTCGGCTGGGCCTGGCACAGGACCCCAGCTTTGGTTGTCCTGAACAGCTATCTTCCAACGGCCTCACCAATGCAATGGCTTGACCCCCCCCCCCCCCACCGCAAGGTCCCTCTCCATAAGAGCCATAAAAGGCAGGCATGTGTATTTCTCCCCAGCAGCTCTTGCCACCCTAAGCACCAGTCACCATCTTTGGGAGGCCACTGATACCTGGAAGGTGACATCACCAACTCTGTGATAGTACAGCCCAGTCTCATCACCTCCCTTCTCTGCTTGAAGCCTCCAACAGAATCCCGTCTCTCCTACAATTAAACTGGGAAGGCCACCTGTGACTTGCTACCAAATCAGCCTACTCTCCTGCCTCGTTTCCTGTCAGTCTCCCTCATCCTTACCATGTAGACACCATGGCCTCCTACGAATTATACTCTTCATACATACATGCATGTCCATGGCCTCAGGCCCATGGCACTTCTTCTGCCTGGGGTGAATGTAAATTCCCACTCCATGCCCAGCTATTCGACATCGTATTGGATATTCATCGGTGCATTCCCTCCCTGGTTTCACTGTCAACAATATCTGTGTGAGGACAGGGAGTTTTCTGTCTCCAATGTTTTACCTTCTGCCACTGTTAGTGCTGAGAGTAACACATGGCACTGGGTGTGTCGTCATTATTTGCTAAATGCATGAGGAGTGCATGTGTGCAGGATTACACACTGGAAAGAACACTGAGACCCTCTGCATGTGTGACAGTGGATGACCTGGAGATGCCGTTTGGAGACACCACTAAAGACAGGCTTTTCTGGCAATGCTCTTGACTGCCCCTTCCCCATGCGTAACCATCACCACAGGTGTAGGGGGCATAAGGAGGAGCCAAACATCCATTTTTGACACGTCACCATGGCCGGTCTACTCAAGCTTCCACAGTAGATGAACTGTAGAGGCCTCAGAGGCACAGGGAGCTGGCTTTCCACTCCAGATTAGCCATGGCTTGATCTAGGTCCGGTAGGTCCCAGTCAGGCAGGGAACAGGGACTGTCACGACTTCTTGTCCATGGGGATTTGTAAGAAATAAGACGTTGCTCACGTCCCCTCCCTTCCTCCACAAGACATCACTTGGCCTCCCACAGGCACGCCATTCCAATTCCTACTTGCATAACTTCCCTTTCACAACACAGATAGCATTGCAGAACACTTTTCTGCATGGAAATGACTTTTTCATGAAAAATGATTTTCTCGTTTGTATTTGTATGTTCTCCAATCCCCCTGAAATGGAGCAGGAATCTCCAGGGATGGGAAAGATCTTACTCAGCCCCTAGGTCCCAGCTGCTAGAACAAGGTCAGGCGCATAGTAGGAATTCAAAAGTCAGCTGCTGTCTAAGGAAATGGAGGGTGATATATGAAGCACTCGGTACAGCACCTGGGGTACCATACTCACTCACAAGGTGGCAGATGACATCACTTCCGTAGTCACAGTTGAGCCCATAATAAATATTATTCCTCCTGAAATAATTTTTCTTTTTGAACTGGTGCTGAGTTCTAAGTAGACCAGCTTGAGCGAGTGTGCCTCAGGCTAAGATCTACCCAGCTACTGAAGTTCTGTTTTTTCTTTTAAATTATTTATTATGTGTCTGTGTAGGGGTGTGTGCATGTGAGTAGAGATGCCCTCAGGAGGCAGAGGTATCAGATCCTCCAAGAGTGGGGTTCTGGGCAGCTGTGAGCAACCTGGAAGCCAACTCTGGTGCTTGCCAAGGGCAGTGAGTGCTCTTAACCCCCAAGCTATCTCTTTAGCCCCCAAACTTCCGTTTTTAAGAGTCAAAAAGCACCCATGTCTCAGGGCTGGCGACAAGGTTCCACATTTACCAGAACACACTGCTCTTGCAGAGGACCCAGACTTCTATTCCCAGCACCTACACTGGGTGACTTACAGCTGCCTCTAACTCCAGCTCCAGGGAATGTGACACCCTCTTCTGGTTCCTCTGGCACCAGCATTCCCTTGTGTACGCACCTGTACTCTTCCTTATAGACGTATGCACATAACTAAAAATAAAATCCTTTAAAAATACCCATGTCTAATTTCTTTTGATCCCTAAGATCCTTGAGCCTCTGATAATCAGGAAATGTCTTCTCATCTTCCTTCGGCATAATGTGACCTGTCCTGGCTATATAGAGTGACGAGACTATATTTCTTCAAATCCATTTGTTTCCAGTAGTTTCTGAGCACTTTCTCACTCCGTGTTTATATAATACTCTCAACAAGTTTGGGACATAAGCAAATATATGATTGTCCCATTTTATAGATTAGCAAGTAGAGGTAGAAATGAGAGCTGCCTGCTAAGTTAACCCCACCCACAAGAAACAGACCTGGAGATCTCAGCATGGATCGACACAGCAAAAAGCAACTTCCAGAACCCAGTCACCTCCTCCTTCTCCACCACTCCATCCAGATTTGAAAATCAAATCTCAAGAGGAACATGAGAGGATGCGCAAGGCAACGTACCCAACTTTCTAATAAAGGAAAATAGCCAGAGGCAACGCCGATGTAAAACACATGGAGAGCCTTTATTCTGCCATTTCTCCTCTACCAAGAGGCAATGCGAGCAGAATAGATTTAACTCTTCTCTACGGCATTGTCTTAGCCCAACAGCTATTCATATCTCCCTGGAGGGGAAGCGGGAAGACTCCTAAATACACAGAAAATTCCAAGGATCTGATAAATTGAAGTGATTTAAAGTAAGCCGCACGCAGTTTCTACAGAAATATTTATCTGCTGTAGCTCTTGCTTACCAAAGTCGTTTATTCCCTGTGGACAACCTTGACCCTCTGTCTCATTTGTGTGTCTCCCATGTCACCAGATTCCGTGGAGTCTTTCATGATACAGTGCAGCACTGGGGGAAGCTTCTTGGAAATTCACTAGAAACAGATCGGCAGCTGCCAAGTCTCCTCTCTTTCCTCCTTAAACCTCCTCCTGCCTTCCCTAACCATTTTCCCTAGAAACAATAACTGCTTTCTCTCACCTTAATAGCGAAACTGTATAATCTCCATAGAAATGGCTTCGATGTGGCTGTAAGGAGACTCTTGGGTGGTTTGGGGGATTTACTCTATTCTGAAAGCCCTTTACTATTTAGCTCGCTGGTCTTCATTTTTGTACTAACGGAAATTGCAGGGTGTTTTCCTTTCATTTGTGTGTGTGTTTCTGGTTTCTAAGCCCACCCTGGTGTCTGGTAGCTTCATGGAGACACAGGGCCCTCCCTGTAGCTGAAATGGACACTGTGGCCTCTCATTTAAATCAGTCTTTGCAGATAGATATAAGAGAGGTAGAAACCTACTTAAAAAAGCCTTCCCGCTTCAAGACATGTTATCTGCAAGGAGAGGCATCGGTACCCTGCCATGATGTCCCCTTACAGTCCACTGAAGTTTTCCGCTGCAAACCTGGAGCTAGCTAGCTTTTACAGCTTCTCCGTGGCTGCGTTTGGTTTGCATGTCCACATTTGGTTATCTGAGAGGGGATGTGCACTTGGATATCCTGATGCCTTTGTACATCCATAGAGGAGTAAAAAGTCCTAGACACTGTTCCTGCTTGGGAGAGTCAGTATGGGGACACTGAATCTGGTATTTTTTGGGGGGTGGGGTGGGGGACTTGGTTGGGTTTTTTTTTTGTTGTTGCTCTGTTTTGTTTTTTAAATGAGACAGGTGAGAAGATAACTCTTATTCACAAGCAGAATTCAAAGCAAATGCTTTCAAATCTGATCCAGGTAATTTTTTTTCCCCTGTGTAATTTCTCTGAGCTCATTAGTACTAAAACTTCTGCATTGTGTATTTCCTTGTTACTCAGCAAAGAAAAACAGAACCGCTATATATCACTAATAGGCTTAGTAAGCCAAGGCCTCTTGCATTTTGATTTCTAAAATTTCAAATAATTTTAGGAATGACTTTGGCACCTTGGAATATTTCAGGATACTCAGGAGGGACCCCCCCCCCCCATATAGAAAGTGTGGAAGATTGAGAGCGCCAACAGCTGGACATTCCAGACGGCCATGTTAATGATTTTCAGAGATATCTGCAGTGTTTAGTCCTCTCAGGCACGGAGTTTGCTTTGGAAACAAATGTGTCAGTGGCTCCCACCTGCAGCTCAGCACTCTCTCTCCTGTGTCTGGTAAGGGTCCTTCAGACAAATGAGCGGTGGGGACAGAGCCGCATGCTAAAGGTGACCCTGATGAATGTTCAACTCCGAGGCAAGCCCTGTGTGTGTGTGCACAAGGGTGCTGTCTGATTTGCTCACAGAGCCCAGCAGTGGGGCTGTCGGGCTCTGAAGGCTCTCATTTTCATCAACATTTCCTAATGGCTTGGTGGGTGAACTCTGAGATCCATTTTCAATGCTATGCCTGCACCTGCACCCAAGAAACTCTCCACGATTAAAAAGTCAAAGGTGGGGGTGGGGGGGTGGAAAGATAAAATTCTAAGTCTAGAAATAACAATACTCTATGAAATAATCTTGTCAGTATGCAGTGCTTTGTTTTTTCTCTTAATGCAGTATCCTGATCATCAAGCCAGCACTCCTAAAGGGTGGGTGATTTCTTAAATGTGGGTAGAATGACTAAGGCCCTTCAGGGCTTGCCAAAGGTCACCCCAAAACCTCTAACATTAAGCAGAATGTATGAAATGTAAAATAGTGGGGTTTTTTCCAATTGTTACAAATTACTGAAAAAATAACTACACGATCCGCTCCCGGTGTTAACAGAGGCTAAGGTGGAATTTGAACTCTGATTAAAGACAGCAGAATAAAACGAATCCCATTTTCATCTCAACATTCAGAATTTAAAATAAATCCCACTCAAAGAAATAAAGATACAGCCGTGTTCTCAACCTGAGAAGCAATACATTTATTTGTGTGCCAAGCATCTTTTAATATCACTGTGATATTTTTTTCCCTAAAAGTCATTCAATTTGATTGTAATTAAATACGTAATGAAAAAGCACGGCTTTGGGGAAGTGAAGCAAGACACTCTCTGCTAGTTTAATGTATTTCCAACTGACTTTGCATCCAGTGAAAATGACACTCCGTGTATGCCTGGTCTTAATACAGAATTTGGGAGGTGAGTCTTGTTTCTCTAGGGAACCTGGACAGATGCAGGTGCTACCTCCGTGGCTAGAGTCCTCCCAAATTATCGGTAAGTGCATGGACGGTCCTCACACATGGAGAGGAAGCTGCACTTTGGATATTCACCTCGCACCAGCTGATTGCAGACCCAGTGCAAACAGGAACAGAGCCCAGGTTGTTTCCTTGGCTGATTTTCCAAAGCTCAGTTGCAGGAGTGGGCAGAGCAGCTTCATCACCAAGGCCTTAAATAATGCCAGCTCAAGTCTCTCTCTAAGACTGCTCAGCAGAGCTCCATTCCCAAGCCCTAGCAAGAGAAGCAGACCAACCCAGACAAACTTGGCATTATCCATTTGGAAAGTGTCCCCCCCAAATCCACTCCCCAATGGGAAGTCAGCAGGGGTGAGATAAGGCCTGTTCCACTCCTAGAGAAAGTGACAACAGTCAAGATACTTGAGGGCCAAATCTAAAGATGCCTAGGTGAAGTTTCCCCAAAGGCAGCAAGAAGAACTGAGCTGGTTGGGAGCAACAAGAAACACAAATTGGAGGAGTAAGAACAGTAGAGTATTTCTGAGAAATGTTTTTACCCTCCCCAAACGTAGCCTCAAGCATCTAAACCCCCCCCCCCAACAAGCCTCAGTGATTTCACTATCGAAAGTTCCCCAGCGTTCCCTCCTTCCCTTTCTGCCCCGGAGTCCTGCCACTTGCCATCTTCTGAGCAGGGTTAATAAATTATGTCCTGATATGGCAGATTAAAAATGAAATCAATAAATGCCTAAAACAAATGCACTTTTGAAATGTCCTATTCAATCTGGGTCTTTAAGGGTGAGCTGAGAGGTAGGAGAAGGAGAGCAGAAGCTGACTGGAGAAAGGACCACGTAAAGAATCAATCCCAACCCCAAACACTGCAAGGGCAAAGGCATTTCTAGGCACCTGGCCTCTCTAGTCTGAGATCTGCTTTAAATAACAAGAAGCTAAGAGTTCCTATTGCTGAAGCCCTGTGGGCTGGGGTGTGTGTGTGTGTGTGGGGGGGGAGGTGTCCTTGTCTTAAAACCATACCGTTACCGTTCTGGGAAGCATGGAGATGTATCTACAGCATGGGACATTTAAGTGTTTAAGATGTGAACTTGCTTTTCTGATGGATGTCTAAGCAAACAGAGAAAACCAGGGTCAGAGACATTCCGGGTTCCTTTTCTCTCCTGTCTCACCCTGCTTGCCAGTAAATGAAAGGCAAACTTCACTTACGGCCACTGGTTCCTGCTCCTATGTGGTAGTTGGAATTTCTCGGACTTCACCCGTCAATTCAGAGACAGGACTATCCAGAAGTAGAAAAAGAGATCTCTGGGCTATTCGCACTCCCCTGAAGTGCTCAGAACTGCCCCTGCTGAATGTGTTTCCCATGTAAATAACCTGTGCCATTAAGGTGCAAATTGCAACTTTTAAGTAATGATTGCTAATAGTCTAATGTTTACTGCTACACAAGGACACCCATGAAAACAAAATCTGCATTATTCATCTCCGCATTCAATAAACAAAATAAATTGAGGGAGTTGCTCTCTGATGCCAGACTCCCCACAAAAAAACAAAACAAAACAACAAAAAAAAAAACAACCACAAAACTGGATCATCAGAAGCTACCATTAGCCTGCAAGAAAGAAGCACAGAATGGCTTGAGGTGAGCAGAGGCAGGGAGATATAACTTATGGGCATGTTATATATTCACAGAGACATGATTACACAAGATTCCATACCTCATTGCAACTGGCGGGCATTACTATAAAAATAATAGTATAGAGTGCTGAAATAAAATCTCTACTATGCGTGTATTCGGACCACACGGGCAAGGTTGTGAGAAAAGAAACACTTGAGAACGAGTCTGCAATTTAAAAAAAAAAAAGCAAAACAAAACCCCAAGCACTCTGCGTCCCATAAAGTGCAAAGGCATCAAGACAGTTTCTTTTTGTGTAGCTTTTCTGCCATCGTCTTTTTTATCTTCCCTAAAAATGAACAAGGGGGAAAGATGCCAAGGCAGATTCCTGAAGATTCAGGTAAAAGCAGATGCGTTTTAATGGTGAACTAGACGGATCATTAGGAGGGTGAGCCGAGCACACCCACACATACATACACGATACTGGGTGCTCAAGCTGCTTTGCAAACTTTCTCCTGGCCTCAGGTCCCAGCACCGTGGAAGAGCAAAGCTTCAGAAAGTGAGGACCAATAATATTTCTGAGAGAAATCTTCTCTCTTAGCCGTTTTCTTAAAGAGAATCGCCTTCCTCATATATCCCCCACTACACACACTGAAGTGCGAGGAATCTAAGAAATAAAGATGAACATTCTCCATCACTTAGCATACCACCCTGTGGGCTCTATCTAGATACCTGCTTTAGTAGGAAGTGCAGCCACTGATTTCTTGAAATATCACCCTTAAACCGAATCATAGAAAGACATTTAACAGCCTGGAAGAGTTATTTGGAGAAAGAGTTCCAGGAGAGCTTCGGCCCTGATTCACTCCCAGGCTTTTTCTATCTTCTATTATTCATTAATCAAACGCGGAATCAAGCTTTCAACATGAGTCCACAAGAGTAATCACTTACAGTTGTGCATTGTATTTAATTTTAAGCAGTGATAAAAGTTAGCATAGCCAGAGCCTGAGAGGCGCTTTCCCCATTCCCTGCATGGTAACTGGCTGAAGGAGCTCAGCTAACTTTCTTTCGCTCATCCTAAAACAGAGTGGGGCATTGGTGAGCTCGGATGAGCAGAAGAAACATCACAGGAAAAACAACCCACCTTATTAATATATGAAAAATAAATACTGTGAAGCAGGGGAACTCACTGTGTTTGAAATGAATTACCCCCTCTCAGCTCAAAAAGGATTTCTGCTTCTTCCAGGGAACGTAATGAGAATCATGGGGACAGACTTGCAAAGACACTGAGAATCCAATCGGCCAGAAAACTGAAAGTACAATCACAAGTTTCTACTACACACACACACACACACACACACACACACACACACACACACACACAAACTACTACTACTACAACAATAAAAAGAGTAGCTGGCACCAATAGACCCCAGCATAGTGCAAGGATCTAATTTAAATAATGTGATACAGCAGCGTCATCTTCTGCACACCTGGATTGTCATTGATCAGTGGGTAATTATAATTAAAGGAGAGCAATTCTGAGCAAGGCACTTTTTGTAATGAGCTTGTGAAAGGAGACATGTCCAGTCATTCTGGTAATTTAAATTACTGCCTAGTTGTTGATGGCCTTTACCGGAACTACAGGAAGGGAGGGAAAAAACAACAACACAGTAGTTTTCAGGGCAGTATCGTTCTGGCTGGACGACAGCCCAGGGCTCTCTTTCAGGACAACAAACAATAAGGATGTTATCTCTGATAATCCAGCTACACTTGAACTTATGTTTCCAGCATTAGATGCAGCAGACTGACTCCTCTGAAGTCTCGAAGGCCGTCACACACCCTCACATGACCAGAGAGCAAAGCAATGTAAGTTAAAAAATAAAATTAAATTAAATAAGAGAGCTATTGTTTTCAAAAGAGGTAGCCACAGTTGAGAAAAGAACACCCCCTGCCTAGACAAGTTGTAAATGTATATGTTGCTAAGGCTATTTTCATTATTTTGCTCTTATAAAAACAATTGAAAATGCATGAATGGAAGCTTTATAGCAACTCAAAGCAACCTACACATGGCTACGGAAGCGATTCTGCACTCAAGAGGGAAGGAAACAGTGGACATTCTGAAGCATATGTATTGTTCTTTGGGCTGGAAGCAGGCAGTGATGAAGGATTATGAACTTGGTAGCCAGCATGTTCAGACACACACACATATCCATTTTCCCCAGATTCCTAATCAGTTCAGACCTCTTCTCATGGTGACTCCGCAAAGTTTACTCAAGTGTCCTGGGAACTTCTCCCCATGTTTGACTCAAGTTGGAACAGAATAAAATGTATTGGTGGGTCGCTTGATCAGTCTTACCCATGCCGAGCAACGTAGGAGAGAAAAGTCAGCAAGGGGGGGGGGGGGAGCAGATAAAACTTAAGCTTTTTGCTAAAGCCCTGATCAACTAAAGGACACAAAGAAATAAAAAACACCCACATTAAAAGCCAACAAGATAATGATTGTGCCTGTCTCTCTCTGAATATAGAGGGCAAAGCTTGCGTCACTGGCACTCCGAGTTACCATGGTGAGTGATTTATTGATATATATCAGAATGAATAGATCAAAGGCAGGGAGATGACAGGTGATCAATCAAATGTCAAATCAAAACTAGCAATCGAGTGGAAAGCTGATTTTTCAGTGGGTGGGTCTGGAAGGAGAAAAATGAACTTTCCTCTTACAATTCCGAGAAACAAAACCCCAGCATACTATTAAGAAAGCAATTAAGCAACCCAAAAGGAAAAAAAAAAACCGTCTGAAGATCTGAAGCAGGGATCTATTAACCTGTTCAGATCTTTAGGGTGAGGGTCCCTGCAAGAAAGAATTCCACGGGACAGCTCCTGTGGTGGCAATCTAGAGGAAAAGTTTCCAACGTTCTCTCTGGCAAAGAAAATCCAAAGCTGTTTAAATTTCTGTGGGGTGCCCCCCCCCCTTGAAAAAAGGAGAAGGGATGATTAGATTTCTATAAACAGTGAATCCTTTTAGAAAATACATTCAAAGCTTCACTCATTTCCGGGGGTGCCTTTTGCACCTTGGCGACCAAAGCTACACCCTCATGGCTCACAGCCCCAAAGCCAGCCTGCATACAGCACCCGGCTTGGACGCGCCTCTCACTTGCTAGCCCTGAGCCCCAGCGACCGGAGACTCTGTCCCTGGAGGCCAGAAGCCGCCAGCACTGACCTCTCAGAGGGATGAGAAGTGGGGACGGGGGTCCTCTCCCTTCCTTGCACCCCAAATCCACAATCCAACTTTGGCTCCAGAGGCAAGAAGCCAGACTGGAAGAAAAAGTTAGGGGTGGGGTAGAGGGTGGAGGGAGGAAAAGTTGAAGCGAGGAAGGTTTGGTGGGACAGCTTCCCTGCCACCACCCAGAGGCATCCTGGAGAGGGGAGGATTGGGGAGATCAGGATGGGGTGTTGAAGAGGGTACCCGCAAGCTAACCCTCTTGAAAGCGCCAGGGGGTGGCGTCCCCGCCAGCCCCGGGCCAGGAGGGCGGGCGAGCCGCTGTGCGCAGGGCGAGCCGCTGTGCGCCGGGCTCGGGGCCGGGCACCCGGAGCGGAGCCATCTCTTACCTGCAGCCCGCTTGGGTGCCTGCTGTTTCCTCCTTGGCATCTCTCTACTCAGCTCCAGTCTCACTTCTGGCGCCCCAGCCCCGAGCCGCGCGCGGGGGCCGCAGTCTCGCTCGTCTTTCTGTGGCTCCTAGGACGTCACTCGGCCTCTGTCCCCCTGACGATCCCCTTGCCAGCGCTCCAGCGCGGGGCCAGAGACCCCCTCTCTGGGTGGCAGATAGGCGGTTTGTGCCTGCTGCTTGCAAGTGGAGGTTGGTTCTGCCTTGTTTGTTTGTTTGGGTTTTTTCCCCCTCTCTCTTTTTGTTTTTGCTTTTGGATTTTTTTTTCTCTTTTTTTGGTTTTGCTTTTTGCTGGTTTTTTTTTGGTGACTGGTGAGACACTTGATTTCTTTATTAAACATCCAAGACGGGGTTCAGATGGCAGGGACGAGGGGCGCACACGCGCCACGCGCACACTCGCGCGTAAAGATAAGGGGGGAAAACAATCCTGGGAAGACAGTGGGTTTCTTCTTTTTCCTCTTCTTCCTTCTATTTCCCTCCTCCTCCTCTTCCTCCTCTTCCTCCACCTCCTCCTTCTCCTCCTCCTTCTCCTCCTCTTCCTCCTCCTCTTCCTCTTCTTCCTCCTCCTCCTCGTCCCTGATCTTGATGGCGGATTCGCGCTGGGGAGAGATCACTCACTGTAGGTTTGTCGCTGCTGTCAGATCCCAGTCTGTGAGTGATATGCGAGAGGACAGGAGCGGGTTTGGGAAAGACAGAAAATCTGGAATTCACTCACACACACACACACACACACACACACACACACACACGAGCACTCTCGCTCACACACAAACACACACACACACACATACACACACTCACCCCCACACACACATACGCGCACGGGCACACACACATACACACACACTCACACACGCTCTCGCGCTCTCTCACACACACAGGCACACACACACACACACACACACACACACACACACACACACACAAGACAGGGCAAGGCGATGCCAGCAAACATCGATCCCCGCTGAACAAACTGAACATTAACAAACTCCTCCTCTTCTCCCTGCGACCTGATGACAGGGAGAAATTTACTCCCCAGCCGCAGAGCGCCAGGCAGAGGGAGTCTATTAAAGGGACAGTGTCCTGCCTGGGAGAGGAGCTGAGGGGAGGAGACCCTGCCTTTGGGGATGCAGCCTGGAGCCACCCTCCTCCTCGCTGGGGCAATGGGGTGCCCACCCAGTCTAGATGCCCCTCCAGGAGGAAGATGAGAAGGGGAAAGGGAAGGAGATGAGAGTGGGAAGGAAGGGGTGAGGCTCTGGCAGAGTTAGAAGCAGGCTCTTATTAAGGAGGGAGAACCTAGGTTTGCTTGGGGACAGACAAGAGGTTGGGACCACATCCAGTCCCAACCTGTCCCCTGCAGATAACCTACTTTCAATTCTTTAAGTTCATAGCACTGTCCTTCCACCTTCTTGGAACTAGCAGGATTTTTTTTTTTTTAAACTTCTGCCTCCTGGACAGCTAACCACTTCTTCACTGTTTCCTTTCAATATTTATTGAGCACCTACAGTATACCTGTTTTACAGTCACAGCAGGGACAGAGAATGGGTAAATCTGGACTCTGTGCATGTTTATAAAGGGGCAGGAAAATGACACCTTAAACAACTTGCCCCTTGGTGTCCAGTTACCTCCCAGAGGTCTACCTTTCTGAAAATTTGACGTATGCATTCCTCTATTTTATTTCCCCTGATCGGGCTTGTCAAAGAGGTGGATGCCATGCACATCTTTCCTTGTGGACAATTGCCTGTGATCTCGCTAGACTGTAAGTTCTAAGGAGGTGCGGCTTCCTTTGTCTTTTTCTACTCTCAAGGGTGGCAAAGTGCAAAACATATTACAACCCCCCACCTCCCACCCCCGCCACCCAATAGTTGTTCAATGAACGAAAAGGAAGCCTGTCGTGGTCAGAGTGGTCTGGCCTGATTAAAACTGAGTGTAGTGCTGGGGCTGAAAGAGTGCCCACAGTCCGTAGTAGATGAAATTCCATCACTGGGTACCACTATAGAGCAGGCACTGTGATGTTGCAGACCCACTGGTGAATAGGATGACCCTGACCCCTGTCCTGAAGAGCTCTCCTTCCAATGAGGTAGAAAGTCAGTGACGAGTAAGAAGGCCACGAAAGGAGGTAGAGGTAGGGTCACAATGAACCTGGTCCTGGGCACTGAACTCAGGGCATCATACAAGCCAGGCAAGCAGAGCTGGGTCTCCAGCTCTCTTTTCACTCCTTTGTTTTGAGACAGAGTTCTCCCTTGGTTACTCAGGCTGTCCTTGAACTCATTCTGAGGTAGGTCTTTGAACTTGGGATCTTCTTGTTTTAGCTTTCTGGATAGCTGGAGTGATAGGCCTCTGCCACTAGGGCTAGCTTGAGTCTGGAGTTTGAAGAAGGAAGGATGATCACCAAGTGTTGCTGCAGGGGAAAGTCCAAGACAAGTTCTAACCTTGGACAAGGAGGAAGTAGGGTGAAAAGGGGACTCGATATAGCTGTGCTAAACAACACCGGAAGTTCCTGCTTCCTAGCAACCCTCCCCTAGTGCCCTCATGAGGATGCACTCACCTTGGTACCCCACAAGCAGGTTTTACGGCCCTCTCTGTTGGGCCACACACTGCTTTGCCGGAGATGAGCGTGGTCCAGCGCAATGTGGGATGTTTGCTTGGCAACATCTCGAGCTCCAGATGCCAAGCCCTCCCTTCTGCTCTGATGACAAACCTTTTCACAGACATTGCCCAGTCTCCTCTGGGGCCAAACTGTCCCCTGCTTGGAGACTACCCCCTTGGACTTCCTAGATGGGAAGCGGGCCTGGTTCTGGAGTCGACGTTGAACAGACTCTGGCCTGAGAACCGCCCACTCTCTTTTCCTCAGGAGTCAGACAAAGCGAATATCGCCGACTTGAAGACCAAAGCGTGCTTTAACAGGGATACAGTTGAGCAGAGGGGAACAGCAGCCATGTTGCTCTTCCGGCCACTGTAAAGGAATCTCATCGGGCTCCTTGCTCCACCCCGCCACGTATCCACTGGTAATGAGGCCTAACCAATGGGACCTCGAATGTTTCCACATGTTCCTCTAGCCACCCTGACTCTTCCTCATGGACAATTACTAACTACAACTAGTTCAGACCAGTCTTTTGCAGCAGTTCTTTGAGGCCACAGGAAACGTAGCTCACCCGGTCCTGCCCATCAGCACTAAGTGATGTTATTGTCACTGCGTATAAAGTGCCAGTTAGTCATGTTCAACAGCCCCACACGAGTCTCCACGTTACACATGTAGTACGAGATATAACATCACCTGGCTTAAATCACCCAGGTAGTATTCACCCCTCACCACCTGACCCCACCCAGCCTAGCTCTTGGCGACTGAGGCAGAAAATCCTGCATTATCATAGTTGACAATGTTAGCCAAGAGTCATCAACTATGGTTTCCCAGAATACACTCAGGAAGTCCTGAACTTGTGAATTCACTGTAGTGTACACAGTACTACAGTCTGGGGACTAGGAGGCACAGACTTGGGTGGAGGAAGCTATAAGAGTTCACTATGAATTTGCCATCTTCTCTGGACTAGTATTATGTTGAAGGCATCATTGGACAAGTTTCTGTAGTATGCATTAGGGGTGCAAGGCATTGCCCTAAAAATAGGGGATGCCAGGATGTTGTCCTAGTTGGCTTCAGCTGTCAACTTGACACGAATTTAGTGTCACCTGGGAACCTCAACTGAAGAGTTGCCCAAATCAGACTGGCTGGCGACTGTGTCTATGAGGCATTTTCTTATTTGCTAATTGATGTAGGAAGGGCCCAGTCCACCATGGGCGGTGCTATCCCTAGGCACGTGGCCTTAAGCTGCATAAGAAAGGCAGCTGAACAAGCCAGTAAGCAGCGTCTATGGCCTCTGCTTTGGTTGGTGTTCCAGTCTTTTTCCATGGCTTCTCTCGAGGATGGACAGTAAGCTGCAAGTTGTTTTTGGTCATAGTGCTTATCACAACAGAGAAGCAAGCTGGAAAGGTGTACACGTAAGGATGCACTACCAAAAACCTATTGCAATAACATCTGAAATACCAGGGGACAACAGAAAAGGGAACTCAGTATGCGTGTGTGCATGTGTGTGTGTGTGTGTGTGTGTGTGTCTCACCCTTGGAACAGATAAGTCCAGGACCCTGGGCCACAGCCATCCTCCTGGATCCTTTCCTGACTTCTCAGACACCTCTACCCTCTTCCAGCCTTCAGAGGTTTGTGTTATCAACGGAGATTCTTTGTAGTTCCACTCACTGTATCTCCCTTCTGGCAGTTTCCAGCATGTCTCTGGGCCTCGCTTCTGGAATGTTCTTTCATTGAGTTGTATCCCCCCCCCCCAACTGCTACTAATACCGAGTGCTGTGCTTAGTCATCAACAATGAAGATGCTGTCTGTGGCAGTGAGAGGCAGACTGCGATAGCACTCAGATGGCCCTGAGTAGTGCGGACACGGCAGAGTTTAAAAGGGAATGCATTTCTGCACCACACCAGGAGAAACGGATTCCTCTTTTAATCCCCTTTCTTCTGGAGACGTCTCCATTTAACACCTGTTTCTCTTAGGCCTGACACCTGCTACCATCGATTCTTTTATTTTTTTGTTTTCTGGGTCTGTGTCTGATGTGCATGCGGATGTGCGCATGTTCCCGTGTATATGTGTGCATGTAACAACAGGGGTCCTCCATGGTGGCTGTCTACCTTATTCATTTAGGCAGAGTCTCTCAATGCAGTACAGAGCTTGCCAACATAGGCCAGGCTAGCTGTTCGGCTTTCTCTGGGGATGCCCTGCCTCCGCCCTCTGAGAACAAGAATTACAGGTGGGCTGCCACACCCACCAGGCATTTACCTGTGCTCTCGATGACTAAACCCCTGCCTTTATACTTCCTGACAAGTACTTTACCCGTGGAACCATGTCCCCACCTGACCAACTTCCATTCTTAACCCCGATGCTGCCGAATTCGGGCTGGAAAGCTTAGGGAATGACAGACAGTGAGTTTAGCTGAACTTTCACAGAGTGGCTTGATTTGCTCAAATGGAGGAGCGCCTTCTACACCAGTGAAAGACACTGTGTTGTATTTACAGTGGTTATCTGAAAACACATGCTTAGCTAGGTTTAAAAACTTCATATACGTAAGGAACAAGAAATAGTACCTGTGGTTCAGATGGAGGCACACATAGCAAAATATGAAAAAGATGTTTGTTACAGTTAAGTGCAAAATGCTCCCACACTCCATGTGCCTCACCCTGGTCCCCCGGCGGTGGGGCTGTCCTGAAAACATGGAACTTTGGGGATCTAACTAGCTGGCATAGAAGAGTGCTAGGACTTGGCCTCTCTTCTAGTCCCAGACACACTCTCTGTGTCCTCGTCCAACAAGATGTGAGCAACTTGTCCACCACCCCTCTGCCAGGGACGGAAGTCACTCCAGCCGCTGTGAATGCTACTACACCTTCTCTACCATAATGAACACAATTCCCTTAAATCAGGAGTCCAGGTAAATCTTTCCTTCCTGTAGTTCTCACAAGGGCAGGAAAAGCAAGAAACACAAGTGTTGTAGAAATTTCCTAATACACACCCCAGCACCTGGGAAACATCTCTCAAGAGCCAATGTCTTTCACTGATGCTGGGTTTAAGTCTGAGGAATTCGGCTTTCTGGGATCTAATGCTCAGACTGAAGGATCAGTAAGGACATGAACGGATGGGCATGACTCAACCTCTGCCCCCACAAGAGCTGTTCTCACCCCTGGTGAATATCAGAATTACCTGGGCATTTTTATCATCCTCCTCTTCCTCCTCCTCCTCCTCCTCCTCCTCCTCCTCCTCCTCATCATCATCATCATTTGAAGATACAGAAACCCAGGTCACACCCCAGACTTAATATATTAGATCTAGAGTACGCCAGAAAATCAGAAAAATTTAAAAGTCCCCAGGTAATTCCAATCTGGTGCCAAGGCATGTGTGCCTTTTTCATTCAAAAGCACAGCTTTGTAAGAGGTGAGTCATGTATGGGAAGTTTTCCAGTACAAAGGAGGGAGCATCTGGTCCAGGTGGGTTACAAGGTCTTCCGGGTAGACTCCAGGAAGCCTGCAAAGGCCCTGTCAGCCCTGTCACGGTGAGGGGATGCTTCTGATACCTTTCTCCCCGTGACTCTCTCACTCCTGAGCTCCAAGGCAATGCAGTAGATGTAAGCATTTGCTGAGCACCTACCTCACACTGGGCCATGCCCTGTCCGGACATGGGGTGGTGGCTTGGGAGACACTGTGGTCACCAAGCCTGCTGCACAGGCTTCTGCCCTCACTCCTCCCTCCAGCAGAATTCGTCTTTCCAATACGCTGTGTCTCTCTCCTCTAACCCAGAGACATCACCGCTTTGGGACCTCACCCTCTTCCTCTTCCACCTCATGTCCCCTTCATGTACTTCACTGTTTATCATCCTCTGCTCTAATGGGCTTGAATCACCTGTAATCTCTAACTACAGTCCCGTGTCAGGGAAAGGGAGGGAAAAGTGGTAGCATGTCTAAATAGTAGCTAAGCACGTCGGCGAGGAAAGTTCCCCTACACACTTCAGGCGAGTTGGCATAGTCTGAATCAGCTACGGTCCATGGTGGCCTGGCTGCCTCTTCTGTGGCAGATATCACTCCATCACCAACCATCACACTTTCCTGTAAATGTCATCTCTTCCAGAAAGCCTTCCTAAATGCATATCCTAGAAGTCAAGCTTGTCTTGCGTGTACGTATTCAGCAGAAGAGACTGACTTATGCTTGGACATCAAGATCATAGCTAGGAAGTGGGCATAAAAGGCTCCTGGGTGGGTGGGGGTGGGGTGGCATTTCTAACTAGTGTCCTGGTTATCACAGTGCTTACTCTCAGGAAATTAACTCTTTTTATACTTTGCTTTATGCATTTCTGTGTATGTATATGATGCTTCAAGCATGAAGAAGCAATATTCTCCAACTTTGCTGCATACTATAACAACTTAGTAATTAAAGAAAAAACAAAACACCAATGTCCAGAGCTTACCCTAAAGCCATCCATCTGCCTCTGGGGATGGAACCCAGCCACCCAGCAGGATTTTGTTAAGCTCCCTGGTCCTTCAATAGTGGTGAAGTCTGGGGGTCAGCACACCTTCTGGTTCCACCCCAGAGGCTATAATGCATCGCCTTTTCCTTGTGTCCTTTAGCCCACCAAGACCCCTCATCCCCCAGTATCTTGTGAAAGCATTCAGGTGGAAATCTCCCTCCCTCCTATGATACCTGGTGTGGATTCATGCTCTCCTGGACAGTCAGACGAAGAGGACACTGGGCCACAGATAGGAAGAAAACCCGAGTTCAGTGGGTTAGAGAACAAGGCCGGATCATGTCTCATACCAGGGTTCGGAGGACAGAAAGAGTCTCTGGAAAGGCAGCCATTACACTGAAGACAGAGGAAGCCCACCTGGAACAGGGGCCTCAAGTAGGAAGAGACTCTGGCCTTCAGAGAAGAAAGGGTGCCCCGTCAGTGCTGAGGTACAGAGAGCCAGTCAGGGAGAGGGAAGTGGAAAGGCTGTGGGGCGGAGGGTAGATTCCACCACAGAGGAACCCTGTCAGAAAGCAGACTTCTAATTTCACTCTTCCAGCCACTCACAAATACTAACGTACATCCTAAAATACCTACTCCACTAGAAATCGTTTGCTCAAATGACAGTCACGGGCCTGATGGCACTGACCTGCAACACAAATCCAAGGCCAGTCTGAGCTACAGAGTGAGTTCAAGGCCAGCCTGGGTCACTTGAGTGTGACTTTGTCTCAAACAAAAAACAAACAACCCCGGGGACTGAGAATACAGTGGGAACATACCTGCCTCGAATGTGGGCCCTGGAATTGATTCTCAGTGTCCCCCAACATGAAAAGCGAAAGTAAACAAGAAGAGGGAGAGTTAATAGTAAAGTCTGTAGCTCCGCAGACTTGCTTCTAAGAAGAAAACCCCTGAAGTTCTCGGGTTCTTTTTGTTTTAAACTATTGTGATTCAGTACATGCAGGATGTTCTGCAACCGAAATTAAGCATTATATATGTCTTAAACAGGATGATTGCTGAGTGGGCAGGCTGGGCACACGGAACTGTGACATTTTGTGTCACGTTTCTACCATGGAGTTGGTTGCTTAGAGCAGGTGACAGCGTTTTGTTGCTGAACCTGAGGAATCCGGAGCAAGGCTCTGGCTCACACTCACCCATTGCTGGAGTTCATTAGCCGCAGAGAGACACTAAGTGACTGTAAGGATCAGTGCAGCTTGGCAGCCATGTGACTGGCAGCCTTTATAAGTCCCAGGCCCCAGTGTAGGGTACGCCACGTCAAGTGTGTTTTAAGCTCCACTCCCAGGACTCATTAGAACCATGTGCCCAACGGTGCCCCTCAACGTCTCGAAGCAAATAGAGAATGATATAATTCTCTCTGAGAACACCTTTCTGTCTTATCCACAGCATGTCTTATCTATTATGATTAGGGCATTAAGCATCCCATTGTCCTTAACATTTCATGAGATTCTACCCCATTGCTTGCTGGGATTATGTCAAAGTGTCTGCTCCTGAATGCCGTGTTCACCCAACAATACAGCTTGTCTTTTTCCCTCAGGCACTGTTGGGCCACCCAACAGAGGCTACACAACCCAGCTTAAAGTGAGTGAGCAGTTGGAAGGCTGCCCCAGACCCTCTTTCTATAAGGCTTGAACCTTAGTCTTCATCTGGTTTCCCCAAAAGAAAGATCTGGGGACTTAGAACTAAAGATTTCCCTGCAAAGAGCACATGTGAGAGATATTGATAGACAGCTGGCTCCAGGGAGGGAGCCGGAAAATAAGGAAAGCGGGGAAGTAATGCGGGGCAGACAGGGCAGGGTCCTGGAGGAGAGCCGGAGGAACTGAGACCATGGACAGACCCCAGCTTTCAAATAGTCCTTCCTCAAGGCCGAGAGAGCTGGGGTGTTTGTCAACTCTGTTGGCCAGCTGTAATCTAGCCCTGCTCCTGGCTCACCTTGTAGGTTCAAGGGCCATGGATGCTGGCCTGTAGTAGTTCTACTGATACTGAAGGAATGTCTTCACCTGGAGGAATCTCCCAGCCTGTGAGCCTCCAGGGGGTGATGACAGGATGGTGGCCAGTTACTCCAGCAGTCCCACCGGCCAGCCTTGGGTGAGGCACATGGTGGGACTCCAGTAAACATCTGTGACACGTACCTGCATGGCCCATACTCCAACTATACCTTTGCAGGCTACAGTCTTGTTCAGGGCTGTCCTTTATAATCAAGCATTAAGCCCTGCTTCTAAGTCATTTTATTCTTGTATTTCGTTGGCTCTTTTTCTGGCCCACACTTGCTCACCTGGGGACAGAGACTCCTTTCCTCTTCTCTGTAGTTGTACCCATGTGACTGTGGAGCAGAACTCTTTAGTACTGCAACTTCAGCTTTTGAAGAAAACAAAGCATGCACTCTGACACTTACATGGAAGTCCTTAAACACGAGGTGGGTTGCCACCACACATCCCAGGACACAGGATCACTGGGAGATCGGATTTAAACATACTTAGCTACTTATATTTGGGCATTGTTATTTAATTTGGAGGGAGAGGCTGATCAGAATTCTCATGTCTGAAATATGATAATTATATCATTGGATTCTTGGGGGCTTACAGAGGATCCTGGGAGCAAATGCACACTATTTACCACCCTGCCTGTTGCATGGGAAGTAACTGGTTTACTAAGCATTTTGATTGACTTACAGGCATCTGTTGATTTTAGATCGAAACCCAGGGCTTTATGCATGCTAGGCAAGCCCTTTACCACAGAACTCTGCCAATAAGCCTTTACTGACTGTCCATTGTTCATAGAGTGTCTGCCCTATCTACATGAGGTCTGTTCTGCATCCTATGGAGGGATACACTAACTTTAGCTACATTTCCGATCTGCAAAGTGAGATCCCAGAAGGTAGGAGGGTGGTGAAGAATGGCCACAGGTGATACAGTACCTGTCTGTGCCACTGCAGGAGGACCGTCCTGTGGTCTCCACTCGTCTCTTCATCCATAAAGCATCCTCATTGTCCAGTCCTGTTCATCAGTCCCAGGTTCCTGCTGAGGACACAGCAGGTAACAGGAACCTACCTGGCCTTTGAGGAGCTTGACAACCAGGGGCAGGACAGACTGGTGACATGAATGATCTCATAACCATGGTGACATATATGAAGCACATGGCGACAAGTACCATTTTCATCACCTTAGCATAAAAATACACCCAGCTTTATAGAGAATATGATCAAGTTCAGTGCTTCTGTGCTCTTCATTTTATATCTGAGGAAACTGAGTCACAGAAAGTTTGGTTGACATCACCAAGCTCATGGAGATAACACATGACGAAGCCCGAGTTCCCAGGGCTGGGGATGTATCTCAGTTGGTAGAATGCTTGTTTACCATGCAGAAGGCCCTGATTTTGATCCCTAGCCCTATATAAACCAGACATTGAGATACAGGCTTGGAATTCCAGCACTCGGAGGTGGAAGCAGGAAGATCAGGGCTATCTTGGGCCACATATGGAGTTCAAGGCTAGCCTAGTCTACCTGAGATCTTGTCTTTAAAAAAAAAGAAAAACCAGAAGCAGTGTGGATTCAAACTCTCATGGTGTATGGACTCTTGACCTCATGTGTGACAAACTAGTGGTATGCTATGGCCCTCACAGACTTCTGTCCCCAAAGTCACTGCTTTTCTGTTTGTGGTCTCCAGCCCCAGAGCTTCGTCTCCTCCAGGGCTTTCAATACACTCCTGGAATCACCTCCAGAGCTCTTGTTTGGTTTTGTGGACCTGGCTTGGGGTCAGGGAACATGGATTTGGTGACAATGAAGCTCAGGCAAGGAGGCTGCACATCGGAGTCTTGGGGTGAGGACACAGAAGGTATGCTGTAGGGCACCTGGGACTTTGTACTACCATTCCGTCACGGGCAGCACTGATGATTTCTATTGGGCAAAGACCATGAGTGCTGTTTAGTACACTACAGGACACAGACAAGGCCCCTGCCGAGGGCCCTACCTGCTCACATGCCAGGAGGGTGAGGTGAGGATCCAGTGTGGAGTTCCAGCCTGCAGAGCAGGATGTACCTAAGTACTATCCAGGTCTGCTTTGGAATGCAACTGGGGTGCTAGACCCGGTAGTTCTGGTATTGAGAAGAAGCTATTCAGGAAGCTGAGGCAAGGGGATTAGAGATTCAAGGCCCGCTTGGGCTACAGATTAATCTCTAGGCCAGCCTGGGCAACTTAGTGAGATTCTGTCTCAAAATAAAACATGAAAAATAGCTGGGGTTATAATTCAGTCCCTTGCTGAACGTGTGGGACACTGGCTTCAATCCTCAGTTCAGCGTTACTACAATAACATATAAAATGACTTGGAATTAAGCAGGACTGGAGCCTGTCTGAATGGATATACCTCTAACAAGCTCTGATAGTGGATGCCGGCAGAACTGGGGACCCCACATTGGCTAACAAAAGCAAGGGCTCACCCCATGTAGGTGGAAGTTCTGGATTAAGGCTGAGGACACAGTGCACTGAGAAACTAAGAAACACAACCAGAGCGTTACCAACATTGGTTCAGAACTTAGGATCTGAGTCCAGACAATCCTCTCTCAACTCCCTCTGGTGCCTGCCTCTCCCTAACAGCCTCACTGGAGCAGAGCTGGTAGAGGGTATGTGTGTGGGGGAGGGGGATCTGAATCCTCCATCATCTTAGCAGCAGTGGGGGGGGGGCTGTTGAAAATGAGGAAGGGCCGAGCTTAGGAGGGACTGCCCTGCCTCAGTCCTTAACCATCAGGCCAGCCTATTGTTGCCTGTCATCGTGGCTTCCTCCCAAGAGCTGCTCCTTGATGCCGGCTTTACATCGGCATGATGTGCAGGTCTGCAAACTCTAAATGAAAGAGTGCCTGCTTTGGAAATGGTTGCTCTCTTGGGAAAGGGCGATGGGAGAAAATGGGCTCTGTGCGCTCGGCCCTCCAGAGACGGCACCCAGCCCCTGTGATAAATGACAGCATTAACAAGGTTTGGTTGAGAGGGGACCTACAGATTTACGACTTCCTGTGTCGGCCAGCAGATGTCATTATGGCTGACAGAACAGGAGCCCTTTCAAGAGCTAGCTGGGGTGGAGCTAAGGAGAGGAAAAAAATAAAAAAGGCAGAAGCCTGACTTACTGTTTGCTCAGGGGTGCTACTGTCATTTGGGGCCATGGAATTTGCACAGGAAATCAGAAATCTTGCAATGTCTCTGAACTCATGTTGGTAAGGTTTAGGCACAAACTCTCAACTAAAAGACAGCACGGTTGGCTTTTCTCAAATAAGAAACCCTTCAGAGTTCTTTTTCTAGTCTGCTTGTGTGCATACACATTCTCTGAGATAAAAATGAGCTCTCTGTGCTAAACAAACAGACACTTCACTCTGAAACTTCACTTGGACGAGCCTTTAAATATATCCACTTTACAAATCCAGCAGCTCTTTCTGAACAAACTTAAATATGCTTTTAAGTTGACCCATTTTAAACAAAGGTCTTACAGGATGACACTGGTACTTTATGTGCCAAAATTTTTGCGTGTGTGGAATTGAAAGATGGCACAAATTTGGCATTTGTCATAGGCCACAAAGCCCAGGTTAGGGAGTATCAAGTGGTAATGCATGCTTGAGAGTGGCTACACATTCTGTTTCCACATCTCTCCTTTTTCATCTGTGCCCAAGAGTCATCTTTCGGAGGTGAAGACTCTGCTTGCAGCTAGTTCTTTTGGCCAATCGACCCTTGAATGCTTGACATCCTTTAGGCTCAGATGATCTGTGACCCAAGGCACAGCCCAGAAGAAATGTCCATGACTCTAGGCACTGTACTGTCCTGTCCTGCCCTCCACAACTCAGCCCTTGTCCTACCTACACAATTACGGGGGATTAGTAGGAATTAGAAGCCATCTCAGACTTTTAGGAAGCCAGCAAGAGGGTTCCTTTTGCTACTGGTTTCTCAAAAACCAAAAATCATTTGAAGCCAATACTGGATCTAGAAACTTCTTCCAGAATTGAGCAATAGTTACCATGTTGATATGTGTGTTATAGTAAATATCTGATTTCACTTAGGCTTTTGTTTTAAATGTTTTTTTATGTTGCTGCTGGGATTAAGTCCAAGGTCTCATGTATGCTGGACAAGAATTTTCCAGCTGCCTCCATGCCTAGGCCTTCAGTGAGACATTCAAAGTAGAACTGAAGTATGCTGATGACCATCTCACGACGTCTTTCTCAGACCATGTGAGTGGCAGTGTAGTGGTGTGCTTACTGATCTGGCTGTAGGTGTTCATTCACTCGGTGGGCCTGCTTCTCCCTTCCTGTCTGTGCTGTTTCTGGGGAGTTACATGAGCTCCCCAGTGGATGCATGGTGCGCATTACTCTCTTCGAGTGATGTGTATTTTGTTTTTATCTCTATGTCAAGTGCAATGTGTGTGAAGTGTGTGAAGTTGAGAGTCCAGCACAGGAAAGAGTTCTTTAACTTGCTACAGTTGGAATGGCTACCTTTAAACATCTTCTGGACCAACTCACAGATAAATAGTCTAACTCAGAAACAGATTCACAGTTCACTTAGCAAAGAAACCCAACAACAATAATAGTAATAACTGAGTCTGTCATGTGCAGTGCTAGCTACTACAAAATGGCTGACATGCAAAAATTTATTAAGTATTTTTTTCATTTATGGAGGATTGAACACAGAGCCCCTGTACATACTAGGCAAGTGTTCTACTATGGAGATCCTGCCTCCTCTCATATCCCTATTGTTAATTTTATTTTGATACAGGTCTCCTTAAGTTGTCTAGGCTGCTCTTGAACTTATCCCAGGAAGGCCTAAAATTTTGAGCTCCTCTTGCCTCAGTCTCTGGAGCAGCTGGGATCATGGGCCTGTACCATGTTGCATCTAATTCTTCTTTGGATATACCACGATCCTCATTGCAAAGTGTTCAGAGTCCCATTTGCTACGGAGAGCTTGTTAGAGCTTCTCAGCTTAAGCGTTGCACAGAATCACCCAGGCATCCTGTTGAAATACACTGACTCCCTCACTGACTAGAGTTCTGGGCTGAGACCCCAAGATTTTCAGATCAACAAGTTCCCAATTACTGCTGCTGATCTCGGGCTTTGCTTGAGAGCATCAATTTCAGCCATTTGTTTAAGAGGAGAAGGCATCAGGGGGCATTTTCCAAAGTAAACTTTTGGATGTATTTAGGGGCCGAGGTGATGGCTCTCTGGGCAAAGTGCCTACCTTTCAAGCATGGTGGCTTGAGTTCAGAGAAATGGTGTGAAAAGCAGAACATGGTAGTGTGTGTCTGCAATCCCAGGACCAGGGAAGCAGGTATGGAAGGATTCCTGAGGCTCACTGGCCAGCGTGTTTCACCAAATTTGTGAGCTCCAGGTTCAGTGAGTCATCCTGTTGCAAAAACTAATTGAGATGGAGAGATCTACCTCTGCCTTACACACATAAGCATACACAGTTAACCCATGTGTACCCGTGCACATGTGTGTACGCACACACCAGAAGTTTGAATATATTTAAATATACATGCTCTAAACAAATGTCTGTGTTTCTTCAAATGTTCTAATGGGAAGCTTTTGCATGAGGAGTTGGTTGTTGCATTCACAACACACGGCATTTGGGCAACTCCTTGTCTGTGTCAGAAATCCTGTTACGTGAAGTCCTCCATGGGAGCAAACAGTTTGTGAGTTCCTTTTAGGGGATGATTTCAGGGACATTTTTGGAAGAGGCATAAGGTCTTTAAGTATAGATGTATACTATGGCCACTGTTGAAGGTCAACAGTCCTAGTGTGGTATGGAAGGGAAATTGGGGCCTCCCTCAGCTAGAGGACACATGGGTTCCAAGATGGAGTACAACGGAGCAAGCCACATCTGGAAGCCACCTGCACTGTGGTATGGGGTTTTCTTGGTCCCCAACCAGGGAAGACTCTCAGCACATGAGTCCATCTGGACACCAGAGAGTTCTAGAGATTTCAGCTGAATGCTGCCCACGAAAGTCACTGGCAACTCATCCAGGCTGGGGATCACTGGTGTAAGCTACTGTTTGGATTGGAACTGGTATGTGATCCTGCCCACCTTGAAGGGTGTGGAGAGAGGAACTCTCAGACGTACTTGGGGAGAGATGAGGGAAAGGACTCAGGGATCCTATCTATCAAGCCAGGATAGAGTCCACACTTCCTTGGTGGGAAGAGTAATCCAGCAAAGGCTGGACTATTTTCCTAATTCAGGTAGAAATGAAACAAGCTCGATTCTAACTATTCATGCAACCTGCATTTAGAAAACACAAACACAGAAAGACCTGGGGAGAAACAGTAGAACTAAGGAAACCAGGTGCACTGTGGTCAGAGGCAGAGCTGGCCGGAGGTGGGGAGTCTCCGTCACCAGGATGTAGGACAGGTGGCTGAACACGGGCTGGATTTGTCTGAGAGCTCAACACTACCTCTGCAGAGTGAACCAGCTCATCTCTGAGGATCCTAACAACCTAGATGCCCATCAACTGAAGAATGGATTAAGAAAATGTGGTACATATACACAATGGAGTACTGCTCTGCAGAGAAAAACAATGACAGCATGAAATCTGCAGGCAAATGGATGGAACTAGAAAATATCATCCTGAGTGAGGTAACCCAGACCCAGAATGACAAACATGGTATATAATCACTCATATAAGTGGATTCTAGATGTAAAGCAAAGAACAATCAGACTGCAGCCCACAGAACTCTTCTCTGTAGCTATGTTTATTTGTCTCTCCACCCACTTTCTCACTCGTTCAGCGCGGCTCTTAACTGAGCACGTATTATGAACCAGGTGCCATCACAGGTGCTGAGCACCACAGCCAGGCTCCAACCTCTGTCCTCAGAGAGCACCCTCTTTAAGGAGTGTGGCAACATGCAAGATAAAGCCAATGCGAAATGTGTTGGAGAGAAAAATGAAAACAGGAAGTAGGTTTGGGTTTCCATGTGGCATGATTGAGAAATGGTTCCTCTCAATTCTCAGACAGAAAATGTAAGTAGCAGGTAAAATCTCTGGCTCAAAGGAAAGAAAACAGAGTTAAATTGGTTCAAGGAACAAAGGAAATACTTTGGCTGCCTATCACTTCTGAGTGTGGGGGTTGGTAGCTTTGAGGGACAGTTTTTTCCCAGCATTTACTGCACTTGGCCTTTTCAGACACAGCTCAGAGTTTCACGGGGGTACTGTGATCTTCTTTCCCAATTGTCAGCTTGATGAAATCTATAATTACTTGAGAGAAGACCCACTGGGCATGCCGGTGAGCAATTATCTTGGTTAGGTTCATTGAGACGGGAAGGCCCAATCACTATAGGTGGCATCATTCCCTAGGCTAGGGCCCTGGACTGTGTCAAAAGCAGACAGTAAGCTAAGCACAGCATTCATCTCCCTCTGCTTCCCAGTAGCAAACATGACCAGATCCTTCATGTTCCTGTCGTCATAGCTTCCCACCATGATAGCGTAGTCCACCCTGGAACTGAGCCAATTGTTCTCTTTTGAGTTACTGTTGTCTAGGCATCGCATCACAGCGACAGAGAAGCAGCACAGGCACATATGTGCCTAACTCTTGACTCTCTGGTCTTCCCCGTTCTGGAGAAGCAGAGCCTCCCTCAGCCTAGAAACAAGGCCATCAGCACTGTGACCACAGCAATTGGCTCATGAGCCCACAAGGATCCAGTGCAGCTGAATCTCAAAAACCCCGTTTGAGAGCTCTCACTTAATAGAACATGGAAAGGGAAAAATGTTGGCACAAGATTCCTCATAATGAAAGAAGGACAACCTTAGGATGAAGTAGAAAAGAAGGAGGAAGAGAAAAAATAAAAAGCAAAGACTTACCGTCTCAGTGACGTCATTGATACACGGACAAACACACTCTGGTGTCAATCTTTCCAGGCCTGCTCTTTCAATTAAATGAATCAAAACTAATTTCAACTGTGGCTTTGAACCCTTGAGTTGGGTTACCTGATTTTAAATAGAAAGGCAGGCTATAGACACCAGGCATAGTTGCTCCGAGATCTTGCTCATCTAGGGCTCCTTGGTCCTTTCTAGAAGGCTGAGCCCTCAGCCTGACTCTCCCCCTGTGACAACCCGTCACCTTGTCTGTACAAGCACGTGGAAGAGCTGTGGGATCTTCCTGGTTGTTTGGCTGGGAGTCTGTGTCCGTCTCAGAACGGGCAGAAGGAAAGCAGGAGACTGACTCACTAGGCTTAGCTTGAGCATATAAAACCTCAAAGCCCACCTCTACAGTGACACACTTCCTCCAACAAGGCTAGCCTTCCTAATAGTACCACTCCCTAAGGGCCAAGCATTCAAACACACGCGTCTATGGAGGCCATTCCCGTTCAAAGCACCACACCCACATTCATGAACAGCCTGCATCCACCATTCACCGCATCTCTGTCAGCTCTCCACTAGCTTCCAGGGCCGTCCCACCAAGGGGGCACAGCAGTGATGAGTGTTGGCAGGGAGCTCATCACTCCATTCACTTGGACAGCGTGTTGGTGGTCTACCTTTTGCGGTCACGTAGCCAGATCTTACGGGTTACCTTCCTGCTCATGTTCCTTCTATTCTTAGAATGTTGTGTCTAGAACTAGAGGCAAAGATTTGTATTTAGAAACAGACACAAGTCAAAGTATACTGAGCCTAGCAGTGCAGGTAAGACAGTTAAGGTAGGCCGTGATGGTTTCCACAGTCCCCGGGAGTCTGTAGCATATCCATCAGGCTTCTTACTGGGGCCAGAACTCAGATCTTCATTGTTTAAGGGACAAGTCTAAGCATTCTGGTGTGTATATGTACCACATTTTCTTTGTCCATTCATCTTTTGATGATGCCTAGGTTGTTTCCACAGCTTGGCGACTGTGAGTTATGTTATACTAAGTTTGAATGAGCAGGTATCTCTGTGGTTCCCTGGCTTAGCGTGCTTTGTGTGTATCCCCAGATATGGTGTAATTGGATCATACGGCCATTTTAGTATTCTAAGGAACTTGGCATTTCTATAGTGGCAGCATCAGTTTACACCCTCCTAGCCGTCAGTAAAGTCGCCCCACCCACCCCCGAGTCCTACCCAGCATTTGTCTTCAGTTTTCTTTACCAACCATGGTGCCTGGGGTGAGATGAAATCTCAATGTAATTCTCATTTACATTTTCCTGATGATTAAGGATGCTGGGTATTTTTTTTCAGGCTTATTTTCCATTTGTACTTCAGTTTCGGAGCGCTGTCTGTCCATCTCATTATCCCATTGATCAATTAGGCTTTTCTTTTGGTGTTTAGTTTTTTGAGTTCTCTCTATGTACTAGTTGTTAACTCCCTTTCAGTGTGCAATAAATACATGCCAATAAAAAAATGGATCTATGAAACGGACATACAAATTGAAAAATAAAACAAGACTGTGGTCGGGTGTAAGATGGATTAAGAGTTTTCAGCAGTTTATTTTGTGAGAATTGCAAGATATACAGAATAGAAGGACATATTTTCATCCAGAGACACCACATTCAACAAGTGACATATTTTCTACTATTTTATACTATGAGGTAAGAGACAGGCAGTGAATTAATTTTCTTTCCAACTTCAAACAATATATGTATCTCTCTATTTGTTAATCTGTGTACATGTATGTGTGTGATACTGTGTGTCTGTGCATGCTCAAGTGTGGAGCTCAGCAGACAATCTGTGGATGTTGACTTTCTCCTTCTACCACACGGGTCCCATGGGTTGAACTCAGGTCAGTCAGGCTTGGCAGCAAGCCCCTTTACCCACGGAACTGTCTCACTTGCTCAGGCAGCATATCTCATAAGCAAATAATAAATATTTTCCATCTGTGGGCCACATTGCCACTCAGCTCTGCCCAAGTAATACAAATGAAGACATGGACAATATGCAAGGAATGGCAATGTTTATGTTTGAATAAAACTTTATCTATAAAAATACCATGTTTGGCTGCTGACCTGAATTATATACACACTCACGTGTGTGCACATTCACACACACACACACACACACACACACACACACACACACACACACACACCTGTACATAATCAAGGATGCTTTATAATACTCAATAATAAATAGAAAAATGCTCAAAATTATTTCATATAGGCTTTCCAGTGTCAGGGCTTCATGCTGACACATACTCTGAACTCAGTGGCTCCTCTGTGGTGCCTTCCTGTTCTTCCAAATATGTGATTGAGAGCGGGACAACGGGGCATCTTTCAGGGTGCCAGTCTTCAGTGGCCTTAGAGGCACACATAGGAGACACTGGGGAGATGGACTGGCCCTTTCCTTGATGAGAAAACATGTCACTGTAATGGGAGACAGGTAATTGTGCAGACACATTTCTTATACCTGAAAGATTTTGTGCTGGCACCTTTGTGGCCAACAGCACACTGCATTTGTGAAGAGCGCAGAGATGGCAGCTGTAGTGAGCAGGAATCTCAGGACCACATAACATGTGGGGTGCTGCAGTTTACAAAAGGGGTGATTTACAGTGTGAGTTTTAAACCTTTAAATAAACCTCCCAAGAAGTTGCTTGGTGTGTAAGTCATAAAGGAATTCCCAAGAGAAACTGAAGCTACAGGCAGTTGGAAGTACTTTGTCAGCCGGGGTTTACTCTCCTTCCTTTCTTCCACCTCCTTCCCTCCCTCCCTCCCTCCCTCCCTCTCTCCCTCCCATTTTCCTCCCCTCTCACTTCCTGTGTTTAAAATAATATGGACTCTCTTTCAGCCTATGGAAACAAAATACTTTAGATTCTGAGAAAGATCTTAAAGTCGGGGCTAGAGAGAAGGTTCAGCAGTTAAGAGCACTGACTGCTCTTCCCGAGGACCCAGGTTCAGTTCCCCGCACCCACTTGAAAGCTCATAACCACCTGTAATTCCCATTCCAGGGGATCTGATGCCTCTTCCTGCCTCTGTGGGCACCAGGCATGTACATGGTGCATAGATATTGTGTGCATGTACACACACACACACACACACACACACACACACACACAAAAAAAAAACCTTTAAAAAAACTCTTAAGGAGAATCAGGTTCTCTCTATCCTCCCTAACTGTATGCTGACAGATGTTGAAAGAGTCACGTAACTATGAGTCTAGATGGCTCCTGCTTTGTAACCAACTGCTTTTGGTTCTAGGAGGATAGTAAAAGTGAAATTCTCTAGAGATTCAGCAACATGGAATGATGAAGAGTGGGGTAACGAGGACGGCGGCCTTCATCCTGTCCCTCACCCCCCTCACACACACTGATGTGTGTATACATCCTTCATCCTGTCCCTCACCCCCCCCACACACTGATGTGTGTATACATCCTTCATCCTGTCCCTCACCCCCACACACACACACTGATGTGTGTATACATCCTTCATCCTGTCCCTCACACCCCCCCCACACTGATGTGTGTATACATCCTTCATCCTGTCCCTCACACTCCCACACACACTAGTGTGTGCATACATCCTTCATCCTGCCCCCCCACACACTAGTGTGTGCATACATCCTTCATCCTGTTCCCCTATACACATACTGGTGTGTGCATACACCCTTTGTCCTGTCCCCCCCCCCCCCCCCGCCACAAACACACACACTAGTGTGTGTATATGTCCACACATTGGCTCCCTTTTCTAAACAAAAAACACACACCCATTCAGCCAATGTAACTAGGAGCTGCTGGACAGACAACATCAAACCCTGATACAACCAGGCTGCTTCATTCTGCCTTTCCCTGACAAGAGGAATATTCTAGAATATAACACCCCCTTTCCTATCTCACACTATGGATCTATTAGTACCGCTATTTATAGACTGGAGAAAAGGGAGCGATAATTTATACATACATTTGTTTTGTAAAAAATGATTCTCCAATCCTCTGATTGGCTGGAGTCGCTCAGAATGTCACTGCTCTGTGACAGATAGTGTGGCTACAGGGGAAATGCTAAGCCATTTAAGAGTCTCAGAGTCTGAGGTAGCCACTTGTGCTGAACTGTGTCGTTCGCAAAGGCATGCAGTTTTTCCCCTGCCGAAAATGTCACCCAGAGAAGAGTGATTCCCAGCCGTGTATACATGCAGAACACATTTGCCACCTGAACAACACAGAACGAACCCTAATGGAAGTTACCACCCCGCAAAGAAACACAGTAGCTAATCCAATTTGAATTGAAGTGTTAGGTTGATATTGATACCTTTTGTTTGCATAAAGGGCCTAGCAGGTATGCGGAGGGGCAGCGAGTAACTAATTACATGAATTTTAAAAGTTGGGATCCTTGAAGCATTTTGGAAAGAAAAAAGATCACATTTACTCATGTTAAAGGCACGCTTGGTTCTGGAAAAAGCTTCCAACATGGTAATGAATAAGATAATGTTCCCAGTTTTGTCCAGGGCTGAATGGAGCTGTATGTGCTTAGGAAGATACGCTTGGGCACTTGGTAATTAAACAAAACCCCAAATTATTCCATGTAATGGACTCCAGCTGTTTTCGCCTCCTAATCCATGTTCACATTTCTCCTTCAGAAAACCCCACTTGGGACTTGCCTCGGGCTGCCCGTGGTCTTCTGGGTCTGGCCCTACGCTGTAACAGTGACCAGCTGTAGGGACTTCAGCTGTAGGGACTGGTTGAAGCCAGAGTTCCACACCAGCACTCCAGCAACACATTCAACCCATTGAGGGCAGAAATCCAGAGGGAGCTGAGGAAGTCTGAAGAGAAGTTCACTTGGGATTGTGGGAGAAGGGGCTTCTGATGGTCTTAGAGAGCTACAGGACAGCATTGTGTAGTCTACATGGTGTAGGGATACAGAAACTGGGGCTGTTCGGAAATAGAGAAGCCCCAACTGCCCATGGGAATCTATTCGAGCACCAGAGAAGAGACTGGCAGTATGGAAGGCAGAGAGGAAAGAATGGTGAGGGATAAAGAGTGTTCTGGATGACACTAGCGTTGGGAATCTCTGCTCCGGCTCCACTGCTCCCATTCCAGACACTATCCCACAGAAAGCCCCCCAAGGGTCACCTCCTGCCCCAGAGATACTCAGACCATGCCTATAGAGTACTTAAGACAGTCCCTAGACCTGCCATGTGATTTCTCCTGCTCTCTTCCCCTGAGAATCACCTGGGGGTGCTTTGCTCATTAAACCTGGACTTTTATTTGGCCTAATCTGATTTATTGCATCAGCGGAGATACCCAATATTGGGGTACAGAAACCTTTCAACCAGATCAAGTACCTTCATCTGAAGCCAGTCCACAGGTCAATACCTAGTGTCTTTCTTAATCTTATTTCTTATCTTTTTTTCAGCCGGGTCTCTCACTAAACTTGAAGCTCATTGGCTGGCCAGCAAGCCTCTAAGATCCTTCTGTCTCCACCTCCTGAGACTAGGATTAAAAGTAGACACTTAGTACTCCCTGTTTTTTATTTCTGTGGGTGCTGGGGGTCCTACCTCACATGTACATAGGAAGCACTTTAATGAGGCATCTCCCCTTCCTCCAGAGGGGTGATCTATAAGGTATCTCTGGCTTTGTCAAATTGTTGCAGGTATATGGACGCCCTTCATGACAGATGGGAGGAACATGGGACCATATCTTGGACCTCTGTTGTTTGGTTTTGTTAGTTGTATTGCTTCAGAGTGGATAATTACACTCCAAAGTCAGCTCCTTACTGTTTGACGTAGGTCAAACACTGTATGAATTCGTTTCTGAAAAAAGTTTGTTTGTCTGGAATTATCTTATTCCAACAGACTGGAGTTTGGGATCCATTGAAGCTGACCCACGCAGCGGTTAAGAGCCCATGTGCTTGCTACACAGACGTGATTTGAAGGCAGGCAATGTAACTTGGAATCATCTACCTAAACTCTGTCTATGTTACCATCAACCTATAAAACACACTATAAGATCACTTTAGGTTGGAAGAAGGGGTGGAAATGTGATAAGAGACAGAGGGCCAGGACATCCTCTGTGAGACAGGGTCTCCTAGCTACAACAGGGAGGCTGCATCAGGAAATCTCATCAGTGGGGTCACCTAAACAAGAGCTGAACAGTGACATCACCAGCCCGTGTTCCAGTGTGGATGGGGGACATTTCACATGCTCCTATCCTTGGATGAAGAGCAACAGGTTGTTAGAAGATGGAGAATCTGTCTTCTCCAGGACAATTAAAGAACAAGAGGTCGTTAATTTGAGGAGCGGGGAGGATGCATGAAGAGTCAGATGGGGAATAGGTGGAGTGTAAATGATGTAAATACAGTACTCATGCATGAAATTCTCAAAATAAAATCATTAAAATGGAAAAGCAGTCACTTTATCCCAGATAACTTTGGTGGAGATAAAATGAGATAATACAAATACAACATTTACCACAGAATCTTAAATGTTTGATGAATGTTGGTATCGTTGTCCTTACTGTTACACTCTCAAGGATCTCATCATGTAGCAAGAACTCAGTAAATGTAAGTTGCTGTTATTCATTCAATAAAAAATCTCATGACTCACTTAAAAGATGAATTGATGATTGAATGAATACATACATCAAAATGGGACTCACTGAAAACAATAAATAAATGAATGAATGAATGAATGGCATGTAGAAACTGTGAGTCTGAGGACTAGGGCCAGAGGGACAAGAGGGACGGAGAGATGGAAAGCACTGTGTTTATGGGAATGCCCTTTCTGCGATCTGTGTCCCTGCCAGGTGGAACGCTCAGTGCGGCTCCCTCGCTCTCTCATTACTGTGGGTCATCTGTCGGGAGTCTTTTGATAGGCAGCTTTATAGACAGCCGTAAAGCAGAACTTACGGCCAAAGACACCATAGTTTGTGGAGCTCTGGGCTCCAGGGGCCCACGTCATTTTCTCGCTTTTCCCCGGGTCACCATTGTTCTATGCACAGATGTGATTTAGAATGGATGACTTAATTCCTCATAATGATTCCCCATCACCTCTGGGATGAAATTCAAGAGGCTGCAAGCAAAACCAAGTAGGATAATAATGAACATTCAATCAGTACTTATCTTAGTCCTCATGCACCAAAAGCCTTGACCAGACCCAGACAATTTGCCACCCTGAATTAATCATCTCATCTGACCTTCACAGCATTTGTAATAGGTACACTAGTTAGCAGGAGTCACTGAAGAAGAAAACATGTTCATAGGCTGGAGAATGACATGGGACGCATAGGCACGTACCATGCCACACTTAGGACACAAGCTAAAATAATTTTTCATTGTTTAATTGAAATCTGTTTTAATGAGAGATGCCTTGTATTCTATCTGCCAACAGGATATCTATCTGTTCACAGGAGGCAGCGAAGATGGATGCCACCACTTGTAGATGTATTAGTGAAGGAGACCTAAGGGATCTTCTTTCCTAAAAATCTCAGTATGTGTGAGAACTACAATTTGAACACCTCTTCTCACTTCCTCACTGTCCAGGAATCTTTCCAGGCCCCCACCCGGCCCTGGGCATCCTGTTATCCATCGGATGAATTAATCAGCACCCAGCATGGTTTCCCTTTTTTCCTCTCTGTACACAAAAATGAACAGGTAAAAAGGAAGTGCTTGTCATAACAAATCTCTGTTTGGTTTTCTCCATCTATGGGACAATTTCTGCAATGTGTCAATCATTTTGCTGCAAAATACCCTGTGCAATACAGGATCCACATTTCCAGATGACACCCGCCTGTCAGTCACTCACACAATCAAAGCCAAATTTGATGCCAAGCAAAGGCCAGTTTGTCAATCACTCTCCCTACCACACTTCCACCTGAATCACCTGCCAGCTCCAACTTCCTGCTCTCAAATGCACTGGGTCCTAGTTAAGTTTCTTTGTGTCTCCCTAATTGAGCTCCTTTTAGGGCTGGTAGCTTAGCAACTAATAAGTTATTTTCTGTGACAACTGGCCTAAATTTCATAGCTTTCTTGACCATTGCCACTTGTTAGAAAATTGTTTCCCTTCAAGTAGCAAAACAGCAGATGCAAGACTTGTTTAATGCCGAATTGTTCTATCGTTCCTGTTTATAAGCCCTCTCCTACTGTTTAAAAGTAAACACAGGATTTGTTGTCAAATAGACACAGTTTTAAATAATTATGAAGTGCCTTGGAATTTTGTTCCAGAGTCTCAAATTCTTCATTATTGACAGCATGAAATGCTGGATTAGAAACCAAGAAGACAAATATTAAGCACTTATTTATTAGGTTGTAATTTCTTTCTGCAGGTCCTTCCTGCCACTGGTCACTGCAGGGTTGTACCGACGACACCCTGCTCTCATCCTCCAGGACTTAATGGTAACAAACCCTGTAAATACACTTGGAGGAGAGACGGGGGAAGTGAGAGCAAAATCAAGACAAGGATTATAACACTGACTCACTCACACACACATACACACTCACACACACACACGTATTAAACGTGAGACATTTGGAATGGATTGCTGGTAAGTAATGTATACCTTGAAATTTTCAGTGAAGTTAGGAAAGTTTAAACAGGTGGTAAGAAGGTGCTTAGCTTGTGCTTAAACTGAAGATGTAATGTAACGTGAGTCTTAAAAGGTCTTATTAATAAAAACAAATCTGGAGCCAGATATTGGGGTGAACGCTGAAAGATCAGAGAGAAAGAACACGCCACAACTAACCTCACCTCGACAACTTCTCAGCCGATTCTGTTTCCTCAGACTGGAAGCCTTATATTCCTTTCTGCTTCCTGCCATCACTTCCTGGGATTAAAGGCATGTGTCACCATGCCTGGCTGTTTCCAGTGTGGCTTTGAACTCACAGAAATCCGGATGGATCTCTGCCTCCAGGATGCTAGGATTAAAGGTGTGTGTGCCACCACTTTCTGGCCTCTGTGTCTATCTAGCGGCTCTTCTGTTCTCTGACCCCAGATAAGTTTATTAGGGTGCACAATGTATTGGGAGACACAATATCACCACACTGTAACTATTCTAATTGGAAGTCTTCTCAGGGGACAAGGACTCTAAGCCCTCTTTTCATGGGTGGAGAGCAAGGTGGGCGCCATTACAGACAGGACCTATATCCCAGATAACAGGAGTCTAGGCCAGTAGGAGTGAGTATGAAAAGTCTTCGTCTTTCTAGTGACTGACTAGCAATAGATGTTAATTTAAGGTGCGTAGACTCAACTATTGACCCACGGCTATAAACCTAGTACTTGGGAGCCCTTGGGAGGCTGAAGTAGGAGGAACGCCAGTCCCAGGCCAGCCTGGGCTACATGTGCGACATTGTCTGAAAAAACATGAAGTGTAGATGAAAGAAAGAAAGGATGAATGAGTGAGTGAGTTTGTGAAAGTAGTGATTTGGGCTAAATTGGGGGCCCCTCCTCCCCTGGGGAGAGAAGGAAGGAGGCTGAGCGTCAGCTCGGGGGATGGCCGTGGACAACTTTACAGAGAACAGCAGCTCTTACTTCTTAGGAATCGTCACGGCGTCACAGTATGGGATATACACTGAGGTGCATGGGTTACTGTGATAGCACTGTGGGAGTTCTGGACACAGGGAAAGTGCTGTGTGTTTTCTAATGAGGAGGGCAATCTCACCGCGAAAATGTTTCCATACCAAAAGAAGCTGGCTCTAACCAACCCCCCCCCACACACACATACACACACACATACACACACTACCTTAGAAGAGCAAGGAAGCCAAGAGAGAGTAATGCTCTGAGTGATGGAGAGATAATATTATTGCTAGTGGAGGGGGAGGGGCATTCCCACACGAGGAGGAAAGGGGTGTAGCCATGTTCCAGAGCCCGTCCTAGGATGCCTCCTTCAGCCACACTTTTGGCCAGAATTTTAACTTAAGGTGTGTCTTTTGAGCAGCCAGGGAATTCTCTGGGATCAGCACTGGGTTTCATGATGTTTCCGTACAGGCTGCTCTGGCTCGGGGGCAGAATGAGTGAATAATGGAGACTTGGAATCAGAGAACACAGATGACCCCAGGAGCTACATGTGGACAGTGGAAAGGGAAGCTGTTATCAGAATTGCCCTGGTTGGGGGTGAGGTTAACTTTCACGGCCACGTTCACAGCGCCTTGGGATCTGTTCTGGGCACTTGACATGTGTCGCCTTGTTAAATCTCGCAAGGATTTGCAGAGGTGGGTGCAGAATGGGTGTATCGATCGGAGGAGGAGATGAATTGTTTGGGAGACAGTGCAGAGTCACGTAAGATTCTGTGGCTGGTGAGGAAGACAGAATGTGGAAGGAGGAAGGCTACATTATTTACGTTCTGGGCGTTACAAAATGGGTAGAGGGCGAAGTTTCCTGTGGAAGGAGTATAGAAGTCAGTTAAGGCTGGACATCTGCTCCATTTACAGATCTATTCCCCTGGGCCCTCCTCCCCCATTGTGACCTTGCACTAAGGAAAACATTCAGAGAAATGACATAAACAGTGATAAGGTGTCGCACGCAATCCAGCTGTTTCCTCGTTGGACCAAGGCCCACAGGTGCAAGACAAAATAGGATGACCTCACAAGGAAAACAATTTTGATTTTGAAATGTGGAGCCTGGTATGTTCCAGAGAGCTTTCCTCACAGATTCTCAGTTCTCTTTCTTACTGGGTCTCAATGGTGGGAACCTATTAGTACTAGAGGTCAACAGCTAATCTCTTGTGCCTCAGCTAAACCATGCTGGATTGGGGACGATGTGTGGAGCCCGCTCTTTAGATTGCCCCTTTACTGAGTTGATAGGGAGGGAGATAGAAGTTATGTAATGAGGAGTTGGGGGAGGAGCTGCAAAGATGTGGAAGGTTAAGTCATCCCTAATAGCCCCGAGCTGGCAAACTATGGAGCCAGGATTTAGAACTAGGTCAGTCGGAGCCTACAGCCCAAGTTCTTTTCGGTTACAGAGTGCACAGAGACCCACTCTCTCCTCTCCACCTTCCTTTTGCTACGACAATTCACATGCCCAGATTATAGTGGGACAGAGGGCTGCCCAGCTTGAACCTATGTTTCCCAGCTTCCCCAGTAGCTGAACTGTATCTATGAGAGTAAATTATAGTTGATGCCACTAAAGCCACAGTGATGCATGCTGCTACCAAAGCCACAGTGTTGCACGCTGCTACCAAAGCCACAGTGATGCATGCTGCTGTTAGCCAATTTGTCCCCAAAGGATTGGTTGTGAGTTCTCTGGCTTCTTTACCCTTCCCCCATGGTTTCAGATGCAGATAGTCCATGCCAGTCTCTTAGACAGGTGAGAAACAGGCAGACTCACCTATCAGGGACTGGTGACACAGGCCTGTGATCCTAGCTTCTTAAGAGGCTGAGGCAGGAGAATCACAGTTCAGGGTCCACCAGGATGACAGAGTGACTTCAAGAACAGTTGAGAAGCTTAGTGAGGTTTTGTTTTAAAATGAAAGGAAGGATGGAGATAGATCTCAGTGACCAGGGACTTGCTTAGCATGTCAGAAGCCCTAAGTTCAACTCCAAGTATCAAAAATAAGAAAAAAATAGGGGAAATTGTATTTTTCTCTTATAAAACCACTGTACTTCCTATGGCTCTTTGGCAATGCCTTATAATGTTTCTCCAAAGATTTTACCATTTTATGCAAATTCCTCTTAAAGCTTAATATTTTTCATAGTTTGATGTAAATATATGCACATACATTAAATATAGTAACACTGGTGAGAAAAGTTTAGCCATTTCTATTTATTTTATTTTATTCTCAATTAATTGTGCTGCCTTATGAATATTCAAGTTAAAAAACACCATTCAGAAATGTTGATTTACCTCTGTGTTAGGTAGATTTAAGAGACCCGAATTTTAAAATCTCTACCTCTAGATAGAATATCCACAAATCTGGTCTACAACTTTTTTGTATAAATAAAGTTTTACTGAGAGACAACTACACCCATTTGTTGTGATTCCAGTCCTGTTTTCATAGAACACAACTGAGCAACTGAGATGGAGACTAGGTGGCCCAGGAGATAAAATGTTCACTCTTTGACTCACGCAAAGGACCACTCCAATCTGATGCCTTCAGGAGAATTCAGGGAAGCGGTGGCACTTGTGGAAAGAGGAACTTCCTTCTTGGAGGCGATGCACATGCCAGTGACAGTAGTACCAGCTGCACAGGTGCAGAAACCCATCAGGGCTTTCACAGGTGGATTGCTACGTGTTGCAGGGCTCTGTCTTCCGAGACCAAATGTCTTTGTAGTCATCAGACCAGCTGCCACTCTTTCCTGCTTGGTGTCTGTTGTCGTTCCTCATAGGGGGTACCGGGAGATCCTGACCACCACCTCCTGCACCTCCCAGTCAGTTCTGTGTTCTGTCCTAGCAGCACGTGCACTCTCGGGAAGTGCTAGAGCAGAGAGGCTATGGAAGGCTGCGTGAGTGGGGTCTCCGTCTACACAGCTGTGGGGAGGTCATCAGCTCTGCTAGGAAAAGACTTCTTGGTGGTGCGGCTGCCTGGAAGTCATCCACACTCCTCCAAATAACCCATCACTTATACTCTCTCAGTCGGTCCCTCAAGCTCAGTGGTCCCCAAGTTGGTCTTTGGTGAAACCACACTTGGGTTTGGTGGTGGCGCCCTATAAGGAAACTTAGATGTTTTCATATCCCCAGGGAGAGAATTCCTGCAAACTACTCATCATCATTTTCCTTTGGTAGAATGTCTTGTGGGAGTTAATTGTCTCTTTCCCAGTCTCCACGAAGAAAGAAGAGAAGTGAGGTGTGATGCCCTACCAAGTGGAAGTGACTCCGGATGTTGGAGTCTCAGATGGAGACTTCTGGAGCCGGTGTGGAGTTGCTCTGGCCTTACCTCTTATATCCATGACATAAAGGGTTTCTCATTCCTGTTGGGGGGCGGGGCGGGCAGGATGAAATGAGAGTCTTCAGAAGTTTGCAAGCACAGAGGGATTTGTGACCCCAAACTGTATTCCTGCCTGGGCACAGACTGCGATATCTGAGCAATCACAGCGCAGATGGGGTACAGCTCACACTGCTTGGGGAGGGAGACCCCAAGGCTGGTAGGCAGGGAGATGGGATGCAGGGGAGAGGCAGTCCCCATAGCCTGAGCACCTGGACTGTGGATCTTAATAAGACTCAGAAGCTGAGAAAGCACAAGTCAGAAGACGAAATATTATTCAAATAAAGGAGAGCACAAGGTCAGAGACAGCAGAACAGCTCTGGAAATGGCCGTCCTGCCCTCCCGTGAAGCAGTGGAGAAGGGAACACTACTGTATTTCACACGCCACGGCCATTGTGCCCAGGGCACTGCACGCTCCAGTGTGAAAGGCCAGCTTATGAGGCAGTAACAAATGAGGCCATGGTCGCAGTGGCTGCAACAAAGGTCAAGTTCTTGCTCAAGCTGTATAGCCACCATAGATCAGCGGTAGCCTCGTTCCACGCTCTGTTCGCTCGGGATCCAGACTGATGGAGAAGCTGGGGACTCAAAGGACTAGCCCAAGGAATGTGTTGCCCCACAGAGCAGGGCAGAAAGATGGTAAGAGTGGAAGGATGGGAAGGAGCACTGGGAAGTGGCACCTTCTGGGTGTGACCTGGCTATCGCACTCATGGACACACAGCAGTTGTGCCAACCTGCATACACGTGTGCAAGGAAAGAGTGGGAGCAGTGTGAGAGGCTAGTGCAAGTGAACATGATCACAATACATTATGTACATGCATAAACTATCAAAAGTTTTTAAAAGGAAGTATTGCTCAGAAGTTCTTACTGTTGATCATGTTTCGTTGGCTAAAGTAGGTCACATGACTCCTACCTTCTCTAGTGCACCTTCTCCACACATCTAATGTTTAACTACCGTGCACTTCACCATATGGTGAAGGAAACAGATACACAAATATAAATTGCTTTGCCTGACACCAATAACAAATTGGTGACCTACGTTTTAAAATCACATTTGACCTCCATTTTCTCTCCTTTTTTTTGTAACTGCATCACCCTAGTAACCAAGAAAAAGGGGGTTTAAAATGCTTCCATAAATTATGGCATGAATAAAAATCACCCACCATAAGCAGGTTAAAGTAGGGTAGGCTTTGCTCTAAAGTGTTCTGGGGTTTGCTGATGTAGAAAAAAAGTTATTTTTTTTATCCTTATGTGTGTATGGTGTTTGTGTGTGTGTGTGTGTGTGTGTGTGTGTGTGTGTGTGTGTGTACCTTCAAGTAGAAGCCAACAGTCAGCATCAAGTGTTCTCCTTAATCACTTCTTCTCCTTATGAGATGGGTTTTTTCACTGAACCTGGGCCTCAGCAATTTGGCTAGAGTAAGTGAGCATCGAGGTCTAGAGCTATGCCTGTCTCCTCCCCCTTCCCAGCACTGAGGTTACAGACAGGTGTCACACCATCTGACTTTGACATGGACGCTGGGGGTCTAGACTTGGGTCCTTACCAGGCAGGCACCATACCAAACCATCTCCCCAGCCAAGAGCCGACAGTTCATCTATCTATCTATCTATCTATCTATCTATCTATCTATCTATCTATTTATCTATTTGTTTATTTATTTATTATTTGAGGCAGGGTCTCATGTAGCCTAGGCTGGCCTAGATATGTAGCCAAGGACAACACTGAACTGACCCTCCTGCCTCCATCTCCCGAGTACTGGGGTAATAGGCATGCAACACTCAAGCTGATATTTTTGAACAGTTGGTCTATGTACTCCAGGCTCTCTGCTCCATGTTTTATATACATAGTCACATCAACTTTCCCAAAACAAAACTAACCATGAGAAATATGTTGCCCCAACTTTGTAGATGTTGATGCCACATTTCAGAGAGTGAAAGGACACACTGAATCTCACATATCCAGTGAAAGAGCCCCAGTGCAGCACTGTCTGTCTGTCTGTAGACGCTTCCTCCTCTTCCTGCACTCCAGGGGAAAGTCCTGCTGTCTGTCAGTATGGGGAACAAGACGGGGCAGTGGAGAATGAGCTATGATGGTCTCCAGTGTTATTGCTTATTATGTGGTTTGCTGCTGTTGTGACTGTAAGTACTGATGGATCCTCCTGTGACACTATGTACCACAGCATTAAAAGATGCTAGGTACCCCAAACATAATTATATAAGGACATTTCCAAGGAGAAGTGGGTAACAGTGGAAAGTCCTCTTGAGCCCATGATAAACAAACTTTGCTTTAAAAATAACTCTAGTTTTTTGGGCTTTTTCTGCTTGATTCACAGTGAAGTAGAAAGAACCACACACACAACCATATGTGCTATGCAAAGAGTCAAATTCCATCTACATGGGTAGCTATGTGTACCTACATGAGCTTACAAACACATGAATCTAGATTGGCATGGTTGGAAACAGGCTGGCCTTTAGACCCTATCTCTGCCTTCTGTGTTAATGGTTCAGAAGTGGAGCAGTAAGGTTATATCACTCAAAACAAAATAAATGAGTGCTGTTGGTTCTACAACATGTTTCTTTGGGAAGGGTGATTTAGATGTACTGAGGATGGTGGACAAGAATGAGTGTTGGCTGTATCTCCATCTTCTGAAAGATGTGTGGCTGGAATAGGGTGCTGGTGGCTCAAGGCAGAGACTTCCTTGAAACTAATTCTCCATCTGATCAGGATGCCCGAAGTCTGAGATTATCATGGAAATCTTCAGAGTTCATTGGCTGCCTCAAACTCTGGCTACCCTTCCTACCTGTCGTCTTAGATGAGGTTTTTAATGCTTTGATAAAACACCATGATCAAAAGCAATCTGGGAAGTAAAGGGTTTATTTGATCTTATACTTCCAAATTACACTCCATCACTGAGGGAAATCAGGGCAGGACCTCAAGCAGGAACCTGGAGGCAGGAACTGATGCAGAAGCCATGGAGGAACAAGTTTACTGGCTTGCTCCGCCTTTCTTACAGCACTCAGGATTACCAGTCTGGTGTAGTACCTCCTCAGTGGGTTGGTCCCTGTCATATCAATTATCAATCAAGAAAAAAATTTAAAAAAAAAACACAGACTTTCCTATAAGCCAATCCGATGGAGGCATTTTCTCAACTGAGAGTCTCTCCTTGCAAATGACTCTAGCTTGTGTCAAGTTGACATAAAACTAGGCAGCCCACCTGCTGGCTTCACTGTGTCCCTGGCCTGTCTCTTTCCCTTTTTCCTACCCACCCCTTTCCTTCTTCAGGGCTCAGTTTCCAACGGAACATCTCTGCTGTGGCACTACAGTGTTCATTGAGCCAGACTCCCCTCTGGAGACATGCCCTCTTATCCACAGATTCAGTTACCTGTGACCAACTGTGCTCCAGGTTCCATGTCTGCCCTGGGAACCTCAGCGTGTTTCCCCAGTGGACAGTGAAAAGCCACTGCATTCTAAGGTTCTCCCCAATATCCTCGGCCTCTGTGACCTGATGCTTGACCACATTTCCTCTAAGTTGTGACAGCTAAAGATGCCTCCAGACAAGGTTGGATGGGTGGGGAAACGGCCCCTGGTTGAAATGCACAGGTTCACCCCATCACTCTTTCTTGAAAGTCTTGTTTCATTGGCCCCACCATTCCTCAGTGAGATCTCTGCTTGTAGGGAGCCTCCACTCTTGCCCATGACTACATTTTAAGAGTGAACACCATGTCTGGAGTCATGGGGCTAGGTGACAAAGAAAAGGAAGCATTCAGAATCTTTCTTGGCTTGAAGACACAGATCATTTCCCTTCACTGACTGACCTAGAAACATGTCTCTCTGCCTTCACTTCATGTGAAAGGGCGATTCTTCCCATACACATCTCCATAGCCTGCTACTAGACATCATTCCTTAGAGGATGCAGTCAATACTACATCTGGGATGCAGGGCATTGCAGGAGAAAACGCTTGAGTTGGGATTTCTTTTGCCTCTAAGGTCTAAGGGGCACCAAGTCCCTAGAAGTGAGGGCAGCCTTTCTCAGTGGCTGGATTTGTCCCCCTTGGTTCTGCTCCCTCGGCCACACACTAGTGTTCTCATTCTGCACACAGCCTCAGAAAGGATTTCTAGGGAAATGACCTACAGCTCCCCAAAGTCCTGAGGAATGACACCTGAGGGGTCCCCTGAAAGACTTCATGTTCATTAACTAAAAGCTCTTGTTAGATTATGTTCTCTGAAATGCATTTGACAACAAATGAAGTAGAAAAGATGGCAGCTAGAGGAAAAAATCAAATCAAATACTGCCAGACTCTGGTGGTAGAACCGGGAGGTATTAAAAAAAAAAAAAAAAAACAAACAAACCAGGAACCCGGGGAGCCACCGATAGATCAGCACCCCACAGTGCGAGCATTTTACAGCTGGCCTCAGATTATGGCCAACTCTCTATTCAGATCCTATGACCACCTAGATGAGGTGCTTGTCAGGGCAAAAGCAGCAGGGATACAGAGCTGACTGGCAGCTACGTGAAGCAGAGATCAGAGGAGAAAAAAAGAAAGGCATGTTCAAAAATATTTAGACTGCTTTAGACACCTTCTCCACTGCAGTCGGATTACAATTTCATCCAAACCTCAGTTGAACACTCAGGAGGCGAAGCTGACTGGAACGCAGTTTGGTGAGTGGGCACAGAACCATCTCTGACAGCGTTCGGTTGGAAATGACCTCTGGGGATGCTGAGCTGTTACTGTGCCTTGGCATCTGCCAGCGGTTCCCTATTTTGGGGTTCGTAAGGAGGGATAGCGGAAGTCAAGTGGAAAACTGGTGTGTCCCTCTGAGAGCCAAGAGCATCATTTGCTTCATTCGGCCTGGTCCAGCCTTCCTGAAGTCAGCCAAACCTGTTTTCTTCCCAGTGATGTATCACTTTGAAGCACCAACTGCAAGGATTTCTTCTGTTCTCACAAAAAGGGAAGGAACAGCTGGTAAATGTTTCACAGATGGCGGAGCTCTTGGCATCTCTCTCAAGAGAGGGCCACCCATGCAGATGGCTCATTATTTTAACATTTGGATTTTCATCTTATTAAAACATCTTTTTTTTTCTCTTGGTTTTATTTAGCATCATAAATTCTCTTACACTTTAGCGAGCGACTGAGCGATTTGAGGCCGTGTGCTCTAAGCAACATCCTTTGGCTACAACATAAATGGGTAACATCGTGATTCCCAGCTTTGATCTCAATGTGATAGGTTTCAATCTGATTAAAAATTCCAACGAAAAGGGAAAGCTCAGGGTAGTGAATTTATCAAGGAAAAAAAAAAGTTCACATACTAAGCTGAATTATTCAGCAGAACGATAAACCAAGTGAAATTGGGGGAAATCGTTTTATTCGATGCATAAAATCCCTATTACTATGCAATATGCATATATAAAAATAGACAAATGCACGAGGGTGTAAACCCACAAACACACCCTTTCTGCACACACAGAGAGCATGAGGCGAAACAGCCAAAATCGAAACCAAGCAGAGCCAAACCTTGGTGGGGTAGCTAGGAAAGGCCAAGATTTCAAAGGCCGGCTCTCCACCCACCCACTCAGAGTGAACTGAATCTTCTCTCTCAGCAGCTTTCTTCTGCAGGAACGGGAACACAGCTGTGTGGCTGTGTAGGTAGGAACTGTGGCCCTGGATGCTCTATTTGGAAGAGGAGGCCTTAGGGTTGACCTTTCCAAATACCAATTCCAAGGAGCAGCGAGAGTTGTGGTCACCTCAGCATCTTTCCTGTGCTGGAATGTGGGAGCCATTGGGGTTGAAATATAAGTGAGAGAGCAATGTAATAAGGACAAACCAATCTATTTAATGTGGTGTGAGATGCTGGCCTAAATACAGGCTCTGTCGCTCTGCTGTCCCTGATGGGTCTTATGGAGCAAGGCCTGGGCATGCCACATTGTAAATGTTTATTAAGAAATGGTACACAGTGTGCATTATGGACCCGTGGAGCTCAGAGATGGCTCACTTTGGGGGTCAGATGCAAATCCCCGCAATGCTGAGAGAATGTTAATGGCCACCAACGCCAAGGATGTATCCGCTGATAATGTACATAGGTGTCGTGAATGGGGCTCTGCTCCTCAGCTCCAGTCCCTTCTGGCACCTCTGGCCCAAAGCATTAGTTTGTTTGATGCATTCTGCAAGCCCTTGGCAAGATTGGAGATTCAGAAAGTTAGTTTCACATACAGAAAGTGGAGAGGGCAGTGCCAATGGCACATGGCAAGAAATCTAGCTAGGAGTTGGGGCGAAATGAAAAACAGTGAGTTTGGAGTGTGTTTGTGTGTGTGTGGGGGGTACATATATGTAGCAGGAATCTTAAAAGTTCTTATTAATAAAAACAAACATGGAGCCAGGTATTGGGGTGAACACTGGAAGATCAGAGAGACAGAACAAGCCGCAGCTACCCTCACCTGGCCAACTTCTCAGCTGATCTTGTTTTCTCAGACTGGAAGCCTCTGTGTCCTCATATCCGAATGGCTCTCAGCTGAACTGTGCTGCTAGAAGCCTGAAAGCTTAACCAGCCAAATGCTTCTAGTTTCTGGTCCTCACGCCTTATATACCTTTCTGCTTTCTACCATCACTCCCTGGGATTAAAGGCTCGCTTTCTGAGATTAAAGGCGTGTGTCACCATGCCTGGCCATTTCCAATGTGGCCTTGAACTCACAGAGATCCAGAGGGATTTCTACCTCTGGAATGCTAGGATTAAAGGTGTGAGTGCCATCATTTTCTAGCCTTTGTGTCTAGTGGCTGTTCTGTCTCTGACCCCAGATAAGTTTATTAGGGTGCACAATATTTTGGGGAACACAATACCACCACACATATATGTTGTTTCTCAGGTCCCATTAACGTCATTTTTTGAGACAGATTCTCTCACTTCTCAGGAACTCACCAGGTAGGTTAGGCTGGCTGTTCACTGAGACCAGGGATCTGCATGTTTCCCATCTCTCCAGCACTGGGACTATAGGAGCACTCCACTACATCTGGCTATTTTCATGTGGGTTCCGGGGTTCGAATTTAGGTCCTCATGCTTCTCAGGTAAGCCTTTTGCCAACCAAGCTATCTCCCTAGAATTGTTTGTTTCTTTTTTCTTTTTCCATTTGTGTGTGTGTGTGTGTGTGTGTGTGTGTGTGTGTGTGATACATGTGGGGCAGGGCACACCTGTACATGGGTAAGTGTATGCATGTCAAGGCCTGAGGTTGATGTCAGCAGTCAACCTCTAAGGTTCTTCTACCTTATCCGCTCAGGCTGGGTTTCTCTCAATCAAACTCAGAACCCATTGATATGGCTGGTCTTGCTAGCCAGCTTGCTCGGGGAATCCCCTGCCTCTGCCTCCTGAGGTTGGCATCACAAGGCTGCTGCCATGCCCACCCAGCATTTAGGTTCTGGGGACATTAGCTCTTGTCCTCACATTTGTGTGGCAGATGGTTTACCCAGTCATCTATCTCCCAAGTCCTTTCCTTTTTCTTTTATTGAACTTAATTTTGTACTAGGCAGATTGTTTCGAGGGGTTCCCTACTGCTTCATGGTTGTGGTACCGGAAGCATAAATTATAAGTACATGATCATAGGGATCATAGGACCAGAGAGAGACGTCAGATGGAGCCCCTGCTGGTCACCCTTCATCTTCAGGTTTACACACTTTGATCACCCTAAAGTCATAGTTCTCAGAGCTGGTCCTTGGTCCAGCTGCAGCAGCAGTACCACCTAGGCTCGATCCAGCCTTCCCGGAGCTGAAGCTGTTAGCAGGAGAAGCCCAGCTGCCACCTAGGTTTTAACAAGCCCTCCAGGTGACTCGGATGCATGCTCCAGTTTGAGAGCCACTGCTCTAAGGCATAACAGTTTGTCACTCCACCAGTGCCCAGAAATCTTTTGGGTGACAGACATCAAGTGTGATTCCTGAGAAATCCTGGCAGCAGAATTCATTTGTCTGTTTAACTGCATGCAAAACGCTTGTCAAGACGGATTCCGGGGGCTCTTTCAGCACAGGCTCCCCAGCTCCCGCAGTCGCTCATGCCATCTATCTCTTTGGAGATTGTGTGTCTTCCACGCCAGCTCTACACCTCGAAGCCATGCTCCAAGCCCCCCACCCCCATCCCTTTCCACCTGATATTGGCAAATAAGACAGAAATGCTGCACCTCGCTTTCTGCTTCCAGCAGGAAAGACTGACACATTTCATTACATTTGTCACGGGGTCTAAGACGCCACGTGGGAGAAAATAATCCCACTTAGCAAAAACATCTCACTGTACCTTTGAGTCAGAATGGAGAAGGAGAGAAAAGAATTGTTCCAAAGAAAATTGCAAGGCACTTGGGTGTGTTTTCAAAAGTGTGACGACTATTCAGCCAGCCTCTGGTTTAGGTGGCTGGAAATTCTGTGCCCCCAGAACTGTATAGGCATCAGCAACACATATGCCCCCTGTGAAACAGTGTAAGACTCAAAGGAGAAATGCATTTCCTGTGGTGCAGATGAGCTACTTAAAATCACTCCATCTGAGCGCACCTCCTTCTCCTCGTGCATGCTGGAAACCATTTGAATAATGCACACTATTCAGTTGCATTGTGCACTCTGAAAGCCATTTAATGAAGGTAGACAGGCTCTGAGAAGGTGCAGCTTTTGACTAACGTAGACATTCCTGTTGGGGGGGGGAATCTTCCTCCAACATGGAAGGCAAGGTTTACTGAGTGAGCAGAAAGAAGGTCAATGGGATGGAATGGAAGCTGTCCTGGGTTACATGTGATCTAGGTGAGTGTCACCCTAGGCAGAGTGTGTAACGAACAGGTGTGAGTCAGTCACAAGTCGGCAGGTGAAGCCATCTCTCCATCGACTTCACTTGTACTATTGAAGTGATTTTCTTTTTCCGATTGATCATCAATTAGCAGAGGCGTTCAAATCCAGACTTTCTGTTGAACAGTTAACAATCTATATAGTCTGTTGTTTAACAAGTGAAGGACATGCCTACTTCAATGATAAGTTAATGAATATTTAGGAAAGCCATAGGATATGTGTGTGTGTGTGTGTGTGTGTGTGTGTGTGTGTGTGTGTGTGTGTGTATGCAGATATAAAAACAGTTTTAATAGGGTGGGGTAAGTATGTCTGACGAGATTGGCTTGTTACATGCAATGCACTTCATTGAGACAAAATTATAGGAAAGGATTTTTGGGACAAGGCATAGTATTTCATGGATTTAAGTGGCACAGTCATGTATAATCCCAGTTACTTGAGAGGCTGAGACAGGAAGATCAAGAGTTCAATGCCAGCCTGGGAAACTTAGTAAGACTACCTCAAAACCATAAAAAACAAGTAAATAAGAAATAAATAGAAAAAGGGTCTGGGGATTCATCTCAGTGAAGGGCACTTGGCAATCATACACAGAGCCCTGGGTTTAACCCTCAGTACTACACAAGGGCATGTTCATCAGGCAGCTTGGAGTTGGGGGTTAGGGGAGCCGTAAGAGCTTTTAGGTACCCTTGGACTCAGTCCCACTCTGACACTTCTCCTGGCCCGGTCCTCCCCAGCCTCAGTTTCCTCCTCAGGAATACTAATTATCCATTCTGCCCTAAAGGGTTCTAGTGTAGAGCATCATGTTGTACGTAGTGCTGGCTCAATGCTGGACACAGGGTGAACCTGAAGATAAATGTAGCTGATACGATTATTATTGTGTCTGGAATGACAGGAGTCATGGCCATAATGAACAGGTAGCACAGCTTTAAACACCCATCTGAAAAACCATCGAAGTAGTGTGACCTGTCCCCTGTGGTGTTCTTCTGAATGCTACTAGTTGCAACTCCAGTAGAGTTATAGAGGCTTGTAGGGTGGGAACAGCTTTTACCCAAACAAAGGCGTGAGTAGCTATTATAATACACTGAGTAAATTTTTTTCTATGTGTGCATGTGTATGTGAACACATGTTCATGTGAGTGCATGTGTATGTGTGGGTGGAGGTGAGAAGTTAACCTTGGGTATCATTCTTCATATGCTTTCTACATTGTATTTGAGGAGAGTCTCTTATTGGCCTGGAAGTAGCCTATTGGGCAAAGCTGCCTGGCCGCTGAGTCCCAGAGATTCACCCATCTCTACCTCCTCAAAGCTGGAGTTACAAGCATGCATCACCACATCTGGGTTTTGTTTTTGTGTTTCATGTGAGTTCTGAGGAATCGCTCTGGACCTCATGCTTACAATGCAGCTGCTTTACCCAGTGAGCCACCTTCCCAGCCCCTGGATGAAGTCATGAGTAAGTATGCCCGTCCTAACGGCTCCTGACTCTTCCATGGCAGCAATGAAGTGCCAGGCACCAGAGTCGTGTGGGACACACATGTCTTCACTTAGACACTGCAGCAAACCAACAGAGCAGCTGCTGTCACTGCTCCCATCTTACAGGAATGGGGACCAAGATGCCCAGAGATGAAATGGCTTTCCCAATATTCCATAGGGTCAAAGCCAGGCTTTGAACTTTAGCCTAAAGTCCCTTGGAAAAGTAAGAGCAGTTCACCTCAGGCAACACAATGGCTGGCTGATACACTGTCTGCAGACGCAAACCTGACTGACTTACAAAGGGAGTTACAAGCCCATCAGAGAGAGGCTGCATGTTTCTCTTCCACCTCAACATCTGTGCTCTGGTAACAACGGACACACAGCAAAGACTCCTCCCAGGAAAGTCCGCTTCCAATTGTTAGCTTCAGACTCCTTGCAAGGTTATTTGGATTTTTTGTTTCATGTCTGGCTGGCTGTGTGTTCCGATCTCTCGCAGCCAAGTGCATTCCCTCCAAGTGTCCCCTGGGTAAGTAATCTCATTTCCTCTCTCCTCCAGTCCCATCTCATTGGCTTTGCTGGGTGTTGGCTTTCTGTATACATTCTTACTTCATCACACTAATCTGCACGGTTGTGAAGAGGTTTTGCAGCTCGAGAATGTGCATTGGCCAGTGGATCATTATGGAATGCACTCAGGTCAAGTAAAAATTGAATGGACTCTGGACCACATGGGAAACTTCAGGCTGTCCAAGCAGAAGTCCCATCTCTTCCATGCATGTGCATGTGTCTGTGTGAAGGTCAGAGAACATCCTGAAATGTTGTTCCTCAGGAGCAGTCCATATTTTGATCTGAGACAGGGTCTCTCATTGACCTGGAATTCCCTGACCCAGCTATGCTAACTGGCCATGGAGTCCCAGGGGTCCAACTGCTCTGAGATTACAGTCAGGGATCAATTAGCCCAGCTTTTATTCTTTGAATTCTAGGGCAATGGGTATCGAACTCAGGGCCTCATGCTTATGAGGCAAGCACTCTACCAATTGAGCCATCCTTCCTGCCTTAGAAAGCCCATCTTAGTAGACAAAAACAGCAAGCAGCAGAGGGAATGGTTCTCTGTAGTGAGTCCCCGGGACTCTGAGACAGGCTTACTCCTATCTCATTCTCTTCCTTCCTTACCTGGCTCCGCTACTATTTCTGAGGTGAGTCTCCCTCACACAGATACAAAGGGTGTCTGTAGAACTGAGAGATTTGTGCTTGCTTGTTCCTAGGCATCAGAAGTAAAAGGTCTAATGGAAGATAAATGATCAAATCAATGAAAATCCCAGGCATGGATTTTTGTGGACTTTAATGAGCCCGTCTCTGACTCCAGTCATGGGATTCCTGGAGCAGTCATTCCAAAGGGGAAGACGGAATGTACAGTTGGCCCAAACTTTCAGTTAAGGATCAACAAATGTTCTCAGTAAAGGAAAAGATGGGCTTATTTTGAGCTTCGTGAGCCTGAGATCTGTATCACAACTGCTCAGCATAGCTGTGGTTTTCTGGAAGCTGCTAAAGGCTACTCAAAGATTCATGCATGTGTCCCTAATTCACCCCAGGCCACTCCTGCCAGCTGTGGTCACACGTATCAGACCTCACACTGGGAAGACCCTACCATCTTGGAGACACCTCTGCCAATACCAGTGTCTCCAATACCTGAATAAAGCTTGGGTCTCAGGTGGCCCTGTCTGGCTGAAGAAGCTCAAGTTAGCTACTAACCAGCCATGCGCAGAGTTGGAATTGCTGGGGGCAGGGGGATGGCTCACTGTGTAAAGTGCTTGCTGTACCCAGTGTGAGGAAGACTTCAGGTCCTCAGCGCGGACGGTGACGCTGAGAGTGTGTGACAGCCCTTCAGTCATCCCAGCCCGGGGGGGGGGGGGGGGGCAGAGCAATGGACCCTGGAGCAAACTGGCTAGCTAGACTGGCCTAGTCCAGCTCAGAGTTCAAGTGAGAAACCTTAACTGGATACTTAAGGTGAAGAGTGGTGGGCCGAGGGAGGCATTGCCCTTCCTTTCTGGCCTTGACATACATCTGGCCTCTGTGTGTGCACAGGCATGCCAGCACACGCACTGCAACACACACACACACACACACACACACAATCTTTTCTAGTTCTTTTAAAACACCAGAGTACATTAAAGATATAAACCGAGCAACACATCTCAAAGGAGGTTTCTCTTCTGTTTAACTTTCGGTGCCTCAGTTTCCCATCTGGTAAAGCCCTAGATGGGCATTACCCAGAGCTGTCTATTTCCTGGCTCAGGACCCTGGTGCTGTAGGATGGTCTGTATGTCAAGTGTGTTGCTGATTGGTCAATAAATAAATCACTGATTGGCCAGTGGCCAGGCAGGAAGTATAGGCGGGACAAGGAGGAGAATAAAGCTGGGAAGTGGAAGGCTGAGTCAGAGAGACACTGCCAGCCACCACGATGACAAACAGCATGTGAAGATGCCAGTAAGCCACAAGCCACGTGGCAAGGTATAGATTAATGGAAATGGATTAATTTAAGCTGTAAGAACAGTTAGCAAGAAGCCTGCCACGGCCATACAGTTTGTAACCAATATAAGTCTCTGTGTTTACTTGGTTGGGTCTGACGGCTGTGGGACTGGCAGGTGAGAGAGATTTGCCCTGACTATGGGCCAGGCAGGAAAACTCAAGCTACACCCTGGCCTTGCCCAGTGTTTAACAATGTGACCAGCAAAGCTAGTATAGCTGCCTACCACCTCCTCCCCCCTCCCTCCCTCCCTCTCTCCTCCTCCTCTTCCCCCATCACAGTCCCTCCACCCTCTCCTCATTTCCCTATTTCTTTTCTTTTCTCCTGTCTCTCTTCTGCACATTTATACTTCCCTTGTCCCAATCCTTCCTTGATTTTTTTCTCCCTACATCATTTCAGCTGCCCTGGAACTCAATCTGTAGCCAAGATTGGTGTTAAATTTGTAGTGATTCTCCTGCTTCAGTCTTCTGAGTGCTAGGATCATAAGCATGTGTCATCAGATCTGGATCTTCCCTCAATTCTTTTTTGTTGTTGTTGTTGTTGTTGTTGTTGTTGTTTTGTGTGAGAGGGGGTTGTTTTTGGTTTTTGGTTTTTGGTTTTGTTTTGTTTTTTTGAGACAGGGTTTCCCTGTGTAGTTTTGGTGCTTGTCCTGGATCTCGCTCTGTAGACAAGGCTGGCCTTGAACTCACAAAGATCTGCCTGGCCCTGCCTCCCAAGTGCTGGGATCCCAAGGTGGGCACCACCACCGCCCGGCTTCTCAGTTCTTATTCTGAAGTGATTTTGAAGCTGACTGTCAGGGATGTCTTGGGATTGAGTGATGAGTTGTGGGAGTGGAAAACTCAACACTGACATGTCCACGTGTCTTCTCCTTGTCCGAGGTGCAGAATTAGAGTCCAAGGCATGTTGTTAATAAGTTTGGGATATTTGTGGTCTCTTTAGGTAGAGGGGAAAGAAATGAGTGGTAGACTTCCATTTGAGTCCAGAAAGTTTTATCTCATTCAAAAACAAAAATGATATCCTGAAGGCAACACAGCAAACAGCAATGTTTGTTACACTCAGGGAGTGGGAGCACCTTGTGTCTCACTGCACATTTGAGATCCTTCATATGTAGAGGTTAGAATGATTAAATCACCAACAGAAAAGTGGTCTGTGGAAGTGGTTTGCTCAGTTAAATCCACTAAAACAGTAGTTCTCCAACATGAATGGCCAGGGAATTCTCTGGAATCCATACTAGAGTGCATCAGGCCTGGAGGCATTCCAGAGTCTTTCACTCAGTAAGGCAGAGGTCATCCCAGAAATTGGCACCCCTGACAAATTCTCCGGTCATGTTGACATTGTTAGTTCAAGAGCTGTACTCCAAAAATCAACAAAGCTCCTGTAAGCTGTGTGTGATCAGAAACAATATGCACCTCACTGGATTTGGGGGTGTCTCCTTGGATCCTAGCACTTGGGAAATACCCAATAACTATGTCTGCATATGGGCTGCATCCACAGGCTCCACAACTGGGAAGAGCGGACACTATGCCCTCAGGGATGGGCACTCCTGATGTTTTCATGATACAGTCTTCTTCACAGAGCAAGGGCAGTGGACTTCATGGAGAACAGGGAGGATCCTGGGAAGTGAGATTTGATGGGAAGCCTCAAGGGTCAAGACCTCATCTGTTTTTCTTCCTTTCTGCTCGTAGTTCTTAACCTGACAGGGGACTCCTGATCTCTACTCAAAGAAAACTTGTTACATGAATAAGCAGGATGTTTGATGGAACCCCTACGTGGTCTAGATGTTTGCATTCTCCCAAAATATGCACACTGGATTTAACCCTCAGTGTGACAGTGGAGTGAATTTGAGGGCATTGGAAAGTCAATTGAGCTATAAGAACAGAGCCCCCCACCCCCCGCCACCCCATCCCCCAAGGAATAGGGCTTCTCTTCATTTCTTTTCCTGTTGCTATAATAAAACATCATGGCAAAACCACTTAATGGGGGAAGGATTGATTTTAGCTCACAGTTCAAACTATAGTCCATCCTGGTGGGAAAATCAAAGTTGTGGGAGCTTGGAGCAGTTGGGCACATCACATCCACAGTCAGAAACAGAGCACAGTGAACGCACGCTTCTTCACAGTGTCCATCCACACCTCCAGAATGCCCTGCACAAGGAATGATCCTGCCCACAGTCAAGATGGGTTTCCCAAATCAGTTAACACAATCAAGATAACCACCCATGAGAGTGACCAGAGGCCCATCCACCAGATGACAGGTTCCTACCAAGCTTTCAGGGTAGCACTAGCCATCAAAGGAGACCCAGAAGCCAGAGCCAGTGGTGGAATAGGCATGTACTCTTAGCTACTTAAAAGGTTTAGGCAGAAGGATCACAAATCCAAAGCTTGACTGGGCTTCAGAGTGAGTTCAAGGCCAACCCATACAACTTAGCAAGACTCTCATTTCAAAATAAAAAGGTTAGGAGTACAGTTTAGTGGTAGGGCGCTTGCCTGGCACACACTAGGTCTGGGTTCAAGAGTTCAAACAATAAACAAATAGCCATGACCCAGGAGCTAGTAAGCCTCTTCCACATGTGAGGATACAGTGAGAAGTCCCAGGGCAATCACAAAGGGGAGCTTGGACCAGCTACCCAGTTCAACAGCACTTAGCCTGTGGACTTCCCAGCACTGCCTGCCATGTGCTCCCTTCACTTACAAGCTGCCTTGTTAGACACCTCCTTTCCATCCAGGCTGCTTCAACATGACGTCATCGAGATGACCCAGTATGTGCATCTCTGTCCGTTTAGCCTAATTTCAGGTCTGGAACCTGATCTTATCATGGAAGTGCCTGGGCCTGGTTTAGTTCTATGTCTTACATTCCCTCCTGCTCTCAATTTTCGTAGCTGAGCCTGAAAGGCAAGACAGGAGGCAGTTTCCAGCAAGGAGCGAGAAGCCAGCCAGAGCGGCAGTTTTGGCAGAGGCAACCGGGAAGACTCGGCCCTCGGTCATGCTGAGCAATAAAGGCTGACTGGGAGAGAGGATAGGGAGGATAAGTCACCAGGTGATGGTCTAAGGATAAGAGACACTGTTGTGTTACTGAACTACATACAGGCTTCTCGATTTTTCTGGGAAGGAAACTGGATTGTGGCATGATGTTTCTTTAGCACCGTTTAAGCCAATGGGCTGTGGAGCGGAGAGAGCTTCCCGCCACTGCGTAGAGGGATTTGGAGGGTCCGCTCAGCCAGTCGTCTATAAGCTCAGCGTGTTTGTTTTCTTAATCACTGCGCAGTTTATGAATCATTGATTCCACTCGCTGTGAGATAGTCATCTGACAGCTTCCTTTTCCAAGTTGAACTCCTGACTTTCTCTTGAGCTCTTTGGTGTTTTTTCTATTTAACGGAGACAATGTATGCCCACTTCAAGCAACTGTACACACAAAGTGGAAAATCAAAACATTCACCTTTCAGTATTGACATGCACAAAATTCTCTTAGCTCTCTCTCTCTCTCTCTCTCTCTCTCTCTCTCTCTCTCTCTTTCTCTCTCTCTCTCTCTCACTGAGAGTCTGAGACAGGAAGATCTTAAGTTCAAGGCCACCCTGAACAACTTAGTGAGAATCTATCTCAAAATAAAAATGGAGAGGAAAGTGAGGAGCCAGGGTGCAGCTCAGTGATGGAGCATCTTCCTAGCATGTTTGAGGCCCTGGGTGCAATTCCTAACACTGAAATACAAAACTAATTCCCCAGTAGCTAGCACAATGCCCAGCACCTTGTCTGGAACTAGCTGCTGCCATCTGCACAGTGGTGCTCCAGGGACAGCTCGGCTCTGCAGGTGGTCTCATTCCAGGTAGCATACTTACACCCTAGTCCACATTCCTCCACACAGTGTCTGTCAGATGTGTCCCCTAGGAATGACATTGGCATTGCTTGAAAAGAGTTTCGTTGAATAGGGTTAGATTCTGGCCATCTTTGCCTGCGCTGGGTCCCCCAGCACTTCAGCCTACCTTTTCTTCTTCCCTCTCTGAGGAAGTGAGTCTCCTGGGGACTATGTGCAGGCACAGCTCAAGGAAGCTTTTATATAATCACTTCTACTGGCTCTTGGAGAAGGAAAGTGGAGGCTCATTCATTCCTGCATCCGCTGCTGCACCAAGCATTCAGTATGCCTCCAAGAAGTGCCACACAGTCTACCTGCAGGTGCTTGAAGTGGCCTCTGTGTTGATGGGTAAATCTTTACTGGAGGAAAATAGAAAGTAGCGAGCGAAAAAGAAAAACAGGCTACTGCAGAGACAGGAAGATGATGCTCTTCACAGGAGGCCACATGGAAGATCGCTTTGGGTGGGTAGGAAGGAACCGTCATGGCTCTAGAAGGGACACAGAGCTGGAGTTGGAAGGGCAGGAAGTCAGGGAAGGTTGTGTGAGGTGGTTCCTGGGCAGGAGCATGGGGCATGCTGGGTAGGACTTCTTACACTATGGAAAAACACTGTGCTTTGTTGGGGGTTCTGGAAAGTCTGCAGTGATAGAAGCGCTCGGTGCCCAGATCTACACAGACTTTGGGACTCTCTGCTTCCTAAAGCTGAGTTGGGCTTGAAAGCTAGAGAGCAGGAGCCGCTGGTGGGCAGGACACAACATCTCCACCCAAGAGCACAAGACCCAAGCAGCTCTGCAAGTCTATACCACACAGTTCCAGGTCTCAGAGAGAAACACCACCAGACTCAGAAAAGTCATTGAGCAGCCAACCTCCACAGAACACAGTCAACCAGGTGAACAATATTAATAGACATTGTTTATTAATGTTATAATATTGATATTGTTAATTATTAATATTAATAATACTAGCAAAGATAACATCTAACCTTCCCAGCGAGGCGGGGACCTCCCAGGTGGCTGAGTCACAGAAGGTCAAAGAACAGCACCCAGTGTAGGATATTGATTTTATGGAGATCTGTGCTCTTAACAGACCTTTCATCCCAGGGTAGCAAAGGCCCCTGAGGTCAGCTCTACCCAATCATCATCATCACAATCATCATCATCATCATCATCATCATCATCATCAATCTCTCTTTCTCTGGCTTTAAAGAAGGAAGCCAGGTCTCCTAGTGATCTGTAACCTCTTTGAGAGAGGAAATAACCTTCATAGATTTGAGCTATCTGTCCTCAAAAGGGAATGTGAACACCAGAGTTACTTCTTGCAAAGTCTTGCTGGGTTATCTGCCATGCTGTCTGGAACACGGCATTCAGCAGCTAGGACTTGTTCGGTGAAGAGCCTTCTCATGAATAAACTCAGGACTGAGACTGACCAAGCAGAGGAGTATGAATAATGGCGATGCCCGGGTCTCACCACGGGAGGGAGGGAGGGATCCCTGACTAGACGCCTGCCATTGCTTGAGCAGAGAAGGCACATCCATTCTCAGGCTTGCTCTAAGCCCCCTCAGGCAAGAGCGCTCCACACAAAGCTGCCGAGGTGTTTTCCACTCCGCACGTTCTGTGTTTGCCATGGTGACTCATGGCTAGAGAGAGAACTGCTGGCCTTGGCTGATCATGGATCCAGCAGCATTCACCTTTTCCCTGATTTGATGGGGTAGCATGGCTATTTCCGGCGCTGGGAACCGGGTGGGGGCGGAAAGGTAATTAGAGGCTTTTGGAAAAGATCTTACAAGTGAGAAATGGAAAGTTTTAAAGGTACTTGATGCACTAAGGTTTGGGGAAGTTTTTCTGGAATCGTTGAGAAACAGTAACAATGGAAATAGTGGTTGAGTGCCTACTAGGGGCTATGTACTACCGAAGACATGAATTTACCTTGTGCTTATGACCACCGAAGATAGCCTGACACTCCAGGGGAAGAAAAGAGAGAAACACAAGCCAGAGTTGTGATCATTTCCAGTTCTGAAAACCCCAGGGAACACATTAGGGGAAGGTGTGCCATGAGGTTACCCTGAGGTCACATGACATGGTGTTGAGACCTGTCAGGTAAAAACCAGATGAGGAAGGATGTAGACAGGGCGTGCTGCCAAAGAGCTGGTGCCAGCAGTACAGGGAGGAGCTGAGCAGCTCGCCTAGGCTCTGGCCCAACTTCGTGGGAAGTCCTGGATGAGGACAGGAATTTCATCAGAAATGCAAGACAAAAGTCTCTTGACTTGAATCATCCGACCTAGGTACCCAGGGCAGAGTGAAGTCAGGCAATGTCAGTCGTACTCAGGGAACCTGGTCTGCACTATTTGTCCAGTGCAAATAGGCCAAGACTGGCAACCTGGGGCTCAAAATTTAACCCCAGCTCTTACTGACCTTTGACCTCAGTGTGTTTCCCTCTTTCTTCACTTCCTCATTCCTGCTCATTATCTTCCCTTCTTCCTCTCTCCCCTCTCTTCCTCCTACCTCTGTGGGTATTTGTACATCTGCATGTATGCTGGGGGTGCCCACGAGGCCCAGCAGGAGTCAGATTCCTTGGAGTTGGGAGTTATAAATGGATGTGAGCTGCCCCACATGGATGCTGGAATCTCAACTCCACTCCTCTGAAAGAGAAGTGAGTGTTTTTAACCACTCAGCTTTCTCTCTATTTCCTCCCTTCCTTCCTTCCTCCCCCTCTCCTGTCCCTCCTCTCCCCCTCTCCCCCTCCTCTCCCCCTCCTCTCCTCCTCCTCCCCTCCTCTCCCCTTCTCCTCCCCCTCCTCTCCCCCTCCTCTCCCCCTCTCCTCCCCCTCCCCTCCCCTCTCCCCTCCTCTCCCCTTCTATCTTTGTTTCCCCTCATTTCTCCTTTTCTTTTAAACAGTCTCATTATCTAACTCAGGCTGACTTTGACTAGCAATCCTGCCTCATCCCCCTAAGTGCTAGGATTACAATTCCATACCACCACAGCCAGCCTCAGTTTGGTTCTTGGCTTTTCTGAAGTCATGTACACAATACCTCAAGGCAGAGTTACAGGGACTCCTGAGGCAGTGTTTAGACCAGTGCCTGGCACCAACTGTACAAAACCTTGACTTCCATCACTGATGCCGTCATTATAATTTTGTCAGCATTCTCTTTGACTCTATATTAATAGTCTCTGTTATAGAAGATTGTATTATAGATCATTTTACGTCCCATCTACCCGGGTAGAAGAGGCTGTATAGAATAAGTAAACAGCTTTATAATGCAAGCATTTGCTCATCCATCACAGTATCAACTACATATCAAAAACAAAAGGGTGATGGATAAAAAATAGTGCTGCGCTTGGTTTTAACATCTAGAGATGAAGTCCTGATCTGAGGTTTATAAGCCAGCAGATACCAGGTGAGTTAATTAATCTCCCAGAGCCTCAGGTTTCTCATCTGAGCAGTGGGGTAGTAAGAGATCACATGTCGCTTTGATGTGATCATATGACTTGATGCCTGGAAGCAGGCTCCTGGGTCTGGAATGTGGTGTCATCCCCACATTGCTGGGCCAATTTAGCCCCAATAGTTAAGAAGCAAGGATTCGAAGTGGTAGGGGCTGAAAGGATAGTTGCATCAGTAAGTGCTTGCCACTCAAGCCAGAGAATCTGAGTGCAAGCCCAGAACTCATATGAAAAGACAAGACATGGGGCATGTGTGCTTGTAATAGCAGTTCAGAGAGGAGGCAGAGATAGTCAGACCTCTGGGGCTTGCTGGTTGGCAAATACAGCCTAATTGGTCATCTCTAGGTGAGTATGAGACACTGTCTCATTATCAAAGCAGATAACCCTTGAAGAACCATACCTGAAGTCATTCTGACTTCCACAGACATGCACACACACATATGCATGTATACATGCACACACATGCATACACATGCACACATACACACATATACATGCACACACACACACACACACACACACACACACACACACACACACACAATTTGAAGAGGTGGAAACAAGACGTAAATATCTGGCCTAGGTTCACTGGAGGCTAACTGTGATGTTGGTTCCAACCTCCACCCTTCCTGCCCTCCTAAGGGGTCCTCTAACATGCTGAGGCTGCTGCAGGAAGAACACACACAGGGTTTTCTTAGCAGATGAGGCAAGACACCCCAGAATGAAAAGCAGACTGTGCAAAGGCCCTAGGCCCAGAACTAAACAGCCATGTGTGGCTTGCTAAGTAACCCGAGGAAGGAGGCTGTGCATTGGAGGACCAGGAAATGCCCACTGAGAAGTGAGGCAGAAGAGGTTGGAAATGCTTTCCGAGGGATGTGCACTCTTGGGGCCCAAGAAATGGTTCAGTGGATGCACGTATTTATGGTGCAAGCATGGGGACCTGAGCTTGAACCCCAGCAGCCACAGAAAATATCTGGAACCCTAGTACTATACTGTGGGGGTGGAGAAAAGACCCTGGAGTTTGCTAGTTGCTAAGCCTTAACATACACATATACCCTCCCCCCAACACACACGCGCGCGTGCACACACACACACACATGCACGCACGCACGGGGTGGGGTGGAATGGGCACACACACGCACGCACGCACGCACGGGGTGGGGTGGAATGGGATAGCGGGGCAGAACATGACCATGCAGCGGCAGCTAATCTCTGCCCACAGTATTTTCCATCTTGATTAATCAGTGTTTCCTTTCCCAACAGTTGAGGTCAAAACAAAAACATCATATCAAATGCTGGATGTAACCAGGTGGCACAGGCCTGTCACCTAGTCACTGGGGAGACTGAGGCAGAAGGATTTTTGTTCAAGACTTGCCTGAGTTACAGTTGGCCAGCCTGGGCAACTTGGTGAGAACTCAAAAAGTGAAAGAGCTAGAGGCGTAGCTCAGCCGGAGAGTGCCTGCTTGCATTCCAGGAGCTCTGGGTTGCACCCCCCTCCCCCACCCCTACACAAAATAAAGATACACACACACACACACACAAAGAAAATCACATAAGTGGCTTGATAGCCAAGGAGAATGCTTCAGAAACCCATCTGGAAAATGAACTGAAGGAAGTTCATCCCGGGGTATAGGAGGCAGGGTTCACTGGGGTTCGGAGAAGATCTGAACTCGAGAATTCCAGAAATGAGTGTCCACAGTGTCTCCCACAGGAGACACTCTGCCATGTGGCCCTGGACCCATATGTAATGCTCATCTTGAATTTGATGATTTACGTGAAGGGCTGGCAGACATACTGTTTTTCCAAGGAGCTAGGACTGGCCCTCCCTGTTCCTCTCAAACGGAGTAATTATTCCCCCAACTCAGCGGTAGAGAAAGCACTTTTTTTTGTTTCCCCCAATCCTCCAGTTGAACCCTCAGGCTAAGAATTTTTTTTCAGAGGCATTGTTCATGCACAGTGGCGTAGAATTCCATTTCAGCTATTAAGAGCACAACACCAAATCCAAGCAATTTTAGACATGTGTCAATCTCAAATGAAAAAGGGCTTTGTGCTGGCACGGGGTGTCAATGCCTGAATTAAAGAGAGGAGAATTTCCCCGAGTGAGAGCCATGCATGCTGACACAATACATTGTTAAGGCTCCATGTTACGATACAACCAATATGTTTTAATAATTTATTGGTATTTATTTAACACACAAGACTGTCATACCAAATCTGAAGGAAGAGGTCTACACTCCTCAAAGGCTCCCTCAGAAAACTCCCCTGCATGTGCTGAAGTCAGAGGAGAGTGTGTTAGAGACATCATTAGGAAGGCATTCTTCTACCACCTTCCAGGGCTCTCTGTGCCTCTCTGAAAGGAGGCGAGGTGGCTTTCTCTTCTTTATTTACCAGACTTTATCACCCGATGGAATCACCGCCCTAAGAGGTAATCTCATTCCAACACACTCCAAATCTAGACAGCTAAATGATGGACCGACCGGGGCTGTGTGGAAAGCTGCCTGGAGAGAATCGGGGCAGATTCTTCAGCGCTGCCTTAATCACTAATTCATCTGCTTGTGAATTCATCCATCTTCATTTTACCATTATCTAATGAGGATAATGGAGACTATCAAAACCCAAAGGCTAATTATTTTTTAAAGTGAGTATTTGATAATTATTAATCAATAATAACATCAACAGTCTCCTTAATTTTCTGGGTATTCCCTTCCCACCCTACAGATTTACATTTTAATTATTCTCACCATCAGGACAAATGACTTCCCCAGAATTAAGCCTTAGTTTACAATTTTCAAGTCACAGGAGTGAGGAGAATCTACCTTCATGTAAAAATAATCAGACTTACTCTTAAGAGCCTCCAACAGTGGAGATGATGAGAGTCCAGACCTGACTGACGGGACACGGAGTGACACTCAGAGTTCTCAAAGGCGCTCTGCGGCACAGGCTGCTACTACGAATGCCCTTGCCTGTATGGAAGTGACAGGCACAGATGAATCCCAGGACTGACTAGAAATGTCACAATCCACTAAGAGTTTCAACATCTGCTGTAAAAGGGGGGGGGGGGTCTGCAATGAGGTGGCCCTCCAAAACTGGCTGAGACCTGTTTTGAAGTTTCTATTTCTTTAGCAACCCCCTCTGTTTCCCTTAGGAAGCCCCCACATAGACATACATTCACACACATATAATTAAAAAATAATGAAAATCAATCTTTAAGACACTCAGAGAGAATCCTCTAGGATAATAACATGTGAATGCCTCCAAAATAGTAAAGATATAGGAGAGGTTGAAGTTTGAGATCCATGTGTGATGGATGGCATTTACAGCCTAAACTGTACAAGGGATGCATTTGTGTTTTCCTTTAACTTCCCATCACTGTGCAAAACATCTAGGGTACTGAGCTTAGAAAACATTATTTCTACACAGCTGTGAAGGTTTCATTAATGCTTGGTTGATCCTGCTGCTCTGAGTCTATGGTAGTGAATCTTGGACAGAAGGAACTCTTCATGGGACAAAGCTCTTCATCTCATGGCTAGGGAGTGAGAGAAGGGAACACATGATATTCTTTAATGCTTGCATGATGGAAAGCCTCCAGCTGGCGCCTCCCCCAAGGGCCCACTACCTCCCAATAGCACCAGGAATCGAGTCTTGGTCGGGGCATCTAGAATTCACATTGCATTAAAACCTTCTGAGACTTTAATAGTGGGACCTAATTCTGAGCACACAATGCAGGAAATAGTCACTAAGTGTTTACTGAGAGTTGTCACCTTGGTCACCATCCAGGCAGAAGACAAGATCAACTCCACTTCAGTCAAATTCTCCGTGTTCAGTTAGACGAAGTAGCAGGAATATTGATCTGCTGCTAACTGTTACAGGAATTTAGTTCAGCATAGTTGCCAAGGCCAGTCATCTACCAACTACTATTTGGACAAAGGGCAATTAATGTTGGGGAATGCCAAACCAATAGACAACTTTACATCTCAGAAACATTTTGCCTAGGATATCATTTTATGGATAGTGTTATTTTTTACCTATGTAAATGATTTTAACTGGTGAGTTCCTATATCTTTCTCAAAATAACTTGAGGTGACTCTTGTTTTGTTTTGTTTTTTTCAACAATCATAGGGAGGAAGAGGGTGTTCCAACACAGTAACACAAAACGATGCTGCATTTCAAAGCTTACATTTAGACTGGTTAATAAGACTGAAAGGCAAAAGGAGCATTCTTTAATCTTTCTTAACAATATGTCTCCTTTAGAGCCACATACAAGCATGGGCTGGGAGAGAGTGATGGAGACGCAGGTGAACTTAGAGATGTTAATTAACTCCCTGGTGCCTCCTTTCCTTTTCTGTAAAATGTGGGTCATAATGGACTTGTTGAGTAGATAAAATGAATTAAGGTATAGAAAGCACCAAGCTTACAGTTAGGCAAGCTGTTAGGAGCAAGAAGTGTGGCTGTCATTACAGTATTATTACTGTGGTTGAAATTCCTGTTTCTTAGTCTGTCAGGAGGTCCATCCTACCTCAGATAAGATCTATCATGTCACGTGCTTTAGGGACATCATTTAACTCAATGATATTTAAGTCAAGTTCCCCCAGGAAGTGGATTCTACCACCACGATGGTGGTCATGAAAATGTATCTCATGGTGGCCTTGGCTTTGACATCTGCAGGAAGGGAAGGAGTCAGGAGGACTGGGAAGACAGAAAGTTTCCTGTCATCTTAGGGATCTATCTTGATCCCATGGGAGCCTCTGGACTGACCTGAGCCTTTAGGATTGTCTTGAGTTGAGACAAAGGGGAAATGGTCTTCCTGTTCCCCATAAATCAGGCATTAGACTCAGGTGTCATGTTGGGAAAGGCTCCTCTCTTCGTCAGGGTTCTTATGAGACAGAACTTCCAGCTCTAAGGCGTCAATTTTCTTTCTAGCTGTAAAAGTCAGGCCTTTAGGCCCAGCTGGTGTTTACAATGAAGTGTCTGCCTCAGTCTACTACTTGAACTCAGATCTACCTTTTCTTACAAGGAGTTTGATCCAACAACAGAAAGAAAAAAGAAGGAAGGAAGGAAGGAAGGAAGGAAGGAAGGAAGGAAGGAAGGAGGGAGGGAGGGAGGGAGGAAGGGAGGGAGAGAGGGAGGGAGGAAAGGAAGGAAGGAAGAAAAGGAGAGGGAGGAGAGGGGGAGGGAGGAGGAGATGGAGGGGAGAGGGAGGGAAGAAATGGTTATGCTTTTGATAGTAAATCTATCCTTGTCGTTTTCTTTGCATGATGGCAGGATACATGTGTATGTAGGTGTGCATGTGGTTGTGCGTGCGCAGTTGTGTGGAATCCAGAGGTCAACCCTGAGTGTTGTTTCTCAGAAGCCCTCCAATCCACTCTGGTTTTTGAGACAGGGTCTCTCATTGGCCTGTAGCTCAATGATTAGGCCAGGTTGGCTGGCCAGAACACCCTTGGGGTCTGTCTGGACCACCTCCCCCACACAAGTGCATCTCTGTACCCTGCACTCTTACATGAGTTCTGGGGCTTGACCTCACACTTGTACTTTCCCAACTGAGCTATCTCCCCAGCCAAGTTGTCTTTTCCTCCACCTTGAGTAATAGTGGCTTTAGGAGAGAAATCCAAAGATGGCTAATAAAAAAAGATCAGTTATCAAATCAGGGTCCACCACAAAGGTCTGTACAATATTTTCACTGTGTCTTTGAAGGGTTGCATTGTATTTTGGACTCTTAATTCATTACTATATAGTTAAAAGCAAATACATTTGATTGCTTTGTATAATTATAAGAGTAACTTTTGGTACCAGAAATATGGCTCAGCATGTACAGGCACGTGCTGCCAAGCCTTATGACCCAAGTTCAATCCCCATGACCCACGTGGTGGAAAAAGAGAGACCCTCACATGTCTTCTGACCTCCATAGATATGCACACACACACACACATACACACACACCCCTACACATAGAATAAATAATGATGTACAGTGCAACTTCTGCACTCCCGAGATTTAAAAATAAGGGTAATAGACAATAAAGAAACAGCCATTCATCTACCCTTCTGCCTGTCTGTCTGTCAAATCTGTGAGTGAATTGTAAGTGATGCTACAGACTTATTCATTCATTTAACAAAATGTTTATTGAGTTTCCGTGGCAGGTGGCTGTGCGGGTTCAGGGAAGAGAAGCACCTGTAGCATGCAGCCTTCCTGGGGTTTCTGTCCTGGTGATGAGCCAGCTAGTAAACAAACAGTCCGTCAATATATCAAAGGGAGGCAGGAGTGACATCTGCAAAGAAACCGTGGTCCATGTGACAGGGAACAATGGTGGCGCAATGGGAGGGCAATTCTCATCATTGAAAGGAGATGTTGGTCACATTTCAAGGAACAGTGTGGGTGGTGGAGAGTGGAGACAATGGCAAAGGAGAGGCCAGTCCAGATGGTCCCCTGAAGGCCACAGGACAAGCTGGCCTTGACGGTTATGTGAGGTCTTTACTGGAGTAAAAGAGGGAAGAGGACATGTTTGGGAATCTCTGTGACAGTCCCCCTAAGAGCTGGGTGTGGCTTGGACGAGAGCAGTGGCAAGGGCCACCTTGAAAGTGTTCTTTAGATGGTGGCTGTGGCTGGTACCTGACACAGCTCTTGGGACCTGGTGGATGAAAATGGATATGGAGGACCATGCAGGTATTAATTATAGCCACACTGTCTTCCCCACATAACTGTAGGTCTTCCAAAACAAAAACAAACAACAACAAAAACCACGAAGAGTGTCTTTCTTCCACTTTCATTTATCATCACTCACGTCTCTCTGATTAGGCACATGCTGGCATGCCTGGGCCACACCCCTCCTGGGCTGACTAACCTGACCAAGAACAGGTGTCTTTCCTGTTCTGTGGGTAGATTTCCATCAGCCAGGGAAACCTTAGTTAAGCACAGTCCAGATCTTTGAGCTTGTCTTCCTCTTCCCTGGCCCATTGTGAAATTGCCAAGATGGATAAAGAAAATGTCAGAACTGAAACTTAACCCTGGCAGTCTTAGCAGTCCCAGGGGCCTCTCCACAAATCATCTACCCTGAGTAGACTTTACAAAGGAAGTCAGAGACCCTCCTGTTCTTCCTGATGGCGTGATTTTGTAGAGAAGCCTCAACTCCACTCACAATGGTTCTTCTTAGCACTGACCTCTTGCTTGGAAGGGTATTTAATTTTTCATTCTCTTTTCTTCGCGTGTGGTATGCATGCATGTTCACATGTGTGTTGCCATGTATATTCGTACCCATGTGTGGGTGTGCATGGAGGTCAGAGGTTGATGTGTTTTCTTTGTTCTAGACATCCAGCTAGGTAAGGGTCTCCTGTATCGGTCTCCTTGTGCTGGGATTACAAGTGGGCTTCTTTACTTGAGTCCTAGGGATCTGAACTCTGGTCCTCACACATCCATCACTCATTGAACCTTCCTCATCCCCAGCCTGGGTGGGTTTTCTTTAGCAGCAAGAAGCAGAGACACAGCCAACAGAGATGAGCTAGAGAAGCACACTTCCAAAGGCTCTGTCCCTGATGCTCTGTTTTGAGATCCAAGAGGGGGGGAATAAGTGACACACATAGTGCTCATAAAGATATCCAAAGAATATTCCAGACCAGAGCTCAGCAAACAATGGACAAGGTGCTAAAGAAGGACATGGCCACCTCAATTTTTTTTTAAATAAAGCTTTATTGGAATAAGCTTATGTACATTGTTTTACAAACTTCCAATAGCTGCTTTGTAGGTGGTAGTAGGGTCGAGGAGGACTCTCCATGGAAGCATTTGCTAACAGGTATTTGTAGAAGCATCCCTGACTCGATCCTTTCAGTGTTTCAAATGCACCCCCCCCCCCAGCTAAGGACTCTGTTTCCAGTGTTGAGAATCTGGAAACTGATTCTATACCAAATCCCACCCCATGCTGTTGCTACTGGGTCTTGGGTCACGTTTTGAGCATTAAGGTTCTGGAACGGTATGAAGGTTCTAGAATATTGCTGTCCAGTGACTCTTTCTGGGTTTCTAAACACACTCTACAGGAACAATATTCAGTGTGGCCCTGAACCACTCACAACTGTGGAACATCCAGAGGCCAGTGTAGAGGAAGGAGATAAGACTTAACAGATTTAATTTCAATTTAAATATTTGCATTTAAATATCTTTTCAACCCACTAATACCTGAAGTCTGGAGCAGCTTGCTTCCAGAGCAGTGTATCTCAACCTTCCTAACGCTGAGACCCTTTAATACAGGTCCTCGTGTTGTGGTTACCTCCAGCCATTAAATTATTTTGTTGCTACTCCGTAACTGCTATTTTGCTACTATTATGAATCATAATGTAAAAATCTGTATTTTCTGGTGGTCTTAGGCAATCCCTGTGAAAGAGTCATTTGACCCCCAAGGAGTCAAGACCCACATGTTGAGATCCACTGTCCTAGAGCATCAGTTCATCTATTCTGACTTGTTTCTGAGAAAAAGCCCCAACACGCCTGTCTGTCTGTGGTTTCCCCATTACATTCTTTCCTCATTTTTAAAGATAGACAGGTATTAGCATTGCAGACGGGTTTAGGGGATATTAAGTCTTGCCTCGATCAAGGGGAGGGGGCCTCAGAGATACTACAATCTGGCCTGAGTATAATAAACCCCTTTGTTACATTTGAATACCATCATACTATCTTATATACAGCAAAGCATTGGGGTGTTTTATCGTAACAATACTGCCGCGTGAAAACCCTAGACAACTCGAAAAAGGCACTAATTATTATTATTAGTGTTTGGCGCTAACAATAAATGTCAAACGGAACCCCGAAAACAAATAACTACCTGTCAGCAAGTGAATGAAAGGCAATTTTAGTAAAGTGAATTAAAACCCCAAACATCACCAAACCCAAACCAGTGAGCAACCCCAAGGCAGCTTCGAGGACTCCCTGGCCCCACAGGACTCCTGGAGTGATGGCAGGGTGAACATGTCCTTGGGGTAAAATCCTGGAGACTGTGCCAGCTCATTAATACCCTGGGGACCTGTGGAGAGGAAGTAGGCAGAGCTGGAGTGGGGGGCATACATATCTGCAGGAGAGGCTCTCTATCATAGCAAATGGAAATTGGAGACCATTAAGCACAGAGACTCTTTATTTATTGGCTGGGCTGAAGCCTACCAGAGTGTTATCAGTGAAAAATTGAAGTTGGACAGCAGGCTGAGGATGTCCCTCCCCTGACATATTTCCCTTGGATTTTTCAAAGTACATTCCGGGTGTCTCCCCAAGACTTTTTTTTTTTTTTAAATAAATCGTACATTTTATTTTTTTCAAACTTCATTTATCTTTGATATCTGATTGACATATTCAGGACAGGCTAATCCTTTCTGTGGAAGTGAGCTGTGACAGTCATTGCTGCAATAATCAACAGTGCAGAGCCCTGCACAGGCGCAGGGCTGCAGCTAGATACACATGGGAAAGGAGAACCAGGTGGCCGTCTCTCTGGAGGGTGGAGGTGGTGTTGGCATCCTTCCTTGGGGTCCAGATAGATGAGGCCTAGGCACTGGAGCCCTAAGGCTCTAGCCAGGGAGTCCTGGAAGCTGGGTCATGACAGCAGTATCCTCAGAGAAATCAGGAGATTCATGAAAGGGGCAAGAGGCTAGGCCTTGCCTCCTTTCTCCTCCTATTTTATTATAGCCAGTGGGGAGGAAAGATGCTGTGGGACAGGTGTCCAGTCTAGTCTCAAGAATAGCTTAATTCATCCTCTCTCTCTCTCTCTCTCTCTCTCTCTCTCTCTCTCTCTCTCTCTCTCTCTCTCTCTCTCTCTCTCTCTGCGTGTATGTATCTCTCAACCAATATTTAAACAGATAATACAGTTGTACAGTTTAAATTCAAAAGCATTAAAGTAATTGAGAGAAATAAGTCTCCCTCCACCTGCCTCTTTACTGTCTCAATCCCTCACCCCCGCCCCCAAGCTGTTCCTTAACACACTTTTATGCCTATAGAAGCGATTGCATACATTTAAGCACACATGTGCGTGCCCACACACACCTTTTTCTTAGAAACGGGACTATATGGCACACACCACCACCTTATTTTTTAGTCCAGTTGTTTTTCCTGGGAGGTCATTCCACATTGGTTAACAGAGAGCTCTGCCTTTGCATTTCAATACACACATCCTGCACAATTTCTTCCCAGATTGTCCTGCATTCAGAGACAGTTTCCGAAGTTTCTAGATCCCTCCTCTCCTTGGCAGTCCTGCTGTCTCTAATCCTGAAAGAGTCACACCGCACACTTGGTGGTGTGTCTGCAGAATAAATACCCGGACGTGGACTGGCTGAGACCCAGGGTGTGTGTGTAAGGCTGATAAATATTCTCAGATAGTCCTGTTTAGAGACTGTAGCATTTACACCCCTCTCCGTCTTCTTCATCAGCTTTCAGACTGTCTTCCCATATGCTTAGCCCACAGGAGATGCTAACAACGTTTTTGATTTTGGCAAATCAGAGAAAGAAAAATAGTCCCAGGAGAATTTTAACTCACATTTTTTTTTTTGGAGTCAGCTTTTATGTTTCCTGTATTATATTTATTTTTAGAATGTGTTTATTCTCTTGCCAATGGCTAAGCATTGTGTATGTCCGTTTTTTTAATCTTTCTTTTCCAATAAGGCTTTATCTATCGGAAAATGAGTAACCCATTCTTTGTTGGCAGGGTTAAAAGATGAGAGTTGTTTTGAAGGCTGTGGGGTAATATAACAGTAAAATATAAATATTCAAATTTTAATTCTTCATTTGCATATTGAAAACAAATTCACCTGCGTGCCTACTGTGGGTGAGACAGCATGCTGGGTTGAGACGCCAGTCATACAAGAACAACCAATCAGGGTTAGTAGGATAATGGGAAATGGGTAGGAAGCAGGAAGTTGGAGCAACTGCACCAGGGGAATGTCTGGGAGGGTAGAGTTTACAACAAGAAATTGGCCGGGCGGTGGTGGCGCACGCCTTTAATCCCAGCACTCGGGAGGCAGAGCCAGGTGGATCTCTGTGAGTTCGAGGCCAGCCTGGTCTACAGAGCAAGATCCAGGACAGGCACCAAAACTACATGGAGAAACCCTGTCTCGAAAAACTGAAAAATAAATAAATAAAAATACAACTAGAAATTGAAAGTACAAAGTGAGAAGAGGAGTGGTGGACCATGGGTAGAGGGAGAGGAGGGGTGTACTTGGACAACAGATGGCTGCGTGAAGATAGAGAGACCTGTGTATCAAGTAAGAATTCTGTGTGATGAACAAAGAGATCAGCATTGAGATGGAGTGGGGTCCGTTCTTACGAGGAACAACATGGTGAGAGTTGAAATGCATTCACATTGACACTGTACAGACATGGGAGATGCTGATGAATGCTGAGGACCAATGGTTCCCTGTGTGGAGCTCACCTTTCGGGGGAGGGGATTGCAAGAATGAACAGAAAATGATGATAGTAGTCTTTCTTTCTTTCTGGTGCTATGAAGGAAAGTCCCTGGGGTGGTTTTAAAAAGAACATCAGGGTCTCCTTCAGAGAGGGTGTTCAGGAAGGTGTGTCTGTGGTGTGACAGCCAAGCCAACAGGCAGGAGGTATGGAGGGGGCAGAGTGTGCCTCACAACCCTTATGTCATCCATTGAGTCCTTTGTGGGTCTGCAGCCCAGGACGCAGGGAAGGGGGTTGGCATTGATGTATTTACTCTCAAAAAGGAAATAGCTTAATTTACAGTAAGAGAGAGAGAGAGAGAGACAGAGACAGAGACAGAGACAGAGACAGAGACAGAGAGAGAGAGAGAGAGAGAGAGAGAGAGAGAGAGAGAGAGAGAGAGCTTTTAGACATAAGTGAGAGTTATCTCAAGTTTGTGAAAAAATAATTTGTGGAGATTTTGTGTGCATTTCTGGGGAGAAACTCCCTCTTCAGGTTTCTCTGTGTCCACAAACTGTCTCCATCCCCACCTAGGGCTCCATGCGAAGTAGTAAATAAGGGAGATTATCTCTAATGCTAGGCTGGGAGGCTCAGCACAGCATCGAGAGCCAATCCTGGTACTAGACAGGGAATCAGTCCTGAGTCTTCCAGGCACACATGTCTTTCAATCTGACTCTTGAGAAGGGTGGGTACTGAAATGAGGCCAGGTACCCCTTCACACACACTGTGTAGCTCACTGAAGCCGCCTGTCAGTACTTCTTCGTTCTCCAGACCCAGAATAAGTTTCTCTAACATGCCTCATGTGTCAATCAGTAAATGAAGAAGCACTGCAGTCATGGATGAAGAATAATGGTGGGGATGTCTTCATCAGCCATAAATTTCATTATGGTGATATTGACCCCATTTGGGTCTATAACCAAGAATGGCTATAAAAAGAAAGAAAGAAGAAAAGGCAGGAAAACAGCAGGATTTAAATACTGGAACTAATTGTAGGTGACATTTCAAAATATGAAGAGCAAAAAAAAATGCAATCATACACACACACAGGTAGGTAGGGGATAGATAGATATTAGGTAGGTAGGTAGGTAGGTAGGTAGACAGACAGACAGACAGGTAGATGATTACATGTGATAGATGTTAGGTATATAGATAGGTAAGTAGATAGATACATAGATAGATACATAGATGATAGATGATAGACAGGTATATAAATGTATAGATTATAGATGTACATATATGTAGATGTATACATATATAGATGTGTATATGTATAGATGTGTTCATGTACAGATGAGTAGATATACACATGTGTAGATGTATAGACATGTACCAGGCACTTTCGTTAAATACTTCTGCATCCCATGTCCTTGATCCTAATGGTGATGCTGTCAGTTCTGCAATAGTTCTTTCTGTTCAGATGCTAACTGGAGACTTTGAGCCTATGTGCTAGACTGGAGACTTTTATCAGCTGGTCTAAAGCCCCTGGCTGTAGAGTTATTGATCTGGGATTCAGAACTGAGCTGTCTATTTGCCAATCCTCACCCCTTCTAGGATGCCCTCCTAGCAGAGGCCCTGACAGAGGGAAACAGTATTTTCACTTGCCTGGAGGTCCACAAGCTTTTTCTGTACCAGGACTGGATGGTAACTATTTTCTGCTTCAGGAACCATATTGTCTCTGTCATTTCTTCTCAACTCCACTCTTGTCAGTGTGAGCCCTATAGACAATATGTAAACAACCGAGGGTAGCTATGTTTAAATAAAACTTTATTTGTGGGGCTAGAGAGGTAGCTCGGCACTTATAGAGCACTGGCTGCTCTTCCTGAGTACCCAGGTTCAATTTTCAGCACCCTCATGGTGGCTAACATCTGTATCTCTATCTGTATCTCTAGTCTCAAGGATCCGATGCCCTTTTCTGGCCTCTCTGAGCACGAGGCACTTGTGTGGTGCATAGGTAGACATTCATTAGGGCCCACTACCTACATACATAAAGGAAGAAGAAAACTTTAAAAATCCTTTTATTTGTGACCACTTACACTTACTTCATACCACTTGCTGTAGCCTATGTGCTAGCGGGGTTTGTCTTGAGACAGAGCCTCACTCTACAGCAGACTGCCCTGCAGCTTAAGCACGCACAATCCCTCTGCCACAGCCTTGCGACTCTTGAGATTATATGCATGAGCCACTTTGCCTGGCTTTCGGTTTTTTTTTTTTCAATCATACAACCACTGGAGACTGGGGAGGAGGCTCCATGGATAAAGTTCTTGCTGTGCAGGTCTAGCCCCCCAGAACCCATGGAAAAGCTAAGTGGACAAGACAGTTGCCTGTAATCCCAGAACTCTAGAGAAAGGCAAAAATAGAGGGCCCCGGGGTAAGCTGTAGCTACAATTGGCTAGCTCAGAATTAAGCAAGAGCAAGAAGCCCTGTCTTAATAAACAAAAGGACAAGTGATGTAGAAAGACACTAGACATCAGTTTTGGGTTCATATATGCACATGGACACACACTGGCACACATGTACACACATATGGACATGTGCACATGAATATAGGTTTATTAGCTCATAGGTCAAGCAAAAGCAGATGGTAGGTAGGATTGACAACAAGGTCATGTTTTCCCAACCTTACCCTAGTCTGTGTTCTTGGGTTACACTGCTTCCAGAGTGAAAACCACAGTCTGATCTCTGAAGAGAGAACACAGCTGAGGCAGGAGAATGGAGAAAGAGGAGTGGAGGAGAGAGAGAGAGAGAGAGAGAGAGAAAGAGAGAGAGAGAAAGAGAGAGAGAGAGAGAGAGAGAGAGAGAGAGAGAGAGAGAGAGAGGGAGAGAGAGAGAACAAGGTCACATGAGTGTTTAGTTCAATGTTACTTAATTCTTGGTATAAATTAACAAGAATTTCACACTGTTTCAAATTCTTTAATAATGTGCCTTGCTTTGCTAAGATGTGTGAAATTCTCAAATAATTAAAAAATATACAAAAGATACTTTTCAATAAAGTAAGAAGCATATATAAGAAGATGTCCAGGGGTGTTCATATGCTTTTATTTGTGATGAGAGAGGGCTCATGACCCCAAGCATCTGATAACAGCATACAGGCTAAGTAATGTTACAGTGGAATGCTGGGCATCTGTTAAAGTGGTTCTGTGGACATTTATTTATCAACACAGAGAGGAGCTCACATATGTGAAAAGAAAAATTATGCATCATGGCATGTATAGTTTTCAAATATATGCATGGACTTTATAACATATATCCAGGACTTTATAACAAAATATGTAGGTAAGTTACCCCTGGACAGAATATTATTTTTTCTCTTCATTTCTACAACTTTTCTTATAATTATGATTATTAAAAATGGAATCAACAGAGGCCTGGAGGGATGGATTAGTTGTTAATAGTACTTGCTGCTCTTACAGAGGACCCAGGTTCAGTTCCCAACACCCACATGGTGGCTCACAACCCATCCCTAACTCTAATTCCAGGGGTTTCTGACAGCCTCTCCTAACTTTTGCAGGCATCAGGTACACACACATGCAGGCAAAACATTCACATACATTAAATAAAAATAAACAAATCTTAATTAAAAAATAAAATGGAACTGACAAAGGCCATCTGGAGGGATCTCAGCTTTGTGTCCTGTGTGGTTGAGTTTCTCTGAATTTCTCTGGAAATGTGACCGTTTTCAGAAGCTTGCCATGGCTGAGGCTTTCTCTTGTCATCTCGCCTGCTCATCAGGCCTGAGTTTTCCTCTGGTTGATGGCTAACTTCACGGCCTCTTTTTGTTGTGGCTAAGATACCTGCCATCCATCTTCCCTCTGACCTGTTAGGGACTTGCAGAAACATTTGTTCCTTCTAAAGCAGGGCACTGGGGACAACGTAGGGAGAGACATGGACTTTTTATTGCTCTCTCTTTGTTTTTCTTTCTCCGGGTACTCCGTTCTCTCTCTCTAACTTTGAACCAGCAGGACCCATGGATGTGCTCACTCCCACACTCTGTCAGCCCCCAGAGTCACATTCTCAATGTGACAGTGACAGCAGCCATCCGGGTTGTGATTTATCTTCACGAGTTGCCAAATCACTCTTGGTGGAATGTCTGTGCTTGGTGAATAATGAGAAAGACCTACCATCCATCTAAGGATGAACTAGTGTGAGCAGTTACATTTAAATTTAGCTATTTCCACCACCACCCCCTCTCAGCTTATCCCTTATGTCCTGATGGAAAAAGGAACCATTTTAGGGCCTTTGTGGTAAATATCCAAATAACTGTGTCATATAGATGGGGATCGTTTTTCATCAGTCGAGGACTGCTGTGGATCGGCTGTCATCCTGAAGCTGCAAGCTCTGCTCAAGCTGTAGTCTCTTAATAGTGGTTTCCCTGGACCTTTGGAAGAGACTCATTTCAATCGCTGCCTATTAAATAGAGAGCCAGGTGACTGTGTCTGTAATGATGTCCGTAATTGCAAAACACACACCCTCCACAGTAGGCGGCTGGGGATCTGGATATGTCTCCCTAATAAACAATGGAGGCAAGATGAAACATATAAATACCATCTCCACCTGATGGTAAAAGTAGCTTTGGGGAAAAACAGACCTGAGTGTGAATCCTTGCTCAGCTGTTTACCACTTAGCTATTCCACTTATGGCTGCTTGGGTATCATCTGGATCTAGTCTTTAGGAAATGGATCAGTCACAACCTTCTGAAGCATTGTGAGAAAGGGAACAACTGTTCTTCCTAAGACATGGTAACCTATTTCCCACATTATGTGTTTCTCTTCTCCTCCCCTCCCCCCACTCCTCTCCTCCCTTCCCTTCCCCTCCCCTCTCTTCTTACCAAGACAGGTCTTACCGTGTAGCCTAGCCTTGAGTAGAACATATCATGAGGCCCAGAGTTGCCTCAGAGATCAGTAGCAAACCTCCTACTTCAGTCTTTCAAGTTCATATACCCATGTGTTTCTAGAACATACCCATCACCTCCATCCCAATGTGGAATGAAATTTTACTCGGAATTTACTTGGATTTGGACAGGTAGAATTTGGAGGAGTTTGTTCTGCATGCCTTTGGAATGGGGGACATGAAAAACTGGTAGGGTTCTTGCCTGAAGCCACTGTGTGAAAAGCTCAAGAACATTATGGGCCACCATGCTGAGAGGATGTCCTGCTACCAGCCAGCATTGGCCATTGACCATGCTGTCAGCCATCAAATCACCCACCGCACTCCAGCCTTCCCGGTGGAAGCCCTAGACATTGCAAGGCAAGGCAGAACCATCGCTTTGTGTCCCATCCTAGCTTTTTTCTGCGTAGAGTCTCAGAGCATAGGGAAACGAGGTCAAATTTGGGAAGGGAAAGTTCTCTGCTTCTGGTGGCACACAGTAAGACCTTTCTCCAGTTGGCAGTCCTGGTGACTGACATTACAGCCACCTCTGAACCACATTTTAGAGGCAAAAAAGAGGTGGTGAAATACCAGTACCTGGCTCTGCCTCCAGAGACAGAGTGCAATGTTGCAGCCTGCTTGCTGTCATCCATCTCTCCAAACTAGGAAATGATGCTTAATAGCAACTGGCTGTTTGGGTATTTATCAGGCACAAATGTGCCAGGTGTGTGCCTGGGTCCTGGGGCTCTCTTGTGCCCAGGAGAGCATGGACTTCAGATCCAGAGAAAAGACTGAGGGGGCCAAAAAGACAGGAATTAACTTAGAAGGAGGAGAGGTCTGGAAAAGCAAAGGAGAATCAATGTGAGGACAGCAGCAACCCCTTGGGGGTTCTTGTGGTACACCTTTGGCACCAGTTCAAAACATTCATTGTCCTCAAGCAAGAATAAATTCCTAATGTCAGGAATTCAGCCCAGGTGACTTTGGGTTCTTTCTTTCCTCTACACTGCTCCCCCACTGTGGTGTCTGTAAAGCTGCTGCTTTTAAAAGGGGGGTTATTTTACATTTGTTTATTTATTTATTGTGGGGGGCTATCTTACATTTACTTGTTTGTTTATTGTGGAGGGCGTGAGTGCTCGAACACACACACACACACACACACACACACACACACACACACACACACACACCATTGTGCAGGAGTCAGAGGATAGTTTTCTCCTTCCATCCCGTAGGACCCAGACATTAATCTCAGCTCATCAAGCATGGTGGCAAGTGCCTTTACCCACTGAGCCATCTCTCTGGCCCAGAATCCAGTGCTTTTTATTCCAAACCATTTCCTATGGGTTATCAAGCACTGGTATGAATCTATAGAAAATACAATTTGTGTGTTCTGTTAGAAATTTTTATTTGACCGTTAAAAGTGGCTTCATACAGTGTGGGAATAGTCTACAACTTGCCCCTTTCCCTTACAAGAATGCATGGAGGGACTGTCTACACTAGAACACAGCCCTTCTTCAGTCTGTGCCTCAGTACAGCATCCTCAGTGAGTGCCATTTAGCTGTCTTCTGGGTGGGATATGGGATCTCACTTCTGATTGTTGCAATTGCCCCAAAGACTGACAGACTTTTTCTCAAACAGACTTTTTCTCTATAGCCCACACGTGAAAGCTTCTCTAGGACAATACTGGGGGACAAATGCCTTGGTCAAGATCACACAATTTTACTTTAAAGAAACATTACCTGTTTCCCCAAAGGCACATAAGGACATTCACTTGGGCTGCGGGGTGGAACTCAGTCACACAGCACTTGCCTAACTTGTACAAAGCTTTGGGCTCAATTCTCAGTAGCAAATTTCTTCTCCCTTCAAGGAAATTTGCAGTTCATATTACATCAATTAAGTGTTTGGTCAATCAAAATCACCTGTAATTAGAGTACTTGGAGGCTGGGGACAGGCAGATCAAGAGTTCAAGGTCATCCTTGACTACACAGCAAAGTTGAGGCCAGCTTAGGTACATGTGACCCCAGCAAAAAAATGTGGTCCCTGTTTGGAGTGTAGGTGACCCTCCTCCCAAGCCGGTTCTTGTAGTGGGTAGCCATTCTAGCTTTGATCTGAAAGTTCCAACCCCCATTGAGGCTTCGGTAACTGTCACGCCTACAAGGCGGGGCTGAGAGAGGACCCTGAAGACCCAAGATCCGGATGGACCAGTTCTCTTGGTTCCTGGACCCTGGACGCTGGAGCTATACCAAGCAGAGTTCTCCAGAAAACACCACTGGACTGTGCCACATCTTTCCCAGACCCTGTAACCTATCCTTTCACTTGTAAGTTACCCCACAAAATAAACCTCCCTTTTAACTATGTGAAGTGGCCTTAATAATTTCACCAATAGGCTCTCCCTTTCTTCTGCTGACCTTGGGGATGGACAGAGTAGCTGGCAGCTTGCCTCCTGAGAGAAGTATTTCAGAGCCTGATGAGAGTTCAAAACAGTAAAAAAAAATCTTGATTTTCAAGCTGCCACTCTTGGGTGCTAAGAGAGGGTGGAGGAGGGTTGGGGAGAGGCATGAGGCAGAAAAACATGACATGGGGACAGAATTGTTTCCTAATAAAAAAAAATCCCTCCAAGTTTTCCGCTAGGCCCTGTCAGCAGCTCCTCAAACAGCATGGCTTATTTTAAATTTTATTTAAATCAACAAATTGTACACAGAATACAGAAACAGAACACAGGGAAAACACAAGCTGCCCTAACGGAGTAATGTCTAATAAACATTATGCTACTCGGAGATATTTGCTGTTTAATCACCCCGTGAAAGGACGCAGTCAGCCAAAAGATGTCAGATAACATCTTGCTAAAGGCTTTGGTGCCAGCTTTCTGGCTTCTGAGTTCATGGAGCTAATTTTTTTCTTTCTTCCTTGTTTGCTTTTTTTCCCCTTTGAATATCAAGCTTTGAGGTACAGCTTCTTGGACCAGTCTGAAGAAGAAAAATCATTTGTTCTTGGAGTCACTATCATCACTATCACCATCATCACCATCACCACCACCATCATCATCACCATCACCACCACCACCATCATCATCATCACCACCATCATCATCACCACCAACACCATCATCATCACCATCACCACCACCATCATCACCACTATCATCACCACCATCACCACCATCATCATCATCACCATCATAACCACTATCATCACCATCATCACCGTCATTATCACCATCATCATCACCATCATTACCACCACCATCCTCATTGTTCATTCATTCATTCACTCATTTATTGAATACTGTGGGTACCAGGATTGATGATGTAACTTGTGGGGCACTATGCAAGAAGCCTCTTGCTCAGCAAGTGTTGGAGATTTCAACATGGTCACGGTGAAGAACTAAACTAAGTCTATGGCTCATCTCTGGTTACCTGGATGGCTCATTCACAGACCAACCCCTGACGACACTGAGTACTGATGGTTGTGACCCTCAGGGAGATATCTGCTTTTTCTCAGGAGTGAAGTCTCTTCCCTCTCTTGCCCCAAGTAAATACAATGTGATGGGTCTGAAGAGCTTCTCTGGGATTAGAGATGATTGTTCTTTGGACTAATTTCTAAGGCTGGGAAAAGGGAACTGCTGGGTTCTTGATTTGCTGACAGAGGGTCTGCAAACTAGAAACAAATTACTAGGAAAAAGAGAGATGCATCTGGAAGTTGTGGTTTGGAATTGCAGAACAGAAGGGAAAATAAAGACTTAGCAGATAAGGTGTAGGAGTTCAGAGTAGGGCTAAGGGGAACAGGCAGGTGTTTGAAAGGCTGTTCTTGGGGTGATCTTGTACTGCAGGGTATGAGCTATAGCTCTTCTTCCTCCTCTGTCTTAGTATCTTCTAGAAGCAATTCAAAGAGATATTCTTGTTAGCTTCAGCTGTCATCTTGAGAGTCCACAGTCATATGACAGGAGGACTGGGTTGAGGAACTGCCTAGATCAGATGGGCTGGTGAGCTTGTCTTTAGAGGACTATCTCAATGGTTAATTGATACAGGAGGGCCCATCCCTGGACAGGTGGTACCATTCCCAGGGCAGGTGGTCCTGGGCTGTTGGAGAAAGCTGGAGGAACATGAGCTATCAAGCAGCATGCCCCAGGGTTTCTGCAGTATTTCTGGCTGTGAGTGAGTGCCCTGGTTGAAGGTGATGCTGTGTGGACTAACAAGAAGGCCTCCTTCCATATTCCTGCCTTGACTTTGCCCCGTGGTGGATTGTGACCTGGAAGTTGAAATAAATCCTTCCCTCCCCTAAGTTGTTTTTGGTCAGTGTGTTTATCACAGCAACAGAAAAGAGCAAAGACGTATAAAAGAAAGATCAGAGGTCACCCACTGGGTAAGCATCTCATTTGAGTTACACATAAATTATTTCCCATCATGATCAAAAGAATATTGTCAGAAAACTTCATGTGTCCACATCCTGGAAGTGGTTGACATTTAAAAAACATACTAATTTAAAAGAAATTTTCTCTATGCTAAGAAAATAATTTCTTAGTTACAGGAATGGAAGTCACTTTTCCCAACTGATTTTTAAGTTTGGCTTTTGATATATTTTGTACTTCCCACACAAATTCTTTTCTTGAGAGAGGGTCTCATCTAGACCAGGCTGATCTTAAACTCAGTATGCAGCTGAGGATGTCCTTGAACTTATGACCCTCCTGCCTCCACCTCCTGAGTGTCTGGATTACAAGTCTGTGCCATCACACCTGGTTTAATTCCCGTGCAGGTCATTATTTCGTATTAGTGCTAGTTTCTTACTGAATATAATCAGTTACTATAAAGAGTAGCTGAAATCAGCCAGATCTTATAGTTATGGAGGCCAGAATCCAAGTCACAGTGTTGTCAGAAATTTGTTCACCACAGAGACTCTGGGGAAGGGTCCTTTCTTGCTTCTTCTAACTTGGTGGGTTCTGAGCAAGTCCTGGTGTCCTTGGCTTGTGGAAACATCACTGTAGCTTCTGCCTTTGCCATCAAATGTCTTCTTTCCTAATAACTGTGGGTACAAATTCCCCTATATTTACGTGTGTGTGTGTGTGTGTGTGTGTGTGTGTGTGTGTGTGTGTGTGCAAGCACATACATATTGTTTCATTTGTTAATTCCTGGAAATCAAACATCAAACCCAGGATCCAGCACAGGCTGTACAGGTTCTCAATCCTTAACTATAACCCAGGTCTTTCTCTCTGCTCACAAGGACATTAGTCGTTAGACTCGGGCTCACCCAAGTTCTCCTAGCGAATTCATGTTCATTGGTTGGCGTCTACTGAGGCTATTTACAAATAAAGTCCTGTTTGTGCAGTCTTGGGGGCAGGGACTTGGGACATATCTTCTGAAGATGACATATTACATATTATTATATTATTATAATATTACATATTACACCTACAACGTTTGTGCAGTCAAGTTGGTTATGGTTTTCTTCTCGGCTTCTGGCTTTTTGTGTTTTGCCTGCAGAAGAACCCTTTGTCCCAAGACTGTGAGTCAAGTTCTTCGATGCTTTCTAGTAAATAATAGGAACACTTTATTAGTTCACATTTAAATGCCTGAACATCCGGCTTAAATTTCAGTGTGTAAGGTAGGAGTCTTTCTTTTTTTTTATCTCTCTCTTTCCTGATAGCTAGTCAGGTGCCTTTGTATATTGACTCTTTTCCAAATTGATTTGAAATATCACTTCCATCTCGTAATAAATCTCCATATTTATTTCTGTACTCCATCCTTTCCCATTGATCCGTTTGATTCTCCATCAGCACCACATTTTCAGCATTTTCACTTTGGAATGTATTCCAGAATTTTCCTGTTTTCATAGATATATTTTTAATTGAACTTTAAAATTACATCTTTTAATGTAAAAAAAAAGTGACACATTTTCCTGAAATCATATTAAATATGTACATTTACGTATAGAAAGTTAGAGTCACCATTATCCCTTTTTTTCTCGGTCTTCTGTTTCCCTGGGAAGATGTCTGAAGCCTTTCTGACCCCCACCCCACTCCCGAGGGTTAGTATGGGAAGGGGCTGCCTACCTACATTGGACACTGAGTTTCATCCTTGAACACCTAGGACACTGCCACCATTTTTTCTTTTATCTACTGACAACGGGAAATAATGAGATGACGAAGGAGTGGGCAGAGTGATCCCAGATTTATTAAGGAAAAGCAAGAACCCTTGAGGAGGAGGGCCTGCAAAGGACGTATATCATCGTGTGTGTCACCCTGGCCTTTTGATATAGAAATATGAAGAAATTCCAGTTCCAAGGGATCCAATGCCCTCTTCTCATATCTGTGAACACCATGCACATAAGGTATACCTACATACATGCAGGCAAACACTCATACACATAAAATAAAAATAAATACATCATTTATAAAAAGATACATAATGCAAGTGGAATAACACAAAACAGACAGAAACCAGTGAGACCAGTATGGTCCATGTCCATCAGTTTCCCAGCGAGAACTGGTGAGGAGCTAAGAGAGCTTGCAGCGACATTAAGATGCCCTGGTGAGGAAGGCAGAACATTCCTCCGTGTGCACACCACACACGGTTTCAAGTCACAGGACGGGGAGGGCTCTGGTTCATCAAATGCATCATAAATTTACTCAGCATCTTGTTCAGTTTAGCACAGAGAACAGTAATGAGTCACAAGCATCAGGAATTTGGAGGGGAAATCTCTACAGACTCTTCAGACATCACACAGACAATAAGTGAATATTAGGAACAACTCCATGCCAATCAATTTGACAGCTTAGGATAAGTGGACACGTTTTTTGAAAGACACAAATTACCTAAAGTGGCGTAAGAAGAAGTAGAAAAAATCAGAACCACCCTAAACTATGAAAGAAGTTGAATTTATAATTAAAAACCTTCATAAAGAAAACTCTAGGCTGAGATGATTTCACTCATGAATTCTGTAAAATATTTAGATAATAAATACTGTTAATCTTACACACATTCAGAAAATAGACAACATTTGCCAACTCAGTTTTCAAGGATGTCAACACCATGATGCCAAGAGCAGAGATATAGTTAAAAAAAATCTAATCCTACAGATTAGCATCTCATTAACCTAAATACAAACATTCTTAAATACTTTATTGGGCTGGGGGCAGGGTCTCTAGACTAGGCTGGATTTGAACTTTCTATGTAGCTAAGGATGACTTTGAACTCCTCATCCTGTCTCTACCTCACTGGTGCTGGGATTATGGGCATTTCTCACCATACCTGATTTATGCTCTACTGGGGACCGAATCCAGGGCTCTGCAGACTAGACAAGCACTCCACCAACTGAGATGCATCTTGTTGAGGTTTGAATGTGAAACGTCCCCCATAAGCTCATGTGTTTGAACACTTGGTCCCCAGCTTGTGGTGCTGTTTGGGAGAGTGACACCCTGTGACACCCTGAGGAGGCATGGCCTTGCTAGAGGAAGTATGTCACTGGGGGTAGGCTTCAAGAGTCTATAGCCTCACCCCACACATCTCTCCATTCTTCCTGTATGTAGATAAAAATGTGACCACCAAGCTTTTAGCTCCTATCACGATGTCATGCCTTCCCCACAATGATGGACTCTGTCCCTCTGGAACCATAAACTAAGACAAACTCTTTTCTCCTCAGGTTGCTTTTGGTCATGGTGTTTTATCACAGAAACATTTCCAGCCTAATTTTATAGTCTTTTCAAATGGAATCTATCCATCTAACTATCATTTGTCTGTCTCTCATCTTTATCATTTATTATCTATCTACTATATATTTACCTTCTGCCTATCTATATATTCATCATTTATCATCTGTTCATCCATATATCATCTCTCTATTGTCTATCTATCATCTATCTGTGTATCTATTTGTCTTATCAATCTATCTAGTTAGCTAGTTAGCTAGTTAGCTTTCTGTAATAAGTGTGTCATGACCATCCAATCTTAGTCTCCAAACTGAGATTGTCTTATTATCTGAAAATTAATCAATGCAATTCACTGTATAAAAGAAAGGAGGAGAAGCAAACACCATCAACCAGGCAGATGGAACATCTCACTGAAGTCAACAACCATTGAAGAGCAACTCAGAGTAAGAGCCTTGTAGCACAAATCTTGAAAGTTCTTATCAACAAAACCAAACCTGGAGCCAGGTAGTGGAGTGAATGCTGGAAGATCAGAGAAGCAGAACAAGCCACAGCTTCCTCACCTTGCCAATTCCTCAGCTGATCCTGTTTCCTCAGACTGGAAGCCTCTGTGTTCTCATCTGGAATGAATCTCAGCTGAACTGCTTCTCGAAAGCCTGAAACCTTAACCAGCCCAGTTCCTGGTTTTCACGCCTTATAAACCTTTCTGCTTTCTGCTATCACTTCCTGGGATTAAAGGCTTGTTACCATGCCTGGCTGTTTCCAGTGTGGCCTTGAACTCACAGAGATCCAGGTGGATCTCTGCCTCTGGAATTAAAGGCGTATGTACCACCATTTTCTGGCCTCTATATCTAGCGGCTGTTCTGTTCTCTGACCCCAGATAAGTTTATTAGGGTGCACAATATTTTGGGGAATACAATATCACCACAGAGCCTGAAGCTCTTTCTCAGCCTACAAAGGGGCAGCAGAGAACAACCCCAGACTCCCACTCCTCACACTTAGTGGTGAAGGACCAGATATGGCCCCCCAAGGTCAAGGGTAAAATAATAATATCTGATCAGAGTAACTCTGTGCAAATTCTGCCAAGGCCTGCAACCCTGTAGTAAGTCAGAGAAACCTGATAAAAATCCATACAGCCTGGAAAGGGAGAACCTTAAACTGCCTCTGTTTGTAGACAGTGTGATTACGAACATAAACAAGTCTGAAGACAGGTATGAAAACAGTTACTAGAACTTGCAAAGGAATTTATTAAAGTCACAGACAATAAGGTTAATATACAAAAATCAATGGCATTTCTGCATGCTATCAACAAACACTTGGGGAATGCTATTTAAAAGTGTGATTTACAATAGCATAAAAATCCCATGGAATCTGTAAGAATAAATTTAGTGCAATATATACAGGAACTATATACAGCACACTGTAAAATACTATAGAGAGAGATTAAAAAGATGTAAACAAAGGGACCGATGTGCATAATCAAGGCTGAGAGGGCTTGATTGCGTGAATTCACAGATGACGTAATGTGTATAATGAGCTAATAGTCTAAATATCTAAAGGACTCAGATAATCTGATAGGAAGAAAACAAATGACACACTTAAAAGATAGGTAGATGAGTGAATGATAGGAACAGACATTTCTCAGAGGGAAAAATACAAACGGCAACGGATTGAAGGAAAACCAGTTACCAGTTTTATGTTCTAAGTCATCCGGAAAATGCAAGCTAAAGCCAGTGACACGTCCCTAATACCTGTAAGAATGGCCACCACCAAAGAGATAGCAGGGTAAGCGCTGCTAAGGGTGTGAGTGGCAGACCCTTGTGCTTTGTTGGTGTGAATGGGAATGTGTGTGAATTCCCAAGGAGATAAAAGAAATGTCTACCCACAACAGATAAAGAATGGCGTACACACCAAAGAAACCATTTCATTCAAGTCCAGCTTAGTGTGTTGGTGGGTTTATCGGGTTATTTACAGGAGCGTGGGTGATGTGCTTAAAAGGCGAGAGTGACTCAGAGACAGCTGCATTGACAGTAATGTCTACCCTAGTGTGGATGACAACTCAGGAAAACTGCAATCAGGCAGTCCCAACCCTGCCCATCTTCCTCATCTGTATTCTGGCATCCCCTGCTCACTTCCCTGCGGCACAATTACCTACAGGTGGATGAGGGTTGGAAGGGAGTGGCTGGAATCTCAGGTGAGAGTCCATGGGCTCCTCCCAGTTCCCTCCTAATGAGCTGGGGAGGGAGAGTCACAGCTGCCATGGTGGCAGTGGTTGTGTCCAAGCAGGAAATCTGTGCAGCCACTTTGGAGAAGTGTGTGGGGTCTGTTAGGAACCCGGATCTCGCTCATTCATCCCACAAATCTCCTTCTAAACTGAAGTCAGAACCAGAGACTCTGGCCTTCATCATCCCTTCCCAGCTTCCCCACATTCTTCAGATTCTTCCTAACTTCTTTCACCATCACTCCCTGTAACATCTTCCTCTCCATTTTTCTTCCTTCCTTTCATTACAGAAACAGTATCAAAGTTTTTAGGAAATAGAACTAACTCTGTGCAAAATTAGACTGAGAGAATTTAGACCTGGAAACTACTTACCAGTAGACACAAAGATCAATGAAGGATTTGTATGAGCCCTAGTTGGGAATCAATGGTGTTTTAATTAATGCATAGGAAAGAAATAACCATGAAAGATTTAGCTCCAAGGATGTTCAACATTGTGTTCTTTGGAATAATGCAACCCGATTACCACTTGGGTATGCTACAATAATGAACAAGTTTGAAAATGAAGATCCATCATGCAATGCAGTAGTATAATTTCTTTAATAATGATGTTGAAAAACATCAGCTACACGAAAGCACACATCTTACAGCAGGAGTCAGACAGTATGGCTGGCTCACAGTTCCCACCTAGCACCTATTTGTGGAAATAGTGTTCTTGGCACATAACTGTGGTCGTTCATTTCTTGTTATCTATGGCGGTCTTCGTCATTCAGCAAAGCCCCAAATACTTGTGTCTTGGTCCTTCAGGGGAACATCCTGCCCTTCTGTACTCTGTGTCATTAAGTGATCTGATTTCATTTCTGCAAATACACACTCAGAGTGGGCATACCTTCAGTGGCAATTGTGCTTCCTAAAGTTTAATTTATGTTTGCGGGGTAGGGGGGGACATACACACGAATGCATATTATCTTAATTTCTAAAGATTGAATGATTTTTATTTTATATGTATGAATGTTTGCCATTGTGTATGAATGTGTACCATGTATATGCCTGGTGCTCACAGAGGGCAATACTACTTTGGGTAACCTAGAACCGGAGTTACAGATGGTCGTAAGCCATCATATGGGTGCTGGCAACCAAATCCAGCTCCCCCGAAAGAGCAGCCAGTGCTCTTAACCATGGAGCCGTCTTTCCAGGCCCATCTTTGTCTTATTTTTGAGACAGACTCTGTCATTGAACCTGGAACTTGCTGCTTTGGTTCAGCTGGCTGGACAGCTAGGGAGCTTCCTCCTCCTCTTCCTCTTCATCTCTTCCCCTTCCTCCCCTTCTTCTTCCTCCTTTTCCCCCCTGCACTTCTGGGAATTGGAGGCATGCCTCATCATGCCCAACTTTTTACAGGAGTGCTGGGAGTCCGAACTCATGTCCTCCTGCTTGCACAGCCATCTTACCAGCCCTTACTTTTCATTTTCAGTCCTTTGATTTTTTTTTGTATTTCTAGAATGTATACTATAACCATTAATCTTGTCATCACACACAAATATTTTTTTGTGTCATACCACTTTTTAAAAACTCCCATGCTATCTAGTATTCCACAGTTTCTCTGGCTTTCCAGTGTCTTCTCCTGGTGGCAGAAATGCTCAAAATCCTTCCTGTTCCACCTGTGGCTGTGAAGCCACCAATGGGCTCTGTAGCCAGGTTCTATTCCAGATGCTACCCCAGGGGCCATGTGAACAGGAAAGGAAGAGCCAGGCAACAGCCGGGAGAAAATTAAGATCTACAGATGTGACATTTCCTCAGAACCAACCTGTCTTCATTTCTCCCGCAATTATTCACCATTTTGTTTACAAATGGGAGATAGCATTCTAGTGTGCAGCGCCTTCCAAGAGACTGAAGTTAATTTGAAATAATCCTTCTGAAAAAGCACCAATGAAAGCATGTGGAACGCCCTGTTGCCATCCCCTCTGGCTACTGACACGACAGTATTGATACACAAATCAAAGCTGACTGCTCTGGTAACTGTGAGTCCCTCAGCGGCGGCAGGAGCTTTCAACAGGGAAGTTGTTCCCTCTTAACACAGTGGCTCACTGTAACAGGCTTCATGAAGACGTTACAGGGATCCCAAACAGGCTAGAATTCACCTTCTAACTTCTCTTTCCCCCTTAGATGGATGGGTCAATAGAATAAAATAATCAATACATAGAAGACAAAGAAATTTGAAGTATCCTTAAGAATAGACTCAGGACGCTGGAGAGATGGCCTGATGGTTAAGGACACTTGGTGTACTTGCGGAGGACTCAGGTTCAGTTCCCAGCACCCATGTTGGTCAGCTCATAATCTTTTGGAATTCCCCTCTGGGGAATCCAACACCCTCTTCTGGTCCACTTGAGTACCTGCACACATACAGCATAACATACACACACACACACACACACACACACACACACACACACACACACACACGCACGCGCACACACACATGCACGCACACACGTACACACACACACAGGCATACACATAAAGATGAAAATAAATTTTTTATTTCAAAGGATGGATTCTGGAGAAATAAAAGATGCTGCCAGAGGAGTATGAATTGAGGCCATCACAGGATGTCACCCCCATCAGAACTCTGCCCACCTTCTGCCTTCTACCCACCTGAAGTTTCTACCACACAACTGCTTCTAAGGAACAGGCTCTGTAAGAGGCTCTGCTCTCTCACAGATCTATAGAATTTCTGGGTCAAAAGCACTCTCAGGGGTCATCCATGTAATCTTGAACTGACATTCTGATCCACAGACTGTTCCTTGTTCACTCTCCTATTACTCAACTTTGGCATGAACTCCGTCCACAACAGGAAACTCATTACCTGAGAAACTTCCTGCTGAAGACAGGCTTCCTCATAGTGAGTTTGTCTCCCCGTTCTTTCCATTCTTTAATCCCTAGTGCAGTTTGCTCCTTCAAGTGTTGGGTTTTTACATTTATTTTATTTTATCACTTATGGATTCAAGACGGGAACTCGCGTATCCTCAGCTGGCCTCAACCTCGCTGAGCATCCAGTTGTGACCTTCATTTCTTGCTTCTCTGAGATTACAAGCTTGCACTACCATGCCTGGCTCTCACGGTGCTGAGGACTAAGCCCAGAGCTTCCTGTGTGCTAGATGAGCACTCTGCCAACTACACTACATCCCCAGTACCCAAGCAAGCATTCAACAATGCACCGTTCCAGACACTGCCAACCCAGGCATTACAGAACATGGAGGTTCCTGTTGGCATCCAGGAAGGAAGCTGACCAGCACACAAAAATCTAATAAACATGATCATTTTAAATGTGTCAAGATAGACCCAGATGATAATGTCCACAGAGATTGACTTAGGGGTACTATGGATAGACTGTGTGTAAAACTTGACTGCATTAAAGCCCTAACCACCCAGTATTTATAGATGTCTTGCTAGATGTAATTGAAATAAAATGATGTCACTAAAGCAATTCCAAATCAAGCATGTCCTGTGTCCTTTTTCAAAGACGAGAGATGAGACACTTAAAGGGCATGTGATGTGAAGACACCTAGGGAGAGCCTTGGGTAACACTGCGTGACGTGACTATAGGGACAGTTACAAGCCCTGAATATCCAGGAGTGTTACCATCAGCTGGGAGGATGACATGGGACAGTTACTCCCCTAGAGCCGTCAGAGAGGCCATGGCCCCTGCCAACATCTTGATTTTGAACTTTCAGACAGGAATACTGTGAGATGTAACACTATTGTGTTCAGCCATCTAGAGTGTAGTACGTTGTCATAGCAGCCCTAGGAAGTTAATACAGAGAGTCTTTGGGTGCTAATGAGCAGGCTTCAGTCAGAAAGAAGTATAGAAACTGGGAAGGATGGAACTTTGAATTTGAGATAGACTTGTAAACTTCCTAGCAGGGAAAAATCAAAAACAAAAACAAAAACCACAGTGGGGCAAAGAGTCTGAATAAAAAGGAACATGGTAGGAAATTAGCCTGGAGAAGAAGCTGGAGCTAGAGGATGACATCAGAGATTCCCAGCTCATGTCATGGAGTAAGATACAGACATTCGGACCCTCATCCCAGGGGCTGACACACAGGGCACCCAGGTATGGGTGTGCCTTTAAAAGATCCCCAGGTGGTTGCAATAGTCACAGATTTGGAAGGCTGTGTTGTGTGATATTTTGTGTTCTGACAAAGCTTGCCTGGAGATCAGAGGGCGGAGCTAGCCGCTAATTAACCTAGAGACTAGGTGGTGGTGGCTCACACATTTGATCTCAGCACTTGGGAGGCTCACACCTTCAATCCAGCACTCCGGGATGGACACAGGAATATAAGGTGGGTGGAGACAGGATCTCAGCCCCCTTTTGGTCTGAAGATTCAGAGAGGTAAGAAGTGACCATGGACGCTCCTTTGTTTCTCTGATCTTTCAGCTTTACCCTGATATCTGACTCTTGGTTTTTATTGATAAGATTAATTAGGATCATGCTTCAAGGCTGTTTATAGAAAGATTCATCACCTTATCCAAACATTTAGAATGTATTCAGGCAATGGAAAGCTGCAGAGAATCTTAGCTCATTTGGAAGTGCTCACCCCTTCTGTATAATCCCCTTCAACTATATATCCAAAAGCAGCTGTTGCCTGGGACCCTCATCGCCAATGTCTCTTCTCATTCCCCCAGCTTCTTTTCTCTCATCTCAACTTTGCCAATTCTTCATGGGAAGCCTGACTTAATAAACAGTCATCATTGATGTAGCCAGCCACCAAAGTTAACAACCTCAACACGCTTTAGTGCGGCACCAGGTATGAGTGTTACGTTAGTGAGTTCAGTAATTCCCAACCTCTTCTTTTGTCCCGTGGAACTTGTCTCACCTCATTCTTCCTCTCTGGGGGAGGTATTGTTCACCAGGATGGTGGGGTGGATTTGAACATCACTCCTTCCCACAGCAGAAACCTTTCTGTCACTTATCAATCAAGAACCACTGACTGGCTGCTTGAAGATGCTCAATGCTTGAGGAACTTAGAGCTGAAGAACAGAAAGGACTCCAGATTTCATTTATCCCATCTCATGCACCAGACAAGTGGTAGACAGGTCTTTCTGCTCTGTTGGCAGGAGCAAGAAGGCTCAAGCAGTGTCACTCATGACTGAGAGGGAAGATTGCCAAGGCAGATAGATGGCGAATTCATCACTTTTCTTTTACTGTGATAGAACACCTAACTCAGGGCTCACAGTTTCAGGGACGGCATGCCTACTGCTGTGGCTCTGTCTCTGGCTGGGTGTCTTGAAACTTGACTTTTTGTAACTTGGTGGATCAGGAGGCATGGAGAAATTGACCAAGTGTGGCTATACTTTCAAAAATCCGGCCCTAGTTACTCATCTCCATCAGCAAGGCCATCCTCCTAAGGATTTCACAAACTGACAAGACAGTACTCCAGCTGGGTACCAAGTGTGGGAGACACGTCTCACCAGAACCGTAAGAGGTGGGAAGAGTCATTGCAGAAAGTTGATGAGTTTCTTTGATCTGAGAAAAAAATTGGCTCAAGAATTGGCTCAGAATTCTCCAAACCAAAAGGTTTAAACTCATGACACTAAACGCCAGCCTGCAGGATCCTGGAGTAGGATGGCAAGGAATTACTGGAAAGCTCCTCTGAAAGCCAGTACTTAGGACAATGTTCTGACCTTGGCTTTGGTCACGCTTTTTCCTTTCCAATAACTGGCAAAACTCCTCTGATAAGCACAGTTGCTCCATGACTCACAACAGTCAACAGGTACCAAAAGACCAGAAGAATAAACCTCAGAGTTAAGTCTACCTACTTGTCTGGGTCTTACTTCCTCCTGTTAAAACCCTTACTCCTTGCCCATTTTCATAAAATAGCTCATTTTGGACAGAACAGCATTTGACATTCATGTTTATTAAAGGGCCTTCACTGTCTTCTGATAACGGGGTCTGACTGACATGTGCAGTGTTAAATATTTTGACTATTGCACCATTGTTTGGGGTTCATATAGAGACACATACAGCAATAGAGTCCTAGCTCCGAGGACAGCATCTGTAAATGACAGCTACTGGAGCATCCACCACCCTCGTGTTGGGCAGTCTTCTGATCTCTGCCCAACTCAGACCCATAAGCATAGACTTTAAATCCTCACAGACTTTTAAAGCCTCACCATTACCTCAAACACACTGGGTGAGTAGGAGCAGGCCAAAGTCCCTTCTCTCGACTTCTAGACACTCTCTGTCTGCCTCTGTGTCTCTCTTTGTCTCTGTGTCTCTCTGTCTCTGTTTCTCTGTATCTCTGTTTCTCTCTGTCTATGTCTCTCTGTCTCTCTCTCTGTCTCTGTCTGTCTCTGTCTGTCTCTGTCTGTCTGTCTGTCTGTCTCTCTTATTTCCTAGCTTGGGTACCATCAGCAGCCCTCTTGCCTGGTTTATAAATTGGGAAACTGAACAAGGCAATCTACAGTAAATGGAAAGAATTGATCAGATGCTGTTAAATTACATGTAATTTATTCCAAATTATATTGACTCAGTTGAAAACACCAGTATTTCAACAGTTGAAAATTGTCAATTAATAGAGTTGACATGAAGTTTATTTCTCCCTCCTGTGCTGTCGTTGTCATTATTGGTGCTCCACCACCACGGTTTCTCTGTGTAGCCCTGGCTGTCCTGGAACTAGCTCTGTAGACCAATCTGGCCTCGAACTCATGGAGAATCCTCCTGCCTCTGCTTCCTAAGTGCCAGGATTAAAGGTGTGCATCACCACTGCCCAGCATATTATTGCTCTTTTTAAAGCCTTTGGAGACAAGTCTTGCTAAGTAGTCCAGACTTGCCCTAAAGTTGTGATCTTTCTGCCTGAGTATCATGAGTGCTGAGATCACATTCAGATGCCCCTGGGCTCAGTATACCTGTCCTATTTATAATGTCTAACATTCTGGTTCTTCTGATAGATGTTTTTATTTTGTATTTTACTTATAAAAGCAAACAGTCTAATGTTAACATATGCAATGCAAATTATTTTCCTTAAATATAAATTTTAAGAGGAACTCATCATCCCTAAGGCACATGTACTTGAGAAAAGGCTCCATCAGCCTAAGCATGGCAGCATGGCTATTATAATTTTATCAACTCAGGACTGGGAGTCTAAATTTCCAAAGTGAGCCCAGAAGGGGTCTCAAACTCATCTTAAATAATGTTCATCTAGAAACCATGGCTACCCTTTAAACAGTGCTGCAGAGCCTTGTAGTGAATCCCAAAACCTCTATAAAGGCAACCTCTCGGAGCAGTGTACACTAGGTGGGAAGAAGCCCAGACTGGGATGCCATGCTGATGCTGGAGAGCAAATGAGGTGGCTACAGTGGTGTTCTTCCTTAACACTCGACAAAGCTGAGACACATTTTTGGAGCAGAAACATTTGGAGTGAATCCTTGTTGACAATTGGAAAGGATTTGGGTGATGGACAGGGATGGGGAAACTCTCAAACATGGTAAGGAGCCATCATCAAGAATATTCTGTACCATGGATCCAGAGAGATGGCTCAGTGGTTAAGAGCACTTAATGCTCTTACCTAGCACCTACAACAGATGGCTCACAACTGCCTGGAACGCCTCTCTTCTGGCTTCTGAGGACACCTGAAAGAATAAACAAAAGGGGGGGATGGCGAAGTGGGTACATTTCATCAGGCCCTGCCAAGGTATGTCACTAAGCAAACAAGCCACACACAACAGTTAGTGCAAAAGGTTTATTGGAGAGAGTAAAAGAGTGAAAGGCTGTCTCCGGGTGGGGACAGGAGAGAGGCAGGCAGGCAGAGAGAGAACGGGCAGAGCGAAGAAAGACAAGGGGAGCAAGCGAGGCGAGAGAGCGAGCTGGGCCGGGGGAACACTTTTAAGGGGTGCACATGTTGCATGGCTGACTGTGGAAAGGCCGCTGGTGACAGGTGATGGCACAGCCTCCCCGGTGGTCCAGGCTGGCTGCTGCCCTGGCAGGAACCAACAACACCCACAACACATGTGTGTATAGAACACAGAGACATCCACATACACTTAAAATTTTCAGTCTTTAAAGGGAAGAAGAATGTTCTGGTATAGAAGGCACAGTGTATTGTTTTTTAACTATCACATCACAGAACTGCCCCATGCTTGATGACCATTTCTTAGATAGCATGCTGCTTTGGATGATTATTGGTCACATCACTGTCATCAGAATTATGCTGTTAGAGGAGGGGTCATCAAACTCTGGCCCCTTGGACTGATTCCAGACCATCGTCTAGCTTGTACAGACCATGAACGTTTTTGTTTAATATTTTTAAGTAGTTGGAGAAAATTTCAAAAGAATACTTATTGACATGTGAATGGTATATGAAATTCCAAATTCAGCTCGGAAAGTTTATTGGAATAGACCAAAGCTAATCCATTTGTGTGTTGTCTGTGGGTCCATTTGTGCAAAGTCAGAGTTGATTGTATGTGACAGAGACCTCGTGACTTACAAGGCCTGAGCAAACTCGTGCCTCCTGTCTGGCTCTTTAGTGATACAGTGTGCCCACCTGTACCCTGCACACACTCATGCCTGCTGGTGACTACCTTTTCTTCCAGAATTCTACTCAGGGAAGTGGTTTTGGGGGGCTCCCTAAAAGGTGAATGCTAAGTCTGCATTAAATTGGAAACAGAAATGATATCTATCTATGCCAATGGTTATTAAAAATTGCAAACTTTGGAATCTGGCTGTGAATTATTCCAGCAAAGAGCCAATCTCTTTCTTTAACTGGTGGGAATTAACGATTCTGAGCCACAGAAACAAAGGTTTATATAAAACCCATTGCATTCACGGTGCTTTATTGCAGAGACCCTGAGAGGAGCAGAGATGAGATTCAGAACACGGTCTCATAGGCGTTACGGTCCTGGCCCTAGCCCTTCCCGAAGATACAGTTGCTTTCTGTTATACAGCCAGTGAAGCCCCAAGTATTTCAAATATAAATCCCCTCTGTTTTGGTTCAGCAGCGTCGAGCAGATTTTTATCACTTGAAATCCAATATGGTCCTTATTTATACATTCCTGATGACCCACAGAAGGAGACGGAGACTCCAGAGATGCGGCCGTTCGTTTTATGAAGCCGTAAGATCTTGCTGAATTATTTAGGTAACTGTCCACCAGCACTTATAGCCAGGCCGCTCTCGCGCTTAACCCAGAAATCTTAGTTATTAAGGTGACATTTTGTAATCTTCTCATTGGACAAGAACAGAGTAAAATACACTGTTATGTTTTCAGCAAGAGTGTGGAGAAAACAGGGTACTGATGGGAAATAAGAAGCATCCGCCATAGTTCTTGTTTTACAAGACAACGAGGCATCCCACACCTAAGACAAGGCAAATGGCTCATCTATTATTCACGGGTCATTCTGAAGATCCAGCAGCTAAGCAAACAGAGCTTCCAAAGGTGTCACCAGGAGCAGTGCAAACACCCAAGGAGGCATCAGTGCTAGTCTTCCGTTCTCTCCAGGGCCTCTGCCTTCCTTCCTGAGGGAGCTGTCTCCCAGAGTCACCCTTACTGCCATCCCCAACAGCCTCACACTTGGGTGACAAGAGCCGTGATTTTTTGACAGGTGTGCAGGGCGAACAGAAGGAGTGTGGTCTTTGCAACGACATGCCAGATCAATAAACACCCTCATGCCAGCCTGTCCCAGCTAGTGGATAAATGGGTCCCCACTTTAATTATTAAACAAGAGTTGGCAAGGCTCGGCACACAGGTGCTTTACAGGACAACATGTACTTCCAATATGAAATTGAACTGGGTGTAGCTCATTCCTGATTCAATTATCTTCATTATTCCCCTTGCAAATGAAAGCTGCAAACCGTTCGCAGACATACTGACTGTCAGGGTCCATGCCAGGGCAAGAATGTTTCTGAACTTCTATAGCTGTATCATCTCACTATGTTTTACTGACTCCCAACATCCTTCATCTTTGATAAACTCCATGGCTCCTCTTGGTAGCATTACCTACAACCCCAGGAACTCTTTTTCCTGGCATCTCCCATGATAAAAATGCATTGGTTTCAAAAGGTACTCGGTGTAGAGGACTCAGGTTTTGCCACTAATCCTCATAAATCAAGGAGGGCGTGCCATGCCAAATAGATAGACCTGGGCCTGCTTCTGTATAATGAGGCTTTTATGCTGACATGCCCTATTAGGGACCACCACACACGTCTTCATAGAGAAGCGAGGGGGGGGGGTCTCTAGTGACAAGACTCCAAGCAAAAGCCACCAGATACCCTTTTCCCTCATTCCTACAGACCCTAAACCTCCATAGCTCCAGAGAGAAAGGCACACCTGTGCTGTCCCAAACCATGAGAGGGAATTTGGTGACTTTTAAAGGCAGTTAAGCCCTTACTGAATATTATATTCCCCGCCCCCAACACAAGACCTTCTGATCCAACATGAACCTTTCCATTTCCAATTACCCTCTTGTAGTCTGAGAAGAAAGTCAAGGGTTAAAGGTTGCTTTTTTTTTTTTGTCTCTCATTTAAATTCACCACTATAAGAATTTTGATTTTTATAAAAGTTCCACTGATAATGAATGGGAGATGTTCCAAAGAAGGAATGTTCCCATCTTCCCAGTCCCATACTCTCTATGGTGAGAATGAGTTGTTGACATCTTATCCAGGACCATCCAAGAGGAGCAAGGTTTCCACAGAAAGATACTAGGAGTCCCTAACATGCTTAGTTGATCCTGATCCTCACAGTGTCCCAGTGACCCTTAAAAGGGCTTGAATTATGTTGGGTACCACTGCTCTATGGATGTGCATGCGTAAATATACACCACATAGGACATTACACACGTATGTGTAGGTGTATTCAGTATGTGGCTCCTGTGTGTGTGTTTAGAAATGAGTATAAAGGCCTTGCACACTCTCTCTCTCCCCTATCCACTTTGACAATCTCATACCTTTCTGTTATTATTAAAACCTCATATATGTGCATATTGAATAATTAATTTTTCCATATGTTCTCCAGTAGATGTCAGAGATAATAACATAAAACAGTTCTAAAAGCTTAGATTTAAACACCAGGCATTTCATCTCACAGGTTTCCTAACGGTCTGCATTTTATAGCTAGTACCATCAGCACAGCCTAGTCTCTCACTGGAGAGTGTGTGTGTGTGTGTGTGTGTGTGTATGTGTGTGTGTGTGTGTGTGTGTGTGTGTGTGTATGTTGAGTCTCAAGCCTTACACGTTAGAGTGCTGTGGTGAACAGCCCAGAGGACTGCCTGTTTTGGTAAGCACATCTCAGCAGAAGGAGGCTCAATATCCATCCAAGCCCACAGCACAAGTGTCCTCCCACAGGGCGTAAGAAGACACTAGACAGGCTTCTCCCAGCTTCTCTCGCTGCTTGACTTCCGTTTAGTGGAGTCTCAGACTGTGGGAACCAAAGTGTCTGCTGCAGACTTCTGGGAAAGACACCTCATTCAGGAGAGAGAGAGAGAGAGAGAGAGAGAGAGAGAGAGAGAGAGAGAGAGAGAGAGAGAGCGAGAGCTCTTTCTTCTTTTCAGTCAGGTATGCTGTGTGGAGCCGGGCTGTGGTCCAGCAGGAAAGACAGTGTGGATAGCTGCAGAGGGCAAGAGGATGGAGGCTGACGAACCTGATCGAATCCTGAATCAGGGGTCAGGGAGCTTGTCTTGTAAAGGGCTAGACAGTTAAATATTTAAGCTTTGTGGGCACCTCTGCTGCTGTTTTCTTAGCAAGCTTACTTAATTTTCAGGTGAAAGAAAAAAAATGGCTTGGGGGGTGGATTTGACCCACGAGCCAGAGTTTGCTGACCCCCTTCTCGAACCAACCCGGCAAGCAAGCGTCTCCAGAGTTCTTATTAGGAAAGATGATTTAAAAACATAAGCTATTTTCAAGTTACTGTAAGCCAGGTACTCTGCTTCTTACAACAAGAATCCCCCAATGATCCCACAGTGCATCTGTTCTCTTGAACTTCCTCCATCCGCATCCTAAGGAAAGGGAAACAGCGTGAGATGCCAAAGAGAAGCACACCACACCTCTATGGGAAAAGTTGTTCTCACTGAAGTGGCGTCTGCACCTCGGAGGGACAGGCTGGATGAAGAGACAGACGGCCTTGGAGAGGAGACAAGAGCTTGGGGTGTGGGGCTCTTTGAGACACCACAGTAAAAAAAAAAAAAAAAAAAAAAAAAAACAAAAAAAAAAACACAATTATCAAGCAAGAATTACAGTTATAATATCTAGTCTATTTATAATATCTAGTCTATTTGTATTTGGCAAAATTAAAGAAGATATCATATCTACCCTAAAAAAAAAAAAAAAAAAAACATGGATTTGAAAAGTCATGCTGCAGGCCCCACCTAGCGGGAGTTCCTACCTGAAGAGTTGGAATGGTTTGCGGCCTGCGTCTCACCCTCTCTCAGAGGTCATCAGTGGTGATCCATTTTATATGACAACCTGACAGACTACAGTGCCAAGTTACTACGTTCAATACCACAGAGGCGTTTCTCTGAGGCTTCTCTGTGACGCCTTCACAGGACTCAACAGTGTAGGAGATTGTCGTGGTGGTGTGAGGGCTTTTGATCTGTCGCAAGTCCCAGTGGACAGGAAGTCCCAGTGGACAGGAAGTCCAGATGAACGGGAAGTCCCCTGGACTGCTTGAGAGGAGGAAGTCTGCTCTGGGGCTGTAGCATGAGCCAATGGCTGCTGTCTCATTTTATGTACTTCAGGCTTGCCTGTCTTCAGTGATGAAGCCTGGACCATTGGTCCTCCTTCACAAAGTCCATGAGATTTATTTGTGGATTTATAGTTTAAGACAAGGTCTCACATATCCCAGGCTGGCCCCTTGAACTCAAGGATGTAGTCAAGGATGACCTTCATCTTCTGGTCTTTCTTCTGCCTCCACCTCCCAAGTTGTGAGGGTCACAGGTGTGAGTCACCACACTGGGGGTGGACCCCAGGGCCTGCTACATGCTAGGCAACCTCTCCATCAACTGCATGACATCATTGACCGCTCATACCTATTTAAACCTCCAGGCATGAGTGTGTTTTGTAGCCTTTTGGAAGCAAGTGTTTCTGACTGAGGTTGATCAAGGCACTACTCAGGCTCTTTGCTTCAGCTCTCACACTTCAAGCAAGTGCCCCCTCTGGCAGTTTATTATAAGCCACAGATTATGAGGGGCAGGGTACTTGCCCTCAGTGCACTACTAACCTAGCAGCAACATATCCTGAGAAAGGTGTCTATAAAGAAGCACACCAAAGCCACGCCCTGGAGTCGTCTGGTGATGAAAGGCTATGACTCTGGGCTCCCAGGAACCTACTCATCTGTCTCTCCCTAAGGCCAGAATTCCTAATTCACGTTGATAACCACTTTATAAGACAACTACCATGCATAATGATAACCTGAGAACAAAAAAAAGCCAAGTGTGCATGCATGTGCACACTCCCGTCCTTCAGTATCTATGGCAGATTGGTTCCAGAACCACCACCACCCCTTGGATACCATAATCAACCAGAAGCTCAAATCCTTTGTACAAGACAGTGTAGCATTTACATGTAATTAACACCCACTGTCGTATAGTTTAAATAACCTCTAAGTTCCTTATAAGAGTGAATAGAATGTAAACTCTATATAAGCACTTACACTGTGTTATTTAGGACAGAATGGCAAGAAAGGAAAGTCTGTTCTACAATTTTCCACAGTATTTTCTAGTCATGTTAAGTTGAATCTGGGGAGTTGGAAGCCACAGATACTCAGTGTTGGCCATCTACACTTCTTTGACCAAAGAATCTTTACTGGGATATTAGCTCACAGGTGGGCTCTGTAAGGGCAAGTGGTTGGGAGACCGAACATGTCAGGACAAGGTGTGCCCTTGGTATCACAAACTATTCAAGTCCCATGGTGCCCGGGCCCTGCAGGCCTGTGCAATCTCACCTTCCCTCTCTTGGACAGGGGAACTGGCTTTGGGCCACATGCCACCACCTACGATCCCCTAATCTGCACATACTCTCCAATTCTGACTGTGAAACTCCTGCCCACGTCTCTCCCCTCATCTCACATCTGTCTGCCTCCCATCTGCACAGTACTAGCACCCCAACCCTAGTGCTGTACCCCCATCCATGGCACCCTAAGACCTGCCCATCTCTGGGCATGCTTACACATGTTATTGGCTTCTTCTGGAGCATTCTTTCATGTGCTCTCTGATGGTTACAAGTTATACATCTTTATAACACAGCTTAATATTGGTTTAAATATTAAGGCAACTCCACATAGTTAAAAGGGAGGTTTATTTTGTGGGGTAACTTACAAGTGAAGGGATAGGTAATAGGGTCTGCGAAAGGTGAAGCACAGTCCAGCCGTGTTCTCTAGAAAACTCTGCTCGATTTACCTCCAGCATCCAGGATCCAGAAACCAAGAGAGCCAGCACATCTGGATCTCAGGTCTTCAGGGTCCTCTCTCGGCCCCGCCTTGTAGGCATGACAGTTACCGAAGCCTCAATGGGGGTAGCACTTCCAGGTCAAAGCTCGAACAGCTACCCACTACAGCTCAAGGCCTACTTTTTCGGAGGGCTCTTCCTCTCCCTGCCCTACCAGGCTCTCTTCGGGCTGCTTGCCTCCCTACCATTGCCATAACTGCCATTTGATTCCATTTCACTTATTAAGTCATGCAAGAATTCTTAACAACTTCATTCAGGACATCCACTACAACATTATCCACACAGGGTACAAAATGTATAAGATTAAAGAGAATTTAGATTTAAATACAATCAGTTATCAAAATATTTTAAAGGAACTTAGCAATAAGCAGTTTCTTTACAACACTAAATAACAAGTTCTTGTGGGATGTCTAATAACTACTATACTTTTGAATGGTGGTGAGTATACATGATGTTTTAAGGCTTCTTATCACATTTTTAAGATGTATTTATTTCTTACTTTATGTGTATGAATGTTTTTGCCTACTTGTATGTTAAGTGTATGTGTGTGCTGGGTGCTCATGGAGGTCAGAAGAGGGCAATGATCCCTTGGAACTGAAGTTACAGATAGTCCTGAGCCACCATGTGAGTGCTGGAATTTGAACCTGGGTCCTCTTCAAGAGCAACAAGCACTCTTTACCATTGAGCAACTTTTACACACACACACACACACACACACACACACACACACACACACACACACACGCACACACAGGCACACCCACACACCCTTAGGATGTCTTTAAAGGTCTTCATGTTCTGTGCAAATGTGCAGATTTTAAGGATGTACAAAAAGTCACCAATACTGATAATTCAACTGCATTTGCTGCTGAAGCTAATCCTACTGTATTTATGGCTGGAATTAAATGGATGGAAATGCTAAACATAGTTAAGAGTTTCTCAAAGTGAGGAGTCCCTTGTTTTCACGTCAGGTCATAGGTTTCTTGCTGACTGCCAAATCCCGTCACTGCATCCTGGATCAGGGAGCCCGGATTTGTGCTAGGACTCTCCAGTCCACCGTAGGCTGCCAGAGGATGGAGCCATCGCTGATTTTAACTGCTACTTCCCCCAGTACTTGGGATGTAGTAAACACATGTGAACAGCAGCTGAAGAACAGCGTGGAAGACAGAGGTTCCACTGTCTGCTTGACTGAGGGGCTTTTTACCACGTGCTACCAGAACTCTAAATCGGGGGTTCTCTTCTCTCCTCAGTCTTCCATGCTCCCCCTCTGAAGACCCCTTCACTTAGTCCCTCCCATGGATGAGCTCTGAGTCAGCCCAAGATGCTGGCTTTTAACTAGTTCTTTCTCAGAGAGTTGATTTAATTATCTCCTTCCTAGTCTATGCCCTTTTGATAGGCAGACTTTGTGGGGACCATGTTCATGTCTCATCCATCTCTACATCTCTCTGTGTATCAGTGTTTACTAGTAGAGTAAACAGAGCATGGTTTTATACTCATATAGGTTATTTTTTAAACCCATGGAATCTCATTGTCTCTGTCTATGAGGTACCGTGTCTTGTTACTCTCCCGTGGCTTGGGACCTCAGGCTTCTCTCTGACTGTTCCCTTTACCTTTTACTGTCCCTTCTCACCTACTTTACAGTTGGTGTTTGTGCAGCTGCACTCTGAGACTGTCTGAGAATGAAGCAACTCATAAATCCTACCATCCCCCCTTTTTATCACCTCCCCCCTGTGGAACCAGGAGCATGCCTAGCATTTAGAAGGTGAACTGGTTGTAAAGGAATCTAGAACTCAGGTTGGGCTGTGGCTCCCTCGGTAAAGCACTTTGTGTGCAAGCGAGAAGACCTGAATTTGAGTCTCCAGAAGCCATCTGAAACCAGGTGGGCGAACACACATCCGTGAGCCAGTGCTTCTGTGAGGAAATGAAAGTGGAGACAGGAGAATCTCTGGACACTCTTGGGTCAAATAGTCTGGCACTCGCACATGTGTGTGCAATTGTGTGCATGTGAACACACACATACAAATAAATAAATAGACATAATAAAAATAAAAAAATATGATATTTGCTAAAAGAGGAATTTCCTTGTACAATTCCAAATCCTTCTGTGTACTAACAGTGCGAGAGGAGCTTCTGGGGTGTTGGCCAGGCTCTATCCATGTTCCTTACTCTTTTAGCTCACAATCTGCTAACTGAGAACATTATTTTAAACCCACCAAAGAGTGTGTTATATGTGCTCTGCAGAATATGTTTGCATTGTACCCTTACTAAGCGTGCTATAAATGGCATGACATCTCCCCTCATATCAGGTGCTCAGGTCTGTGTGTCCGTGTCTTAGAGATGTCGCCATTTTGATTACTACAATCTCTGCTTCTATCCACTGTATGAATACAGCAGTGTGTTTTTAGCCATTCCCTGTGGACGTGTGTTTGAATTTTTCTAATATCTCAGGATTATACACAGAGCACACCTCCCCCACCCAACACACATCACCTTGGAGACACCTTTGAGAATTTCTGGGAGTTCTTGATGCTAGAGTACACGCCTCTTATTTTGTGTGTATTTGTTTGTGTGTGTGCACATGTGTTTGATGTGATGCATGTATATGCATGTATGGGGAGGATAACTTCCTGTGTCTTTCTGCTGAAACATCATCCATTTTTTTTTTACCCAGAGTCTCTCATGATCTAGATCTTGCCAGGTCTGGTAGGCTTGTGATCCTCCTGTCTCTGCCTCTCCAGCCTTGGAATTATAAGCATGTATTCCCGCACTCAGCTCTTATTTACTTGAGTCCTGGGAATGGACTTCAGGTCCTCATGTTTGCAAGGCAAGCAGTTTGCTGACCAAGCCATCTCCCCAGGCCCTAGTAGATGCACCGTACGGCCTCAAGTACAAGGAAATGTCTGTGGCCCGTGTGCACCAACTCCACTCCGGTAGCAGCACGCAAGGGTGGAAAGTGCAGGCTATTGGAGTTTTCATTCACATGGCTTTGCTTTCTTTTTCTTCTTTCCACGTCCATCTTATTCTTCTTGAGGCAAGGTCTCCCAGTCAAACCCAGAGCTCAGTTGTATATCTGTCTTGCTGTGGTGATCCCTGTCTCTGCCTTCAGAGGCTGGACTCACAGATAGGCTGCCGTGAGTACCCAGCATTGACTTGTGTTCTGTGGATCTGAATTCAGATCTTTTGGCTTGCTAGACAGGGGCCTTAACCACTGAATCATCTCTCCAGCTCTCATTTGCATGTCTCTGACGGACACCTCCTATGGCTTACGGGTACCCTCCAATGTTTTGAAGTGTTCTTTGGACTTTGTCATGCTCAGTCTGTCCAGTTGGCTTGCAGGACAAATGTGACTGGAGTGGTTTTAAAAATTGTTCTCAACCACACAACTGAATGAAAAGCCAGACCTATATGCAATGACCCTGGAATGCACCCACTCCTCATTCTCCATATGACCACGAAGATGAAGACCTTGAAGATCAAAATTCAGTGTGTGCAGCTGTGAGAAACTTCTCAGGACTTTCTCTCCTGATCCCTCATCAGCTCACTTCTAAAGCCAAGACTGGAAATTCTCTCTCCCTGGCACCTTCTGCCCAACACAGATTCAAGTGTTAGGTTTGTAGAATGTGGGTTTGATAACAACAGAAGAACAGCAATGATAAACCCTAACAGATTCATATGGAGTGCACGGTTGGATGGCTTTTAAGTACTCCAGTCCTTTTTAAAAATAATAACACGGGTTTTTGCACTTATTTACTTATTTGTGGGGCATACACGCCCCGCAGTGCATGCATGAAAGTCAAAGTGCATCTTGCTAGAGTTGGTTCTCCCCGCCTGCTGTGTGAATCCCGGGACCAGACTGGGGAGCAAATGCCTTTACAGGCCGAGCCTGAACTTGAGTTCTTTATAGAATTAGACTCCACACACTCCACTCCATTCCTATGGACTCTTCTAGGGAGCCTTGGACTTTCTCTCCTGTCCCTCCTCTGTCTTTCTGTCTTTTTGCCCATCTGTGTTTCTCTGTCTCTCTAGCACACCCCCACAGACCCCTCTGTTTTTGTTTTGATTTTCTATTCCTTTATTTAAACTCCCTGGGACAAATTCGTTTGGAGCACTGCTCACAAAAAGCAGGAAGAGCGATAGGAGTGAGTTCCTGATGGACTCAAGGCAATAACCAGATAGCACTCCTTGGGGTGGACAACTTTGCCAGCAGCACTGACTTGTTTTCTTTTAAACTGGACACATCTGCCCGGGGACCTGGCAAGCAGGATGTCTCTTTATCATTCAAACCCTGCACAAAGCTGCCACGCACAGAGCAGGCCGGATTTGATTTAGAGCGGTGTCCCAGTTGCCCAGAGGAAGTCTAGGGACTCAGACTTTCCATAATACACCCCGGATTAGTCATTCGGCGAGCAGGTGAGTATTTGCTTTCGCAATTGTCCCTGGCTAAATAATCTAGATAGATATAAAACAGTGAATTCAGCTGCCTGTGAATAGTATGGATATTTGCGCTTTTGTGCGGCACCAATCCCCAGCAATATTTTTTTTTTGTATTAAATACCATGAATCCACTTCACCTGTCAGCACTATTCAAAACACGAAATGCTGTATGAATAGAGAGGATGTTCTGGGATCTTTCAGATGATTACTGTTGCTAGGAACACCACTTCCTGATATCTTTGTGCTTGCTGTGTGTGTCTCTCTTTGTGTACGGCTTACAGTGACAAGCAAATTCATAGCATGGTGGCGGGGAGGAATTGCAAAAGTTTAGAAATGTTTAAAGAACACTGCTTAAAGTTACAAAGGGGATGTCAACTAAAATAACAGTGAGGAGTTATGCTTCTAAGGGGGGGGGTGGGGGGGGCCCGACCATGGGGACAGCAATGACTCTGTTTGTGTACAGACTTCAAGCCCATCCCAGCCATCCTTTTCTGGAACCTCAGAACTGGGTTATGCTTTTGTGGTCCCCGAGGAAATTACTGCCTTCTGCTCCTTGAGAATATTAAGCCAATTATTGCTTCTAGAATGTCAGTTTGGTTTAAACTTGTAATTCAGCTAGATTGATGGGAGGGGACTGGGTGAGCTCTCCTGGGGCTGGAGCCGGGAAGCATACCAGAGTCAGGTGAGACAGACTCATTCATTTGTCTGCTCAGGGTAAGCTGCTCTTCCCAACCGGGCTGCAGAGTGACATGATTCAGGAGCTCACATCCCAGAGACATCCAGGAAGAGTCCAAAGCAGATGTGGCCTGAGGTTTCGTGCTCTGCTTTGAGGACTTCACCAAACACGACACAGGAAGCATCAACAGCAGCGAGCCAGAAGTCATCTCAGTGGGACTCCACGGCAACCATGGTGGCTGAGGGACCTGGGACAGGTGTAGGTCTCTTTGGGTCTCTCCATCCTGTGTGAGATGAGGATATGTTCCTCCTCCTGAACGGCCAGTGCATAGTGCACAGCAATACAGGAAATGCTGTGCTCAAGATGGATGGGAAAGGGTCTTCCCCACCATGGAGTCGGCTCCCTGTCCTCCACCCTCACCCATTCTTACTGTGTGCCATTCACTGCATCCTCGCAGCACTGTGCTCTAGATGTTGATGGATGGATGGATGATTTTCAAAACTAGGGTCTGGGAAACAGCCCAGTCAGTAAAGTCCTTGTCTTTGGATTCCTAAAACCCTGGTTTAAAGAAAAAATAGCCATCCCAGTGGTGGGCTTGTAATCCCAGCACAGGGAAGTGGAGCCAGGCAGATCCCTGAGGCTTGACAACTAGCCATTCTAGATGAATTGGGAAGCTCTTGTCCAATAAGCTATCCTGTATATGCAGCCATATGAACATGCATACACACAACCACACATACACACATGCAAGCAGCCATATGAACATATAAAACATACAACCTAACACACATGTACACCCACATGAATATAGCCATATAAACGTATACAACAATCACATATGTGGGATATGCACCCACATCCACAAACATGTAACCATATGAACATATACAATTCACACATATGCTCATACACTGGTACAATCATACTCATGTATCTGCAGTCATATGAGCACTGACACACATGTGCACCCACATCCATGCAGTTGTATGATTGATTGTACATATCACACATATGCTCTCCCACACAAGTATAATCATACCCACATACACATAGCCATATGGATGTGCACACCCACCCACATACATGCACTTGTGAACATTCATACACAAAATGGATCAGAGTCATGGAAATAGTTTTACTTTTTGACCAATAATGGAAGAGTAATAATGATAATAATAATAATAATAATAATAATAATAATAATAATAATTACGACCACCCCTCTGTCACTTTATAAGGGGTACAACAGCTATTTGTACCCTAACACTCTCCTGTAAGCCCCTCTGCACCATAGCAGCCAATAAGATTTAAAAAAAAAAAAGAAGAAGAAACTGAGGCTTGAATATACAGGAGGCGCTGGCCTCAAGTCCCACAAGACCCTCATGGCTACCCACTGAGCAGTGCCTTTAGATTAGGAACCAGGGACAGACAAAGAACGGTTCCAGTCACTCCAGCCACTGGGACCCTGACTCTCTCTCATCATTCCAGCCCACATCTCCCACTGACATTCATACTCGGCCTCCATGAGGGGCTGAGGATAAACAATGCCTGGAATTATACTGGGGAACTGGGATATTAGGAAGTACCTTTGTGCTAGGGCCCCTTTGTCTGCAGGCACCGCATGAACCACAGCTTTAGGGCGTTAGAATATGTACTTTCTAAACACCAGTCTCCCGCAAGCTCTGAACCAGAGTGCTGTACCTTCTTTAAGGACTGGAGAGAAAGCGCCCTTTGTCTGGGAAGAGCAGGCTGGTCTGCAAGCTCTCTGCTCTTGAGCCCACAGCTGGAATAGTCTTTCTGGTAGCCAGTCTCCATTGGCCCTATTCCACCAGGATACAGAACTGTACACTGGGGTGGGACAGAGGCCAGATGTAGCTGCACTACAGGGGTCCTGTGGTCACTGAGAGCAGAGATGCAGAATGAAGTAAGGGGTGAGGGAGAAAGAGAGAAAAGGCCCTGTCCTTCTACACGAGGCAAGAGCTGTGTCTCTTTGGCTCTGAAGAGGCGGGGTAGAAGGCAAAGAGTCCAGGATCAGGTGGCACATGTAACACCTTTGTTCCCTAAGTGCCTCATTGGAGTGTTTGCTGGAGGAATCAAGGCGAGTCTATTCCAAACTTCTAGTTCACACCCCACATAGAGATGCAAGACATGGGGCCTCTCACTGGGAGAATGTGACCCTGGATGTTCCCCTGGCACTGGAGACAAACTCTGCATGGTGCCTGGTGGATCCTTCTGTTAGGGTCAGACCGGGGTGCCTGGGCATAGTGGCAGCAGCTGAACTGGAGAGGAGCTGCAACTGAGGAGATCCAGCTTAACTCACGCTTCTAGTGAACCTTCCTGTCTGTAAATGAACCTTCCTCAAGTTCATTTACAGCGAAGAGAATGAGGGGTCCTGCGCGTTCGGACAACCACTCCTTTGTGTTTCCACCACCCTTCTGTGCGTGCTTCCTGTATGCGGGGCACTGTGCGTTTTCTATATATTGTCTCTGTGTGCAAACCGTTTTTATGTGTTACCCCTTTAAATATTAAATATATAAATTAGTAAAATGCAGCCTTGTAATTCTATTCCCAGAAGCTTTTCCTAAGGGAGTAATCAAGCAATTATATAATGATGTCTATTATATAAGGATGGGTATCAGGGCTAAGTTTGTAACAGAAAAATTGAAGGCAAAACATGAGTATCAATCGAAGATGTGTGCATATCTCTGTTTGTTTATATAGAAGTGTATCTGTGTGCACACACATATGGTTGTACACATATTTGCATATGTATAAATTATATATCATTATGCAAGGGGCATATTTACAATATTAAAGATATACTTTAAGTGGGAAGAACAGATTTATTAAATGCCACTCTATGTCCTGACAGTGCACATTAATAAAAAGCTGAGGATGGAGTCTATGAGTTTCTTATGCTCATTCTTTTCAGATGGGGTAGTGAAGGGAATTTACGGGTCAAAATGTTATTTGTCTACCCCATAGATGTCTGCATGTTTTTTAAACAGTAAGCATGTATTGGTTTTGTAATCAGCAACCCCCAACCCCAGCGAAGCTATTTACATTTGGGGGAGGGAATAACCAGGCCCTCTGCATACACACTGTATAGTCGCCACCTATTAGCATCTAATTACTACCCAGATTGATGGAGTGTGCTGGCTTCACAGGTGTCCGAGCTGCTGATTCTGAACTCATTTTAGTCCCTCATTCATTTGCCTGATTAACTACTTTCATTCAGAGCATTTAGCGCACTGAAACGGTGATCAAAATATTAAAGGAATCTTAGGAATAGCAGAGCAAAGGACTCCATCGACAGAAGAACTCGTGTGGACTTCGATAGTCATTTTTGGAGGGCAATAGCAAATGAAGAGGACACAAAATCCTAGTGCTGAAAGCAGGTGCCAACCAAGACTCTCTTCCATGCCAAGCTGGGCAGGGTGTGTTGCCTTTCTTCTAGTCTTTTCTTCCTTTGTACAACCAAACACTTGTGTGGCCATCGTGGAGCACCGAGTCTCAGCCACGTGTGTATGAAGCTCTTGTGCAGAGCTCTCACTGAGCCACAGAGGCACCGTGGGAATGTCTGGATCACAGGGCTGGGGACAACCTAGAGTCTGCCACGAGCAAGTTTGACAACATAGAGTAAGGGCCATCGCTCTTGTCACCCAAACTTCCTGATTTTGGAAACAGGACACAGTTTACCTGTCTTGAGAATCTGTCCACTGCACCACATTCACATCATAGTCAATAGGTCACAGAACCACGTTCAGGTCATAGTCAATGGATCATGATTAATGACCTGGCTATGTACTACTCAAGACCACAAAGAATAATAAACATCCACCTCAGGCCTCAGGAGTCTGGACAACAGTTTGATGTGTGTGTGTGTGTGTGTGTGTGTGTGTATGTGTGTGGTGTTCTCTCTGAGACATCCCACCACACCAGAACCAGTCCTAAAGTTATAGCAGAGAATGTTAACACTATCAATATGCCCAGCCCACACACATCTACACATAAGTTTCCTTGTTTATAAATGAAAAGTTTATATTCCCCCCCTCTCTCTCCCTCATCTGACTAGAGATAAATGATAAATCTGCAGACTACACAATGAGCTTGATACATTTTCATCCCCAGTAGAAAAGTTGGAAAGCTCTGGTTAAAAGAGGTGTGCTGGTGGAAAGCTATGATTAGCAGAGGTGTGCTGGTCAGTTTTTGTCACCATGACACAAACCAGAGTCACCTGGGAAGAGGGAGCCTCTTTGGGTGAGTTGCCTCAATCAGATTGGCCTATTAGCATGTCTTTGAGGCACTTTCTCAAGTAATGATTGATGGGGAGAAACCAGCTCACTGTGGGTGTTGCCTTCCTTGGGCTGGTGGTCCCAGGTTGTATAAGAAAGCAGACTGAGTAAGCCATGGGCAGCAAGCCAGTGAGCAGTGTTCCTCCATGGCTTCTGCCTCAGTTCCTGCCTCCAGGTTCCTGCGCTGAGTTCCTTCAGTGATGGACTGTGACGTGGTTCTCCTTTCCTTCCCGAGTTGATTTGTGCATGGTGTTTGTCACAGCAGCAGAACCTTGAATTAAGACAACAAGGAGACACTGAAGAACTCAAAGCCTTCCTCACATCTGTTTATTCTAAGACACTGACCGAGTTCAGGTTAAACATAGTCTTTGTTTAGTACTGGGCCATCATCTCTGTGGACGATGTATATGTGTGTGTCGGGGGAGGGGGATGAGCATCAAAATCAGAACCTATCATTGCAAATGTGCCTGATTCATCAGGAGGTGAAACAATTCACTTACCTACTGGAGGGTGAGCAGTTCTGTATGTGCTGTTATTCCAGGAGCTTTCAAAGCACATGGTTGGCAACAGACAGAAGGATCTAATTTATCTGATAGCTAAGGAATTAATTACTGCTATCCTCCAAAACACAAGCAAAAATGGGGAGGGTGGAGGGATAGTTCTATGGAAGAGGGGCTGCCATCTCCATGTATCTGTAAGAGGCTGTGGCAGTTTGAATGAGACTGGCTCCCATAGACTCATAGATTGGAATGCTTGGTCACTAGAGAGTGGCACTGTTAGGAGGTGTGTCCTCACTGGAGTAGGTGTGGCTGTGTTGGAGGAAGTGTGTCACTGGGGGAGGGCTTTGAGGTTTCAAATGCTCAAGCCAGGCTCAGTGTCTATCTCTTCCTGATACCTTTGGATCCAGATGTGGAACTCTCACCTACCTCTCCAGCACCATGTCTGCCTGCATGCCATCATGCTTCCTGCCATGACAATAATGGACTAAACCTCTGAAACTGTAAGCAAGTCCCAACCGAATGCTTTCTTTTACCAGAGTTGCCATGGTCACGGTGTCTCTTGACAGCAGTAGAACACTGACTATGACAGAGGTGGAGCCTCTGGATGCAGCACAAATTGAAGCGGAGAAATGTGCCGAGTTCTGGGTCACAGAGAACTCCAGAAGGAAGCATTATTCTGCCTGTGGAAATACAGCATAACTTTTATTTTATGCAGTATAATTATTTCTTATAATATTTTTCTTATTGCACAGAGTGATGCCAACTAGAGGGGTGACATTTTTTTCCTATTGCATGAACCATTTCACTCAAAGTGGGGAGGATTTGGAAACAGACACATAAACATACCCACCTCCTGTTTCTCTCCCCCTTCCCCCACCCCTCTCTCTCCCATAAGAATTACTCACAGTGGACAATCACTCTCTGCTTCAGCCCTGCCTAAGGGAGAGAGTCAATGCGGGGCAGATAAAGTCCAGCCAGAGGACAGCCATTGAATCAAAGAGCAGGAGTTCCATCAGACACTGAGTGGTGGGGGTGAGAAGGTGGCCACAAGCCCCCAATTCAGGGGCAGATGAAACCACTTGTCACAGGACACAACCTCCATGAAAAAAGCCTGTTCTTCCTTCAGCCTTGCGAATGATGCCTGGCTGTATACTGTGAGAAACCCGCCAAACTGAACCTGAGGCAGAACAAGGAGGCCAGCAGTTTTCACCTGCTCAGAACCTCTCTAGCTTCTAGAAGTGGGGTTAAATCTGAAGGTGAAATGGATAGCTCACCTGGTTGACTCCCAAACCAAGTGTAAAAGAAATGTTATTTTTCTGACAGCAAATTAATTTGGGTAGCACTATGTAGCTGTCAGGAAGAAACAACCTCAGCCCATGGTTCCTCTGTTCATTCCTAGTTGTGCACCGAAGTCTTGAGGCATGGAGGATGAATATGCAGATGAGAATTTTAGTCTAGACACCTACAGCCCATGATGGTGGCCAACAGCTACATGTGATCAGATGAGGGAATTCTAAAGGGAGATAAAAAAGAAAATAAACACCTCAGCCTCCTCATCTGGGGCTGCAGCTCCGTTGGTGGAATCACTGCCTGACATTCATGATGCCCTAGGTTTGATCCCCTTCACCACATAAATAGCACGTGGAGGGGCACACTTGTAATTCCAGCACTCCCAAGGTAGAAGCAAGATGATCAGAAGTTCAAGGTCCATCCGTAACAAGTTCTGGGCTAGCCTGCAATCCATGAGATCTCATCTCTCACACGAAACAAACAAAAAAACAGACTGCATCATCACACAAAGCTAGACTAATCAAAAGTTGCCTGTACCACCATCACTTAGCACCTGAAAATTTTTCCACATCACTTCACTCTGGTTTAGAGGATAAGTCTAATTCTGAGAATATCTAGAGTCACTCAAATGGAGCACAAGCCTCTTCCTGGGGTGCCTAAGCAGTCTATAGTTCTTCTGATCCCCTTTTCCTCCCATCATAAAGCTAGAGATTCTGGAATAAGCCAGACGATGAGGTGATGGGCTTCATCCATGATTCCTGGTGAACTAGTCATGATGCTAACTAGTTATTTATACCTACTCTTATTGAGGGTTTTAGACACTTAGGGGTCAGAATTTTGAAACTTACAAGAGCTTATTCTTACAGAATTGGCTGTGATTCCTGTTCTCTGGGAGTTGGGACTTCTGGGTAGCTAGTATGAGAAAAATAAGAGAAACCAGAGAACACAGAAAAACAGTATTCAGCCACAACTGCTGAGGAAGCCCAGGTGAATGACATGAGGGCTAGAGATGACTGAATTGCCTAGAGTTCAACTCTGCCAGAGCATCTAAATAAATGACCATCTCCAAGCTCAGTGGCTTCATTCATGAGTTCATTTCATGGTCACACTAAATCAGGGGATGCCATTGCTCACGGTAACTCTGTGAACCAAGCTGCTTCTTCCAGTTGACTCGGGGCTTTTTCTTGTCATGTGTGTTAGTTTGAATGTGACGTGTCCCTCATAGGCTCATGAGTTTGGTGTCAGCAGTGCTGTTTGGGGAGGCAATGGAACCTTTAGGAGGCACAGCTTTATTGGGGGGAGTATGCCTGGTCCCACTTCCTGTGCTCCAACACCAAATCCTTTCTCTCTGCTTCTTTTATGTGGATGAAATGATAACCCACTTTTCTGTGCTCACTGCCATGCTATGCCTTCCCTGCCAAGAATGGACTCTGTATCTCTGGAATTGTAAGCCAAAATAAACACTTTGTTTTATAAGTTGCCTTCATCATGGTATTTATCATAACAGAAAGGTAACTAGCACACCATCCAAGGAGCCAAGAAGACATGGAACATTGTGGAGGCCCAAGTCAAAAGGGGCACATGTTAATTACATCCAGGAGTGGTACTGATCTCATGCCCCGACTCATGACAAGACCCAGGAAGGAAGAAAAGGCTTTGATGGGGCCTTCTTGTCTTTCCCATAATGCTCAGATAAGGAACACAGGAAAATTGCTACACTCTATAGAGCACCGACTGTGCCTGGGCACTTTGCATGTGATAGCTCTTTTGATCTCGAAAACCATAGAAACAAACTACAATTACCACTCCGTTGGTGATGAGCATTGTGCAGCTTAAATGGGCAAGGAGACACAATGACCATCAAGTAGGAAGCCGCACAGGTAGAGGCTGAACTCAGGTCGGCCTGAAACTGAAGTAAAGCTTCCCATACGCCTCCTGTGCAGTGCTGTTCTCCACACATTGTGTCTGAGAAATTTAGGGGACAGACAACATCACAAGCTTAGAGGTCCTTAAACATCCAGGCTTTCTTCGAGAGAAAATTGACTTTCAGAGCACTGTGCAACACAACTTTCTGAAAAGACAAGGATGTCTGGCCCATTTCAGTAGCCTCGAAATTTTTCAGACCTCTACCCTATTTGGCTGTGAGGCTGCCACCTCCACAGGACATCCCATTCCCATCGCTCACTGGCCACATGTCTGCTCTATTCTTGTTCATAGTACTTAGCATTTCCTGCTTGTTATGTTTTTCTCTGTCCAGCTATGAGACGCTCTGAAATGCAAGTTTCAGTAGGTACAGAGATGCTGCCTAGTGCTGCACTGGGAAGCATTTAATCACCACCTTCTAGAACCCTTTCTACCTCAGACCCCATTTCACTGAGAAATTTTTTGCATGACCCAGTATATATAAATATATAAAATAGGTGTTTACACTGAACATTTACTGAAAATGAATCATAAAGGAATTTATTTTCAAACAATTCTTTGGTGTGCATATAATTTTACTGCATAATAAAGATAAAAATAGCAATGGGGTGGTGTCTTTGTACTGTCTAACAGGACACAACCCGGACATATGCTAGACTGACTCGTGCCGGAGAAGGACAGCAGGACAATACTGAAAGTCTTCATTGTTTCTATCAGAGCAGAAAGCATTGTGTCTACCAGAAAATTACAACAAAACCACTTCATTTGAAAACATGAGTATTGTGAGGTCTGAGCTGAGGACTCAACGGCCATGTTTGTGGCAGTACACGCTTACATGTTCAGGGCCGAAGCACCAGTGAAGTCACATGCTGTGACACAGTGAGCAGAGGCAGAAACACACAAGTGCTGTGGGATGTATGGCAAATGTGTTGCTAATTAGTCGATAAATAAAACACTGATTGGCCATTGGCTAGGCAGGAAGTGTAGGCGGGGCAAGGAGGAGAATAAAGCTGGGAAGTGGAAGGCTGAGTCAGAGAGACACTGCCAGCCGCCACGATGAGAAACAGCTTGTGAAGATACCGGAAAGCCACGAGCCATGTGGCAAGGTATAGATTAATGGAAATGGATTAATTTAAGATATAAGAACAGTTAGCAAGAAGCCTGCCAAGGCCATACAGTTTGTAAGCAATATAAGTCTCTGTGTTTACTTGGTCGGGTTTGAGCAGCTGTGGGACTGGCAGGTGAGAGAGATTTGTCCTGACTGTGGGCCAGGCAGGAAAACTTTAGCTACACACAAGTGCATGGCACATTTGATTTTCAAGACATCTTTGGTCATTGTATACTCAAAAACCTTTTACTGCTCCCAAATTTTTCCTGACACCCCCTCCCCACATCAAGTTTGACACCTCAGGGGTCACAACCCACAGTAGAGGACGTTTTGTTTTAGGAAAGGAACAGGTAGGAAAGGCTGTGGTGTGTAGCCTCCTCTTTCCATGGTGTAAACACTGCCCCCACACAGTCCAGTTTCAGGACACTGACATCACAGGATGCAGATGTGGGAAGGCAGCACACAGTTCATTCTTCCATGCTGGGACAAGCGAGCTCTAGGACCTCCCAGTGCTTAGAACAGAGTCTCCCTCATGGTGAGAACAGAATAGCAATCACTCAGATGGACAGAGCAGTTCAGAGTTCTTCATTCACTAGCTGAAGGGAAGGCAGGTCCCAAGAGAAGCCACATTAATGACGCAGTGAATATGGTTTCCTTATTTTCTTGTTCACTCCATAAGGTTACTCAACCTCTGATGTCTGTGCATAACCCCAGAGACACCGCTCAGGAGCTTTCAAGTATTTTCCTCTGAAAATCAACCTGTGGCTACGTTTTAAACACACACATTTCTGCCAAAAGAAGTAATTTAATTGCATAGAGATAGAAAATTTAATTAATAGTGCTATAATTTAGCTATGTGTAAATGTTCCTACTTCAAAAACAGAGTGAAGATCTTGGAGAGCACAGATCGTCCGAGACTCAAATCTGTTACCTCCTGTACATCAGGCACAGTGCGTGGCAGATCGAAGTCACTCAATAAAATGATGATAGGTATCAATTCATACTGGTCCATCACAGGACTTCCTGACTTGCTCTGAATCCAAATCTTCAGTGGCCAACTCCTCTTGCATGGAAAGATCAAAAGTACCCCTAAACCTTTATCTAACTGAAATTCCATCTTCCCCTGCAACACACACTTGAATGTTTTTTCAGAAGTCACTTCTGAGATTTAAAAAAAAAAAATCTCCTTGAGAGAGAGAATAGGAGGGTGTCAAGTTGCCTATTTTCCATACTGATTTTTTTCCAAAGGAAAATGAAGATTTAGCTTAAAATGCTTTCCCCAAACAGGAGCGGCATGAAATGGAGAAGCTTAATGGATCTCTCTATGAATAAAATGACAGATAAAACATCTATTTTGCTCACATATTCTTCGTTCACAGACAGTTCATTTCAGTAAATTTCTTACCACCACTCACACATGTCTATTTTCCAAGGCTTTTTTGGGAAATTTCCAGTAAGTTCTGTTGGAGTCTATCATCGGTATTTACAAGGCTGTGCTTAAAGGGGAATTGCAGCGGGGGTCGTAGCCACTCAGTGTCCCCTCTTTTTCTTTAACCTATGTCTTGCAGGCTCTTGAAATCCTTACTGGACTCAACCTCAAAGATGTGCATTATGCACAGCTGGGTTAATAATTACCGAACACTCTCCCACTCCCTGCCTTCCTCTGATGTGTCTCCCACCTATCAGAAAGTCTGCTACAGATGAAGGTCAGAACACCAGTAGGAAACTGGGGGGGACCTGCTGGGGGCCCCTCTGCCACACAGGCTCCATGGCTCCCAAAGAGTGAGTTATGTGGATGCCAAATGCTCTTATACAGCCCGCTCCCCATCTTGGGTGCCAGTGACTTTCTGGACCATGTAAGTCTTTCATGAGACCAGTTTACACATTGCAAGATGCCTAACGCCAACCGACTTTCGCCTCTGAGGTACTGGTAACACCCTCCACCATACCATGACAACCAAAACACAGTCCTCAGTCATTGCCAACTACCCTCCAGTAGTCAAAGTCATTGCCAACTACCCCCAGTTGATGGCCATTGTCCCAGATGATCACAATAACACACAGTAAAGGATTTTTATCTAAGCCACATGATTCAAGAGTTGAATGCCTTTAATCCCGGTACTCAGGCGGCAGAGGCAGGTAGATCCCTATGAGTTTGAAGCCCACATGGTCTACACAGTGAGTTCAGCCCATCTAGGGCTATATAATGAAACTCTGCTTCCCCATTCAACCCCCACCCCATACAAGAACTGTCTCATTCTTCCATGCTCTCCCTGTCTTCTCTCCCCATTGCACACACATGGCAATGGCTCCCAGTCTTAGCTACCCCCATCTCCAAGGGGAAGTTTTTGCCTTGGGCTCAATAGGTATATGGAAGGTTTGTCATGCCTTTATGTCCCTGCTTGGTGGGGGGGACCACTTTAGTTTAGAATTTTTCTGCAAACCCTGTTTTCTAACAGCAGATTGAGGGTACAAAACTCCACAGCAAAGGCAGCCCCCAAATGGTCTAGGCAAAGCGCTTGACCTCTGCTGATCTCTTAACCTCACAAACTGGTTGGTTTGTTGACTGACTACATGAGTGGCAGCTATATACTAGATTCTCTGCTAATACTGGAAGTAGAAAATGAGTAAACATCACTATGGATCCACCATTGTGGAACACGGAGACTGGAGGAAAGGAGATGTTGACCAAGCAAGTACCTGGGGAATGTGTAGAAACTGGCTGAGGTCCCATTCACAGTTCTGGGAGGGTGACAGTGTGGTACATGCATCATGTCTCCTGGGGACGACACTGGAACTGAGACCCAGAAGATGGTCACAAGTCAGGTAGGTAAACTGAGGTGAGGTACGCATTTCAGGTACTCAGAGTAGCATGTAGAAAAGGGGAATAAGATGAGCAACTGAGTCTGAGACAAACAGTGAGGTCGGGAGTCTGAACCCAAGGAAATGCTTGTCAGTTCTGCGCTGTTGTGTGGGCCCATTTGTGGGATGAGTATTCTGGGGAGGAGTTGGAATGTGAAGTGTCCCCCACAGACTCATGTGTTTCAAGACTTAGTCCCCAGCTGTTTGGGGACCCTTTGAAACCTTTTGGAGGTGATGCCTAGCTGGAGGAGGCAGATGCGTGCAGGTGAACACTGGACAGTTCACAGCTCTGCCTACTCTGCTTCCAGCCCAAGCGCCCGGCTTCCTGGTCCAGGGTCCTACACCATTTCCATGTTGTTAGCACTGTGATGGATTGTTCCCTTTCAAGCTGTGAACCAAATAAATCTTTCCCTTCTTTGCCAGGCATTTTGTCACAGGGACAAGAGGAGTTACTAAGACAGAGCTGCAAAGCACTGGAGAAGATTGAGTCCGAACCTGGCAGAGGGTACTGGCTGCCATGCAGGAAATGGACAGAGGCTTTGAGGAGAGGGCTCTGGCTCAGGTGCCACACAATTAAAAATAATTTTTTAAATATTGGGCAAAAAGCAATTTAAGGAAGGACGTGTTTGTTTTGCCTCACAGTTCAGCGGGCTAGTTTCTGCCACACAGGTACAGCAATGGGAACAGGACCTGTGGTCAGGAAGCAGAGAGGGAGGAGTGCCAGAACTTAGCCCCCTCTTTATTAAACCCAGGCGCCCAGCTGTTTAAATTGCACCCCCACATCTAGGGTGAGTCTTCCCACCCCAGCCCAATCTAGATGATAATCCCTCCCAGACAGACCTGGAGGTTTGTTTCCATGGCGATCCTATATTCTCTCAAGCTGAAAAGTAAGATAAACCATTGAAGAAGGTAAATTAGAAGGTGGAGTGACTGGGTGGCCATGAGAGCACATTCTGGTAGGTTCAAAGCCTTTGCTGAATCAACAGTCAATATATCGCCTGTTGCATCAAAAAGGTCTGGAGGAAGTGTAAGGAAAAGAATCAGTCAGACAACCTCATAAGGCTTCTAGCATGGACAGTTGGCTGGCTGGCGGTACCCTTGGTCCCAAGAATGACTGTAAGTGGGTTCTCACGAGGCATGTGAGTTTTGTACTGAGCATGTGGAATTCCAGGTACCCTGAAGAGACTTCAGACATGGGGGACTTGGACGGCAGCCTCAAGGGAGAAGTCTTCAAATCGAGAGTCACCGAGTAGGAAGGCCACTGAAGAACAGTTGTTTTATTCTGTTAGCATGCCAGTGAAATCTGAGCAATGCAAAAGCATAGGCAGAACCCTGCCCCTTTTGTGTGTGTGTGTGTGTGTGTGTGTGTGTGTGTGTGTGTGTAGAGGCCACAGATCAACATCAGGTGTCATTACATAGGGATCATCTACCTTGTTTTTGGAGACAAGGTCTCTAACTGGACACTTTGTCCAGGCTGACTGGACAGGAAGCCCCCAGAGTTCAGTCGGTCTCAGACTCTCCAGGGCTGCGATTACAAAGCATACGATTTTCACATGGGTTCTAGGTATCAACCCCAGATGCACATACTTGAATAGCAAGCACTCTACTGACTGCCATCTTCCTGTATGATCTTTTTCAAAACTAACTCTAGAGATATACTTGAAAATCAGTGGCCACCTCCTCCCTCCTCACCTGCACCTCATGATGTTTGCCTTTCAAACCAAGAAGGAATCCTAAACACAGCCCTTTACTGTGGGGCTCTAGAGAGGAAAGGACATTCACAGCATTGGGAAAGTTCTGTCCCCTTGTTACAATCCCTCTGTCTGTGTCCCACCCAGGACATCTGGAGGGGAGAGTCTCCTTTTGGTCACCTTGTATCTGCTCAGTGTATCCAACCCAATGGTGGGAGTGGAACACGGGCAACCTTTAAGGATATAATTTGCTTCCTATTACATTATTCCTTCCCAAGCAGGAGAGACCAAGTGTTTGTCATTTAGGAGTGTCATGTCATTACATTCCGTATTGCAGTGTAATGATCTGAAATGATTAAATGACAAAATGCCAGCTCACTGCCAAAAATGTAAAGTGGCGTGCTTTTATTTGTAGATCAGAAAGCTATTATTAATTCTCATATTGACTTTGCCACATGAAATAATGCAAGTAGACTGGTGGATACGGACATGGCAATAGCAGGCAAAGCTCTGAGCTTGACTCCAGTGTGTACGGGAGATCACCGCCGTTCTGGAACATTCTTCAGAATACGTATTCCTGGCTGAACATATTGGCCTAGCAGTCTTGTCACTTGATGAGTGTCAAGTGGCAGGTATCAAAATACAACCTGACGGGGGTTTTTATTGAGAAGAAAAATGGGACTTGAGGACAGGTGGCCATGAAAATAGAGTGGTCTCTATCCCTTTTACCTCATCTCCTACATCACCCCCTCTATCCCAGCAATTATGGGGAGAACAGCTCTTGCTCTCTTTTTCTCTTTTGGAGGAAAGACAAAGCACACAAAAGATTTCCTGTACATCATCAGATCACCAGAAGAATCTTCACTTGGTAAAAAATAAACATTTCACCCTTTTCCCTCCTTGACTAAAAAAAAAAAATCTCTTGTGGAGATCCTTGGAAGTAGGGAAATTACTGTTTCAGCTCTAGAGGCTTTTTAAGCAGTTGAAGTTCAGATCCACAAAACCTTGAGTGTTTCCTGATGTGTGAAGAAGTCTATTCTGACCTTCCATTTCCCTAACCATCTCCAGCCTCTGCTGGGAACAGCATTAGCCACCTGGTTCCGATATGAAATCTCTCACAAGCCCATTTGAGCGACTTTTCTTTTCTTGCTTGGTATGGAATTTCGTTCTGTATGCTGTGAATGTGTGTTGCTCTGATTGGTTGATTAATAAAATGCTGGTTGCCCAGCAGTCAGACAGGAAGTATAGGTCAGATAAGCAGACAAAGAGAATTGTGGGAAGAGGAAGGCTGAGTCAGGAGTCACCAGACAGACACAGAGGAAGCAAGATGACAGGCAGAACTGAGAAAAGGTACCAAGCCACATGGCTAAACATACATAAGAATTATGGGTTAATTTAAATGTAAGAGCTAGTCAATAATAAGCCTAAGCTAATGGTCATACAGTTTGTAATTAATATAAACCTCTGTGTCTTTATTTGGGTCTGAGGGGCTGCGGACCAGGTGGGACACAGGAAAACTTCCAGCTACACTTATTTCATGTTCCTCTCAGTGAGGTGTTTTGTTTTGTTTTGAGAAAAAGCAACTCTGTCTTCCTTAATAACTTCTACAGAGCCTTTTTGTTTGCTTTATTTTGTTTTGTTTCATTTTGTTTTATAAGTCTCATTTTTTTTAGCTCAGACTGCCATGAAACTGGAAATTCCCCTGCCTCAGCCTCTTTAGTGCATTGCTGAATAGATCTTCATATGCTTGCCTTTGAATTCTCTATCCTGGAAATCTTAAAAGCTTGGGATTTGGTTTGAATTTTCTTCTGAGATTTTTCCTTTAATGTAAACTCACCTTTCATGTGTGATCTCCATTTTTATTTCTCAAAATTATGGTTTTGGTTCTGTCGTAACACACGTTTGGATGAGAGCTGATTGACACAGATAAACGAAGTCAAGACGTAACGATCTTGCTTGGCTCCATCACTGTAGGCTTGTCACATGTGGACCAGCAGCCACTCACCTGCCACTGACCACTTTAAAAAAGGAAGGTGTAAGCATGAATCCCTCCCTGGGTGCTGAGACATCGGCTGCAAGCTTGCAGAGATGGCTAGTAGTCTCTGCATTTGCTCCCAAATGGGGCATGTTCCGCTGCCTCTGGCGGGTTGGCAGGGACACAGAGGACATGTTCGTCAGGCAAAGGGATGCACGAAGGGACAACTGCTTGGGTGATGACACTATCAGGACCTCTCTTGGCTTATGGGTAATGCTTCAAGGCTCCGTGGTTGGCAAGGTAGCATTCTGTGAGGTCACCACTCCAGGGGTAACACTGTGGTCGTTTTATTTGTGTTGCTCTGAATCCCAGCAGCTTTACTCTGTCTTTGCATTGTCTTCGTGGGAGAGAAGTGAGGGGTGGCCCGAAGCAGGCCTGCACGGTCCTGGCAATCAGGAAGAGACTTCATTCTAATCTCTGCTCCCATGATTTCTTTCAAACCTTTTGTGTCTACATCTTCTTGGCAGTGGTTCTTGTTTGGCAGGTGTTGAGAACTGTGGGTTCTCTCGGAAGACAATACACAGAAGATCACTGGGTGATTTTTTTCCTTGACATATAAATGGCTTTGTCATTCTGTCCACAGTCATGAATGCATAAAACAGCTGCCAAGAACAGCGCAGGTGACTGTACGAAGACTTGACATAATGGGAGTGTTCCACCCACGACTGCACAGGAGAGTCCACTGTGCACGCCACGCCCCCCCCCAGTAGTACACACAGAGCAGAGAAGTGGGGTCAGCATGTGACCTCTGCCACATGGTTATGGCTTATGGATCTGCAGTATTTTCATGAGTACGTTCTTTTTAATAAGATGTCTCCTTCCTTTGAATCAAGGCATGATGTGTGTGCGTGTGTGTGTGTGTGTGTGTGTGTGTGTGTGTGTGGTGTCTTTGTGTGTGTGTGTGTGTGTGTGTGTGTGTGTGTATGTGCATGGTAGGTATATGTGAATGGGTGTAGGCTAAAAGTCAACACTGGGGTCTTTGACCTTATTTTTGAGGTCTCTCCATACCTGAAGCTCACTGATTGGCTGGACTGGCTGCCAGCAGGCTTCAGGGACCCGCCCCTCGCTTCTCTCCTTCCCCTCAATGCTAGTGCTATAGGCCAACACTATCACACCCAGATTAAATGCAGATGCCAAAGATCTGAACTTGGGCCAGCACTTTACTGGCCAAACCACCCCTGAGCCAGCCCCTCCAGGTACCTCTCTAATGCCATCTGCCCCTTCCCTTCCTCCTTCACTTAGGAACTCGGCTAAGTGCACAAAGACAGACACTGTTCCTCAGGCTTTCAGTCCCAGGGCCCAGTAGGACACGCAGAGCCAAAGCAAAAAAGCAAAAAGAAAAAAAAAAAGCAAGACAGTCTAAGACTGGAAAAGCTCTGAAAAAGTGAGTCCAAAGTGGACGGAAAATGAGTTAGTTGGAGGTAGGCAAATATGCATGTCACAGTCCCAGAGGGCTTCCAAGAGGAAGTGATATTTGAGTTGAGAATTAATGTTGGCATGTCAATCAATTCACAGTTCAGGCAGCGTGCTCCAGGTCACCGTAATGTCAGAGAGAAAACTGTGTCTTAGGAGCAAGCAAGTATGGACAGGAATCAGTCTAGTGTGACAAGATGGCATTGAACTACAAGAAAGATAAAAGCTGACATCAGAACAGGGGCAGGGGCCAGCCTGTGCAAAGATGTTCAAACCCACCTTGCAGTTCTGGGCTTGCCCACCTCTTCTTATCACTGCTTTGTTTGTTTTGCTTTTAGGCTGAGTCACACATTTCCCTTGACTTTCAAGACAATGAGAGACACTACCGCAAAATAAGCACTGCCATCCCAGGTGAAGTGAAGTCGCTCAATGTGGGTGGGTGTGTGCAGAATTTTTCTTGGCTATGCCAAGGGACACGTACACTTGTGATCAAGTCTGTCTGTCAGTGGCAACAAGGGAGAAACAGCAGGATATCCAACTGATGTGAAGCAGAGTGTTTCTTACTCAGGCAATAAGAAAAGACCTCACCCTACCCTGCCTGCCCTTCAAGGAGGGCTGTCAGGAGGGCAACTCTATCTCAAAATCAAGATCAGAAGCAGAAGGTTGTCTCAAAGACTCTGATCCAAGGGCTGAAAGTAAGTGTGGCTCAGTTGGTAGAGTGCTTGCCTGGCATACGTGAGGCCCTGGGTTCAATTCCCAGTGTTGTAGACATCAGGTATGTAATCACAGGCCTGTAACCCATAACTTAGGAGGCAGGGGCAAGGGGACCAGAAACAGTGAGTTCAAGGCCAGCCTGGGTTACATGAGACCCTTCCTAAAAAAAAAAACACGAAGAAAGAAAAGAAAAACCAAAGAGTCTGACCCAACCCCAGACATTTTGTATGAACCAATCAGGGCCAGCAAACGTCTATTTTCAAACTTCTTGTAATGAGAGAGAAAAACCTAACTTTTTTTCTTTCTGCTCCCCCCCCCCCCGCTTGGTTTTTTGAGACAGAGTTTGTCTGTGTAGCCTTGGCTGTCTTGGAATTCTCTCTGTAAACCAGGCTGGCCTCAAACTCACAGAGATCCACCTGCTTTCACCTCCTAAGTGCTGGGACTAAAGGTGTGTGTCACTACCACTAGGCTAAAATCCAACTTCTTGTTCAAAACCAATATGATAAATAGGAAGCTGAGAACAGATTTAGACTTGACAGAAGCAGAGTGAGAATCTCTGAAAACCTTCAAACTTCACCTTGTGCATTTTGGGGGCACAGAGAATTCAACTTGGAGTGGCCCAGCACCAGGGTGTGGCCACGTGAATAACTTAGGACAGCCAACACGGTAGTATCGTTGAATAAGAATGGCAATCACTGCTGTCGATTTCAAAGTGGCTTTGAGCTTTTTATTGTCCTAGAGGATGCAACCAGACTTCTGGTAAGTGTAGTGGGGAGCCATTCCAGCTTTGATCTGGAAGTTCCAACCCCCATTGAGGCTTCGGTAACTGTCCCGCCTACAAGGCAGGGCTAAGAGAGGACCCTGAAGACCCGAGATCCAGATGGGCCAGTTCCCTTGGTTCCTGGATCCTGGATGCCCGAGGTAGACCGAGCAGAGTTCTCCAGAGAACACCGCCGGACTGCGCCACACCTTTCCCAGACCCTGTTACCTATCTCTTCACTTGTAAATTACCCCACAAAATAAACCTCCCTTTTAACTACGTGGAGTGGCCTTAATAATTTCACCAATAGGTAAGATAAAGAATTTTTAAAATTTTTGATACAGAATACATTGGCCAGTGAGCACAGAGGCAAGACCCTTCCCATGTAACCATAGCCAAACCTCAGCCTCTGTGTAGTATGGTGATGCTCACTCTGTATTCCACTTGGAATCTCCATCCACGGGACAAGTCCTTCGACCTGGTTCCACCCCAGCAGCACCCAGTCCATTTCGGATTCTGTTTTAGACTCTCTGGCTGTGTCTGGCATGTGTGCTCTTCAGTTAACATATCTTGCTTTCTCCTAGCACCTCTAATGCCTCAGGCTCCCACTGAGTGACAGAGAAAGTCTGGCCAGAGATTCTGACTTCAACACATGAGTAAGAGGGTGAGTCTGTAGCGGATGGCTCTCTTCAAGTTAACGTTTGTGTAACAATAAAAAACACTGCCTGGGAAGGATCAATGTGGGGACCCCACCACTGCAGTGAGGGGGGCTTCACTACCTTGTGGGCGCCATCTTCTTCATCCACATTGCTATACCCAGGGACAGTGCACACAGGATGGAGGCTCATCCAGTGGGGTAAAAGCACAGAGAACAAGAGGGACCCATGGAGCCATGCCCAGCACGCTCAATGGTGCAGGAGATATGGGTAGAGTGCCATGGGTTTCACGTAGGAAAGATAGTTTAGAACGGACAGTGGGGCCCCTCCCCGGCTTCAACTGCACACATCTGAACCACTGGGAATAAGACTATGCAGGACAACCAAAATAAGCTGATCTATGTCCACGTGTTTCCCTGAACTAAAGATCAGAAGTGACCCAGGGATCCTTTCCACTGTCCTTAATGACAACAGACAGGAAGCAGTTAGTATCTGATCCTTGCCTAAGGAAGAAGTCAACATCCATCTCCCATCCCCACCCCTGTACCTCCCCTCCCTGAATACCTTCAATTTACACCAAAGAAGTGGGACTTACTTCACTGTTAAAAATCATCTTGACAAATTCTATCCCTAAATACTAGAGCCAGGCCGGGCGGTGGTGGCGCACGCCTTTAATCCCAGCACTCGGGAGGCAGAGCCAGGCGGATCTCTGTGAGTTCGAGGCCAGCCTGGGCTACCAAGTGAGTTCCAGGAAAGGCGCAAAGCTACACAGAGAAACCCTGTCTTGAAAAACCAAAAAAAAAAAAAAAAAAAAAATACTAGAGCCAGACTTTCCCAAATATTCTTTGGAAGACATAATTCTCCAACAAGGGGTTCTCAATATTATTAATATACCACTCCTGTACGTTCAGTAACAATCGGAGAGCATTTTGTTGGAAGAGATGTTACATTACGATCCCAGAGCTCACATTCGGCTGACTTCGGTGCCTTGACCAAAAATAGAAACTGGCTTACGTATCCTTCCATTTTTAGGGAAGGTGAAGACATGGATTTCGACACTTGATTTTCTTAGCTCTGGGAACACTGTAGGCTAAACTGCTTGGGCCCCGAGGGAGTCTTTGCTATTGGCGGCCCTGGGCAGGGTGATAGATTTAAAATTCATTCCTGATATCCAGTTGACATGGAGTTTTAAAAAGGTGTTTAAAATTGCACTGGTCGCCACTTTTACCCTCAAAGAGTTCAGCTGCCACGGTTTCTGGTCCTTGTTTCTCCTTCTCCTGTTTCCTCAACTTCGGCCCAAGTCTATTGTGGGACCTGGGTGCTGGTCTCTAGGTGGGAAGAACGGCAGTGAGCAGTGTGGGAGCAGGGAAATCCAGAGCACAGCACGCCTCACACCAGCGGCCCTGTGGGGAAGAACAGGAGCATGGCAGACAGCACACAGCGTCCTTTCGGCAGTCTCCCCGTGTGTCCTCTCATGTCCCACAGCGGCAGTCAGCCTGCTTGGGAAGCCCTAGGGTTGGGCCACATGCAGGCCAATGGCTCGTTCTCTATCTGCAGCTTCCTTTTGAGACAGGCGTCTCCTTAAGAAAGGATGACAGGTGGCCTGGATCACCCCTTCTCTCCCGGCCTTTGAGATCCAGATGAAGCAGGTAGGACCGGACAATTCCTAGAGGCCAAAATCTATTATGAAATGATACTGCCTGAGGTCCCAGAACATGTTATCAAGCTAGCAGACTTGCTATGAATTTGGGAAGTTGGGAATGTGACGTGTATTCTACTTAAACAAACGGAGCTGGGAAGGCTGTAGTGAGAACTTGTTGGCTAGGACCTTGCATTAGGACCTTTAATAACAAAGCTGGGTTTCCCTCCTCTGCTCTGAAACTTGTGAGGCTGTGTGACTCTCAGAAAATGACTTGACTTCTCTGAATCTTTCTTATGCTTCTGTGAAAGGGCAACTATGACTGCTATCTATCTACATCACAGGGTTCTTAGAAACATCAGGTGAACTTATGTACTCCTGGAAATCTCCTGCATCAGAGGGACCACACCCCATCTTAGCTGTTTACCACCTGCCTTTGGAATTCTCCAGGAGTATAACAAGAGTGTGAACAAGCCTCACTAAGGAAAAGTAGGGGTGTGTCAGTCAATATGTTCCTGCTTTGCTGTGCCTCAGCTTTGTCCTGCCTCCTCACAGCCTCCTCCATCCACAACAGGGCAGCAGGAGGGCGGGTGCTGGGTTCAGGGTTCACTGGACAGGTAAGTTGCTCAATGAATGAGATGTCATTATAATGAAGGGGCTGGAGGCTGTCAATACCTACAGCACCATTAACAAATCATTTATATACTTGTGGCATTTAAGATATGGGGCTATAAACAGTGACCAGAATTGCCCACAGAATCAAGGTGACACCCTTTCTACTTTCCTTATGTAGGAGACAAATCTCTTGTGAGGCTAGAAATGTATAATATGGGTTGTGAGTAACTGGCGTACACATAAAGAAAGTATGTATATGCATATGGTATATCTGGAATGCATGTAATACATTCAAGAACGTTCTACAGTGTTGGTGTGTATGGTGCAAGTGTATGTTCTGTTGGCATTGGCATTTGCCAGATACGAAATAAGGAACAGAGAGAGAGAAGCCCTGTGTTGAGCTCTAGAAAGGCAATCAGTGGAAGGGTTTTCATGTCTCAATAAAGAACATAAATAACCATGAAAACCCAGGAGCACGAAGATGGATCCATCAGTAAAGGCCTTGTCTCTCAAGCTTGAGGAACTGAGCTCTGTCCTCAGAGCGCCCCCTACCAAAAGTCTGTGGCGGTGCATGCGTATAGCCCCAATGTGTGGGTGCCAGAAACAGTGGATGGAGTCCCTGTGGTTGGCTAGGCAACCAGTCTCCCCTGTCAGCAAACCCCAGCCAGTAAGAGAGCCTACCTGGAAAGACAGGTCTCCTGGCTCTTGATGTATGACACCTGAGGTTGACCTCTGGCCTCTGCCTACTAGTGCATACCTATACACACACACACACACACACACACACACACACACACACACACACACACAGACCCTCCCTCAGCAATCCCATTCCCATGTAGCCAATCTAATTCAATCTAACCATGGGTTTTGCTAAACTTAGTTAAGAGTTTGAATCAGCACCTGCAATAATTAACACAAACTAGAGTGAGTCATCTGTAAAGAGGGAATCTGAATTTTGGTCTATAGGCAAGTCTGGGAGACATGTCCCTGATTGATGTAAGAGAGCCAGCCCCAGGTGGGCAGTGCCACCCCTGGGCAGCTAGTCCTGAGTTGTATAAGAAATGCAGTCGAGAGTAAGGAACCAAGAAAGGCAGTGAGCAGCATTCCTTATGATCCCTGCTTCAGGCTCCGCCTTCAGCTCTTGCTCAGGCGCCCTTCAGGAATGGATAAGTCTTTTTTCCTCAAATTGCTCTCAGTCCTGTTACTGATCACATCAACAGAAAGCAAACCACAACACATGGGCGGTGCAGACACACTTCGGTCCGCCCACTCGGGCTTTACCGACGGAGCCATTGCCCCGCCCACGTGTGTCAGTTCTTTCTGAAATGCTCATGTACTTAACACTGTTTGCTGTCATGAGCACATGCCCCAGCTTTGCCTCACTCTCTGAAGAACCAGTGACGTTTCGTCTGTGAATTGTTTCTCCGCTGGACCTCATGAGAAGGGGGTGGTACCCAGCAGCTCTTTGCCAGATACAGTACTGGGCACCAGGATGCAGGGATAGGTGACGAGATCAAGCCTGGAAAGGTCTTATAGGCTGAATACAGAACAGCAGCTTGAGTCTGCAAAGTATTTATGGCTACCCCAGGAGCCCAGCAATCGACGAGGAGCTAAAGAAATTCAATTATGATTTCTATGCTTATCTGTGGGCACATCCATGGCTAGCGATTTCTACTTTCTCGTAAGAATAATAATGATGATATGAAAAGAAGGAAGAGAAGGAGGACCCTGGTGGTAGGCTCCTCTAAAATCACCTCCCTCTGCCTGTCACTCCTTTGTTTCACTCTGGTCCCACCGGCCTTCTCTCTGTGGCTAGACATGTCCACCCATGAGTGCCATGTTTACATGTTCTCTTTGCCTCAGCTCCTCTTCCTTTAGCCCCAGTATCTAGTGTCTTTATTTACTCATCATATAGAAATGTTACCTTCTCTAAGAGAGGCTTAACCATTATATCTATAAGGGAAGTGCTGGCCTTGTTTATTCCCTGAGGCTGCTTTTTAAAATAAAATAATGTGTCACCGCTATGACTGACGTTGACTGATTTTTCTGTCTTCCCATGTCTGTTCTAGGATGTAATCTTAGCCAAGGAATGAACTCTGTTCTGACTGTGTAGCATAGATCCCAAGAATTTAACCTGTGCAAAGTAGATAGTAGGTGCCCCATAAATAATAATTATGTGAATGAGTGGGTTCTTGGACAAACGGATGGATGGATGGATGGATGGATGGATGGATGGATGGATGGATGGATGGACCCATGGATCCATGATGGATGGATGGACACATGGCTGAGTGAATAAAAAGGAAGGAAGAAAAGAGATAAAATATGTTAGGGTCTATAAACAAAAATGGCTTACAAAAGCCAAATTTAAAACAGGAAATTGTGTATGTTTTAGTTTTAGTCTCTTGTTTCTTCCTTTTGTTCTGGATCACAGAGCACATTTGGAGGCGGCCAGAGAAAGCTAACTCTTTTTTGTTATTTTGTCTTTTTTTTTTTTTTTTTCAGAGCTGAGGACTGAACCCAGGGCCTTGAGCTTGCTAGGCAAGCACTCTACTACTGAGCTAAATCCCCAACCCCAAGAGAGAAAGCTAACTCTTAAAAGCAAAGACTACAAAAAAAGTAAGAAGATCAAAGGAAAAAGATCCCCAAAGGTGAAACAGCAGCGGGAAGAGATCCTACACAGATGTGTCAACTGACTCATGTGTGAAGCCCAGTATTTCATTTTTCAGATGTGAGATTCTTTTTAATCTTATTTTTTAGGAAATTTTTTTATTCATTTTACGTACCAACCACAGATCCCCCTCTCATCTCTCCTCCCACCCACCCCTCTCTCCCCCCACCCCCCATCTTCTCCTCTGCGAGGGTAAGGCCTCCCATGGGGAGTCAGCAAAGCCTGGTACATTCAGTTGAGGCAGGGCCAAGCCCTCACCCCTGCATCAAGGCTGAGCAAGGCGTCCCACCATAGACAATGGGCTCCAGAAAGCCAGCTCATGCACCAGGGATAGATCCTGATCCCATTGCCAGAGGCCCCTCAAACAGACCAAGCTACACCACTCTCTCCCGTATGCAGATGTGAGATTTTTAAGTCATGTTAATTCTTCCAAAATTCTATCCAGCTTCCTGTGTGTAGCTGAAGACTCCTCTTAGTTACTTTCTCTTTGCTGTGATAAAAGCCCCCTCAAAAGTCCCTCAAGGGAGAAAGGGCTTTCTTTGGCTTCTGGCTCCAGAGGGATATGGTTCATCCGTGGCGGCAGAACAGGAGGATGGCTGGTCACATTGCATCCTACACTCAGGAATCAGAGAGTGAACACTAAATGGGGCTGGGGTACCAAGCCTCACGGCCTGCTTCCTGTGTCCCACCTCCTCCAAAAATACTCCACCTTCTGAAGTTTCTACAACTTCTCCAAACAGTATCACCAGTGCACCATGGAGGACAGCTCACATTCGAACTGTAGATCTCAGGGCTACAAGGTGAGCACTGCACTCTGAAAAGAGGGACATCCAAAATAAGTGGTGGTGCAGACTTGGAGGTCACTGTTGGTCTAAGCCTTTAACTTTTGTAAGGAGGTTCCGGTGACTAGGCAAGGCATAAAGGAGGATGGTGGCATTGGGAACTTAAGAAGCTGGTGTTTATGACTGACTAATTTGAATGTGAAATGTCCCTGTCAGGCTCATGCTGCCAGCCAGCTGAGGTTGCTGTTTGGGGAGATTGTAGAATCTTTAAAGATGGGGCCTTGCTGGAAGGAAGTGGGTTGCCATGGGGAGAGCATGGGGGTTTATATCCTTGCCTTGCTTCCCACTTGCCCTCTGCTTCTGATCCTCCCAGATGTGAGCAAGCTCCTGCTGTCCTGCCTTCCTCACCCCAATGGGCTGTTTCCCCTCCAACCAAGAGCCAAAACAATTCCCTCATTTCCTAACTTGCTTTTCATGGGAATTTTATTACAATGGGAACTGTAACTCCAATACCTCTATGCAAATGTGTTCTCAGGGCAGAATTTCAGTCCTGTCTGGAGAGGTCAGACACCAGACTGGGGGTTGCAGGGAGAATGTCAGGGCATTTTCTGTCTAGAGTCTGGGCAGGAGACTAATGCCCGGATCTCATTGGGAAAAATCAAGTCATGTGACCAGATCTAATTGCAGAGAGGCACGCTTTGAGTTTTCCATGCCTCTATCACCCAGGGAGTTCAGGAGGAAGGGAGTTGTAAATGGCTTTTGAGCTGCATCTGCCCATTATGACTAGGGAAGGGCAGGATAAAAGGCCAGTTCATCCATCCTCGTGGTGGACAAATTGAGAATGAGGCTCTCCCAAAGCAAAGAGCCCAACTTCAAGTAATGTATTATATTTTGAGCACTGAATGTTTGACAATACATTTCACGGCTCATTTCCTGCTACTTGTGAATGCTAGTAAACACTCAGAAAGCAAATTCACATTTTTCACGTCAAATATCCTTATGGTTCCCTCCTCCAGCTTGTCAACAGTTAAACAGACCCCTCTGAGGACAGTCTGCTCACAATATAATCTTTTGCTACAATCAACCTTAATCTGTCTTAAAATTTCTATTGTTTCTCGTTAAGAGGCTCTTGCAGAAGTGTTTCATAGAGCACATCCATTCTCGTGGCAGAGAATAAATTGCATAATCAGAGACACTGTAACCCATGTTGAATCGCCCTTCCCAGGCCAAATTTAAGAATATCACCCGGATTACTCTTGCCATCCATCTAGCTAATTCAGCATCATTATTTTTCTCTCTTCCAGGCAGAATTTATCCTTCTCTGAAATGAGCTTACAGCATAATAGGCTATTAGAAGAGAAGAGACAACGTTGGTGAAGCTGGTGTCATTGAGTTCCACCCTTCCCATGCCAGGCCTAGAATTGAGGAGCTCACAGAGTCTCCCGTTAGAACCACTGGGGGAGGGGGAGGATTCCAACACGCTGTTTAATAGAAAGGAAAGTATGAATGAGTCTGACTTTGTACACAGTAACTGTTCAGTTAGCTTTGACTGTCAAAGCTAATTGACTGAATGCAGCCTGGAGTCATTTGAGAAGGCAGTCTCCTTTAAGGGACTTCCCAGATCAGACTGTAAGTGGAGGAGGCTGTGGTTCTTGGTTGTTAATTGATGTAGGGGGGCCCAGCCCACTATGGGCAGTACCATTCCCTGAGAAGGTGGTCCTAGGCTGTATAAGAAAGCTTAGCTAGCTTTAGGTTCCTGCCTTGAATTTCTATCCTGACTTCCCTCAGTGATAACTGTGGTCTGGAAGTGTAAGCCAAATAAATCCTTTCCTCCCTAAGGTGCATTCGGTCCGAGTGTTTTATCACAGCAACAAAAGAAAATTAGGACCTTCTCTAGACGCTTGGATTTGTCTTGTTTCTGCTCTTCCCTCGATCCTCAGCCTGTTCTTGGCTGGTGTCTTCCATGCTCCATCTTTCCACAGACCTTTTCCGTCACCATGTCTAAGCAGTGCTCTTCACCTGCCCCTCTCACCCCTGACATTCTGTTGAGTGGGCATCACCAGGTATGAGCAGCCTGTCTGGTGGAGATAAAATACAAATCATGTGAGTGATTTGGCATCTCCAATAGCCGACTGTATGTCTCCTACAGGCTCGTGAATTTGAACCCTTGTCCTCCAGCCGGTGACTGCTCTAGGAGGGTGCAGGATCTTTTAGAAAGGATGTCTGATTGGCAGACATGGTGGTTTAGGTGTGAGCCATATGGGTTAGAGCATAGCACCAAATGAAGCCTGAGCTCTCTGTTTCCTGGTCAGAATAAAAGCTGACACAATAAAAACTAAAGTAAAAATACTCAAAAGTGAAAGTAACCAAGAGTGGTTAATTTTAAATACCATATCTACTTAACCAACCTGTTAATCTACGAATTCTTCATATTTTGCTTCAACTAACAGAAAAATTGAAAATATTTAGGGGAAATTTACATTTTTACTGGACATATACAGACTTTCTGTTTTCATTATTCCATAACCATTATGGCACAATCACTATTAATACATCATTTACATAGTGTTTGATACAAAGCTAAAGGTGATTTATAATACACAGGTGAGGCTTGAGAGCTCAGTGCCTCAATTGGATGTTGATCCTTCAGGGGACCCTGATTTGGTTCCCAGCACCCATGCTGAGCTATTCACAACCACCTGTAAGTCCAGCTCCCAGGGGATCTGGCAGCCTCTTCTGGCCTCTGTGAGCACTGTGCACACATACCCACAAAGACACACCTATGCATACACACCTATATTCACAGTTAAGAAGTTATGGAGGAAGATGTGCAAGCTTTTAGGCAAACGCCATACTCTTTCCTCGAGTAAGTAAAGAACATCTGTACACTTGTTTTGGATTTAGGTTGAGACAGGGTGTCCCTATATAGCTCAGAAAGGTCCCAAATGTGTGGTGCTCTTCTTGCCTCAGCTTCCCAAATGCTAGAGTTACAGGCACAAGCTTTTGTACTAACCTAACATGAGACTGCTTGGATTCTTAGCATCCTTGAGGGGTCCTGGTACAAATTATCATCCGAATATTGAGGGACAATTGTATATCCAAAGCTATACCAAGTTGACACACAAATCAATATGAGGACTATTAATGGGCTGTTTTACATGCTTTGTGTAATTCCCGTGAGTGACATCTGGAATCTCTCACCCCCAGCAGCCACACTGCAATCCAGCAGTGCGTGTGCGTGTGCGTGTGTGTGTGTGTGTGTGTGTGTGTGTGTGTGTGTGTGTGTGTATGTGTGTATGTGTGTAGCGCCTTCCACATTGGAAGGAGCAGGTCTCCAGTGTCTGCACATGGATCTAGGCCCCCTCTCCTTTTGTTCATGGGAGCCAGGATCATGTTTGTCTTCACCACTACACCCCCAGCACCCAGCAGATCACAGAAGCTTAATAAATGTTTGATGAAAAAATAATTGAACAATCCCACCTCTGCCACTGTTTAGCTGTGTGGCTGTGGGTTAGTTGATTTCTCTGGAGCTCCTACCTTATTAAAGATCAGGGTGTCATATTCTGTGATTGCCAAGGTCCCCATAAATGTACACATTCCAGGTCACTTAATTCAGCTCTCTCTCAGCATTTAAGTAGATTATTTTCATTGTCCAGCCAGGGCATATCCGAGTTAGCTGTGTGCCACTTAGTTGGCCTTTGAATCTGAGAAATGTTGAGATTCTGACACTGTTCTCCTCCAAAGCAGCATTTGTTGCTTTTCTTTGATAATAATCATAACTTATCTTCATAACAGAAAGTCTAGAAAACACGAGACGATCAGACATCAAAGTCGACAGTCAGAATTTGTGTGTTTGTCCTTCTGGTTCAGTTTTCTGTTTATTACTAGCAATATATTTATGGTGTGTGTGTGTGATGTGTGCAGTGTAGTGTGGTATACATGTGTTGTGGTATGTATGTGTGTGTGAATGTTGTGGATGTGTATTTGTGATGTGAGTGTATATATAAAGTGTGGTGTGTGTGTGTGTGTGTGTGTGTGTGTGTGTGTGTGTGTCCATCTGATGCTCCTTTGAGCTAAATGGAGGTCGTTGTATTTTTTATCATTCTTTCTTACCCAAGAGTACTTGCATACACATGCCCATCAGTCATCAAACACCATTTTGAAGCATACTTTCATGGTATGAAACACACAATTTCATGTGACAGTTGAGAAAGAGAAAACCAGGTGGGTGTCTAGAGAAAGATGTTTCCCCAGGAAGGAAACAGAAAGAACAACGGATCTTCGGGGGGGGGGGTTGTCAGTGTGCCACCTAACTGAGGCAGGAGAAGCTGGGCAGAAAGAGGCGGGCATCAGGGAGGTACATAGGAGAGCAGGCAGCGTGGAGACCTCAGCCTTTTAAGTGAGCAGGCCACTCCTCTGAAGTTAATAAGGGAAGCTGCTGGAGCAGTTTGGGCATGTAACTGGTGTATGCGGGAGGCGTAAGGGGTACAGTCATCCAGTGGGGAGAAGCCAGGGGGTGTCACTGCTGTTAAATATCCTTTGTGTTCTGCAAGTCCCTGACCAACTGTCTTAGTCACTGTTTTATTGCTGTGAAGAGACACCATGACCACAGCAACCCTAATAAAGAAAAACATTTAATTGGAGCTTCCTTACAGTTTCAGTGGTTTAGTCCATTATCATCATGGTGGAAAGCATGGCTACATGCTGGCAGGCATGTTGCTGGGAAGGAGCTGAGAGTTCTATGTCTGAATCTGCAGGCAGCAGGAAGAGAGAGAGACATTATGCCTGGCTTGAACATTTGAAACCCCCAAGCCCATGCCTGGTGACACACTTCCTCCAACAAGGCCACATCTCCTAATCCCTGTCAAGTAGCACCACTCCCTAATGACCAAGTATTCATATATATGCTTATGGGGGCCATTCCTATTAAAACAACTACATCAGTCCATAATTACATACACCCAAATATCAATAGCACCAGGGTGGAAGGAAGCACTCTGATATAAAAGGATCAACAACCATTACCAGTCAAGAAATCCCTGAGGGCCTGGGGCTGGAGCTCAGTCGGTAGCATGCTTGCCTAACATGTACAAAGCCTTGGATTTGATCCCCTGCACCATAGAAACAAAAATTGGTGACACAGGCCTGTCATCCCAGCACTCAAGAAGTGGAGGCAGGAGGATCAGAAGTTGTAGGTCATCCTCAGCTACGTAGCAAGTTTGTAGCTTAAGTTTTTCTGCCTGGCCCACAGTCAGAGCAAATCTCTCTCACCTGCCAGTCCCACAGCCACTCAGACCCGACCAAGTAAACACAGAGACTTATATTGCTTACAAACTGTATGGCCATGGCAGGCTTCTTGCTAACTGTTCTTACAGCTTAAATTAATCCATTTCTATAAGTCTGTACCTTGCCACATGGCTTGTGGCTTACCAGCATCTTCACATGCTGTTTATCATCGTGGCGGCTGGCAGTGTCTCTCTCTCTCTCTCAGCCTTCCACTTCCCAGCTTTATTCTCCTCCTTGTCCTGCCTACACTTCCTGCCTAGCCAATGGCCAATCAGTGTTTTATTTATTGACTAATTAGCAACACATTTGCCATACAGAACATCCCACAGCACAAGTTCAAGGCAAGATGGAGCCTGGAAGTCATAAGGGAGAAGCAAGCATCGGAGGCAGATGGGAATTTTGTGTTTTGAGATCTGTGAGCCACTCAAAGCCCAAAGTCACAGGTGGAACAAGAGGACACCATTGGAGGATGTCAGCTGGAAGTGTGCGATTCTACAAGGCTAGTCGTCTGTACCCTTGTCTGGGGCATTGGGGGAGCGTTAGTGGACATTGGCTATGGAGGTTTGGGAAGCTCGTGGAACTGTGATCCCATGTCCTCAGAGACCTTGTGTTACATTCCACACCCCAGCATTCTAGAGAGTTCCTGCTGAGGAAAGTTGCTGCGTGAGGCAGTTTAAAATGGGTGGCGAGAAGCGATGAGAAGAACCACTTTTCAAAAGTTAGAATTTGGCGTGAGATCTGATCTCGTCAGCGTTTTCCCCTTTCTCTCCAGATTGCTGTGCAGCTTCTCACCTCTATTTGTAGCAGGTGTCTGATAAGAGGTTGTGCTAAGTGATGGGGGCAGGGGAGAAAGGGCTGAAAAGTCTCAGAAACCCCTAAGAGGCCCTCGTCAGTCAAGAGCTTCTCCACAGGCAGGAGCCTGTGCGTGTTACCCTGTTTGTTCTGCTCAGACAGATGCCAAATAGAGACTTGGACCCAATTCTGCTCACCCACTGCCTAGGTCTTCATCATGAGGAGAGATAAGCCCCAATGAGTAATGCCAAGAGAGGGGTGAGCAGAAAATACCACTTTACCTGGGTGGAGGTCGCTGGTCTGTTGGCTTCTGTCTGGGAGACCAGGACACCTGGCTTTCTATCCCTAAACATTCTGAGTTTCTACTGAGTCTTATTTTGTTTGCCTTATCTGTTTGGGATAAGATACTATGACAGTGCAGGTGAATCTTAAGCCTTAAACAGAAGCAACACACAGCCACGATCATCACTATCTAATTACCTCCTCATACTACCTGCTGGGGAGACATCCAGGGTAGGGTGGGTCATAGGGGGATGCTGTTCCATAAAATATGGCTTCAGCCCTAAGTCAGGGACAGGGATCAAGGCCTGGCTTGGCCAGATCCTCCTTCGTCTTAGGTTTTAAATTGTGATTTTGATAGTAGCTTCCTAAGAGGCTTGCTGTTAGAATACAATAGGATTTTTCCAGAAAAGTGCTGAGTGAGCATTCTGTAAATGTTAACTGTTATTCTTCTCAGCCTTTCCATCATTATTGGAAGAAAATTGGGAGGGATCAGGAAGTTTCAAAAGGCAGCATCTGTGTTGTGAAATGTAGCTGCATCCCCATCCTCCTGCCCCGTCCCACCCACTGCAAGAGCCCCACAGCACCGTGTGAAACTGGAGAGGAAGAGAGAGACACTACATTATGTCAAGTTGTTTTCTGAAAAGTATCGAGATGGGAGGCCATGGGAAGACTTAGCAGGGGCCCATGCTGTTTTATTTTATTTTAGTTTTTTAGTTTAGTTTGTCACCCAGGCTGGCCTCAAACCCACAGTGATTCTGCCTATAAAATTTAAAATGTCTTTGATACTGGGGAGAAAGAATGAAAAAAAAAATACCAGCTCACCTTAGAATCAGCCAGTATCTAATAATAACAAGCCTCCTGCAGGCCACCTGTCCTCAACCTTTCCTCATTTCTGAAGACCCCATCTCTGGCTCAAACCTTCCTCCCCCCCCCCTCTTTTTTTTAACTCACACAAACCCAAGTCCTGGCTGCATGCCTTGAGAGTCTGTTTGGAATGTGCTTTTAATATAAGGCTTGACGTTTCCTTCCACCCCCTCCTCAGAGTTTAGCATGAAAGAAGATATTTAAAAGGATCACTAACATAATAATGCCCAGAGAAGCAGATTTATTGAGGCTTTGAGTTCAGTAAGTCATCCCTACTTCAGATATTTTCAGCAGAATCTCCATTGGCAAAAGTATCAGGTATCAGAGTCATGGGTATCCATCCCATCAACCCTCTAGACTGGCTAGAGAAAGGAGAAGGGGGAGAGAGAAAAGATGGAGGAGAGAGAGGAGGGGAAGATGGAGGGAGAGGAAAGGAGGAGTTGATGGAAAGGGAGCAGGTGGAAAGACAGAAGAGGGAGAAGGGGAGGAGGAAAAAGGGAAGAGGAAGATAAGAAAATGAAGATGGGAAGAGGGTGAGGAAGGTGAGGCTATGATGAAGGACCAGGATGAGGAGGGGATGGCGGCCAAGCCCACCACCTGCTTTCACTTGGGAACTTCCTGATTAACGAGACAATATGAACTTCAGCATGTGTCTTCTTTAGCGCAGCTCTTGTGAGATCCCCTGAAATGCTAACTTAAAGGGGAGGGGACCAGCTGTGGACACACAGAAGGCTGCAGCCCCCAGGCTTACTTCACTGCTGCGGCGGCTGTCATTGTCACCGTTGGTGGTGGTGGAGGTAAGCCACACTTAGTAGCATCATGATGCTTAATAAAAGAAAAACTTGGCACTCTTCATGTTGGCGGTATCTGTGGCCCTGGGTACCAAGTGCAGAATCTTCACCAAGCACTAGTGTCGCAGTTAGTATAAGATGACAGTGTGGCCTCTCAAGCTTCCAGCGAGTTGACCGTGTGGACTCTGCCATATCATGTTTACGGAGCACCATCCATCTGGCTAGATCAGGCAAGGCAGATGTGCAAATTATTTATTGATTTCATCTCTAAAGCCAACTAGATACAAAAGAGCTGCAGTAAGGATCTTAGCACACACACCCCTTCACAGTTGTGTGCAATTTCCCCTGAAGCTCTCTTGGACCTTGCGCTCAGTATAGAGCTTGTCTCCTCCAATGTTCAGCAGCTCCTCCAGCTACTGTTTCCTCCATTTGCAAGTAGATATCCAGTTTCTCGGTTCATAATTTAAAAAGGATCCCCAGGCGCTGGAACCAGGCGTGTACTAAGGGCTGAAGCTTTGAGCTCCATATTGCGCCCAGCTGTTTCCTTAGAGCCCATTTCTTTCTGTGGTCATCACACAGCAAACACTGCCTAATTACCAACTTCCTCCTCTGTCTGTTTCTTGTCCTCCCATACCTCTGAGTCCACATCCTCTCCAACACTCCATTTTACTTACATGTACCAACTTAACTCAATTTACGTCTCATAATGAACACAGGAAATGTTGTGTAGCCAAGTGATTTCCCTCTTGGTTGGTGTGGGGTTCTCAGAGCAATCTAGCTGGAGAGAGGGGATGGAAGTGTGTTGGTCTGTGACTCACATGGAGAAACCTCACCCAGTTTTCAGAGTGAGCAAATGGATGTTTTGTTCAATGCCCTTGTGCTAAACTCCTTAGGATAAAGCTGGGTTTGACTCTCATCTCTGAGGATGATAATGATTATTTTCTCCGTTGTACATAAGGGAACTGAGCATATCAAAAGCCTAGAACATTCGGCAGTATGACTGACTCCTATCAGATTTAGGACATCAACACCCAAACTAGCTTCTCCTGCCTGTAAACGCCTATATATGCTTTCCAGAGACTTCATGGACAGCATGGGTGATGGAATGGAGCGAGGAGGGAACTTCATACGTGTTAAAAATGTTGAAGGAATAGAGAGATGTCTAAATATTAACAGCACAACTGCTGCATCACCACACAACTGCCACTATTGTCTCTCTGTGTGATATGGTGGTTGCATTGTGTGTTTCCACAGGCGCATGTGGAAGACAGAGGACAGCTTCGGTGTCCTCCACAGTCCCTCATCCACTTAGCTTTTTCAGATGGGATTTCCGTTTTCCCTTTTAGATGGAGCTCACTGGTTTTGCTAGTCTGACGGTCTAGCCACCCCAGCCCCAGGGACCTGCCTATCTGTGCATCCTCAGCACTGGGATTCCAGGCAGGTACCATCATGCCCTGCTTTTTAAAGTAGGTTCTAGGAATCAAACTCAGGTCCTCAGGCTTGTACTGCCAGCACTTTCCCAACTGAGTCACCTCCCCAGCTTCTGAGGTGCCATAGACTTCAAGGATGTTGTTGCCTGGTGACGTTGATTACTAAATGACATCAGAAACAGATGCAAAATCATCCAGCATTCATGTATCCATAAAAAAAGAAAAACGTGTACTGCTGATTCCAGAGGTTTGTCAGCCATCCTGGGACCACCTCCACCAGAGGCTTGGGTCCACACTGGGCCATTCCCACAAGGCAGTGGGTTCCAGAATCCTGGTGTCATTCACGTTGGAAAGATGGAGTGGTGAAATCATTGATTATAACATGGCTCGGGTCTATTAAAAGCTGTGAACTAGAGTCTCCATTTCATCTTAATGGTCTTGTCGCTGTAACCTAATCACAGTGTCTGGTTATCGGAAGCAACGTGGCCTTCTTAGACAATTTTAACAGTCAATTATTTAAGTTTCCTATTTCCACTTAGTGGTCTCTATATGAGATCGTCACTCTTTTCCCTGTACGGTTTGCAAATGTGTCTAATTATTGTTCTTGGTGCTTCCGCACAGAGTGTTCTCCAAATGTGCTCATTCCGATCTTGGGGAAGGATTGCTGAGCTGGTACATCTGTAGGTAAAGAGAAACTTCTAGGGCCAATTTACTAATAAAACCTGGCATGGTGTTAGCTGAGAAGATGCAGCCTGTCAAAGGCTTAATCAGGGAGAATAATCTTGCCCACTGTTGCATCCGGGGATGTCAGTGTTTATGACTTCAGAGAGGCCTGTCTTGTTAACTTAAGAAATAAACCAAAAGAGACCCCCTGGAGGAAACAGGCATAAAGGGCTGGGGGAGGGGAGGCTTACTGAGGGTGCCTTTCACTTATGCACATCCAGGAAACCTAAAAGTGTTCCTGGAAGTCTTCTGGATGGAAGGTCTGGGAGAGGCTGGTGGGTCATCCCTAACCTCTGCCTACAGCCTATACCTACCTGACCCTGAGCAGTTCAAACCACAGTTTGCTTCGGGAAATGGGTCAGTAATACAGGGGCAACAGCATCGATCACTACTACCTGCAGTGCAGGCCCCAGGACAGTCATGTCCCTGTCACCGGGGAGCTTGTGAGAAAAGTAGAAACTCAGATATCACCCTCGACCTAGTCAATCAAACTACATTTTAATAAGACTTCTCGGCAACTCATTCGGACATTAAAACCGGAGAAGCGCAGAGCAAGGTGCGCTGACGTCCAGGGGTACCCGAGGAGATCCAGTGGGCATGTAAAGCATCCTAAGATCTTACTCAGCCCCATGTTCTTGTTTCAAGCTCACCTGGTTGCTTTAGAGAACAGTGTTAACTGCCATTCACTTCCTTTCCACATGAAGTTCATTGTCCAGTGTCTGTCAATCTGGCCCCACATGCAACAAGGATTTCATTCTATCACTTGGTGACATTTATGCCACGAGGCAATTTCATTGTATTTTGGAGTATTCTGAGGCTCTGTAGATAGGCATCAAAGAAAGCAAGAGCATTTCTAGGTCCTTTTCTTCCTGGAGTTCCCTGATGTCACCCTTGTGATCATCTCTGTTGGTTTCTAAGCCTGGGAGGTAACAGAAGACACCATGTAGAGCTGGGAACCAACATCTGTGTGAGGCTAGTTACGTGCGTGATGACTGAGTGTGTGCATATGTGCATGTGCCTGCATGTGTTTGGTATTTGTGTGTGTATGTGTGTGTACGTGTGTATACATGTTCATATATGTGTGCATGAGCCAACGGAGGCCAGAAGCCAATGTCTTGCTTAATTCTTATCCACCTTATATTTTGAGACAGGATTTCTCTTTGAACCTAGAGTTCACAGATTTGGCAAAGGTGCCTGGCCAGTAAGCCCCAGAAATTCTCCTGTCTCTGTGACCCCAGCTCTAGGGTTACACACCACACACACACACACACACACACACACACACACACACACACAACTTCATCTGGCTTGTTACATGCATTCTAGTAATCAAATCCAGGTCCTCGTGGCTAGCACTGTAAGGCCTGACCTATTTAAACCATTCTGTGCACACACTTTTATATGTGGCCTTCAGATATTTTCAACCTCAAACTCAAAACTCAGGAAGTAGGAACAGAAACTATAGATAGCTAGCCCAAGGTCACAAAGCTGGTATGAGATTCAGAACAAGGCAAACAGACTCATCAGTTACCTCAGGGTGGTTTATGCTTGTTGGCCATGGGTGCCACTCACAAGTCATATGTCCAGGAACAGAGCCAAGTGTTACAACCATGACTCCAGACCCCAGATTAACTCTCCAGGTGATGCTAAGTTCAAAAGCTGTCACCCTGGTAGCTAAGGTTAAACTGTTCCTCGGAAAGCCATCCTGTACCATATTATTTTCATTCCTAGAAAAAAATAAACAATGTGATTTTTCTGAAATTGTGTCAATTGCCTAGCAATCTCTAGCCAGCTTTAGAAATAAAAGCCACTGCTGTTTGAAGAAAAATGAGGGGGAGCCCTTGATGGCAGAAGGACTCAGATCCTGACGCTAAAGGCCCCAGTGCTGACCTATCTCCTCTGCTACTTTGGGCTTTCTCCAACCTGCTGTTCAGTTTGTGAATCCAAGTCTCCAAGACTGAATATGATCCTCTTCCTCAGCCCTAAATTTACCTTAAAATTTATTTTTCCAAACATTATTTTTAATGTTAAACAACCCGAAAATGCATTTTTCATGTTTATTGCTAGTGCATAAAATTACAATGCTGTGAGCATTTTTTAGCCACATACGGATATCATGATCCATGATTTAAAGGGTGACTTTAGTAATGCGATAAATTCCAGGAGACATCGGAACCTCTGCAGAAAGGATGCAAATTAGGGCCTGGCCACCAAGCCGGCATTTAGAGGGAGGTGGTTAATTACTGTTTTCACCATTAGAGAAATCTGTGGGGACAGTGGGCATCTGTTCCCTGGTAGGACTTCAGTGTGAGAAACTTCAGTGTAAGCGAAGAGTAGATTCATACACTCCTGTAGGAAGATGCTGGGACATTTAGTACATGAAGTGATAGAATCAGGGTGACATATGCCTTCATGTCTGTCCCCCCAGTTAAAAGAAGAGAAAAATCAGTGCCCCGTGCACATTCACGCTTTCAAGCATACGCACACGTGCGCACACATACACACCATTCAGTCTACCTGAAGGTAAATGCTATGTCTCAGTGGCCTATTACCTCTCATTGACTGAGTTTCATAGTTTGAAATTATTTTTATTCTGTACTTCCACCCTCCTGAGGTCATGACCAATTGCCACTTTGTCGGTAAGGTTTTGTTGTTGTTGTTGTTGTTGTTTGATTTCCAAGGAAGGTAGGTGGTGTGCTGAAGAAGTCATTTGCTCCTTCAGAAGCTCACATCTGCTTTGCTTCCCACTTTAGTGTGTGCTGAGCTGGAGGGGCAGCTCTGGTTTTTCTTTTTGTTTCTTCCCAAAAACACAAGGCCCAATTAGAAATAGAGCAACAGTTTCACTGGGCAGGAAAACCACACAGGATCAGCGTTCTTAGGGAAATGGGATGGCTACAAGAAGCTAGGGTGACACTCTGAATGGTTCCCACATGCCTTGAAAATGATAGACGTGGAGCTTGGTGGGTCCCTCTGTGGGTCCGCAAGAAAAGACTTGATAATAGCAAGAAGATAATTACCAAAAAGCTCTAATGAAGCAATGGCAATTAGCACACCCTTGAAGTTGCAGGCCAGAAACCACTAGCATGCACACCGGCCTGTACCTCATGCGCCTGCCCCTTGTGATGCATTTAAGATGGCTCCCACATTGGTATTGCTGTCCTATGTAGGGTAATGATGCCTGGAAGAATCAGAGCTATCACAGCTCTGAAAATGATAAGTACCATATAGAAAGGCCCCCCGGGGAAATTTGGCCTGTTAAGGCTTTACAGGTCTGATGGATTTTTTTAATCTATCTGCCAGACTGCTTTGAAAGCTAAATAGATGCCCATCAACAGGCTGTCTGTCAGTGATCAACAACTTTACATATTTTGCTTGTGTTGACGGTTTTTTTTTGTTTCAATCTAGTGGGTTGTTTGCCAGATGGCTGCTGTCCTCATTAGGGACTCTTAGCACATCGAGCGAGTGTTCTCCATGTGTAAATAGGGCGACCCTCTGTTTTGTTCCTTGGGAAAGTCTGAATGTACTGACGGATGCGTCTAAGGGGACACATGTCTGTGGCTCCCATGAAGGCGATGTAGGACTTGCAGCATGGTCCATGGCCATGCAGTTCCTGTTTGCTTACATCCTGAACACTACAGGAGACTACATCGCAACAAAGACATGGACTTAGCAAAGCTGAATAAGTTACAGGATCAATATCAGCAACTTCCAAATTTTATCCAAATCTGATTATTTTGTTATTAAACTTTGTTCACTCGATTTCTCCTTTGTGTTGGTATTCCTTCATCTGAAGCTTAACAAGCTCAGCCATCTCATTTGATGTCTTCTACCTCTCCCTAAAACGTGCCTCACAGTCTCCCACTCTGGTGCCTATCATTAACTGTCAAATTGATTCCATGGGATACCCACTAACAGACAGGCCTCCAGGTGTGTCTGTGAAGGCATTTCCAGGAAGCATTAACTGAGGGAGGGGCAGGCCTTCCCCCAGAGTGGGTGGCTGTTTCACAGATAGAAAGAAATCCCAGGAGAAACAAGTACTATTATCTGCCTGCCTGCCTTCGGGTCTTACCGGTAAGTGTCTCTGCTGTCAAGGCCATCCTCTGCTGACATTAGAACCCAGCTTCTTCAGCCTTCCAGTGTGGATCGAAGACCTCAGTTCTCTGGGTTTAGACTCCTGAGGCTTCCAGGCTTGTGTAGTGAGCAACTATAGGGTTCTCAGGCTCTCCATGGGGCAGATGGCCATCATTGGACAAGCCAGTCAGTATCATGGTTCTGTTCCTCTGGAAAACCCTGACACAATCACAGTGTGGCAAACGGCAGCACCTCCTGTTCGGCTCCCCAAGTGAGTGCGCTGGGAGTCGTCTCTGAGTTCCCTCTTGGCCTCCTTCCTACATCCTGTTCATCAGCATGTTGCTCTCAAAATATCTCTCGTCTGTTGACTTCTATACTTGTTCAATGCTGTTGTCAACTTGACACAATCAGGAGTCACCCGGGAAGAGGGGATCTCAGTGGAGGGACTGCCTCTACCTTATTGGCCTGTGGGCATGTCTTTAGGATACTTCCTGGATGGCTAATTGATGAGGAGGGCCCAACCCACTGTGGGCAGTACACTCCCTAAGCACATGGGCCTGGGAAGTATAAGAAGGGTAACTGAATGTGGACTTACAAACAAGACAGTAAGCAGGGTTACTCCATGGTTTTTGCTCTAGCTCTGCCTTGCCTTCCCTCAATGATGGACTGTAACCTGTAAAATGGAATAAACCCTTTTCTCCCCAGATCAGCTTTGGTTGGTGTTTATCATCACAACCGAAAGCAAACTAAGATGACCTCTTTCTGTTCCTCTGCTATCACCATGCATTGCTCTTTACTTGGATAATTAAAAACTGTCTTCTCAATTTGTCTTTTGACTTCTGTTCTTGTTCCTTGATGAACTACTTTTCATGGCAGAAAAGTTTGTCTCAAAAACCCCAGCAGAGCCTGTTAATTTTCCAACACCATTCCATCAAGGTTCATGATATATACATAGACTTTCTCCCAACTCCTCACCATGTTAATGTCGAGTAGACAGAGTGGTGACAACCTCCTGATTTCCACCTCTTACTACTCCAAAACACAATGCCCCAGGGATATTCTCGAACATTCCCTACTTGTTTTCTTCTGGGGTGTTTTCATTTTTCTTAGTTGTTGCTTTGTCTTTTCAGCTCAGAACTCTATCCTCAGACTTCATGTCTTTCTCTTTTGCCTCTCAGATTGCACCTCAGAGATTCCTGAACACCCTCTCTAGATGATTCCACCCAGGGCGCCCATGATGCCACTCTGTTTCAATTTGTCTCCCTCACTTACCACTGTCAACAATTGTCTTGTTCACAGATTGGTTTTTTTTTGCTCACTGTCTTATCTCTCTGGATGAACCTGTAAGTTTTATTGGCTCCCAACTGCTCACTCTTGTATCTCTGACACTTTGAACAGTGGTGAGAAGGGGTAACTGCTAAGTAAATACTTATTTGTTGAACCAGTTTTCATAGACATTAGGGTTGCAATGCCCACAAGACTCACATTTCGATCCTAGTCCCAACCATTATGATATCAGGAAGAAAGACCTTTGGAAGAGACCACATCACCAGGGTGGAATCCTTGTAAATGCCCTCATAAGAGACACAAGGGTTGGATCTCAGCCTCGGTTCTGTGTGACAATACAATGAAGAGACTGAACTAACATTTACTAAATGGAATGAACACCTTCCCTGAGCATCTGACCTGCTAGCGTCATGTTGACCCTGGACCTGCTCACCCCTAGAAATCCACACAATCTATAACACTGAAATAAACAGATATCTTATTACAGTACAATTTACCATAGAATAATACATATTGTTTTCTATTTAATGGAGCCTGAGTCTTAATTTTTCAACTAAACTGAAACTTTGAAAAATACTCAGCTGACCACTCAGTAGGTCATCTCAGTAAAGGCTCAGTAATACATTAACATAGAAACTGAGTCTGATGGTGGAGATCTGTGACCCCAGAGACTCTCAGGAGGCTCAGGGAAGATGCCCTGCCTGAGCTAAACAGTGAACTCAAGGCCAGCTATGGCAACTCAGTGAGATTCTGTCTTAAAATCAAAAGTGGAAAGAGGGGGATATAGTTCAATGGCAGAGCATTTGCCTAGCATGTCTAAGACCTTGGATCCATCCCAACTGACACCAAAATATAGTTACTTGATACTGCAATTTGAATATAAAATGCCCCCCCCCCGGGCTCTCACACTTGAACAAATTGTTTTCCAAATGGTGGGGCTGTTGGGGAAGGCTGTGGAGCCTCCAGGAGGTGGAGGCTCTCAGGAGGAGGTGGGTCACTGAGGGCAGGATGTGAGGCTTTATAGCCCGGCTCTACTGCCTCTTCACCTTCTGCTTCCTGGGTGTGGGTACTTCCTGATGAGCCAGCTTCTTGCTCCTGCCATCTGTATCACGCTGTCCCTGCCTGGCTGTGCCTTCCCTGGCATGATAGACTACATCCCTCTGGAGCTGTATGCCAAAACACATTCTTTCTCTCTTCCTTTGCTTTGCTCTGGAGGTTTTGTCACAAGACAATCAATAATACATTAATTGGTTAATTAATTGATTAGTTCATCTTCAGAGACTTCTTTTAGAGTCATTTTCCCACAGAATAGTCATGCTCTCCAGGTCTCTTGAGTTATATTCAAAACAAGAGTGAGAATAGAAGTGAATTTTCTGAGGGGGTGGATAGAGGCCTACCGTAATGTACAGAAAACAGAACAAGGTGAGAATTAGTGAAAGACAATAAGGAAATGCAGAAAAAACATCAGGTACTGGACATAGATAAATGCAGCTATGAAGATTAAATTCCAGAAAGCTAAGAGTTCTATGAATTAATGTAGTCACTCATTGGCCAGTATCCATAAAGCCTAACTCCATGATGAACTCTAGGTGCAGAGAAGTGAACTGAGCCACTGTCCATGACCTTCTAGAATGATTAACTGATGAGGAAGACAACTGAGAGTTCAGGAAATGAATAAAGAGGGCAAAGTGGGAAGACTGATAACCCCAAGGGTTGGAAAGACTCCAGGCAAAGCTCCAGTCCACACAGAGTGGCTCCTGATTCTGCTGTGTTCCTCACCCTTCGGCACAGATAAAATCACTTAGGATGCTGAAAAGTATCTTTGATAGTTCCCCCACCAGATTCAGATGCACGTGGTCTAGAGATCACATTGTGAGGAAACGTCACAAGCGATGAAGGTGAGAGTCTGCCATCGCTCTGACTGTGTTTCCCAGAGGACCTTGGGGTCCTGGCTCGTCCACAGTGTGGGACTATTGCCAAGAAGTGAGACTACTAAGAGCTACAGAGAATCTGGAGCCTTTCATGTCATGAGAGGCATCCCAGGCCTCCTCTTTCTCTCTTTCATCTCTGGTCAGGAGGTGGGTGCTTTACCTCAGGCATGTGTCCCCCAACGTTATGTGTTATCTCATTCCAGGCCCCAAATCCAAGGGCCAACTACGGACCAAAATGTTCAAATAAGCCGTTTTTTCCTGTGTAAGTTGATTTGCTGAGGAACATGTTACAGCTACAGAAAGCTGGCTAGTCCAGGTATGAGGAGTCATGTTTTCGTCTCTGCTCAACTCTCACACTGTTGCAATATGACCAAGTTTCTTTGCTTCCCTGACCTTGACACTGATACCTACCTACCAGGGTTGTGGTGAGGACAAGGAAAAAGGAGATGGGGTAAGAATGGTGTCAAGACCTAGAAATGTCAGGAGAGTTCTGCAGGAATATCGGCGTTGTCATCAGCCTAACTCAGAGACATGTCAAGGTGGGGAAAGGGAATGCCAGAAAGCCAGGAAATGTGCGTGGAAGTTGACTATTAGGCCAGGGAGATAACTCAGTGGGTAAAGTATTTGCTACATAAGATGAGGACCTGAGTCCAGAACCTAAAAAAACAAAAGAAAAAAAAGCTGAATGTGAACCTGTAAGCCCCCTGCTTCGAGAAGACAGGAGTGCCTGTGCTCTCCTCCAGTGCCCAGTGTCCAGCCAGTCCAGCCTGCCAATGAGCTCCAAGCTCAGTGAGAGACTCTACATTACAAATAAGATGGAGAATGATGGAGAAAGAGACCTGGTGGTGGGTGACTTCTGACCTCTACATGTGAATGCACACAGGTGTAAACACACACACACACACACACACACACACACACACACACACACACACACAAAATTATGTCTATGATTATCTATGTAAGAAAACAAGAAGATCATGCAGCATATGCTTTCTAAACTGGTCTAGATCAATTGTGGTAAGTCTAGCCTGAGATATGTTTATAAACAAACAAACAAATAAGTAAATAGATAAATTATTTATTTATAAATAAATAATAAATTTATAAATAAAGTTTTATTGATATGTCCTACTCATCCATTTCTTTATAGTCTAGATAGGTGTAGTTGCACAACGGAAATTAAAAGTTGTAACTCATTACGATCTGCAAAGCCTGGGTGTTTACTATCTGTCCCTTTATAGTAAAAGAGTGGCAAGTCATGATCTAGCGGTATAGCCTGGTGGTTAGGTACATGGGCTCTGAGACTGGATGAATTACCTAAGTAAGTTACACCTCTTTGTGCCTCAGTTTCTTTTTCTTAAAAACAAACAAACAAACCATAGGCAGTAAGAAGAGTGCTTTATTCATGGAGACACTCTAAGGAATTTAATTAGTTGATGTATCCAGACTGGAGTAAGCATTCTTTAAGCATTAGCTGTTATTACAAGTGCAGACTAAGGTCTTTATACACTGGTTGAACCCAAAAGGCTTGTGAAAAACCCCTTTGTAGGTGTTAGGGTCTAATGTGTGACATCCCTTCTAGGCCCATGAGATTGAACACAAGATGCCAAGCTGCTGGAGCTGCTTGCAGGGGGTTGTGAAGCCTCTGTGGCAAGAAGCATGATTGACAGAGGAGGAATCATGGGAGCCAGGTCTCTGCTTCCTGTCTGAGCTGTCTGCTTCCGGGTCAGTCTCCTGTGAGTAGCCACCTCTGCAAGCTACCTGCTCTTCCCATGCCTTCCTTCTCCTGAAGGTATAAACTTTTGTGACCAAAATAAGTGTCCCTCCCTTACTCTGCTTCCATCGGGTATGTTGTCCCCGTGACCAGAAGTGTAACTAACAGAGCAGGGCATCACTAGCTGTGGCCAAAGCAAGGAAAATGAAGGCAGAAATGGCCAAAGCCCTGTTGTTTCATATGTGTGCATGAAGAACAGCCAGCCTCCTCCCCAGAGGCCCAGCAACACATGAGCACAAACATGACCAAAATCTATTTATGTGATGACTCCCTTTGTGTATATGTTTTCCTTTTCTTTTTCACACATATAATTTTATTTTCTTGGCTGGCCACCTTACTGTCTGTTGCCTCAGCTGTGGCAGTATTCTCTTAATAAATACTGTATAAATTTATTTTTCTATTTTGGTTCTTTCCTTTTCAATTCCTGTCTTCATACAAGTCTGTGGCCTACCTAGGCTGCTCTGTTAGGCCTGATATTAAAATGATTAATATTAAAATAAACTTCAAGGTCAACCATACAGACTTAGACTTGAATGCCTTCTCTATACCTTACTTTTGAGCTGGTCAACTTCTGTTAGCCTCAGTTTACCTACCTGTAAAGCAGAGACCCCCTTGACATGAGGAATTGATCGAATGATATATGGAAACTGCCTGACACATATTAGTGTGGGCCATACAAATGTTCCACTACAGTTATTTTGTTATTGATTTTGACACTTGGGATATTTTGGTTAGTATTTTTGAGTAGCACTGCTCTGAAATGCCTCTTTCCAATTATTCAGCAAGAGAAAAGGATCTGCTCCACCCCCAGGAATACCACATTTTTCTTTCCCTCAAGCACACTTAGACACTTTCTGACTGTTATTAAATTAAAATGTTTATCCCTCAGGAGAGAAAACAATCAACTCCCACACCAATTCTATTTATGAATCGAAATGCGTTGGATTTCTCCCTGATGCAAACCTTCCTTCATATACAATCTCTTTGAAACAGAAGATGTTTAGAATGGTTGTTCATACCACATGTGTGTTGTATGTATCTCTCTCTCTGTGTGTATTCGTATGTTTGTTTAGAGGATAAATTGATATTTGAGGCTTGTCTTAAGAGCCATCCTTCATCTGCTTTTGGTGAGAAGTCACTATCACAGGGAGCTCTTAGCCACAGTGGACCACAGTGGACTGTATGGTGTGGGTAGTCCAGCAGTGTGCTCAGTGGGGATAGTGAGAGTCTCAGCATCAGAGGCCAACAGAAGCCAGCTTTCAGAGACATTTATCCTCTTCTGGGAGAGCTCAAATATCGACAGACAGACACCCGCCAGTCACCCGAGACCCCAATGTTCACACATACTTCTATTGGGGTTGTCTACACTTCTGCACATCTCTTTTCTGTTCTTAATGTGTATTGTAATCTGACAGGCAGGAGTCACTCCTGGGGAGAAGCAGGTGCCTTTCTCAATTTCACAAAACATGACTCATGTTTTTTCATCCTGTTGGATGGAAAATTTATTTACTTGGAATCAGGAATAGTGAGTCTTTTTCCAGTTTCTGTTCCAATACTGACATCAGAGGTTGCCTTCTCTGGGGATATTCTGACAGCTAATCTCACACACAAGCCCTACCCTCAAGAGAAGGCCTTCACCCGATGTTCTTGCATCATCCAATGGACCCACTGCTTCAGGACTCAGACTGCTTTATTCCTGTCTAATTATTTGCCTTTGGCCATCAATACTTTGCATTTTATCTGGGAATGGTCAGTGTCTAGCTTAGCTGAGGACTTTGGAGTGCTCAGTGAAACTTGGTGGATTGTTGGCATGAATGGAACACAGAAAGAAGACAGCACCAGCAATGAGGTGTGGTCCCTTCAACACCTTCTTCACAGGGCTTCTGACTCATCCCACTGTATCTGGAATGTTCCCAGTTTTACCAAAACAAAAGGCTAGTCACCCTGTTTCTAGGTGAGGAATCTCGCACGAGCTGTGGGGTCATTGCAAGGCCCTATCTGTTCTTAAAAAAATCATAAATGTGTGTGTGTGTGTGTGTGTGTGTGTGTGTGTGTGTGTGTGTGTGTGTTTGGAGGCACATATGCACATGTTTACAAATGCATGTGGAGGTCAGAGGTTGCTGTCCAGTGTCTTCTTCACAGGCTTTGTAGACCACAGTGTTCTATCATTGAACTTGCTACTTACTGATTCACCTAGACTGGCCAGGCATCAGCCTCCTGTCTCTGTCTATCCAGTGTTAGGAATGCAGACGCATGCTTTCACTCCCGTCTCACATAGGTGCTGAGGTCCCCCTGCTTGTGTGCCAGGAACGTTGCCAGCTGAGCCATCTCTGCACCCCTCCTCTCTTTCACCAACAGAACCTCTGTCAGAGTCATCACTGTGCTCCTGAAGCCCAGGGAATAGTTGAACGTCTCTTGTTGCCCACCTTCCCCGGTTTCCCTTTTGGTAATAAAACCCCTAGTTCCTGCAGAAGCCAGTCCTCCTCTACTCTCAGGCCAAATGGTGGAATCTATTCTTGACTTCCGGCCCCAACACATCCTCTAGTCCTGGCCCACCAGAAGCACTTATTTCTGTGGCTGCTTTGATTGCCAAGGACCGTGTGCCAAAGCCAGGCCAGCCAGGCCAGCCAGGCCAGCCAGGCAGTCTAGAAACTCTTGCTGGGGACAAGGAAGAGCGTGCGCTCTCAGTTCATGGACACGTTTAGCTGAAAGGCTGAGAATCTGATGTCAGAGAGGAAGTGTGTGAAGAGAAGTGACCAGCCTCTGTGTGACGTCACCTCAGGGAAGCAGAGCTGAGAGTTGGAGAGAGACACAGGCTGCCAACGTCTCTGAGCTGACGGATCGGCCCTGCCAGACTGTCCTGGCTGTTTTAGTGAAATGAGTATATTTTTGTGCGTTAGTTTGTTTGATATGGAATCCAACTTCAAGCCAAAGAATCCTAACATTGTAAATTTACATCAATACAGGATGTTGAAGATCTAATTTTATATATTCTCCCCAGTTTCCAAATCTATTAAATTTCTAGTATTTTTTTTAAATCCTCCTTTGCAATCCATGACTGTACAATTTTGTATTTTTGTGCGCACAAGTGGAGTGAAGGGGAGGCTGTTTAAATAGTTGATGAATAAAGACAAAACGAAAGTGGGGATTCCCTTCTCCTCTCCCCTCCAGCAGAACCCTGTCTCAAATTAGAGACACCTTCAGCACTCCATGCATACTGCTTCATGAAAGTCTAAAAGCTGCCTCAGAGGAAGGGATGTATCTGCCCCCATTTTCGAGACAAAATAACAGAACTATACTCAGAGAAACCACCTAACAATTGTCACACAGGCGGCAATCAAGAGCTGTGTGCGCACAAGTTATAAGCTAGTAAAAATGCATTCTTCTATTTATGTGTTAAGCAAATGTGAGCGTCTGCGCTATGTCAGAAACAGTTACATGTGTGGGAAATACTGAGGTGAACAAGAGGGTCATGGGGATTTGCATTCTAACAGGGTGACATAATGCACAAGAAACCACAGGAATATAATTTCTGGCACTTAGGAGAGCCTGGAGGAAAATTAAGGGATAATCGGTGGCTGGAGTCAGGAAACACTTAGATGAGCTTGTCAGAGTGCTCTTTCTGAGCGGTCTCATTCCAGCCGAGGCAGGACAGGAGTCGTGATGGGCGAAGAGGGGACAGGAAGGCCCAGAAAAGCGTGTTCCTGGCAGATGTTGTAATACATACCTGTGCATGGGCTTAGGCGTTAAAGGAACACTTCTATAGCAGAATGCTTGGCTGATGACAAGTACCCCATGACCAATCCTTTGACCAGGCTTTGTTTTGAGTCAGAGACATCAGTGACTTAAACCTCTCCTGAGGATGAGACATCGGGGACCTGGCTCAGTTTGTTTGGAGTTCTGTGGACACCATCCATCTCCGCATTATAGCCTGCTTGTTCCCTCCACCAGTTCCCTCATCTGTAAAGAATGCACACGTGGCACTTTGCACAATGACCACATACAAAAAGCACCCAGAACTCAGCTTTCACCATTATTTTTAATTTGGGGAGCACAAAGAAAGAACCCCTAAGCAGAAGGAATCTTTGTTCTTCAATACATCTACCTTAGCAGGTGAGCCACTGAAAAGTCTTGAGATGCTCACAACAGAAGTCCATTGTGCCCGAGTAAAGCAAGAAGGGGTTGGGGGAGAAACCAGCTGACAGGCAGGATGTATAACAGAGCCTACGAAGAAGGGGGAACTAGAGGGCCAGTTAGCAAACAGCACAGGAAACAGGGCCACGGAGGAGAGCCAGCTCCTCCTGTGAGATGGAATCCTTTGGTCTAGCTGGGATCCTACGCGCTTCTGTTGGGCCAAGGAGAGATGCGAAAACTTGACTGGCCTTTGCTAACCCTGAAATCGAAGAGAAGTGATGGTACCATAAATGAAGAGCAGAGGGAAGGCTGGGGATGGCTTTACCCAGAGATGGCTCAGTGGGTTAAACGCTTTTGTGCAAGCTTGAAGACTTGATCTCGGACCCATATATAGCATCCACTTACAGGTGGATGTGGTGGGGCTCACCTGAAATCCCAGCTCTCCTACAGAGAGACGGAGGCTGAGACAAGAGCATCCCCAGAAGCTGTCGGGCCAGCTAGTCTGGCATATGCAGTAGTAAACAATAAAGAGACCCTGACTGAAGCAAGATGTCAGATAAGGCCTGGCAGCTGAGCTTGTCCTCTAAGTTCAAGTGCACACTACAGCCTAGGAATGCGCACATGCTCACACACAGGAGTGGACACACACAATGAAGAGTCAAATTAGTCATGACACCGAACAGACAAAAGCACAAAACAATCACCACAAGCAGAATGAATGCAAACGTCTACCAAAGGGGGAAATTTTTCTTGTCAATTGTCAATGCCCTTGGCATAAGAGCGGAGAATAGGAATGTCTACTATAAAATGGGTTTAGTACTAGGTAGTCATTAGGAACATGAGAACATCAAACCATTAGGGTATGAACCCCAAACTTCTCCACTAATGAGCAGTGAGAGTCTGATCATGTGACGATCACCTTCCAGCCCTCTATATCAACTCTCAGACCCTCATCTGAGAGGTGAATCTGCCTTATTCGTTGTTTTCAGGATGATGGGACAGAGAATGTTTTGAGAGGACTGCTCCACATGTGCTGTGAGCCATACATTTTAGGTGTCTTCTCAATTACAACGACTACTGATCCACACATTCCAGAACAGATAAACAGATGTTGGCAGATTCTATATGCTACTGAAGTTTGTTAATACATAGAAGTCTGTATGTTGGCGGAGTCAACACTTGGCGTCTTTGCCTCACTATGGCTCTATTTTACCCCACCCTTTCCAAATAATTCAGCCTCATACTGAGAATGAAATCCCCAGAGAAGAGACACTGACATGGTCTGAACATATGTCCATGAAGCACGTGACTCTTCAAGCCACCACAGGAGAAACAGAGAAGCCTAAAGAAATACTTCCAAAGGGAAGAACCACCACCAATGGATGTTTGCCTAGCTATTGAAATTTTAAATTGTTCCGTTTTTCCTGTGAATAATGCATTCTGAACAACGCATTTACATATTTTTTTGTCCATTTTGACCATTTTCTTTACAAAGTCTGACTCTTGTGGGAACCACTCAGATTGTGATTTATTGTCAAGAATCAGCCCTTGGGTGGAAGGATAAGTATTTAGCATGCAGCTAGAAATTACACTGGGTTAAGAAAGCTCTCGATCCTCCTAAAAGACACTTCTTTTTGCAGCAGACAGAGACCATTACAGAAATTCACAGCTGGCCAAACTGCAGAGCACAAGTGACTACAGGGGGCCAGCCCCAAGTGCCACACTTATGACACACTTTGAGGACACAGGCTGAGGGAACGTCTCAGAAGAGGGGCCGAAAGCCTCCAAGAAGGAGAAGACCATGAAGTCTGCTGCAAAATGCGTCTTCTAGATAGGACAGAGAGGTGGTACCCAAGAAATTTCAACAATATGGTCCCCTAAGCAGGACCCAGACAATAACAACACCAGTTAACATGCCAACATGGATGGCGGAAAGGTCAGAAGGCCTCATCCTTAGGTGAAGAGCTACCGACAATGACTGCTAATGACTGCTTAGAGAGAGAGAAGGTCTCCCCTAGGGATGAACCCCTAACTGATTATAAGTGGTTAGCTCTAAAAACACACACATGTGCAACTCTAAATGGACTCGGAATGCTGTTTGTATACATTCATATATGTACATATGTAACAATGATAATTAAAGAAATAGTGGTCATGAACTTGAGAGAGAGAGCTGAGTGGGTAGGGTGCAGAGCAAGAGGAATTGGAAGGGGGTAGAAAAGATATGAGATTTTGAAAAATACATTTTTTTAAAATAATTAATCTTTGTGTTCAGAGAAATCACCAAATTAAGAGCTGCTGTTACAATGGGAAAATAGTCAATTGCAGGCAATTTGACAACAATGTGATTTTTATTTCAGAACAGAAGACCATCAACAAAAAGAGAAATCAGGTCAAGAAAAACCCAAGGAAGAGAAAAATTCTCCCCAAAACTCTTACCCAAACGGAAGCTTTCTTTAAAAATAATTTTTAATGACTTTTCCAAACCCAAATAAGCCTTGTGCTATGTGAACTTGAATGCAGACGAGCCAAGAGTAGAGTAGTGGGTCTCTCAGACCTATAGTTTCCGTGTTTCTGGGTTTGAATTCGATATCAGCCTTCTCCTGAGTAGGTCAGGAAAGAAACAAGCTCTGGGAATCCAGAGCACTCCCGGGATGCAGAACTCAACTCCATCGTGGGTCGGTCCTTGGCTCCCTCATCTCTCTCTGTCTGCATTTCCTTTAACATGCCCACGGTCATGGTCGAAGTGAATAATGATATATTTTTGTTGTTGTTTGAGACAAGCCCTTGAAAGCCATTCTGAGACCGGGGTCCAGAAATCTAATCTTTGTTTGATTCTTGTTTAGTGGGGATTCAAATCCCAACTTAATTTAATCTTTTGACTTATCCTGCAGGTTCTGCCTGATTATATTCCACTGCCACCAGTAATAGGGTTGTGGGGACCGAATCTCGCCATTAGCACTCTGAGAAGCAGGAGTGGAACAGAGGCCAGCACCAGCGTTAGTCAATGAAACCCACCACGAATGAATGACCCCTTCCTCGGCTTGCCCCCACTGCCTCATTTTAATAAGTTACAGCAGGAATCTCCAGGAAACCTTGAACTTGGCTGAAATAGAGACTGTGACATGCTAGGCTCACAGACACCTTAAAACAGTGGTTCTCAACCTGTAGGTTGTGACCCTTGTGGGGGGGTCACATATCAGATATCCTGTGTACCAGAAATTTACATGATGCTTCATAACAGTAGCAACATTACAGCTATGAAGTAGTGATGAAATAATTTTATTGTTGGGGCTCAGCACAACATGAGGTATTAAAGGGTTGCAGCATTAGGAAGGTTGAGGACCACTGCCCTAAAACAACCAGGCCCTGTAACTGACAGGTGTTGGTAGGGCTTCATTAACAATTTTGCACACCTATGTATATGATCATTGTAATTAGGGTTTTATAGTATTTAGAAATGTTGACTCAATATAGAAATGATGTATAAGCTATGTCTCTGGAATTAGCCAGCCAGGGTCATCATCCCAATTCCACCTCTTCCTAAAGAGGTGCCCTCTGGGGAGTTCATAACCTTGCTTTAGTTTGCTTTTCTCCTTCATTTCTGGGCTGTCTCTTGGATTTTTGTAGTTTAGGTCAACCATGCATGGGAAGTCTTTAGGAAATAGTGTAGCATATGCAACTTACACATAAAACGTCACCTATGATGCGGGTGAAATGGATAGTAGAGTGGACAAAAAGTAGGGCAGTGACACTTCATCCCAAGCACCATGACCTCCCTCTCTCGTCCTCTTTCTTTGCTGAGAGTCCCTGACCCATCTTCTGTAGAGAAACAAGAGCATCTCCTACCGAGAGGGAAGGAACGCAGAAGAGTCAGTCAATCAGGGCATGTGGGAAGAGATTCTGACACTCAGTAACAACCATTGAAACAAAGGAGTGTCACATTTCCACCCAGCAGATGGACAGAGAGGGATAGGGAGACCGCCTATGTAAGCATTAGGGGTCTCTCTGCAAACCATGCTGACATATTTGGGTTGATTAGAGGAAGAAGATAATTTATTATCGTATTACTGGGTCATGCACAGCCTTTGTGGGAAAGATGCAGGCAAACCTAGAGAAGGAGCTGTGTCCACTGCTTCAGGTGACATGCAGAGGTGGCCCAGGGCTGGGGGGTGCACATAGCTCATGGACCTCCCTATGCTGTAAGGGTTAGCCCCATGCTCACACAGCTTCAGGGACTGGATCTTAGTTTCTGAGCCCCACAGTTACCAGGGAGGCATCCCAAAAGTCTGCTTTCCACTTGGGTTCTAGACAAACGTGGGTGTCACACTGGGGCAGGATGGCGATATCTTGGCTTCAAGGCAACACGGAGCTGGGTGCCTGTGGGAGTTCTAACCCTCTGCCCCCCAAATAAGGAAATTCCTTCTCTATAGAATGGCTTGGTATAGAAGAAAAATTAAAATGACTAAAGCATAGCACACACTACTAAAAGCTGATGTCTTATATGACGATTGAAAGTATAAAAGGGTTTATTCTTTATCTGAAGACAAGTTTGAGATATGCTGCAAGAGGCTTACAATCATTCACATCCTCTGAATATACAACAAAAAATAATAAATCACTCACTTCTGGTAATTTATCCAAAGGAAGTTATCAGAGCAGCACACACATACGTACAAGGATATTAACTAAAGCTTTATGTATTGATCAAAAATGACAATACTCTAAATTCTATAACAATTAAAGGATGATTTAACAATGGTAAATTTATTATTTTAAGCATCACTTGAACTATGTTGTTAAGGAAAAATGAGAACTCTGAGAATTAGCATTTCTAATGTAATCGTGAGCTTGCCGCTGTTTAAAGAGGTTTACATTACCCATCTTACCAGATCGTCAAAACAACTCCAGGAACCACACAAGTGAAGGGCCGTTTCTACAGGGAACTTAAGTCAATTGTCCCTGAAGAAGAGGAGCAGGAGATGGAAGAGGGGACAGACAGCACAAGTGTCTGGTGGACACTGGAGAAGAGTTTCCAGGTGGTAGGGACCTCCCTCTTGGGTGTGACTCTTCCCCAAGCAAAGCTTTCTTTCAGTGACAAAAGGAAGTCACATGCTGACACCCAGATCTCCATTTTGAAGAGGGACTCTTCTTGGCACAGGCTGAACAGACAACAGTAGAACTACGGGCATCCCTCTGTGGTAGAGCACTTGCCTCTCATGCAGAAGTCATTCGGTTTAATTCTTGGTAGTGTAAAATGAACGTTGACAGTGATTATTTTGATGTAGAGTCTCACCATTTACTCATCACTTTCTACAAAAGTTTATGATTGTTGACCTTCAAAAATGACCTCCATAGGGCTGGGGAGATGGTTCAGCTGATAAGGCACTTCCTGTGCAAGCCTGAGATCTGAGTTCAGATCTCCCAGACCAAACGAAAAGCAGGCATGGCAGCAGGGGCCTGTAATCTCAGCAGAGTTGTAGGAGCTAATTGACCACAGTCTAGACAACTGGTGAGCTACCAATTCACTGAGAGACTCTGGAGAGCCGTAGAGGAAGGCATCAGACTTCCGGCCTCCTTTGACTCAGGTCCTCTTTATGCCTCAGGACTCCTATGTCACACTTAGTCACCTTGTCTCCATTATGTCTTCTAGGTACTTCTTGACAAAAATAATGTGGTGGTTTAAAAGAAAACGCTCCCCAAAAAGAGACATTATTAGGATGTGTGACCTTGTTGGAATAGGTGTGGTCTTGTTGGAGGAAGTGTTCCACTGTGGAGGTGGTCTTTGAGGTCTCACATATGCTTAAGCCTTGCCCAGTGAAACAGACCACTTCCTGTTGCCTATGAGTCAAGATGTAGGATTCTCACCTACTTCTCCAGCACCATGTCTACCTGCAGGCCACCATCTCACACCATGATGATTATGGATTGAACCTCTGAAACTGTAAGGCACCTCAATGAAATGTTTTACCTTTATAAGAGTTGCTATGGTCATGGTGTCTCTTCACAGCAGCAGAAACCCTAACTATGACAATGACTGTGATATTTTTGAGGAATATCATTAAGAGATTTGTAGAATGTTCGTCAGTGGGATTTGATTGATGTTTTTATCCTGATGAGTCATGGTGTTGATGGAAAAGGAATCAAGAGGATACCAGATTTTCACCACAGTGCATCTATTTGTTTCTGCTATCATCAAGATGTCTACTCTCACTCTTTAGGTCACCCGGCTGAGGTAGCATTTGTCAGGCTTGTTCACTCTACAGATACTCTTTACTTCTTTTCCTTAATGTACTCATCAGAAAGAAGTGTCAATGAACACTCTTCCCCTAAGAAGGGGGTAGCTGTAGTCCAACTCTTTGAGGATTTTGTATCTACACATATTATAGAGAATTCATCTGGGTAGGACAGCTGCCTAGGCTTCCACATTTATTTGCTCTTTTAGTTATTACTCCTGCTGTGACAAAACACTATGACCAAAGCAACTAATAAAAGAAAGCATTTAATTGGCTTATAGTCTCAATTCGTCAGAGTCTATGATGGTAGAGCAAAGGCATGGCGGTAGAATAGCTGAGAGCTCACATCTTGATCAGCAAGGAAGAGACAGAGAAAGAGAGAGAGACATATTGGGAATGGTTTGAGTCCCTTGAAATATCAAAGCCTGCCCCCAGTGACGCATCATTCCCAATAAGACTACACCTTCTAAACCTTCCCAAACAGTTCCACCAACTGGAAACCAAGTATTTAAATAGATGAGCCTATGGAGGCCACTGTCATTCAGACCACTGTGTTTGCTTATTCAATCATTTATTTAAAACCTAGTAGATTTATTTCTATATTTCAGGCCAATATCACACTATGGATTTTGTAGTTCCTATTGTTTACTTTTGGACTTCAATAAAGACTTCCATTAGAATCATGTCCAACCCCACACAAAGTCACTGGAAGATACACAAGAGTTACTACCCAACAGACAATCATTGAGCACTGGCTGTGTACCCCCACGAGATGGCTCTCTTTAGCAGCTGGTTGTATGATTGGCCATCAACCTTTTTGATTCTTTAGGCTTTGTTTCTTCTTTTTTAGCCAAAAATCAAGCCTTTGATAGAATCAGTTTGCCAAATGATTGATTCCCAAGTCCCTTCATAGAAAACCTCTCTGATCCATTCATCTCCAGTATCTATGCAATCACTGATCTATTAGTGACATCAGAGGTCCTCCTCTGCCTGCCGCTCAGTACTTCTGTCAGCTGCCTTTGTCATCCTGCCTGGGTCCATTTCTCACTCTTCACATGCTCCTCCAGAGTACTCTCTTCCAGCATTGACCAGATCTTGCTCACCTGCATAACGCATAACTGAAAAGAAGAACCTGAGGCACAAACCCGATCCTCCTCCAGATCCATCATAGTTCACATACAGAGACGTGTTTCCACCCCCGTGTTCTCCTGCCTCCCGTGACTCCCCCATCACCCACTTCTCTTTCTGTCTTTTCTGTCTTCTTTCGGTCTCAACTTGTAAACAATCCACATCCCCTTCACCACCATCGTCAACATATTCTAGGCATTTTTTGAATACTTAAATATATGCCAAGTGCTCATGAACAATACATCATTGTGTTTCCCTTCATCATAGCATCTACCCTAAGATGCTGATTGTGGTGATATTTTATCTGTGTCCTTTAGTAAAGTTTATCTGAGGATCAGAGGAAAAAGCCAGCCACTATTTTAAACATAGAAGTCAGGCAATGGTAGCACATGCCTTTAATCCTATCACTCAGAAGTCAGGGATCTGTCTGGATTTCTGTGAGTTCAAGGCCACACTGGAAACAAAGCCAGGCATGGTGGCACATGCCTTAAATCCTAGCACCAACCATAAAGGTTCTAGAGGTCTGTACAGACAGACAGGAAGTGGCAGAGCTGAGCTGGAAGATGGAGTGATGTAGCCTGGACAGAGAGAGGAAGTGAGATGCAGAACAGAAAGGAATATAGGCGTGGGTATACAGGAAGTAGGTCTCTTTGAGACTGAAGGTCTGTGAGGAAGAGGTTGGCTTATGGCTTTTCCCATTCCTCTGATCTCCCAGCCTTTAACCCCAATTTCTGGCTCCATGTTTTTTTTTTACTAGTAAGAGCATTTAGCAATTTGTCTACAGCTGATATTAACAGAAACCTTTCTTTTCAAACCAGAAGTCAGATTCAAAGAGATAAAGGAAGTTGATCCAAGCCATATTGCCGGATAAGGGCAAAGTCAGGTAGATACCAGTAGCAAAAAACTGCAGAAGAAATTCTAGATCTTCCCACCACCTCAAAGACCATTGTCCTCTGCCCTTTGTTCATCTTCTTCTGAGGAAAATATGGAACACATCTGTTTCACTTACCTCTCCTTTTTCCATGCCACTAACACACTAGCACACGCTTCTCCTTCAAAAAAGTCAATGTTGGAGTAAAATAAAAAATAATCACATTAAATCGTCAACCCCTATAGAGGGATGGCCTGGGAGCCTGTAAGAGGACAAATAAAGCATATAAACAAAAATATGGATTATCCAGGGTCCTGGGCAGTAAGGTTTTAAGCTGAGCTGGCCCAGAAAACAAAAAGCTTAATACACACACTGGCAAATATTTCCACAAACATTATCCCCCGTGTAGCACTGTGGAAGTGTCAGGCGCGGAGGAGAGAGAATACATCTCAGGCCCCAGGTGACTGTACAATTCCAAACACCAGGGATTTGGTGCTGGCCTCTAACGGTTTGGCTTCTTTTTCCTTCTTTCTTCTTCTGATTTTTAATTTTCACAGACAAAAGAAACCATTTAGCTAGCAAAGTAAATAGTTCATGGGTTGTTTATTTTCTCTCTAGTCCTGGTCAAATTGAGTTCAAAGTAATTAGATAACCCAGGACCATCTCTGGTTGGCCCTGCTCATTCTAACTCACGCTTTTCCAGTGTAGCTGTGCAGCAAAAGGGGTTATCAGTTAAAACCAGCTTAAAGGTCCTCACAGAGGGAAATCACAGCTTCAGGAGCTAACCCCAGTGGAGTGGATCTGGTGTGGTATGAAGGCTCAAGGTTGGGGGCAGCCACTCACTCCCCCCCCCCAAGGCCTCTCCTTCTCCCCAACACTTGACTGCTCTGTCCCAGACCCAGACAACACTGCGAACTTGCTCCCAACACCTTACTCTATTTGTGGCCTTAATTGAGGGACCCAAACAAACAAATTAATCACTCTGGCCCATAAAAGTGACAGAATTCATATGGCAGCATTCTTCATTTCCTCCAATTTGTTTTCCTGAAATCCCCACAGCGATTTATTTGCTGAATATGCGAGTTTTCCCCCCTTATGAAAATTACAAATTGTTGCCAAGGTTAAGGAGTTAATATTCTCATTCAATATTTATTTTATGGGGAGACGGAGGAAGCGCAACTGTCTCTCCTCTCCTCTCCACTGCGAAGTGGGGTTTCTTAATCAAAGTGACAGGGACACTGTCCTTCGGATGATCCCCTGAATCATCGAGACTAAATATGAGCTTTATTAATCAACAGACCCTGATTAATTATTATAAAGCATGGCTTCTACAGTTCTGTACATTTTAATAATTCCTGCAGAAGGCTAACAATGTCCCAGGAGAACCAGAGTCTTTGGGGTTTGAATTTTTCTCAGCAATGTCACAATAAATAGTCAGGAGCAGCAGAGAGCTTCCTCTCATCCACTCCTCTTCAAGCCAGCCAGCCAGAGACAACCTTCTCCCCGTTTCCATCTATAATTCATCATTTGCATACAAAGTAAGGAGCCAAAATCCAGCCATTTCATCAGTTTTGAAAATACCAAGGGATGATGAGAGTGATTTATCGACAGTCATGTGATCCGGTTCGCACAATCAGGCTATTTCTGTAGAAAACAGCCCGACAAGATCAACTGATAAGAGTTACACTGCTCAAGATGGATGAGGGGCAGGCTGTCGTCCTGCCTGGGAACGCCTGTGCCTATGGACACTCTGACCTTGTTCGTGTGCCAAGCCCATCTCCAGGCCCTCTTGGCACCAGGACAGGGTTCTGTCCTAGTGAACTAGCCAGCATGAACGTGTTTTTGAGGCCTCTGAGACAACACTCTCAGTACATCACTGGACAACTGATGCTCTTCTACCCTGACTAAACTCGGGTCACACCAGGTGTGCACGTGAAGCAGAGCTGGTGACATCACGGCTTTACAAACATATGTTCTGTTCATTGACTAACAAGTTGACCTCAACGCAAGCACATCATTTTTTAAAGACTATGGGTGATATGAACTAAAAATTGAAAGTATTTACGTGTGTCATGCAATGACAACATAAAATGATAAAATGTGCATACACAAATGTATATACATCTAAATAATATATTAATAGATAACCTTTATACACACATAGAGTGAGAAAGAGACAGAGATGTTGGGTGCTCCATTGCAGAGCAAAAAGCAGAGTACTACAACACAGCCCCACATCTGCTTCCTGGGCAGCCTCTCGGAATTCCAAAAGACATCAAGAAAGAGAAGATAATCTTACATTGAAATAACTGACTTCTATCATTTGACATAAGAAGTCGAATCATTTATAAACAAAATACAGCTATATGTAATTAAAAACACAGATAATGGCGTAGAAATGGATTTCACTCCAGAGTCTGCCAGTAGATGTTTGGGGGCTGATGGACGAGATGGCTTCACCTCTCTCTGGGAACGCTAGCTCATTTATTTCTGCTCTTACATCCCTAGCCCAAGGCTTCAAGCTTCCAGTTCTTTCTGGAAGTCTTCTGTGGCTACTAGAACTCAGACCACTGTATCAGCATTCCAGAAAAATAAAAACAAAGGCTGGAAGCGGGAGAAAAAGAAACCAACACAAAAACTCAGTCCGTTGTTGCATTTTTCTCTCTCGGCACTCCAGCAGCCTCAGAAGGCTCTGCATGGCCGCCGCTAGCTCCATACAGGGTTGCCAAGGGCTCCCTTTAACTAGGCTCAGGTTATCCTGAGAGGAGAAGAGAGGGAAAACAAATATTAGGAACAAGGCAGTGGGCAGTCTCCACCCCAAATCTCACAGAAGAAAGTAACTTGGAGAGTATCTGAGATTGTAGGCTTCTTCTCACACCTATGAGGCTACGGTCATTCCAGCTGTTCCAGCCTCCTCTTCTACCACACCCCTCCTTAAGCAGGAGATAAAATGTGTAGACAGAGACACAGTGCATAGACCTAGAAGTCACCCACAGCCTTTCTCCTCCATGGTGGAGCTCACTGAGAAAATATGATGGCCTGCTATTCTTAGCCATGGCTGTGTGGATTATGTCGAAGCTTCCCCTCTCAATACAATCCTTTTGAGAATTCACTGAAATCTATGATGCTTCTGGAAAGGTGACTCTATAGAAAAGTCTGATAGAGAACCCTTGACTGGGAGCTGGAGGAATGGTTGTTAAGAGCACTTGCTGTTCTTCCAGAGGACTGAATTTCACCCCCAGCACTCACACCAGGTGACTACTCACAACCATTAGCACCAGGGGCTCCAGTGCCTCTGGCCTCCATGGGCATCTGTGCTTGCATGAATATATATATATATATACTCATAACCACACGTAAGAAAAACAACAAAATAAATCATAAAAAAATAACCCTTGGCCTGTCTGTTCCTAAAACATACAAGGGACAGACGGAATCCTGGCTGTGACACTTCCAGAGGTCAGCCCTGCTTGTCTTCCTGTATCAGGGGTTCTAACAGGGTCCATATAACACACACATCAAGCTTCCTAGAAGCCCCTAGGGCACCTTTGAGGGCAACCATTGTCAGCCTTCACACTTCCTTTCTTGCAGTTCAGCAGAAACGTCTTCAAGCTCTGGAATCCGAGGCTCCCTCACCCCCTTGCGTGTTTGCCCTGTGGAAGGTTCAAGTTCTCATCACAGATAACGAGGAAATGAGATTATGATGTTAGCTTTCTCTGGAGATAACAGCAGTCCAGGTCATAAAACTACCATATGGCAGATTTGGCAGGCTCTGCCGAGCACCATGGACTAATTATCACATAGACAGACTCTGGTTCCCATTTGCCAGCGCCTCAGGCCCCCTGTGGCAGGGCCTGGCAACCTGGCGGAGGCGAGAGGCTGTATTGTGTTTGGCAGGGACATGATGTGACCTTACTGTGGCCAGTTCTATCATCTCTCTTAACATTTCGCTCATGATTAAGCTTATCATTTCAAATAAACACAAAATGTCAGGTCTCTGGGTCTGCTTAACAGAGAGAGCCAAAATAGACCTCTGTTTGATTTAAAGGGGGTCTGGGCCAAGAGAGCGATCTGATCGGTTCCCCCATCTGACTTTTATTAGAGCCTTGGAAGAACAGGGGGAGGACAGCATCCTTGTTGTTCCAATTGGATGGCTGCCACCAGCCAAGCCCACTGTGTACAGGCCACGACTCTCCTCGAATCTCTGGCATACTGACTCAGAGCAGTGGTCCTGAGGTTGACCCTCCTGCTTGGTACCTGCGAGCCCTGGATTAAGTCATTCACAGCTTTCTTGATTCAGTACGGGAAAGGGGAACCACAACCTGGGACTATCCTTCTGAAAAAACTCCCTGATAAGATGGGCCTAAGGGTTTGTCAAAGTCTTCCTGACCAGGCCTCAAGTCAGGCCTGTCCCTCAGCAGATCTCTTGCTGTCCTTTGACACCGGACACCAGCTACGGGAACGCCCCCTCACTCCCAGCATGCCTTGGCTCTTCTGGAAGGCACCAATGGGTGGAGGGGGAAGCGCCGTGAAGACGCAACTGTCGAGAAGACGCAGTCAGCGGGGTTTTGCACCCGAGAGGCTGGATACCTACACGGTCCTTCCTTCGCCCTGTCACTGGTTCGGGATTACAGCGTGCGTAATTGAATGAGTCAGCCACAGCCGCAGATTCTAGGCAACTGTTAGGCTTAACTCGGAGCAGAAGTCAACGTCTCCGCTTTCTCGGAGCCCATTTGTTCGTGGATTTATTTAATAAACATTAAGATGCCTGGTCTGCTTCCTGTCCACTCACCAGCTCATCATTCAGACATTTCTCTCCCCACCTCCATCTTTCTCTGTCCTCAAGCCAAATGGACCTTCGCTTTGTGTTTTGAACAAGCTGCGGTCCTGGTCCTACCTCCATCCAAGTTTTGTGCTGTTCCCTAATGGAGCAAGCCTCCTCCTCGCTCCACTCAGATATCATTTCCTACTCAATGTTTACTTATTTATGTCCAAGGGGTCCTTCTCCAGAAGATAAATCAGAAACCTGTGTCACACACCTCCAAAAGCAGAAGACACAAATGGCAGAGACAGTGACCGCTAAATTCATTGTACTGGGATTTGTTACCCCCCCCCCTCTTTCTGGCTAGACACAAGCTTCATCAAAGTCGTAGGTCTAGATTGATCAATGCAATCATCACTAAGCAGCCCAGTGTCTTACACAAAGTGGCACTCAATAAGTATTTGTTTATTGATAAATTGAGCACTTACGAGTGTCGCCAGAAGGGTCCCTCCTGAGACGATGACAGAAAGGCTCCCAGCTCACAGGTAAGGTGACAATGGAGACCTGGAATGATAAATGCTATCATGCATCGGAGATGCTGCCGTGGTGCAACATAGACAGGTTTCTCTGCTTTCTACCACGTGTCTGTAACTTCCATGAACACTCCCCAGGGGAAGGCAGATGCATGCTAAGACCAAAACAAAACAAAACCAGTTTGCAACTGATGGAAGACATAAAACAGATAATTCACTGAAAACCCAAATGCTTGATTTTCAGAAATCTGGCAGAGCGATTAGGGTACTAGCAGTCCAAATAAAGGGAGATAATTGTACGGCTTTGTTCTCATCCAGGAAGGAAATTTTTAAGTCATGACAGTGATGGGGAAAGTTTTGAATAAAACCAAAGCCTTGGGCAGCTGTCCAAAAAGCAGCTTTACCCTTTGTCCCTGGAGTGTAGCAACCTTGGATAAGAGGAGCTGGGTGGAGAGATGTCACCAAGTAAGCTCGGGAAAGTCCTCATCGAGAGGACATAGAACTCACTTCCTTCACCTCTCACACCCAGTGGGACACTGCTGCAAGATGGTCCTCAAGAAAGCCAGCTACTGAGGAGTCCTGGTAAGTGCCGAGGGACGTCCCATCATCAAGAGCCCGAAGGACAGACAGTGACACAGGGGTCTCGTCATACCAGTGTGGCCAAGTGTTCCCAAGGAGCACAGATATTTATTTGCAAAGACATAAGAAACAGATCGAAAATACAGTGAGGCCAGACATGAGAAGGAGATTGAAAATCATGACCTTCAGGTGCTAGAGGGAACCACCTCCCTGCAGTGAAGGTCAGGGGGGCCCAAGGATGGCATGAGCCCTAGAAGTTTCTCTCTTTCTCTTGAAGACTTTCTTGTTGTATACTAGTTCTCTGAAGGTCATAGAACCAAGGAAAGATGGACACTGTAACCTCAATATTATTGAGACTTAACCTGGAAGTATTCAAAATGATAAAAACAAGAATTTTCAGCCATCAGTGGAAATAAAGATTGTTGGGTTAAAAAAAATATATTTGTAGAAAAAACTAGGTCTACATTTATTCAACAGGATCCTCTCTACATTGGGGTCTGCAGTAAGACAGTCACTATGAGAACTGGAGAAAGGAGCGCTAGGTTTGTGTGAGTGCCGAGAAAGGAGGTGTGAGCTGGACCATGAAATGTCAGTCTAAGATGATTGAAGGTGGAAGCGAATGAACAGCAGAGCACAGGAAAGGAGCTGTGGAGGAGCATGGGCCGAAGCAAAGTCTGAGGAGCTGAGACGGAGGACATTCCTAACTAATGGAGCAGGCTAGGAAAATCCATGCAAAGGAGAACATGTACCATTCTAAATTTAAAAGGCACTATTTCCTCCAGATCCCTGGTGTTCACCAAAGGCTGTAGGTTTTGAAAATGGAAGCTTTTCTGCAACAGGATTCTCTCTACATTGGGATCTGTGGTAATACAGTCACTATGAAAATCGCAGAAAGAGCACTGGAGAAGAAATGGTTAGACTTGACATTTAAGAAATCTGAATCATTAATCAGAGAGCGTGTAAAAAACCCATAATGGCCACACCCCCACTCCAGGTTTATGATTCCACTGGCCTGAGGCATGACCTGAGTGACTGGCATCACAGACAAGTCTGAGAACCAATAGAAGCAGGAAGAGTCAGCAAGGAAAAGTGCAGACAGGAGACAGTAGAGTCTTGGAGACAAGGCAGCCTGGAGAGACTACAGGAAGTGCTTGGTGGTGGGCATGTGTCAAAGAGGGGACATAACGGAAAAGGAAGAATTCAAAGAAATTTCCATTCATTCTTTTGTGGTCTTTGATGTTCTTTCTTCAGATAAAAACCAAAAACGGCTTTTGTCTGTGGCTTAGCTCATATCAAGGCCAGAGGACAATCTCAGTTAGCATTCATCAGGAGCCCTCCACCTTGTGTTTTGAAGCAAGATCTCTCATGAGCACAGGATCACCATTTAGGCTAGCTTAGCTGGGGAGTGAATCCCAGGGATCTACCTGCCTGTCTCTGATTCCTCCCCCTATCCCACCCACCCTGAGCTGGGATTAAAAGCATTCAATAACCCAGCTGACCTTTTAGTGGGTTCTGAGGATTGCACTGGGTCTTTGTGTTTGTGTGGAAATCCCTCTACCAGCTGAGCTATCTCCCCAGCTTCTTCCAGACTCTTCTGAACTCTTCACCAGTTTCAATTCTTACAACATCCATTTTGTTGTCTCATTGCCTAGATATTTCATTATTTGAGATTGAAGTATTTTATTTTATGCATATGAGCAGTTTGCTTACATGCATGTATATGTGCTCTGTGTGTCTGCATCCCACTGAGGTCAGGAGAATGCATAGGATCCCCTGGAACTGGAGTTATAGGTGAATGTGGTCCACCATGCCTCATCCTGTGCAGGAACAGTACTAACCTCCATGCAGTAGACTGTTTCTTAATGGGATAGCTGTGAAGCCAAGCAATTAGAGCCTACTGCAGTACAAAAGAACATTCATGGGAACCTTAGGGAAGCCAAGGGTAGGTGTGTCTGTGCTTGGCCACAGGCAGACTATTGACAGTATCAAAGAGAGTGTGATAATTGAGTTGGAGCCTTTCTTAGCCCTGAACCTACAGGCATCTTGCACTGGGTAATCTTTTGTTGAAAAGGCCGAGGTGCTGTGTACACACACCTTGAGAAAGTCAACCTCTACACCCTGGCTCCCATAACACTAGGCCTACCACTCACTTACTGCAACTCAAAATGTCACAAGACACAATTAAGGCTTACTGAGGAATTAAATTTTCTGGGGGGTGGGGTGGGGTGGAGAACATCGATTTAACTACCAAGAGTTTAAGGAGTAAGATTGGAAGGTTAAAACCTTCACATTCTGAAGGAAGGTCATGCATTTGGGCACCATGGTACAGAAGGACGTAGAATGGCCAGTGTGTCTTAGCTTCTCCATTCTCAGACCCAGGAGCCAACAGAGCAAGATTCATCAGTGTGTTGTAACTGATCTCTGTGTGACAGAGGGTATTATGCTCAGTGTCTCCAACTTTCTGCTTGAGAACTCAGGAAGACCCAGGTCCCACTTACAGATTTAGAGAAGGGCTTCTGGAATAAGAGAAACACTCAAGCAACTGCTACCAGCATGGTTTTTTTTTTTTTTTTTTTTTTTTTTTGGTTTTTTTGCTTGTTAGTTTGTGTTTCATTTGGATTTGTTTGTTGTTTTCTTTTGTTTTAGGTCAGAAAGTTTAAGTGCACCAAGTTGCTCTGTTTTGAAGTGTTGGAAGCAGCTGTGTGAAGCCAATCCCCACCACTGTAGCAGTGTTTAGAAGGAAGAGAAAGGATCCAAATGTTCATTTGAAGAGATTGATTTAGGAAGAGGCAAGCTATTATGCACATGTTAAAAATAGCAACACTCATTGTTATTTATAATATTGCAAGATGTCCAAGGTGTGAGTCTCAGCCTCATTCACATCTTCAGCTACCTATCTAACCTCTTAGACTTCCTGTCTCTTTGTTTGTGAAAGAACAGCATGTATATGCCTGTCTCCAGGGCAGTCAGCAACATCAAATGAATTAATATATAAGGAGTGTTTAAAACGGTGTGATGTGTGGTGTCTATTACACAAGACACTTGTTCATTAATGTTATGATGTGCTTTTAAAAAAAACTCAGCACAAAAATGTGTGGGGCCATCTCTCTTTGTTATACAAAATTACATAAAACTTATATTACTTAAAAAGTTATAATACCTCTCTCAAAATAGAAACAAAAATCAGTGCTGGAAAACTTGTCAGAGTTGGGCTATAGGCTACAGACTGCAAGAAGAAAGTGGTCAGCCTATTATTTTGTTCCTATATTGTTTTAAAATTAAACACAGTATACTTATATGTTTTTGTCATCTAAGATATGACAAACACATAGATAGCAATATTGTGCAAAATATATTTATTTCCTAGATCACTCTGAGGCAAATTTACGTGATATTTTTTAACAAAACAAACACATGATGAAAACTTTCTTTCTCCTCAGGTGTGAAGAGGACTGTGGCACTGAGGAAGCCTAGAAAGTGCCCAGGCCAAACTCAGCAACCCGAGCCTCATCACAGGATCAGACCACAGCCTACAAAGGAGAAGTGATCTCCAGACATTTCAGTGTAAAAGAATGCACCAAAATGGAACCCAGACCATTTAAATTGAAATAACAAAACTAAAAGGTTTCAGATTATTTGATATTTACAGTAGCTTAGTTTTAAAATAGACTTGTATTTTATTAACATGCTGAACATCTTATGTAATAAACCCAATCCATTGAACAATTTTTTTGACTTGTATAATTATTACACAGAAGATAATAATTATATTCATATAATATTAAATATTTATAGGTTGAACTAACAACATATTAGTTCTTTAATTTAATAAATGTTATTTTAAGATATTAAACAGGCTAAATTTGATCTATAATATATTCGTTAAAATTAGACTGCTATTTATCACTATGACACTGGTGTGGTGACTTCATGGTGACCTCTGTTTCTTTTCTTTTCTTTTTTTTTTTTTTTGGTTTTTGGAAATAGGGTTTCTCTGTGTAACTTTGGCTGTCTTGGAACTTGCTCTGTAGACCAGGCTGGCCTTGAACTCACAGAGATCTGCCTGCCTCTGCCTCCCGAGTGCTGGGATTAAAGGCGTGCACCGTCACCACTCAGCTTCTGTTTCTTTCTTTGTAAGTTGAGTAACACAGCAGCCAGCATTGAGAATGGAGTGGTGTGAACAGCTCCGGTGTGCAGCAGGGCCCAGCAGCGCATCGTGATAAGCTAATCCTGTTATCAGCATCATTTTGCATTAACCTCCCAAGGGCCATTTTCCCTACAAAGACCCCTCAAGCCCCCCATGCAGTGGAGGAAGTGGTTCGGAGTCACATTGGAAATCTGAGAAATCTGAGCGTCTTCCTCCTGGACGTCATTCCCTGAACTCCTAGAACAACCCCTACCCGCAGAGAGACACCTACTCTCTGACAATTAGCCAACTGAAAATCAAACACCTGCTCTATAACCAGCATTTTGAAACTCAGGAACTCTGACAAAGGCATTTTCCTACGTAAAAATACCCCTCTAATTTCCCGCGAAATCAAATCCCCACACTGCTTCCTATATTCCAAAAGCATTCCCAATAACTGTCCAGTGTTCTGTGATGACCCGAGACGACCAAGAAGCCATAATTCAGTGTCACTTTGTGAGAATCGGCCATTCTAAGTCGGTCAAGTCGTGCTGGAGATGTCCAGCCAAAATGTAATTAACACTGACGGGTGTTGGAATTTTAAAACCCAAATCAGGAAAACCACATAAAACTACGGTGTAATGTAAAACGTTCTCAAGAGCTGGCAGGGAAGTGGACTGCGCGACCCATGGGGTCCCTGTTCCAGCTCTAATTGCTATTATTCTCTGGGATGTGATATCTTAATCAGAAACAATAGCTTGTTTAATTGACTAATTTGGGAAGGGCTGCCACCTCTCAGAGATATTCGAACAGCACTCATAGTAGATGAGCAGTGGGGTGAAATTAAGAGGATTCTTTAGACGGTGTGGCCCAGTGGATTGTGGGATTTCTGTGCAGCGGAGGGACCTTCCTCATTTGAAGTATTTAAGATCCTCCAGATGATGGTCCTTCCCCAGAGATGGTACTCTGCAGAATGGTATCATCCTCTCTCTCTCTCTCTCTCTCTCTCTCTCTCTCTCTCTCTCTCTCTCTCTCTCTCTCTCTGTGTGTGTGTGTGTGTGTGTGTGTGTGTGTGTGTGTGTGCATGCACATGTGTTACAGTATATGCTCACCCTTGTGTGTGTGGACATGCACACTCTTGCATGTGTATGTGGAGGACAGAGAAAGACAGTGGGCATTTTCCTCTGTCACTCTGTCTTACTCCTTCCAGACAGGATCTGTCACCAAACCTGGAACTGGGCTGGCAGCCAGCAAGCCTCCGTCCCTGACAATACTGCTGTGACAGGTATCTGCCACCATTTCCTTTTCACAGGGGTGCTGGGGATTTGAACTCAGGTCTTCATGATTGTGCAGCAGGTCCACCAATGCACTGCGCCATCTCCCACAGATCCCACATCATCTTCTCTTTGTAAGATTGGATGATCTGTTTTGCAAAACTAAAAATGTTTATTACTATATTTCATGTATATAGTGTCTCAGAGAACCTTCCAAAGAACATTCACTTATATATCTTTATGTCTGGAGTGATAACCACCACAAAATAGATTTTATTGTCATCTGAAATGTTCAGACCTGGTCGCTAAGGCAGAGTTGATCTATTTTCCACAATTCACCAACACACAGCAAAAAATCCAATCCATGGTATGAGAAGGCCTGCCTCTTGAAAACAATATCCCTAGGGGACTCAAATGTCCCCACACATCTGTTAGTAATATTCTAAGTAAACAAAACAGCATATCCATTTTTATTCAGGCCTGAGGTTGGCTTGGAATCCTGTGACAGTGGGAAAATCTCTTCCCTTGAAAATGTTTTATAAGACAGATTTGTTGTACATTTTCTTAAGGTGAAGCTGGCTGGCCAGTGAGTCTGGAGATTCAACTGTCTCTGTCTCCTTGGCCCTGAGATTACAGGGCCTTTACCTCACATGGGCTTTTATGTGGGCACTTGGAACTGAACTTGGAAACTCGGGTTTGCACAATAACCATTTTACTGGCTGACCTCTCTCCCCAGCCCACTTGCCCCTTCTCTTTCTTCTTGAGTAGTAGAGTGGTTTAAAAAGCCATTACAAGTGCTTCAGGCCCTGCTGTTCCCAGTGGGTTCTCTGTGCCCTTCACACAGCTTTGCAGACAACTTCATCACACTCTTCAAAACTGTGCAATTTGGACGACTCCGACGACCAACCACAGACTTAAACCTAGGTCCAGATGACTTAAAATCAAAAGCACTTGTTTTTGTTTTGTTTTATTTGAGACAGAATTTCCAGCCCAGGCTGGACTAGAACTCCCTATAAAGTCCAAGATGGTCTCTTGCCTTAGCTTCCTGAGAACTGGACTTACATGCATGTGTCACTGATGTCTGGTTGCCAAAATAATTTTCCTCCAACTACAGGGCTCCCAGGTCACTCGCGAGCACAGCTGTGGGCAAGAAGTGTCACTGCAGACTCCATTTAAAGGGAAAAACATTTAAAAGTAAATAAATGGTAGTATCTTTGAGCTGTTGGGAGGGAGTTTGGTGTGTAAATCCAGGGTATTAGTGCTACATCATTGTTGCCTGCCAGGGAAATCCCTGTTGACATAAGATGACTACTGGATACAACCGTTTCCGCTGGAGAAAATCTTTAGGAAACAGATTCTATCCCCAAAGTTCACTCTGAGTGAAAGGTACAGGCTTACTGAATGCTGAAGGTGTCAGGGGATTAACCAGTGCAGAGAGGAACCTGGGAGGATGATTAACACATCAAGAACAGAACACTATCTTCTGCAACATGGGGTCAAGGACATCATCAATTGCATGAGTGAAACTGTTGAAATTGCTTTGGGAATATGCTTGGTATTGTTTTCAAAAGACATTACGGTGTGCATACGTGCCTGTGTGCTTGTATGCATGCGTGCGTGCGTGCGTGCGTGCGTGCGTGTGTGTGTGTGTGTGTGTGTGTGTGTGTTGTAAATTCATGAGTTAGTGGGATGTGCATGCAGAGGCCAGAGCAGGACATCAGGTGTCTCCCTCTATCACTCTCCTCTTTACTGCTTTGAGGCAGGATCTCTCACCAAGTTCTAAGCTCCACTGCTTGGCCAGAGAGCTCTGGTGGTCAGTCTGTTCCAACAGATTGGGATACACAGTGTCCACCCACACAGTATTGTTGGGGTTATAGGCATGTTCACCTATCTTTTCCCGTGGGTTCTAGGGATTCAAACTCAGGTCCCCATGCTTGCAGAGAAAGTAATATTTCCCCCTGAGCCACCTCTCTACTCTCTATGACATTATTTTTAATTCTAATAGTAATCTTGTTTCATTGATTTTATTTGTGTAGTATATGTGTTAGGGCATCTATTGGGCATTTCTAAGTTTTATGTTATTTTACTACAAAACTCTTGCTACTACTAACATGGTAAAAACCACTTCAATGAACAATTCGTATATACCAAGCCTACTAATTTATTTAGATACATTTTCTCAATGTACATATTTTACTCCGATCTGTATTTATTATGACATTATAGGCAAATCATTTTATCTATTAGATGTGTGAGTCACCTTTCCATTTCTATAACAAAATGCCTGAGACAAACAAATTGATGAGATGGGAAGATTTATTTCAGCTCATGCTCAGAAAATTCAGCCCATTGCCCTTTGGCCCCGTGGTGCTGCCATGTGTTGGAGTCCATGGCAGAACAAAGCTGCTCACCTCAGGGTTACACAGAAAGGGATAGGAAGAAGCCAGCATCCCAGATCCCCTCCAATGACCTTAACAGCCATTAGGCCCAACCTTTAAAGAGTATGGACACCTTCCAGTCGTGCCCCAGCCTGCCAATCAAGCCTTGTGCACGTGATCCTTTGTAGGGTATTTAAGATCTAAAGCATAGCATGGTAAGAAAGTAGGGGCCCAGTCTGTTTGCTTTTCTTGCACAAAGGCAGACAGCAAAGACACAATGGAACAAAGACATGATGGGTACACCATGGACCCAGCACTCTTAAATTCAGAAACACAAAGCAGATACAAACAGACTGGAGAGGTGCACAGGATGGATGGATCCAGCCAGCGAAAATAAAGAAACAGAACAGATGCCCCACCTACAGGGCCAGGTGTTGTGTGGCTCCAGCTGCCCCTTCACTTCCACGAAGAACAGAGATCTGGTGGAGTCTTGTCTTCTGTGTTTTTAGAAGTGGGAATCTTGGATTTTATATGGAATCTAGATTTTGCATGCAGATGGTTAAGTCTGTAAATGCAGCTGCAGCACTCACGCTCAGCTTGTTAGCTCTGGGGCTGTGGTTTCTCCCCGAAGTCTTTACATAAAGACAAGGAGGCTCATTCCACAGTTCTAAGACTAGATGCTGGGAGCTCTAGCTCACAAGGCTCCTTAGTGAACCATAGTGTGGTGACAGCATCCTCATAGGACCATCCTGACTGTGAGTCCCCTAGCCTGGGAAACCCTAGTCTTAGCCAGGTAGGGACAGTTGGTCACTGGTCTCTTCTGGCATGTGTAAAAGCTGTGGGTCACAGCACCTGACCTTCAGCACATGTCCTTTCAGGGGAATTCTGTCTCCTTTCCAGGTGCTGACGTGCTAGAGCTTTGGGTGTCTCCACGTCAACAACCAGACTGCCTAAGGTGCCAGGATGTGAGACTCCCTAAGGCAGCTCTCTCCCCACCCCCACCCCAAGCCAGTTTTCTAGAACTCTCGGAAAGAAGGCAAAGGCACCAACAAGCAATGACATCCCCAGGACAGATTCTGGCCGTTATTTGTCAGCGAATCCTAATTCGAATCCAGATGGGAGCCGGCCATTATCTGGGACTCACACAGTCCCAGGTACACAGCTAATGAGCAAGTTGCCAGCTCCATCTTTCTCAAGAGCCCTTGGAGACTTAACCGCGCCATTTCATAAAATATGCAGATGATAGTGCAGGGAGAAGAGCAAAGGCTTTGAAAATGATTCACACAACCTAAAAATGATGTTGAAAAGGGAGGAATTAAATATTCACAAAGTGAGAGAAATTAAGGCATATTAACTGTTAGAATGTGGAAATGAAATGACTAACGGGCATGGCGTTGATGAGTACGGCATGATTACAGATCTGTCAAAAGTTGCCAATTCTGACTCTGTGGGATGCGGAGGTGCTAGTCGGCTGGTAAGGGCAAAAAATTAGGTATGGGACAAGCCGCACGGTACTGACAGATCAGAGTCAAAGGGAGGAAGACAGTAGTGATTAACACCGGGCTCTGTTCAGTGAGGAGCTTGAACTCTGAAATCACAAAATGAATGCTAATTACCAGCACGGAACAGACTAGGAGTTGACTGGACCCTCAAAGCGGAATGTGGCTATTAAGTTCCTAATGAGGAAGGCCAAAGAAAGCCTAAAGGCTGGAGAAGCTAAATTCGGTGAGGTCATTGCAATTCTCTGTACGCAGAAGCAGGGGATGGAAAGCCAAACTGTGGCCCATCCAAACTGGAATTAGCAGTAATTATTATATAATATGTAGTGATGGGATTTAAATGGCTTACACATTTTCTCTGCTGAGATCATTTAGACGTGATTCATACAAATGATTAAATTAATAGATCTTCCTTTTTTCAGACTGCCAGGCAGCTTAAACTAGATTTTTCAACAGAGATGGATCCTAGCAAAACCACATGAATAGAGAGATTTGGGGAGATTCCAGCAGAATCTGGAGTCTTCAGAATAAGAGATTTCCCAGTAGATGTAGACTCAAGTCCTACCCTTTTGTCTTTTATCGACTGTTTTATTCTCTTACTTTTAAATGTGGGGTATTCTAAAGGGGAGTTTACATAATGGATCAACAAATACCTCCAAAATAGACAAGAAAGCCAAACTTAAAAAAAAAAAGCATAATGAGTTGTTTTCCTCACCCCATAAAGGAGGAGGAGGAGGAGAAGGAGGGGGAGGAGGAAGAGGAGGAGAAGATGAAGAAGAAGAAGAAGAAGAAGAAGAAGAAGAAGAAGAAGAAGAAGAAGAAGAAAAGGAGGAGGAGGAAGGAAAGAAGGAAGGAAGGGAAGGAAGGAAGGAAAAGAAAGGAAGGAAGGAAGGAAGGAAGGAAGGAAAGAAAGAAAGAAAGAAAGAAAGAAAGAAAGAAAGAAAGAAAGAAAGAAAGAAAGAAAGAAAGAAGAGGAAGAAAGAAGTCCATATGCATAAAAATATCCTCTATGTCATAATCGAGAGGAGATGTTGAAAAGTTTAAATTTTAGTGGCAATGAAAACCTTTTGAAAGCTGGCCAGTGTGGTGGGGGGCTTCCAACCAGAAATGAAGAGAGAAGGGAGGAAGTCTCTGAGCCAGGCAGAGGACTAGTGCCATCCTTGTAAACAGTCCCTCCATCTACTTCTGCAAAAGCATCCACTGTGTCTGGGTGTGAGAACATTTGTTTTCTTTCTCCAGCAGTAGAAGGAGACAGTTCTTAGGTACAAGAGGAACCACCCGAGACCCAGTGCATGCTCCAAGTGGAGACTTCTGATTTCCTCAGCCACACGGCCAGAAGAAAAACACATCACGAGACTAAGGCATGTAACAATTAACACCACCTTGGTAGCTCCTTGGCTTCTTGGAATGAAAATATTAATCATCCACTTTTAGATGATGGATCAACAAACATTCAGAGAGGAGCCAAAGAACAGAAAGAAGCTTCTAGGGTATGGGGTTGAGGGTGGCATTGTGGTTAAAGCTGTGTTGGGGTGTAGACATCTTAGCATGGTGAAAGGCTTAAGATGGCCTAGATAAACAGCTTTTGGGAACACAGACACCCTCTTTGAAGGATTAGTAGAAGATTGTGTTGGTTAATCCTGACTACCAATTTGACTGGATTGGAAACACCTAGGAGATTGATGAAGTACACTTCTAGGTGTACTTAATTATTATGTGAGGATAATTCCAGAGATGATTAAGTAAGGGGAATGCCAATCTTGGGTATGGGTGGCACCATTCCCTAGGCTTGTGGATCTATGTGAAAAGAAGATGGAAAAATTTTAAGAATCAGAGGTGATGGATGACTTCAAGGAAGCAGAATTTCTTGTTTTGTTTTGTTTTGTTTTGTTTAACACAATAGGGTTTGTGTACATTGAACTCATTACAGCTTTCATTTCTTAGGATTGCAAGAGCCAGAGGTCAGGGAAGACCAGAGAAAAACAGTATCTTGTTGTGAAATAATCTTTTTGTACACTGCGAGGATGTGTCACTTCCAAGGCACCTTCTGATTGGTTTAATAAAGAGCTGAACTGCCAATAGCTAGGCAGAAGAGGCTAGGCAGGACTTTCTGAAACAGATAGGAATTCTGGGAAGAAAAGAGGTGGGATTCACTAGCAAGACTCAGAGGTAGTCAGATGTACAGTATGGAGGAGAGGTAACAAGCCACGTGGCAGAACATAGATTAATATAAGTGAGTTAATTTAAGTTATAAGAGTTATATAACTATAACTATATATATATATATACATATACATATATAGTTATATAAACCTAAGTTAAGGCCAAGCTTTCATTATTAATAAAGAAATCTGTGTCATTATTTGGGAGTTGGTGGTCCAAAGTAAGACTGTTACAGTATCTTCTGAATATAACAGGACTGTTCCATTCATGAGTTTATAGCAGTTAAATCTGCCTGCACAAAACCAAGCTGGTCAACACTCTAACAGGGAAGAGGGACGAATTTGTTAGCCATCACCTATAACAAAGGAGAAATGGACAGTTGATGGCTTCTGGGGGAGAGGGTGTCAGCTTTATTTAAGGGTATAACTCCTGGAAGGTCTGCTGGATGAGCCCACACTTAGGAGTATATGAACAGCACAAAAATGGAGCCAATGGGGTTTTTTAAAAAAAAAAAAAAAAAAAAAAAGAGAAAGGAGAAGACACAAGGTTGTAGGGGAGGGGATTTGGGAGGAGTTGGGAAAGAGATGGGATGAATATTATCAAAACACATCGTATGAAATTCTCAAAGAATTAACAATTTTTAAAGTTGAACATGTCAGTCGCTAGTCTACTTTGAATTTTATATTTCTGTGACGTATACCTTCATGGCAGTTGCCACAGTTCTTAGTCAATTATTGTGTCTATCATAGCAGCTGACCTTCACAATGCATTTCACTCTTTAGGGTGACAGACCTCAAATTCTCAAGGCCAAGCACACAGCACATACCCAACAAACACGTGTTGAAAGAGTCCAGTGCTGAAGGAAGCTGCATGAAGTGTCTGCCTCGGCCAGAATTCTTCCTAGTGAACTTTCTCTATCATTTCACTCAACAAAGAACTTTTTCCTGCTGACATTCACTCCCATTGGCAATAACCAAACATGATTACATCATGAGCACCCGGGGGAAGGGAGAGTTGAATGTATGTCCTCTGAGAGTCACCTGACAGTGGGATCGCTGACTGACTCCTCCAGGCAAAGGGGGCCTTCGCTCTACCTCTGGCTCCCTGAACCCTATTTTATGGTCTCTTAGGTCCTTCTAAGCTTATATTAATTGCCTATGTGCATGGCTGCCTCCCTCATTGAGCTCCCCAGGGCAAGGACTTAGCTAGCTGGTATTGACATCCCTTCGTCATCCAGCACAGAGCCTGAGCACCCTAGATACTTAGTAAATGGCTGTTGATAAACAATTTCATTCAGTAGTGACTTAGTAATTGAATATCTACAGGGATCAGTAAGTTAGTGAGTTAATAATAAAATCAGGGAAAGCAAATATCAAAACAGCTGTTCCTATACTATTTCTTAAACCATGGTGCCCATGCCACTGGTGTTACTCAAGGTGACTTTAAGGAATACAGAAACTAATATCGTTTTACTCATTCATGTATTGTTTGTTCGCTTGCTTGCTTTGAGACAGGTCTACTTACATAGCTCAGCCTTGCCTTGCACTTGCTATTTAGCCAAAACTGGACTTGAACTCTCGATCCTCCTGCCTCAGCCTCCACACCTGGCATCAACTAATTTTTAAATGTTATTCACAGAGTAATAAAGGAATAGATGTTAGGAAAACTTAATTTGTGTAAACAATCCTTTATATCATTGATAGAGCAAATTGGAGTGCTTTAGTTTCAATAACAATAATGTGTAAATATTATTAGAAGTAGGATTATAGATGTTTGGATATGGACAAACAATTGGGAAACTAGTATAGAACTGAGTGAATTTGAGGACTATAGGTATAAAATGAACAAGGGATGTCCCCTCACTAAGGTTTCACGAACATTTGCCATGCTCTAGTTAAATACTGTCCAGTGTTAAGGACCCAACAAGCAAAACTGTATCTCATTTTACAGGTTAGGGACTGAAAACAGCCCAGGGGAAATCCTTGTCCAATGATGTCGCTCCACAGAGCGCGAACCGTGATGGAAACCTGAGAAGAGCTGATGGTCTCAATCACAGCTCTACTCAGGCTCCATAGCTGATGGGCCCATGGGACACCAGAAAGGGGTGAGGGGACTTTCTGGCAGGTTCTTGAATATGGCACTAGCCCATTGATTCACTTCCTTCATTTCTTCAGCAAAAGTGTCCATTGGAGGGAGCATCCTTCCCATGTGTCGCCTGTGGCTCATGTCCCATCTTCCTCCACTGTGATGAGGGTGGGGAAGTTGTGTCTCAGTTTCCCTCCAAGGACAGTCAGTGAATCCAGTTGCTCCCAGGTGACCCAACCCACCACAAACTATTTGGGACACCCATGTAGTGGCAACACCATGTAAGAAGCACCATACAGTGAGTTCACCCACTTGTACCTTGCACACTCAGGTGACCCAGGGATCCCTACCATTGAGCTAACATTTGCCATTCTAAAGACAATTTTGAGACAGCCTAACATTAAATTGCTCAGTATGGCCTTGGACCAGGGCCAGCCTTGAACCCTTCCTCTACACCTGCACATGCATATATGGCTATCTACCCGCACACATGCTCTCACACATGTGAACACTCATACATATGTGCACTCAGTCCCCCCCACCACACACAACATCTATGGGATGCCCTATGACAGGCGCTGCTCCCCATTACCCTGGCAGAAACAAAGATACTCTGCTCCCCAGTTCTTGATACTGACTAGGCCAAAGCCTGCAAACTGGCTTTGTGCTTAGCATGGATGTGGAAAATCCAACTCTTCATGACAGAGCTTTCTAGAAGCTAGAGAAGCAGCAAGCTGTCCCTCCAGCCTTTGGAACCTGCAAAGTAAGCAGGATGAGAAGAAACTGGAGTTGAGAACTCACAAGCTATTAGCAAGTAATTCTCCCCCAATCTCTCCCACCTCATCTTCCTGAGAGCCACATATGTGACCCTGTGGCACTCTACTGCAGGGTTCAGATGGGGTACAGGGAGCTCCACAGTCAGGCTGAGGGCTCAGCTGAAACCATACAGGTGTCCAGCACCTATGATCCTGTTACAAGCCTCCATATAAAGGCATTGCACAAAGCTAGGTCCATAGTACTGTCCTGCAAACTCAGATGTGACACTTTATCTTCCGAATGTCCCCTTTACAATCACCCTGTTGGTGTAGCTACCCAAACTCTTCTTTTAAAAGGCCTTTTGTATTTATTCATTTATTTGGTGGGTGTGTGTGTGTGTGTGTGTGTGTGTGTGTGTGTGTGTGTGTGCATGTATAGGCTTGTGTGTGTGTATGGGCACACATGGGCCACAGTGTACATATGGAAGTCAGAGGACCACCCCTAGGAATGACTTCTCTCCTTCCACCACGTGTGGTCCAGGGATTGAACTCAGCTCATCAGTATTGGGAGCAAGCATCTTTACCGTACTGAGCCATCTTGCAAGTCCATCCCTATTTTGTCCAGGTAAGAACACAGAAGCCTACATGGATAGAGCACTCAGTGTCTCTAGACTCCGGGCTAACATGCATGGTTCCTTGATCTTCTGATATCATTTACTTGTTTGCTTGATCTTATACTCATTCAAATTGTAGCCATCCTTTAAACAGAGGCCCCGAAGCACAGAAATAAAGTTTGCTTGGATCAGTTATCACTGTGGTTTTCCCCATCATGTTGAGCTCATGGACTCTGGACTGACAGCTGGGGAGCCTGCATGGGACTCCACAAAGCCCTCTGAATGTGGGTGACAGTAGTGTGGCTTGATGTATTTGTGGGTCCCCTGGCAATGAGACCAGGACTTATCCCAGGTACACAAACTGGCTTTTTAGAGCCCATTCCCTAAGGTGCAATGCCACATTCAGCCATGATGCAGTGGGGAGGGGCTTGGTCCTGCCCCAACTTGGTGTGCCAGCCTGTGTTGACTACCCAAGGGAGGCCTTACCCCCTATGAGGAGGGGATGGGAGTAGGATGGGGGTGGGATGGGGGGGATGGGGGGGAGTGGAAGAAAGGGAGGTAGGGGGGACAGGGATTAGTATGTAAAATGGAAAAAAATTAAATAAAAAATATAAAAAAGAATGGAAATCAGAAAAAAAGAAAGAAAGAAAGAAAAGAAATAAAGTTTGCTAAGGAAATGAATACTTATTTAGAATGAGAAATTGAGTCATGCCAAATGACTGATTTTAAAAAACTAACAAATCACAAACATCACAAAATCCAGAAAAATAACCTCTGATTTTATGAATTGTCTGACACCTCTAAAATATTTTTTGTTTCTTACTCTTGGATCACCTCTTAATTACAAGAATTTATTTTTAAAATGACTTCTTCAGAAAAATAGAAAATGTTTAGTCTTTCTCCTACTGTGAGTGATCAAAATTTCTAAAAATTATTGACAATTTACAAATATTCCTATGACATTCAAAACACATTATTGATCTCAGCATTTGCTTTTTAGAATATTTGTAGGATTTGGGGAAGACTCAACTTTCATGCATGAGCTGTAGGATTTGGGGTCAATGTCAAGCCTTAACCATTCTTTGAATTAAGGCTCCCAGCTGGCCACTTGTCGCTAACACACTTAATAATATATTATGTTTTATGTTATCTTTAGGTATTTTATTACAAAATTCAGTGTCAAATCAGCAAGATATTCAAATAGTAGAATTGTGACCCTTAAAATCTTTCCCATAAAAAGAAAAATAATACATGACATATTTATAATTTAATATGCAGCATTAATGAGAATGCTCTTGAGTGTTAATACCCAGTTACCCCAGGTGCTGAAGAGAATCAAGTCTTCCTCTTCCTCCTCAGGGCCAGGCAAACTTCCAGATTCTTTTGGTTCCAGCCAGTTTTCCTCTAATGGCCATCAGGCATCTCAGGTTATATTCATTTTGTGGTGCTGACATTCACCCTGAGCTTGCCCACCATAGCAATGGTTCATCTGCACAGTGGGTGTAGCATCTCCCCAGACATCACTCCTATACCAAGATGCTAACAGGATCTTAACCATAAGTGCCAATGACAGAGGACCACATCAATTCATCATATTAACCCCCATCTAAACTCACCCTGGACTCACCTTTCCTATAACCAGATTTCAGAATGCCAATAGTCATTCAAATGGCACATAATTCCAAAGGAAGGATGAAGGGTGATGGAGAGGGAGTTGAAGCCCTTGGAGACAACATCGTAACCAATTGTACTTAAAACATTTCTCTTTGCAGATGTTATCTAGGCAGATAACCATGACAACACACTGGCGGAATCCCTCCCAGGGCCTTTGTTATGGTTTAACTCTGTAGTATCCACACAGGCTCATGCATTGGAGCTTTTGACACACAGCTGGTGATGCTGTTTGTTAGAGGAGATTGTGGCCCAGCTGAAGCAAGCCGGTCACTTGACCCCGGCCTCACTTCTGCCCTTTCTCTGCTTTCTGACTTGAGATGTACGAAACAGCCACGTCATGCTCCCACTGCCACACATGGCCTTCTCCACCATGATGGACTTTGCCCTCTCAAACCGTGAGCATATGTCTTCCCATCCCTAAGCTGCTTCTCATCAGGTATTTGATACTTTACCTTCTGAAGCTCAGGTACGCTTGGCTGCAGGGTCCGGCAGTGCAGCCAGAAACCAAATCTGGAAATTCTCATTCTATTCACTCTGCCTGCAGACCCTATGCTCTAAGAAGCATCCACAGAGCCTGGGGACACCTTCTTGCTCTATATTAGCCACAATTAATAATCAGAAGCAGAGTCACAGCCACTTAACGTATATCAACCACTCTTCTGGGAGAGGGCTGTCATCCTCTGGTTTGCTTTTCCCGAGATAGGAAAATTGATAGGTCACCAGTGTCTGTGAATAGCATTCAGAAGGTACCATATTTATTTTAGCTACAGCTTCAAGTCAGTGGCTATCTGCGCTAGGAAGAGCTTCACTCTATAAAACACATTTGGTCTTCGTTTTTCAAATGCTCCTGAAGGAAGCATATAGTAATCTATTTAGCTTTGCATTGCATGGAGATGCTTACTCCCTCCACAGACCCGCACGTTATTTTATTATCAAATTCATGTCCTTTTTATACCCCTGCGTGTCTGCCCTTCTTTTCAGTTAAAAATACCTGAGGCTATGAGACTGCCCTGTTTACCATCAAATTCATGAGTCACACCCGCAAGTCATTAAATAAAATAGAAATACTGTTCCCTGGGGCCCTGGTGAGGACCCCTCTGCCAAGCCCATATTCTCTTAGGTTTTGGAGATGAACCATTCTGAACATGCTTTTAGTTTCTATTAAGGCTCATTCTAACATGAGCTCTAGATTCCATCTTCTCCTTTGTCTCCTACTGGAATCGATCCCTTGAATTTTTTTTCTTGACTGTCCAGTTTTAAAGGCTATATTTCAAAATCTGATTATTTTTCCAGAACTGAATCTGTCTTCACTTTTCCCACACTCCCTGAAGTAGTGTTATTCAAAATACTGATTTGACATCTTAAATATTCCTAAACTCACTGCCCTTCCCTTCTCCCAAGGTGATCTCGGGATAGAAAATGAAATGGGAACGCAGTCCTCTGAAGATACAGTGGTTAGTGACATCTGAGTCATAACCCAGGGGGCGTTTAAGTTGCTTGGTACTATAATGGAGGGAGCACAGTTCCCAAAAGCTGGTTTGTGGGAAACATTAGCCCATCCTTTCATACAGATAGCAGCATTGCCACAAGATGGTCTCAGATCTGGTGAGTCCTTCCCATCAGAATATTTAGAAAACACATCGTTTAAATGGTCTCTGTTGGGTTTTCACAATATTTTTTAACAACCTAGAAGTTCTTCTCTAAAACAAACATTTCTTTTCATCCAGTTCCCTATTGCATGTGGTCATAAACTTTTGGGTAATGGTGCTGTGGTTTTAAATTTTAAGTGTCAACTTGACACAATCTAGAATGATCTGGAAAGGGAGTCTCTATGAGGGATTGTATAGATCAGTTTGGCCAGTGGGCATGTCTGTGGAGGATGGTATTGATATATTAATTGAGGTGAGAGGACCCAGCCCACTGTGGGTGATGCCATTTCCCAGGAGGGAGATTCTGAACTGCCGAAGAGTAAGGAACCTGAGCTAAGCACTAGGTGTCTTCGTCCGCTGACCTCTGCTCTTGAGTGTGGACGTCATGTGACCAGCTGCTTCAAGGCCCTCCTACCTTGACCTCCCCCCTGCGATGCTATGACAGACTGTAACCTGGACTTGTGTGTCAGACAAGTCCTTTCTCCCTTAAGCTGTTTTGTCGGGATGTTTTATCACAGCAACAGGAAAAGACAGCTAAAGTGGGTGCTGGCATAAAGTTACTCCAATTTTAGTAATATATCATGCCCTAAGCAGATAAGGTTTGTAGAGTTATGCCGCCTCTTAGTGCAGAAGGAGGTGCGTCTTGCTATACTTAAGACCAGGCTGCTTTTGGGCTGGTGTTGAAAGGATGGACTGGGGCAAACTGGGTTGGGGCAGGAAGAAAGAATCTCCAGGAACAGAAACTGAATCTACAGGAGGGATCCTATTGGCTCAATAAAACAGAATATCTGGAGCTGCAAGGGGAGAGAATGAAGAGGGGCGGGGGTGAGTAGAAGCAGAAGATGGACAGGGACCCACTCTCTGGAGGCCTGGAAGCTGGAGATGGATATGTATTTGAATTCTAGCCAGTGGGAAGCAGGTCTCACTAAACGCCCCACTTTCATGGTGAGATGAAAATGAGATCCTCGTTTACAGGACAGAAAATGGATTGTTTCCTGGTTGTGCCAAATTGAATATGGCTAGCAAATAAATGACAAAAACTCACAAAAGACCTGCAGCCGGACAGGATGAACCATGCCCATCTAGAATCCAAGTTCAACAGTCCTGGGACCAGAGTCTGCACAGCCTAAGCAAACATGGTCTCCCACGTAGATGCAGCCAAAGGACCCTCAGGGAGGCAGTGTGGCTTCAGATCCACTCTCTTTATTTCCCCTTCCTGATAGACCCACAAGAAATGACGTCTAGTCACAGTGAATGAGCAAAAAGATGTGGGACTCCCTTCTCAGCACAAGTGTTTTCTCAGAATTATATAAATAATTCCACCTTACCCCAGTCAGACTGTCGGGAATTTGTCACTTACTTAACAGGCTAGAGCCGGCTTTGTGTTCTTCTGGAAGAAGGCTTTTACAATTCCAAGTTGAAGTCTTCGGAGCTAGGGGTCAAGATTTGAGACCAAGTATCATGCCCCTGGACTGGGAATGCTACTATGGTGTATGACTGAGGGAAGGAGAGCATCACTAGCCACTAGCTAATTCTTTGGAGGAAGAATGTCTGTTTGGAGCTGTCTTGGAGGAACAGCAATGATTTGAAAGTTGTTTTATTTCCCTGAACTTTTTCTCTGATCTCCCTTAGACCTGAAAAGTAACATTTCCAGAACTGGAGACACATGCCCACAAAACTGCCTCTTCTCTTTGACTTCTTGGTCAATCCAGGCAGCCTTGTTCTTAATCTCTGCTGTCTGTCTCTGTCTCTGTCCATCTCTGTCTCTGTCACCTCTGTCTCTGTCCATCTTTGTCTGTCTCTGTCTCTGCCATCCCTGCCCCTGTCATCTGTCTCTGCCATCTCTGTCTCTGCCATCTCTGTCTCTGTCATCTGTCTCTGCCATCTCTGTCTTTGTCTGCTGTGGGATGTTCTGTATGTTAAATGTGTTGCTCTGATTGGTTAATAAATAAAACACTGATTGGCCAGTAGCCAGGCAGGAAGTATAGGTGGGACAAGGAAAGAGGAGAATTTTGGGAAGTGCAAGGCTGAGTCAGAGAGATGCTGCCAGATGCCATGATGAGAAACAGATGTTAAGATACTGGTAAGTCACGAGCCATGTGGCAATGTAGCAGGAATCTTAAAAGTTCTTATTAATAAAATCAAACCCGAGGCCAGTTATTGGGGTTAATGCTGGTAGATCAGAGAGACAGAACAAGCCACAGCTATCTCACCTTGCCGGATCCTCAGCTTGTCTTGTCTCCTCAGACTGGAAGCCTCTGAGTCCTCATCCAGAGTGGGTCTCAGCTGAACTGTGCTACTCAAAACCTAAAAGCTTAACCAGCCAAATGCTTCCAGTTTCTGGTCCTCACGCCTTATAAACCTTTCTGCTTTCTACCACCACTCCCTGGGATTAAAGGCTCGCTTTCTGGGATTAAAGGCGTGAGTCATCATGCCTGGCTGTTTCCAATGCGCCCTTGAACTCACAGAGATCCAGAGGGATTTCTCTCTCTGGAATGCTAGGATTAAAGGCGTGTGCTAACATTTTCTAGCCTAAGTATCTTGTGGCTTTTCTGTTCTCTGACCCCAGATAAGTTTATTAAGGTATACAATATTTTGGGGAACACAATACCACCACATGGCAACTTATAGATTAATAGAAATGGGTTAATTTAAGATATAATTTAATTTAAGATAATAAGATATAAGAACTAGATAACAAGAAGCCTGCCACAGCCATACAGTTTATAAGTAAAATAAGTCTCTGTGTGTTTACTTGGTTGGGTCTGAGTGGCTGCAGGACTGGTGGGTGAGAAAGACTTGTCCTAACCTTGGGCCAGGCAGGACCAGGAAAACTCTAGCTACATCTGTCCATCTCTGTCTCTGTCTGTCTGTCTTCTGATGTCTGTCACTTCTCCAGCCCTTCAAATCAATCTCCCCTTTCTTTCCCTTTCAAGAGGAGTAATTATTATAGATGCCCCACAGGTGCATGCTGGGTAAGGTGGGTTTTGGACCGTCATCATTGCTGGTCCTCTCTGCCTCCCTAAATCAGGGTGTAATGGTTTAAATGAGAACTGTGCCCCATAGGCTCAGGTATTTGAACAGTTGTTCCCCAGTTGGTGGCTCTGTTTGAGGAGGTTAAGAGGTATGGCCTTACTGGAGGAAGTATGTCACGAGGAGTGAGCTTTGAGTGTTTATGGCTTCACTCAACTTCCATGTCACTCTCTCCGCTTTGTGTTTATGATTAGAGATGGGATTTCTCAACCTCCTGATCTAGCTGCCTGCTGCAAGACCTCCCCCACCAATATGGACTCTTCCCCTAGATCAAAAGCCAAAATAAACTCACAAGTCGCTTCTGGTCATGGCATTTTATCACAGCAGCAAGTAACTAATAAACAGTTATTTCCTAAGAGTAACAAAATAAGCCTTCCTAAGATGGGGAGTTTTAGTTTTAGTATTTGATTTGTGTGTGTGTGTGTGTATGTGTGTGTGTGTATGTGTATGTGTCTTTGTGTGTGTGTCTGTGTTGTAGGTGTGTGGGTATATGTTTGGTGTAGGTGTGAGGGTGTGTTTGGTGTAGGTGTGAGGGTGTGTTTGGTGTAGATATGAGGGTGTGTTTGGTGTAGGTATGAGGGTGTGTGTTTGGTGTAGATGTGAGTGTGTGTGTGTTTGGTGTAGATATGAGGGTGTGTTTGGTGTAGATGTGAGGGTTTGTTTGGTATAGGTGTGAGTGTGTGTGTTTGGTGTAGACGTGAGGGTGTCTGTACATGTGAGCATGGGGATGTGCATACCCAGAGGCGGATATTTGCTGTCCTGCTCTGTCACTGAACCCAGAGCTAGGCTGGCAACCAGCAAGCCCTGGTGACGCTCGCATCTCCGCCCCCACTCCCACTGCCAGCTCTGGGTTCCAAGCACACAGGGCCACAAAGGGTCACACAGGGCCACACAGGGCTTTTTATATGGCTGCTGAGAATTTGAACTAAGGTTCTTACGTTTATGCAGCAAGCAGACTGGCCCACTGAGCCATCCCCCCAAACGGTATTTTAAATGTTCATGTCTTCATTTTGATGAGTTGGAGAGCGTGTGGAAGCAGCAGAGATCCTCTTGCTTGGAGCGGCCTCTCTAGTTTCCAGCCTCAGACTCACTAGTGATTAGAAGCAAGTTTCTAATCTCCGGGTTCTTTTCTCACTTACACAATGAATGATAATATCAATTCTTACCTCATAAAAATGCTAATATGTGTAAATGCCTAGACCATTGCCTGGCACACGAGAGTCATCAGTTACTGCTGGCTGCTAGAATTAGCTGCTCTTTCAATGACCATTTAAGGGAAATAAGTACAAAATTTGATCCTCTCCCTCAGGACAAATTTAAGTCCCATTTTTAACCCCTCTTTCCAGGACAACTACTAAATCCGTGTTTATAAGTTTATTTTGTGCACGTGTGTGTGTGTGTGTGTGTGTGTGTGTGTATCCTGCTGTATGTGTGTCTGTGTATGGATGTACTGCTGTATGTGTATGTCATGTGTGTGTTTGTGTCTGTGTGTGTCCATGTGTGTATGTATATGTGTGTCCTGCTATGTGTGTGTCCATGTGTGTGAGTATGTGCATCCACGTGTGTGACATTGTGTGTGTTCTCATGTGTGTGTGTCGTGTGTGTGTTTGTGTCTGTGTGTGTTCTTGTGTGTTTCCATGTGTGTGACCATTTGTATATGTGTGTGTGTCCTGCTAGTTGTGTGTGTCCTCATGTGTGTGTGTGTCATGTGTATTTTGTATGTATGTGTCCATGTGTGTGAGTGTGTGCATCCATGTGTGTCACATGTTTGTGTCTGTGTGTGTGAGTGTGTGTGTGTCCATATGTGTGACCATGTGTGTATGTGTATGTGTCCTCATGTGTGTGTCATGTGTGTCTTTGTGTCTGTGTGTGTCCTGGTGTGTCTGTGTGTGTGTATGTGTCTGTGTGTGTATGTGTCTGTGTGTGTGTGTCCATATGTGTGTGTGTGTCTGTGTGTGTGTCCTGGTGTGTCTGTGTGTATGTATGTGTCTGTGTGTGTGTCCGTGTGTGTGTGTGTGTGTGTGTGTGTGTGTGTGTGTGTGTCCTGCTCTGTGCCAGGCACTGCTGTAAGAGGGGAACACAGATGTGAAAGTAGTAAAAGCTCTCGTTTTTGTATAAAGAATGAAAAGGACGTAACAAGTTTAAGAAAAGACACTTGGGGTGTGATGCAACACAAAGTCCCTAATGCAGGGTCTTGTAAAGTAAAGGAGATGTTCTACTGAAGCCGTAGTTGGGTAGGGGTTCTCTGAGCAGGTGACATTTCAACTGTGCTGACACTTCAAATCTACTGTAACAAAGGAATTAGCACATCCAGAGCCAAGAGAATGTGGCACCAGACAGACAGACAAATAGAATCCATCAGGTAATTATCTGAATACTGTCTGCCTCAGTCACCTAGACCACAGTTCAGGGAACTGCACCACATGGGGAAAATCTTGCCAGCACCCTGCTTTTGTAAATAAAGTTTTATCAGAACACAACATACCCATTCATTTGCGTATCACCTAAAATGTTGTTACCTACTTCAGCAAAGTTGAGCAATTAAGACAGAAAGAGTGGACCCCCCATTAGGCTGAAGTATCCACTACCAGGCAAGGCCCTTCCAGAAAAACCTTGGCCATGCCAGCTTTATGCCATGAGGTCCTGCGGGGGGGGGGGGGTTCTTGTACAGAGAGGACCTTGTGTGTCTTCCTCTTGCCTCTGTTTCCTACAGCTCTTGTTGTTTATGACAGGCAGGCTGCTAAAACTAGCAGGTGAGGGGCTGTGTGTAGTGTAGTGGGAATTCTCTCCACCCATGACCTTGGGCTACCTGGCCTGATAGAGGCGGTGCTTCTTATCTGCCTACATGACCACTTAAAAGGGAGGAGAAAGGGGTTCTTGGTCTCTTGGGTGGCGAAAACCCGATCAGGCATCGTGAAGCAGCGTGTGATCAGTCCCCAGCTTTCCAAAGACTCTGCAGCTAGATTTACCTTATCCTGTATCAGTGAGTCCCTTTTCCCCAAAGAGCCCCTTAATAAAGGAATAGAGAGAGACCACTGAAGCTCTTGCTGCACATGAGGAACTGTATTAAAGGGTCACAGCACCAGGAAGGTTGAGAAGCACTGTTCTATATGCACTTTAATCTCCAGTGGGATGCAGCTTGCAGTTAGAGATGGTGTGTGGGTTCTCTCTGATAACAATATAGAACATGAGTTTTCCCACACAAGGAAAACTTCTGTAACATTGCAAGTCCAGGACTGGGTTCTGTCTTTGGACTTCGGCTGCTGCAGTGGCTGTTGTCTGAATGACTACCCTCCTGGGCATGAGTGCCATCAGAGGGTGGTCATTCTCACATTGCCCATCTATCAAAGGTGACAAGAAGCCTGTGAATTCTCTCTGCTATTGACAAAAACTGAACTATGCCTGCCCATGCATCACCCTTGCTCAGTTAGATTCAGTACCCAGAGCATGAACACACGCAGGTAGCCTTCGCTGATGAGGAGACAGGAGAAATCAGAATAAGAGAGGGATGAGAAGAGCCAGCGAGGCCAGTACCCACATGGGTCAACCTTTTCAATAATAAAAGAAAAATGGCATGGACGCACACTCTTGGGATGGAAAACTTATAACATTGTCACTTGGGCTTAATTGGGTATTAGATATAAGTATTCAATGGTTGTTGCGTATTTTACATCCCCCAAATCACTTGATTTGGGAGAGGGGAGAGGGGATTGGCCTAGGTTACCCTGGAACTATGTGGTTTAGGCTGGCCTTGAACACTTACTCCTCCTGCTTCAGCCTCGCAAGTACTGGGACTAAGATGTAAGCAACCATGTCTACCTCAGCACAATTTTTGACATTACAGCATAATATTTCTTATTGTATAACCAAACAACTTCAGCAAAAATTTTCCTAACAAACAAGGGCTCCTGGGTTGTGAAACAGAAACTTATCAACATATTTACACATGTATGCATAAATATACAAACACATACACATACATAAAGAATAGATACATGACACAATGTAAGTACTCTTGATTCACATTTCAGTTTTCTATTTGAGTGATCAATATCTAAAAATAGAGAAAATGTCTTTCATGGAAAAGTTTGGAGGGCTTCTTTTCATAACCCGAAGGAAGGATTTAACATTATAACTAGACCCGTTTCCTTAAGGGACAATGCCTTGGAGCAGAGAGAAGGGTGCATTCTCAGTTCCCCCACCCCAATCCCTGATACTCAGCTCTTTCTCTTCCCACATCTGTTTTTCTGCCTGGGATGTACAGGCAGCTGTGAGATCTCAACCTCTTCTATAATTTTATCCTCATGTTCATCCTCTTTCTCCAGCTCAGTCAAGTCTCTTTGCACTTTCAAATAATCTTGCCTAAAATGCATTATTTCCACAGCAATTTGCCTGACTAATCTTATGTAAAGTTCTTCTTTCTGCTGTTTTTCTCACTCACATATATAACACTTCAGACTTGGCAACATTTCCCCCAAATGCTGAAGTGAAACAAATATATGTGACCTAGAAAATACAAGGAGCCAGGCTAGAGAGAGGGCTAAGCAGTTAAGAGCACTCACTGGCTGCAAGGTGGGTTCCCTGAACCTACACAGTGGCTCATTAACTGTCTATAATGAATCTGATGAGGGAATCTGATGCTTCCTCCCAACCTTCCAAGGTATCTCACACACACAGTGCACATACATACACACAGTGTCTCCAATCTCTCTGGTAATGTTTTCAACCACAGCTATATTGAGAGATGGTTGTGAAGGAGAAGTTATATCATCATAGGAAAGCCAACTTTTTCCTTTATTTCCTGAGAGATGGTCTTATGTAGTCTAGGCTGGCCTCTAACTCACTGTGTAGCTCAGGATGATCATTAACTACTGATTTTACTGCCTCTACCTCCTGAGTGCTGGAATAACAGGAATGTTAATTTGCAAAAGAAAGTCTTTCATGAAACAAAATAGAGAATGCAGAATGGTGGCACACACTTGTAATCTCAAGACGCAGGAGACTGAGACAAGAGAAGAATCACTGTAAGTTCTAAGCCAGCCTAGACTACATGAGACCTTGTCTCAAAACAGTATATGTGTGTATGTGTGTGAATGTATATATGTATATATACATAAAATAAAAAAGCAAAATTTAACCACCAATGACAGTAAACGTGTTTTCATAGAGAAGAAGTCATTTTAAATATTGTATCTAGGTAAAGACCATCCGTCAAATGGGGTCTGTTTGGCTTATAAATCATATGTGATGTTTCCTTGCTTGCTTTCTGTTATTCCACTGAAGATTTGTTTTGTTGTTGTTGTTTTGTTTGTTTTTTAAGAAGTATCTTCATCACACTGTCACCAATGTGCAGAAGTGAATTTAGGGAACATTAGCCTACACTGGATTCATTCTGGCAACAGCATAATTCCAAAACTATTGGCAGATTCGTTCACTCACAAGAGAAGAGTCAGTGGGGCTTTACAGAAATGTTTCCTTGGAGCTATAGAAAAAAACGCACTGGAATAGTTGAAAGAGCTTCGAAGGAGGAAGAGATGGAAGTGGGCTTGCTTGAGAGGCGCCTGGAGGCTCTTCTTCCATCAGATCTTCTGTCATCCATCAGAATCACCCTGTGAGTTCTTGCATGAGCAGCTCTCCAGCCTGCATGGACCGGCACTGATGGGGCAGAGAACAACCAGGAAGCAAGGGGGATGACCTTGAACTGCACAGTGCAAGGCTGGATCCGAGACACCAAGGTGATGCTTGGATGGCTGCAGTACTGTCTTCCAGCATTTTCCAGACAGGCTTTTCAGGCCATCTCCAGAAGAGCTCATATAACGGTAAGGAAGTTCCAGCACAAGGCTCCCGTGTGCCACTGCTTTTTGTCCTTGTGTGGACAATCTTGCCCTCTTACAAGAGTGTTATCACCTGGCTGTAGAGAAGACTCCTTCAGTTATATGGGGAGGGGCCCGGTGGCTGTCCTAATGTAGTTTCTAAAGGATATCAGTGGACTGTGATGATGAAGTGTGGCGCTTCCAGACGATCTGTTTCTAGCTGAGAGGATGTTTGTCTGTTTATTGTCTTACAGTTGATGTCTCCACAAGAGAGTAACCGACCGTTAAGAAGACGAATATTTTCGGATCCTCCGTGCCCGGGTGCAGTAAACCTTTCCCTAAATGCCTTTGTGAGGAAAGAAAATGGACAATGAGTGAAGAGCAGAGAGCAGCATCTTTTGTGCTCCCGTTATACCTTCACCAATTAAACCCTTTGTTCTGATGCACATGCAATAGTTAATGATACAGGGAGATCCGACGTGCCCTTGACCCAGTTTCTTTGGGAGGAAACATCTTGCAAAGCCATGGTGCGACATCACAGGCAGGACATTGACAGTGATAAATACCCATTACTTCCTCACTGCGAGCTTCCTTCATACTGCCCTTCAGTAGCCACAGTCTCCCGCCCCTGGTAGAAGTCCAGCTTCCCTACCGTTGTGTGAACTTTTCCCGGGAGATGAACAAATGTCTGTTCACCCCAGATAGAATCTCCCCTCCCCCAAAAAAATACCAAAGAAATGATTCCATCCGAATACAGCCTGGTGAAATCAGAGGATTCAGTTTGGGTCAGTCATAGGAACATTGCGAGGGATCCCCCACAGGATCGTGGGCTGCTCAGGAATGACTACACTGCTGTAGAATGTTATCCCCTGCCCCTTTCCCAGCAACCGTTAACTTATTTACATATCCTCAGAGGGGCTGGGCTTCGTGAGTCCCTCCTCCCTGGGAACTGTTACATGTCAATCAATTGCATGTCGATCCTCATGCTGCATGACAGGACATCAGTGGCTCAGTCCTTTTCCAGTCACTTGTGGGTAATCATAGCCCTGGAAGTAAAAAGGAACAAGGACTACATCATAGCCAGAGCACAGTGTCTCCAACACCCCCACCCCTTTCTATAGAGCTAGGTAGGAGGCCTGGCTCTCAGGGATCTCCACTGCTGCCTCTGGGACAGTAGGTGTGACACCCTGTTTCTCCCACACACCCACAGATACCCTGGGGGTTATAATGGAAGTTCAGATGTTTCCCACCTTTTCAGCTCCTGAGTCTTCCAGAAGCCTCGGCATTCACATCTTCCTGGGGTGAAAAGGTTGTTTCCCACCAGGCCTGAGCTGTGTTGGGAGGATGGAGCAAGGTTTTGTTTCTATGGTGTGTGACTGACATGAAATGGTTATTGTTGAAGCTCCCCCTGCCACTAAGTTGCCCCTGGGTCATGCAATCTGAGAAAGCCAAATGTGTCGTGTGTGTGTGTGTGTGTGTGTGTGTGTGTGTGTGTGTGTGTGTGCCTGTGAGTGTTTGGCTCCTTCAGACTCAAGTCTAGTTCATACTTGAACATTCACAACACAAGGAAAACCCAGGGCTATCACTAGCATATCAACCCTGGAGGCCTCACTTGCATTCTCTGGGTGAGCCTCCTTCCGTTCACTGTTTACAGCATTTTCTGAGAGACCTCCTCATATTCGTATATACATATATACATGAGTGTACTGTGTTAGTTACTTTTCTTGTGCTAGTTCAGAAACAAACCCTAGTTTATCTTGACTGTCTTTTTCAGACACGTGCACAAGTGCACTCAGGTCCCTGGTGACAAGAGGCTTTGATCACATCTGCTGTCCCCTTCTTTAGGGCAAGTAGTTTTCCTTGTGTGAATTTTTCCAAGCCTAAAAGAAAAATGAAGAGGCTGTGCCTAGCAGTGCTGGTGTTGGAGTGACTTCTACCCTGCTTGTTAGGGTGGGAAAGACGAAAACACCCAAGAGGGGATGGATTGTCATTAGCTTTTCCCGTAAAGTGTATTCAAGCTCATGTGCTGGGGAGATGGCTCAGTGGGTAAGGCCTGGACCTGGAACGTCTGCTGCCCTGGGTTCAGATCTCCAGAATGGGTGTGCTGTCACAAGAGTTTGTAATCCCCGTGCTCCCATGGTGAGAGGCAAGGCAGGGACAGGAGATCCCAGAAGCCTGCAGGCCAGCTAACCTGCTGTACAAAGCAGGGGACAACAAGGGACACTGTCAAATTGGGAGGCAAAGATGGACACCTGAGATTGTCCTCTGATCTCTACATAGTGCTATGCTCACATTTACATACACATGCATACACACATTCATACATTCACACCCATGCATACACACATGCATGCACACACACACACACTTGAACACACATGTACACACACATGCAGGAACACACACACACTCACACACACTTACATGCACACATGTGTTGTTTTTAAACTAAATCTCAATCTCACGATTTTACCAATAAAGTCTCTATGAGTTTTCTGGACTCCCTCTTCCTCCCTATGGATACTTCCTGCCAACTATTTTTTGGCTCCACCTCTTGGCTCAAGGTTAATTTTATTTAATTAACACAATCTTGGGTTTCACAATGTGACCAAATATCCTGCAACATACACACATGTGCTCGTGTGCACACACACACACACACACACACACACACACACACACATTTTAAAAGAGAAAGTTCACAAGTACAAGTCACTGAAATCCTTTCAACATAGAGGGGGAAGGTCCATTTTTACTTTTTAAAAACTTTCATTTATTTTTAAAGTTTCATACAAGTACACCTTGTATGTTGAACATGCTCCCACTCACACACCCTGCCCTTCCCTTTCCTCACTTCTCTGTCTCCCCATCAGCCCTATCGTCTTTCTAGAAGACTTCACTCTCACGTCACAAATACACACACGAATTTGTGTATCGATATGAAATCTAGGAAGTACAAATGGGAGAAAACATGAGTTTGTCTTTCTACAGCTGTCTTAATTCACTTAATTCGATGGCCTCTGGTTGCCTCCATTCTCCACAGATGACACTGCTTTGTGTCCTTTGTGGCTGGAATGTTTCTTTTGTGCATACACATGCCCTCTTTTCTTTAAACATTCCTCTGCTGTTGGACATACAGGCTGATCCCATAACTCAGCAATCATGAGTAAAGCTACCATGAACTTCGGGACCATGAGATTCTCTCCCCTACAGGGAATAATCTCTCTTTAGCACCTGGGACTTGGAGAAGCTGCGATGCTCCTGTCTGCCAGCATTAGAGTAGGTGGTAGCAATCGTACAGGCGGCAGACAGAAGCCTTATGCCAAAGACATTTTGATCTTCCCCACCTGTGTGCCAGGCCCTTGACTCAGCTCACCCCTTCCCTCCTGCTGGCATGGGGGTGGAAGGCGCTCAAGGAAAAAACTCAGAGCTCCAGATGTAAGCATTAGAAGCAGTCGTGAAGAGAAACTGGCATGGAATATGGCAGGCTGAAGCAAGGGCCTAGGCTTTTGACACGGAATTTGGAATTGAACACTGAAAGCAACCTGCAGTGACAAAACTTACAATCTGAAACCTCAGTGTCTAGAAAATCTAGCAAAGGGCCACCGAGTTAACCACTGGTTCCAGAAGGTTCCTTCTTCACTAATACTTGTGCACACATAAAGAGGCTACATTTCAGAATTTGCCAACATGTTTTATATCCATTGACAGCTCTAATAATCTTCTCTCCAATGTTTTTGTCTTGGCTTTCATTATTATTATGAATCTTGTGTGTAGAAGGTATGTGTATGACATGTGACTGTGAACACTGTGGCCATCATAGCTCGGAGGACTCTCTTGGGGTTGATTCCTGGGCTCTCTTTCCACCTTGTTGAATTTCTTGTGGTTTCTGCTGCTGCACTGTATATTACAAGCTAGCCAGTCCTTGGGCTTCTGAATAATTCTCTCTCCACCGCCAACCTCTTGGCTTACAGATGCATGCTACTATATCGGACTTTTTCGTGGGTTCTGGAAATATGAACTCAGGTCATCAGGCTTAAATCGCAAGAACAATTAGCCAATCATTCATCTCGCATCCTACTCATAACTTTGTCAACATTCAGGCTCCTGTGAGAATCCAAGCCATGTGTGGTGCCCACATGAGAGACGGAGTCCCAGTGGAAGATCTTGTAATCTTCTACACACTGCTGTGCCAGGGTTGGAAACAAGTCTTAGGCTTTCTGAAGGGTGATTCTTAAAGCTTGGTAAAGTTGGCGCTGTCCCCCTAGTTCTCTCCTCTAACTGTACTCGGTTCACCCGGGCATCCTGAGAACCCTATGCACACGTCAATCATGGGATTCGTTTCTTGAGCTGTTTGAGGGCAGAAATGAGTGTCTTATTTGATTTGATTTAGTGTACCTAGTACCCAGCAGGTGACAGACATTGGGCATTGCATTTCATACAGTGACGAGTCTTCTATCAACAGACCTATTGGAAGAATAAAAGCATTTGAACACTTCTAAAGAAAGACTTTGACCCAGAACGGCCAAAGTAGAGAGTGGCAGAGAAGCTAGGCTCTGTGGATTTTAAATCCACATAGGTGCTCACGGTAGCAGCATATTTTGGGCATCAACAAGTCAGGAACAACCTGGTCAAAGAGCACAAAATGAACAGGACCCTCAGCAGTTCTAAAGGAATACATATTGAGACTAGGGGACCTCAGACACCTGGCTGAAGGAGAAAAGCAAATTACACATTATGCGCTACTCAAGGATACATCTAGAGAAAAGGAACAGAACACTAGGCAATTCTATACCATCATGTAAGAATAACAAAACAATTATATGTATTTTCTCAGGGAGTAGAGCATAGAGGTAATTTATGTCGTTATAAAGACTGTTCAGTTGCTTTGGAATGGGGGATGTGGTGCAGTGTGCTTTCTGTAAACACCTGAGACCTTGGGTTCAAGCTCCAGTACCACAGAAATAAATTAATTAAATGTTCAGAAAACCACATTTCAAGATTTTAAATGTTTTCATAGGGGAAGAAATGAAAAAAAAAAATAAGATGAGGTCAAAGGGAACTTGACCAATATTCTTTAAAAAATGTTTTTTTATCTTTGTATCTGTGTATCTGAATGTGTGTGTGAGCATGTGCGTGTGCATGTGTGTATATCTATGTGTGTGTGCATGCATGTGTGCATGTGAACATGTACCTGTGTGTTCATGTGTGTGAGTGCAGGCATGAGTGTGTCATAGCACATGTGTGGAAGTCAGAGGACATCCGTGGGTATCAGTCCAACCTCCCTCCCAGTTGGACACAGGGTCTATTTTTTGCCACCGTGGATGCCAAGCTAGTTGGCCCAAGTTTCCAGGAAACTCTCCTATCTCTACCTTTCATCCCACCACAGACACACTGGAACTGGAGGTGCATGACACCGTGTCCAGCTTCACATGGGTCCTGGGGATCTGAATGCAGGTCCTCACTCTTGTGTGTAAGCTCTTTGTCTGCGGGGCCACCTCCCTAGCCCTTGAATAATAGTCTGATTGTTCATTTCTATTCTTTTCAGAGTTTTTAGTTTGCAAATATCGTACTTATTGCATTCATAGTTAAACTTTTTTTTTCTTTTATATGCTGAAAACCAATAAACTCCTAGACTTGAGGCTTTCATGTTGTCACACCCCCTCCCAGAGCTCAGGACACCTTGGGAAGATTTGTGGGCTACCTCCACCCCCTTCTTCATCCAGAGCACTGAAGAACACTCGCAAAGGAGAGTTGCTGTTGAGGCCAACCTCTTCATTCTGGAACCATCTCTCTGTTTGTCAACTGCCAGCACTGACATTCTCTCTCACTTCCCACGGTCTGGCATCAGAGAAGGGATCTGGAGCCAACTTGATTCTCCCTCTGAAGAAACAGCTTTGCAGTCTTCACTGTGTTTTCAGGGAACTAATAAAATGTGCAAACTCCACCCCCAAATGCCTGAGTGTGTGTTAAGATGGGGGAAATCTGCCTCGTGGCAGAAATGAGCCATCAGCATCCACCATGAGAGTTACTGTCTAATACTCCTCAGTGCTTGATGAAAGGGTGTGACAGTGCACCCCAAAAAGCTGCTAGACTCAATGCCTTATTTCTAAAAGTTTACAATTAAAAGCAGGCAATATGAATATAGATGCTTTGTAATGAAAAAAAAAACCTAATGCTGGCAGGTGCTAAGCACCCCAATGTCCCCAGGAACCAAGACCTGATACAATCAGGTGAGTCAACTGAGGTGAGGTGAGGTGAGGTGAGGTGGGGTGAGGTGAGGTGCAGTGCCATGATGGCTGTCTGGCCCTAACCGCTTTCTTCCCAGCTCCCTGACAGCCTCTCCTAGCTAGTTCTCAACACATGGAAACCCTCAACAAACACTTCTCAAATTCATGAAAGCTTTATGTATGATCGACTAAAGGGCGCTGTGTAAAAGCAATAGCCAAGTTAACCACACAAGGTAGAGTGTCAGTGAATGTCACGACCTCGTCTAGAAAATCAGCATGGCGTTAATCATGAAGATGGAGACCTTCTGGATGTGGATACATTTCTCTGTCTTTCTACCCTTTCTCTTTTGGGTGGAAGACTCTCACTCACCCTCTAGCGTTGGGTGTCCCACCCTCTGTGTGTGATGGAACCACTCCTTTGATTAGCGTGTAACCAGCTGACACTGTTGATTAACTGCATGGGCCTGACATCATCAGATGAGTTTCTGAGAAGGTGAAGCATCCATCGCAGGAGCAAGTCCTTGCTGACCCAGTAACCCACCATATCATGTACTGTCTCTAGGGCTCAAGGCAAAGCTGTGAATGACCTCTGGGTCCTGTGAGTGGTTTCTAGTAGACAAGTGCAAAAATCAGGAAGTGTTAGTCATACACTCACAGGAAATGAGCTATATGGACCACCAGGGGACCAGAGATCAGATGGGAGTCTTAGTTTCCAGCAATACCCAGTTGACACTTGCAGAGACCCTGAGCAAAGAGCCGAGAAAAAAAAATTTCCTGGTTCTTGGCCAACAGGACCTGAGAGTTAACATTTTTACTGCTTTAAGCTACGATTTATTCTTCATTTTTCTCATATCAATAGAAGACTAATTGGACAGTGATGTATCCTATAAGATTATAAAACTTAGTAAAGATGAATTGTTTAGCACTTGTAAGATTTAATACATATTGCTAGCTTCCTTGTGAGCTCTGAAGCTACACACTTGCTGTTCTGAAATATAAGTGTGATGGTTGGAGTTCCAACAGCCATCTTGACCAGTGAGTTCAAGGATCACACTAGAAGTGATGAATGGAAGACTGGAAGGTTCCACCAGCCCTTGACCAATGTAGAACAACTGTACCAACCTTGATCTGTGCACATAAGCAACACTTCTCAGGACTGAGCTACCATCTGGAAGTACCTCCACTAATTCCCACCCAGGTGAATTCTAATATCAACATGTTTCAGCCAGCCAGGGCATAATCCACTCTATTGCTTCATAATCAGAGTCTCAGAAAGCTAAACTGACTTCTGCTGCTGTGGCTAGAGGTGGAATGTTCAAAAGAAGAATTCAAGTAATACATACTTTGTTTAGTTTGGGTTTTGTCTTGGACATTGTTTCCTATAGCCCAGGCTAACACATACTTTGTTTAGTTTGGGTTTTGTCTTGGACATTGTTTCCTATAGCCCAGGCTAGCCTTGAATCCCTGATCCTCCTGCTTCTACTCCCCCAGTTCTGGGTGATGATAGGCTGTATCATCGCATCCTGCTAAGTCAAGGTTGCTCTTGAACTAATCCTCCTGTCTCCACCCCCCACGTGCTGGGATTTTAGATATGTACCACCCCTCCATGCTAAATAATGCATTTTTTTCAAATGGGTGGAGGAATACTCCCTTGGTGGCTAAGAATGTTGGAGGCGAGGTGAGGTGTGTTCGTCTTTGATTAGATTCTATAGAAGTAAATAATAAATGAGAAAGAGAGAGCTCACACAAGCCTGCACTTGGAGCAGCTGATTCTGCAGGGCCCCACCCTGCTTAAGAAGCATCCTTCCCCAGCACCACCATTATCCTTCAGGTCAGAGGAGGAAGAGCATCCACATCGATGAAGAACCAGCTGCTCCCCCACACACACACACCCACACCCCATCTCACTTCAGGGCTTCCTCTGCAGCCTCCCTTTCTCTAAAGAGAATTCCTATTTTATCATTAAAACTGCTGATCGTAACCCCACTAACAGACGAATATTGCTCACACACACAGAAAAGGAGCTAATGTGATCAAACACAACACTAATATTAAATTACTGTAACTCATTTACCTCGCCTGGGCGTGCTGAGCCCCCTCCCCTCTGTGAGAGCTCCTGCATGCACACAAAATCCATAAACTCTTCCCCATAACACAAAAGCTTCCTCTCTGATGTGGATAAGAAACAGGACAGTCACTCTCTCCTGACATATTTGTTCTTTAAAAACAAATCAATGGCGCGGGGATTTGGCACCTGAATGCGGCGCCTGGGCTTGATGAGGCAAAGATTGTCTTCATTAAGGACATTAATATTCATAGGGAGTAGAAAATCTGACACAAGAGAGGACTCGCTAACCTTTTCTCATATTAGATTTTTACTTCTTAACACAATTACAGTCCGGCAATGACTTAATTAATGCCGCTTGTCGTCAGCCGCCTTTAAAGGGCTGTCAATTTGGTCCTGCTGAGGCTGTCAGGGAAACAGAAAGACAGTCATCTTGGTGAAAAAGACATAGGAAGAAATTCGAACACTTAATAATATTCAAAATGCTAAGCAAAGTCACATATCAACTGGGTCTGAGGAAGGCTTTTGTCTTCTTCCTTCCTTCTTATTGCACTGAGGCTCAGTAATGGTGGGATTGGGAGTGACCACTGCAGAAAAGGATGGGACAGAAGATGCCAGGGAAGAGGGAGAGAAAAGCCCTGCTCAAGAACAGCAGCATGTCCGCAGCCTGCAAGTCAGAGTGTCCTGGCTGTTCTCCTGTGAAGTCACAGGCTGAGGAGTTGAGAACTGTAGGAACCGTCTATCGAGAAACTTCTCTGCACAGGGGAGGATGCTAGTCTGTATGAGTCTGCCTTCAACTCAGCTGGTGCACATGTGAGTTCTGCAGACCTACGTTCTCCTGAGACACTTTTCTTTCCTTAACCCAGAGTGTGTTGACAATTCAAGATTTGGCTGAGAGACTATCTTTCAGGCTGCAGGCTTTCCTGGAAGATTCATAATGTTCTGAAATTCTACATCTTTGTGTCTTCACAGCCATGCTGAAGAGTCAGAGCCCTGGAACATCCCTCTTGCTCTACTGTGACTCCCATCTGCTTAACTTCCTGCCGTTTTTTGTCCTTCCTTCTGGTCCTTTGAAATGCATACCACCGACTTCATCTTGACTTCACCTCTCTCCAATATCCCTAGGCCTTTCCAGGAGTCAAGCTCTGTGTACAACTGCAATATTGGCAACCCAAACAAGCTGTGGTGTTCCCTAAGACAAGACCCTGGTTATTCCTTGATTATGGTTCTTGCCATGTGTGGGCATCCTCTTCCCTGCTCTTAGCCTTCCTCAGTGCTTCTTGGCCATGATGCTGCTGGCAGATAGGCCTGAATAGTTCTCAGTGGTGTGAGCCATTCTGTACACTGTAGTGCATTCAGTAGTATCCTTGAACTTCAACTCTTAGATGCCAATAGCACTCAAACTCCCCCTCAATGAGATAATCAAAAGCATCTCTAAAAATTACGGATATGGTTTCATGGGTAAAATACTTACTACACAAGCTTGGGGACCTGAGCTCGGATGTCCAACTGCCACATAAAATATCAGGCACTGTGGCACACACCTGTAACTCCAGTATTTTGAGGGACCATGCGATAGCTTGTGAGTGTGAAATATCTTTCACAGGCACATGTATTTGAACAAAGCTGGTATGCTGTTTGAGGTTACAGAACCTTTAGGAGTGTAGCCTTGCTGGAGGAAGTATGACCCAGGGACCAGGATTTGAGAGTTTAGAGGCGCCCCCCCCTCTCTCTCCTCTCTGATTCCAGTGTATGAAAGAAAATGCATTCTTGCTCCTTCTACTTCAGCCATGCCTTCCCTGCCATGACAGACTCTAACCCCTTTGGATATTAAGCCATAATAAACCCTTTCTTCATTAAACTTATTTGCTCATGGTATTTTATCATGGCAGAGAAGTTATCAATACAGATGAAGACAAGAGGATCGCAAGGGCTTGCCTGTCAGCCAATCCAGCTAAACCAGTGGACTCCATGTTCACAGAGAGACTCTGCCTCAAAAAATGAGGTGGTGGGTAGAAACAGTGGAAGATACCCAACATTGACCTCTGATCTCTGCATATGCTTATACGTACACATACCCCACTCACACATGGTGTCTCCAGACTTTACCAAGGGTGCCTTGGAGCAAAAGTCACTCTGAGCTGAGGACCTCTCCGAACATATCCCCTCACCCTCTTCACCTTCAGCACCCCACTGTGAGGGGCCTGTCCTGATCGTTCTATACTGTCCCCTATCCCTGCTATGGCTTCCCATGCATTTTATATACCATACGCTGCTATGGAGTAGTATCTATTTCTTTTTTCAATAGCATGTAGTAACATGAGAGTAGAGGCTACTATAAATACTATTTAAATAATACAGGATTTCACAACCCACTGTAAGGCAAGCTCCTATTTCCCTTCATCAGCAACGAGTTTCTTAAATGTGATCTCTTGAGATACAAAGGGAAGCTACTTTGTCATGCTGTCAGTGAGGGGTCACTCGGCTTGACAGGTACTTTCCAGGTGGCCATGTGGTTCTGATTCCTGTACTTAAAGGTTTCACAGACTGTCTCATTTGTTGCACTCTGGATCTTGACTTTTGGTGGAGAAAATATGACCAAGTTTGTAAGAGAGTGACCTTGGATTGATACCTTTGTGTCTGTAGGAAATGCTACCAGCTGTGTCTCTCCAGTAAAGCCACAGAGGGAAACTGGATGCTTTGTTCTCTCTGGGTGCTTCTAGCATCCTATGATGTACAGGACAACCCCTACCACAAAGAACAATCTATGCTCAAATGCTCACAGAACAATGGCTTAGACGCCCTGATGCATGCTGAGAGCTGGCAAGAGGATTTCAGAATATATCAAGAGCCTTTGCCAAGAAGTGACCAGAGGGAAATGTCCTTGGAAACAGCATCACTTGCTCAAATTGGGAATTCTAGGGTTGAGTGCTGGGGTTGTGTTGGACAGAGGTGAAGTCAAACTGGGGAAAGAAAGTCACTCATTTGTACCAGGAGGAGTAGAGTGGGCAAAGGAATGCACTGGAGGGCACTGCTTGGCCAAACAGAGAAAATCTTTCTTGTACTTGCTTATTCAAATCAGGGAGCAAGTGGGGTCTTAGGGAACCAAATCCAGGATAATTTGTCATTGGTGTTCACTCCTGGACATGAAAAAGCAAGATGCCTAATGCAAAAATGAGTTTCCCAGCCCTTTCTTTAGGTGCACATTCTCTACATCCTCTGTTTCACTGGGGTCTTCCTGTCTAAGGTGTCTTTGCACAGCCCAGACAGGAACTATCCAAAAGGAAGAGCATCCTGGCCAGTGATTCAGAGTTAGCATACTCCCCTACAGACTTATTGGAGGCACATGCCCAGGGCACAGCATGCACATTTAGCCCAAGAGATGGCAGGTCTTGACATTCCAACCTGAAGGGTGGACTATAGAAATCACCATGTCCACAGAGGAGATCAAGGAGAGCTTGGACCATGGAACTCAAAGCTCAAGCCATAGCTGGTGGAAGCTAGGATCTTAAGTAGCCAAATGCATCCCTGCAACAGTGGACCGAGACCACAGAGGCTGTGAGATCAGTTCCTGACAACACCACGTAGAAAAAGTAGAAATGAAGGCAGGGATCTGAGGCCATCCCCTAGGCGCCCCAATCCCCCAATCTCCTTTCTCTTTGCAAGTGGCTTTTGAGGCAAGGGCAACTCTGTGAAACAGGGGCAGCCTCAGGAGCTCAGAAGCAGTTCCTGTGTGCCTGGGGTCATGTGGGGATGGAGTCAGGGGAGTTTACAAAGACAAATGCTGGGGTTTTTTATTCCTGAGTGTTTATGGGTCTTCAAATGATTAATTGGAACTAATGGGAAGCATGTAGTTATTTTTTCAAAGTTGTACAATAACATTATGCCAGCAGTACCTTTTAGAGTATGCAAATTGACCTGTCTCCGCTGTTTGAAAACAAAGGACTCTGTTGGAAGACCACTAGCAAGGACAACGCAGAGCTCAGAGCTGTGGACTAACCTGTAAGGGTGTATTCTCTTTGCTGCTGTCTTTTTCTCTAGCCATGAACTCACTAGTTGATGATACACACCATATTCATAATGGATGGTTAGTCCTAAATCACCAAAGTGAAGACTTCATTGCACCTCCTGTGTGGTTTTATGGGTCCTCCCAAGGATTCATGTGTTAGAAGATCAGAGCCAGAATGGCCTCTGCATGACAAAGTAGCAGAACCTTTAAGAGGTGGAGCCCAGAGAGAGAGTGTGTGTGTGAGAAAGATAGACAGATAGAGACAGAGAAGGAAGGAGGGAGGGAGAGAGGGAGGGAGAGCTCTGATTGGCTTTCCCAACCTCATAAGAGACTGATGTTCCCCTGGGGTTAGTACTCACAGGAGTGAGTTATAAAAGAGCAATTCTGGGCTCCTCCCCTTCCTGTCTCCACAAGGGACCACTTCCTTCCACACACACTCCTGCTATGATACCATTTGCCATGTTAAGATGTAGCCAAGAGGCCCTTGATAGAGCCAATAACATTCTATTTAGACTGTCAGTCCCCCAAACTAAATAAAGCTCTTTATATATTGTCCAGCCTCAGGTATCAATTAGAGCAACAGAGAACAGGCTCACGCCCTTCCCCTCTGAGCTCTGGGTTCCTGGCTGTACAGGGTTAAATAGAGAGCTGCTGGCACAGTGCAGACCTGGGATCAAACCCTGATTCTGCCCCTGATTCCCAGCCTTGAAAACATTCCTACATCACCCTCAGATCAATTTTCTTCATCTGTAATACTTTTACCTCGGGGTTTATTGAGAGTTTGTCATAAACCAGCCGAAGAACTTTACATGCACACTTCTTGCAACAGCCACAGAACCACCCAGCGGTGTGCAGACAGAAAACAAACACAGAGCCTGAAAGAGGATGCACATTACCTAGGATGAAGTTGTTAGTGAGGTGAATGTTGGAACAGACTCAAGCCACCTTTGAACTTGTGCTCTGGTGATTATCCTGTGTGGAGTCTTGAGATGATGAAAGAAGATCAGGTATGTAAGCACTGAGTGCAGTATTAGCATGAAGCTAGTGATCAGTAAATGCTCTCTTCTTGTTGATACATATTGGTGTCCTCTGACCTTGACTCCTTGCTTTGGATTTATGGTGAAGCCCCTTGGTTGATTTTCTCCTTGGTCTCATTCTGCCTGTTTCAAGCTTAGAGAAAATTCATTTCTGCATTTTTTATTCAAAATCCATTTTTGTCACCTCCTTCACGTGCATCTTCTTATCTACTCAGATCCAGGTATCGTTTGTTTTTGTTGTTGTTGTTTTTGGGTTTTTTTTTACATATACTCTTAACATGAATATTGGGATTTGTGTCTAAATTGGAGGTCTGATACCCACAGTGGCGTCTTTTTCCAGAGTACACTGTCTTCAGGTTGAGAGTGAGACTTTTTGGATAATTACTTGTGTTGGATAAAGTCTGAAGCTAGTGAGAACTTATCACTAAATTGCACTGGAAGCCGATTTGGCTTTGAAGCATCTTTAGGGATTCAAGTTATATTTTATTGTCACCAATTGTTCTAGATTAAACCATTTGCTCTTGAGGCTATCACTGGAAGAATGATGCTCTGCTTCTCCCATGGTCCTCCCTGGTCCTCAGGTTAGGCCCAATGTGGTAGTGAGAAGGGATGCTGATTGCCTCCATTCATGGCTAAATTACAACTCAGAGATTCCTAACCCATGGGTGGCCCAGCAGTTGCTCAGGAGGTGAAGCCTATTTATCACTGAATGAAGTCACTTATCTCTGGGGATTCTGTGTCTTCTGGGAGTCACGGCTGTCATGGAGGAAACTGGGACTACCTTTCAAAGAAAGCCTCATTTACTTAAAGAAAAGTGTGTGTATCCCTTCAACACTCTGTGTGTACTGTTCCACAGACAGCATGATGGAATGGACAATCCCAAGCCAAGACAGTTTTCTGAGACATCTGTCTGCAGATAACGGATCATGAAATACAAGTGTCTTCCAATACCCAGGAAGAGGAATTACAAACGCTTCCCCTGCCATGGGCTGGGGCAGAGATGAATGCTCACACCTGTCCTGAGAAAACTCTTCCACACTTACAGAAACAAAGAAAGACGGGCAGAATGAACCAAGAGTTATCTTCATCCTGAATTCTCCAGGCCTTCCTATCATGGAATCTGAATGATGTGTAAAGGAAATGAACAAAATAACACTCATTCCATAAAATGGGTTCAAGGCAAAGTGGGGGAGAAATCAATATGGACAATGATAAGCAATTAGCTTCTCTGGGAGTTGGAATGCACAACCATAAATAGTTATTGGTATTGATGGACATATATATGAAGTCAACTGTGATAATAGGTAATATTTAATGAATATTAAATGCACACCAGGCAATGTTCTAAGTTACTTACATATCCTGCCCAGCTTCACACTAACGGCAGCTCAGTGGGGGAGGAAATTGCTGTTTACACTGTATGGATACTGCAGCTGAGATAAGGTATGGATTGTGTACAGTAAGGCAGCATTGGTGAGAAGAGCTACGATGATGTGAGCATGCTCTGGCTTAGGTGCACGTGTGTACATAGAGTGTGCATGTGTGTGTTGTATATGTGTGCTTGTGTGGGTATATGTGCCAATGTGGCGTGTGGACACGTGTGGGGACCAGAGGTTGACATCAGACATCTTTCTCATTCTTGCTACTCCACCCTATTTTTTTGAGACCATCTCTCACTGAGTCTGGAGCTTATCAGTTCAGCAAGTTGTCTGGCCAATGACAGCAATCGTCTTGTCTCCACTCCCCCAGACCTGGGTTTACCCAGTGTTTATGTGGGTGCTAGGGATCCAGTCCTCATGCTTGCACAGAAGTCTCTTTACTAATTAAGCATTTTCTCCAGCTCTCACTAGCATTTTTATGCTCTTAAAATCACACTACCTATCTGCATCTCATGTACACACCTCATCTGCCTTCACACTCCCAGTCTTATGAATGTTTGTGGCTTGCTCTCTGAGCTGCCTCAGATCATGCTGTGATGCAGTGCGGGTCACATGGTGCACAGGGGTCATCTTCAGGGTGGTCTTAGTGTCAACATAACTGGAAAAAAATACCACCGTGGTGGAGGCTTTACACAGCATCCACCATCTATCTTTTCAGAGCCCTGGTGGCGGGGGAGAAGGATTTGGTGTCTCAGTGTGGGCTCCTCATCTAAATGCCTAAAGCAAACTCCATCTCAAAGCCTCCTGTGATGCCCTGCAATGCATTTAAGCCAAGTCCATTTGGGAAACTTCTTGGAAGCTGTTATGGGAAGGAGAAATTCAAACTAACTTTTCAATAAAAACTTGTGCTCACTCTCACATTGACTTTTAATGAACAGGTCGTATGTGGTTCTAAGCTTGTCTGCAGTTTTCTTTAGAACTCATTTCTCCCTTCGGCTGTAATGAGAGGGGAAGAAAGAAGTGGTGAGCCTCTCCCAGCCCTGCAATAGTTCATAAATATCTCTTTAAATATGAAACCATCTAAGCCCTTGGTGGCCATTACTTATTTATTAAGCTCCCTATGCAAACTTCTCTCCATATCATCTCCTCTCTCTGAACTCACACAATGCGTTCTCCACATGTCAGACATGGACCCGCTTTCTAATCAGAACCTATCCATCCCCCTCTTGCCTCTTTGCGATCACTTTTACATTGGCCCAACTTTGATATTAAAATTCAGTACAGTTCAATTTGCCATTGATTCTTCTAGACTGCCTGCCTTGAAGTTTGTGATAAACTTGAGAAATACACTAAAAAACTGTAGACTTAAAACCATCTAAGGATCCAAACAGGTCACTTGTCATTCATCTAACAACACATTTATTTCCAAAACAAACAAACAAACAAACAAACAAACCAATCTGCACAGAGTTGATCTGAAACACTTGTAGGGACTGAAGAAATGGCTCAGTAGTTAAAATCACTCACTGCTTTTGCAGAGGATCTAAGTTCACTTTCCAGAACCCACATTGGTGGGCTCCTAGCAGCCTAATGACTCCGGCCTCATGAAATCTACCACCCTCTTCTGGCCTCTGTGAGTACTGTACTCATGGGCACATACCCATGCACATGACATGCACACATAAATACAAAACAAAATAGAAAATAAAGTAAAACATTGTGGGAGGCCTGCTCTCACCTTTTAAAGGGTTCCTATGCAGAGAGAGGAATAAGAAATATTTTAGATAGAAAGATAGTGGAGATGAGACAGACAGAAACATAGGATAGCTTCGGGAAAACCTGGGTCAATACCCAATGGCCCCTTCTGTCTCTTCAAAAGGGCTTTTTATAACAATGCCAAGGGGTGGAGCAAAAGACCTCCCCCTGCTAGATTGAAGCATACCACACAGCCTAAGTGCAGACCTTTCCACATACCTGGTAACAACGCACGCGGTCAAGCCATCCCCTCATGCAGACCTGCTGGGTAAGGAAAGCTCATATCTCACTAGGAAACCTCTGTGAATCCCCAAAAAACATTTTAACACAAAAATCCTATAAAGAAGAAAATAACAAACATCCCACACCCAAATATCAATTTTAAACAGTTCAATGTGCTCCTAAATGACTTCTGCATTCTTTTATTTCTCAGCTGGTGAAGAAGAAAGTCCTATTCTTATGAAGAATCAAGATTTTCACATACCAACAAAATTGCTTCCTAAAAACCACAAAGGTGGTTTTTATTTATTTTTTTACATATAAATTATGTAAAAAAAGGAAGGAAGGGAGGGAGGGAGGGAGGGGGGATGAGAGAGGGGGACAGAGAGGAAGGAAGGAAGGAAGGAAGGAAGGGAGGGAGGAAGGAAGGAAGGAAGGAAGGAAGGAAGGAAGGAAGGAAGGAAGGAAGGCAATGGAAAACTATCCCCCCAGAACTTAGTTTTATGTATTTCAGCTTGATCCACAGTTCAAATCTCCCCTCCTTCTGCCAGTTACACTGTAGACAAGGCTGGCCAATCTGTACAGATTGGTGTTGTCACGTTTATTCTGATTAGTATTCTTCGTATTCTTAAGAATTAGTAATCCTCAGTTTCTTGCCTAAGACCATTGGGTGAGGCAGCTATTTCTCCTTTCCATCACAAATCCACTCCCCAGCACAGTGCCAGTCATGTGTTAAAGCCTCACAGACATGTAGAATTGGTCGTGTGTCCACTCCACTTCTGGTCCCTTCCTCCGGTGAATGTTACATGCCATCATGTGTTCAGAGAACAGGGAAACAAGGAGGCTTCACGGCCATAGTTCACTGAACACCAAAAAAGTGGGATTCCCATCTATTCCAGCCTTGGTATTGACTCTTAGAATGGCTCTTTTCCATGGGGCTTCTCACATCTGTCTTAAAGTTCCCTGGGAAGAAAGTTTGAGGAATTTCTTGGTAAATGGATGCATCCACATTGAGAAGGGCAGAATTCACTGTCTCTGCTCAGGCTTGGTGGCTTTTGCTGGCCCCAAACAGCCTTCCATTTCTCTCTGGCTTCTGTCTTGTGTCTATAGGCAGTTTGATTGTGGTCTCAAACCTACACATTTTATCATCGCGGGAGGCCAATGTAACATGGCCCATTCTTTCCACCTAGGACATTGGACGCTCGGGCTCTTCATCGGGACTCTGGAAGACAGGGGAGGTGTTGAGCTCTCCTGTCACCATTTTATGGCTTCTACCTTCATGCAGTCCACTGATTTTCAGTTCCTCCACACCATACACACCCAAGGATTCATCTGCCAGCCCCTCACAGACCTTAGCTGTCAACGGTGGACACCTTAGCTTTTCACTCCTTTGTGCTTTCAAGCCAAGCTCTGCACGTAACGTCCACAACTTAGCAGCATTTCGGTGATAATCAGTACAAGGGAACCTTACCTATCATCTGAATCTACCTGACTAGTCAGGCACACTCCAGAAACTTCTCTGGCAGCCTTTTATTTTGGTGCAATTGTGTTCATATTAGCTACACATTTTTTTTTTGGCCTTTTTCATTTAGTATTACAATAAAATTGCTAAAATTTCCTGAAGCCCTTACAATTCTTTGTAGATATTTCATTGACAGCAATAACTCCCATCAGGTCTGTATAGACTAACACACTTGGCATTGACCCCTTAGCTGGGCATCAGGTGTCTCACTACACTATTACTAACTGGGAACTCACTTTGCCCTTGGTCTTCTGGAAGGAAAGAGATGTTACAGATTTGTTGTTGTTGCTGTTGTTGTTTTGGGGTTTTGTAGTTGTTGTTGTTGTTGGTTTGAGACTGAGAGTGGAGAGAGAGAAAATAATTGATCTGTAATCATATGGTTAGTGAGAGCTTACATCACTGTGAGAGAAGACCTGAGAAAATCAACTCAAAGGAGGCAAGATTTACATTGACTCATTGTTCTAGAAGGATCAATCCTCAGTCTTGTTGCTTTGGGCCTGTGTTGGACAGAACATAATGGTGGGAAGGGTGATGGAAGAAAACTGTGCAGCCAGGGAGCAAAGATAGGGAGGGTCCCAGCATCTCATTCAAGGGCACATCCCCAATGATCCAGTTTCTGAATTTCCACTAAACCCCACTGTAGCTAGAGTTTTCCTGCCTTGCCCACAGTCAGGACAAATCTCTGTCACCCGCCAGTCCCACAGCTGCTCAGACCCAACCAAGTAAACACAGAGACTTATATTGCTTACAAACTGTATGGCCGTGGCAGGCTTCTTGCTAACTGTTCTTATAGCTTAAATTAATCCATTTCTATAAATCTATACCTTGCCACATGGCTCGTGGCTTACCGGCGTCTTCACATGCTGCTTGTCATGGTGGCGGCTGGCAGTGACTCCCTCCGCCTTCCTGTTTTCTCTCTTCTCCTCTCTGTTAGTCCTGCCTATACTTTCTGCCTTGCCACTGGCCAATCAGTGTTTTATTTATTGACCAATCAGAGCACTTGACATATAGACCATCCCACAGCACCCCACCTTCCCAGGGCTTCCACCAAAGCATTGATTCATGAACCTTAGGTAGACATTTAGGATATGAAACATAGCACTCAGGGAATCTCAGCCGTACTGCCCAATCACCCAGATCTACTCATAGACGTTTCTAGAAGGAGGTATCTCTCCACATGGGATTTACCCACAGTGCTGCAGGATGACCTTCACCATTTGTTCCTCTATGGATGGTGGACACCATGGCTCCAGAGTACTCTACTGTCAGCTTTGGAGCATTTCTAAAGACCCAGAAACATACAGCATACAGGTTTTTATTGTCTATTCTCCAAACAAGCTGTTTTCCCTGTTTCTGGAAAACATCAGATTATTATGTCATAAAGTCTCTGCCATTTATGCTCTTTTGGTCCCAAAATAACATGCTTACAAAGACCATTTCTTGAATTCTATTGGTTCTATACATTTTATTTAAGCCAGATATATAATATTAACAAACCTTCATGTTTATTTACAAAGTCACTCCACAAAGTATTTTCCCGAAAATGTTGTTTAATTCTGTTAGTGGTTTCATGATTGTCACCACACATGGTGCTGTGAATGTCCCATTTTGTTAACAAGGTAGTTTTAAAAACTGGCGTCAAACTCTCTTTTCTATCACCCTACTTGTCCTGGGGTACTGAGGCATCTTATGTCATTCATGGTGGCTTATGATTCTGTATTCCCACTGCTGCCTTCTTACTTTTTGAGACCAGCTCTCCTACTCCACCCCAGATTGGATTGAAACTCACAGAGTAATCCTCTTGCTTCAGCCTCCAGAGTTGCTGGGATTCCTAGTGTGAGCCAGCATACCTGTCTGCTTTTGATTCAAGTTTGATTAAAAATACATCTTGTTCAAGGTATCTGCAGCAATGCCAAGGAGCCTTTATTTTTCCTTTTGATAAAACAGGTGCCTCTAACTCATCGTGGGTGGCTATCCCAGAGCACAGCTTAGGGCCTGGCATACCACGTGCAATGGGTCTCCACAGAGCCCCCTGAGAGCGGGTGTTCCATTTTCACTGAGAACAGCTGCTCATTTCCTGGGAAGAAGAGAGGCCTCGGGGTTAGAAGGGACCAAACTGCTCAAGCTTTAATGTTTCTTGCAAAATTATCTTGTTGACAAGTGCAGCATTGTAAATTTGAATCCATTAGCTACAAGGATCCATAAATATTTGAATAATGGCCTTTTTAGAGTGTTACCAGTCTATCAGGCTTCTCACTTGTCCACTTTTTTTTCCTCTTTCCCATTTTTCCTACTGCTGAAAAGGAAACTAGATCTTGCAGATGCTCTCAAGGCATGGGTATTTTATCTTCGCTTTCAAACTGGAAATGCTTTCTGCAGAAGGTGTTTAACAGGGCCATGATAGTGTCTGCATGAAGCAGCGCAGGGTACTGCCCTCTGAAACGGCCCTTCCCCTGTGTGCAGTGGCACCTGGCCAGTGGAGCTGGCCTTCCTAGCTACACACCCAGGAAAAGCCCAGAGATAAGACTGGTCAGTGACATCCAAACAGCTGTGACACCAGTCACATCCAGGGAGAGTTTGTGCGGAGGCCATGCTGTCTCCTTTCTCTCCTTTTCTTGTTGAAAGCTGAGGCATCTGGACGTTGACTAGTGGAGCCACACGGCAGCTCTAGGATGCTCCATTGCTTTCTAGCTTCGTGCTGGATGTGAAGGCAGCACTGGCCTGCTTGCACGTCCACGGCCCAGTTAAGCCACCTCATCTGATACTGATCTCAGCATGTGACAGCATCCTAGTCAGAGGGCCCGCCCAACTGAGGGTGGAGCGAAACACCATTTCTCATATATCCCTCCTTGGGACACCAGCTTGATTTGTCTGTTTGCTTGCTTGTTTTTGTTGTTCTTCAATGTTCCAAGGCTGTGACCATGCCCTGAATATCCTTGCAAAAGATGGAGGGCAGCATGGCTCTGTGCTGCTCATTAGACATCAGATCTCTCGGAGATGGTGGGAACCCCTTGGCCACGGACAAGGCATTGAGCACATAAGTGCTTGAGGCATCCTTCTGTCCTTTGCTTGTCTGACAGCTGGAGAACATGGAGCCGGGCTCACCCAACAACTGCAAGAGAACATGGAGCAGGGCTCACCCAACAACTGCAAGCAACAGTACTCTGACAATTTCCTTAAAAGCTGCCACATTGCTGCTAATAATGAAAGGTCAGTCTGTCTGTCTGTCTGTCTGTCTGTTTGTCCACCATTTTGTGTGTGTGTGTATCCATCCATCCATCCAACCATCCATCCATCCATCCATCCATCCATCCATCCATCCATCCATCCATCCATCTCTATTTCTAGATTGTCTTACATCTATCAGCAGTTAAACATCTCTGACAGAGCTGCACCCGGCAGCCCCCTCCAAACACAAACACACCATCTCTGGGAACAACACCTCGGTGTTACTCTCTCCCCTGTGGAAGGATCTTAATGGAACTTTTAGTTCGTGCCAAGAACTGTGCAAAATGTTCTACCACCATTTAGCCTGCTGATCCTTCCCACCCTGTAGGATTTCCATAATTATCTCCAGGAAGCTGAGACTTGAGAAGTTAATGCAGCAGGTATGTGTTGGCATGAGAATGTGAAGGAATCCACTTCCCTGCGGAGCCTTGTACTGCGGGGATAACCAGGGCTGCAACAGAACCTCCATGTGAAACTCTGATTAGATGACCCAGAGTTTCTCATTCTTCCCTGACGGACATCTGGACCAGATGTTCAGATGTTGTGAGGGACTATTTCATGTTCACTGGGGAGTTGAGCAGCATCCCTGGCCTTTGCCCACTAGGTACCAGAAACTTGTCCATTCTTCCCATTGTCACCACCCAAGCAGACACATCTCCAGCCATCACCAAATGTTCTCAGAGGACAGTACCACCTTTGTTGAAAATCAAAATTATACTCTAAAGTTAGAAGTAAACTTCATTTCTCATGGAAACTGGTGCTCTCTTCTGACATAGGGTTATATCTCCACTTTCACTGTGGCTGACACAGAACTCGAAAACAAATTTATCTTTCAATTACAGCAAACAGACATGCCCGAAGTCCTGAGCAAGAGCCACCTTTCCTCTCTCCCTCCCTCCCTCCCTTCCTCCTTCCCTCCCTCCCTCCCTCCCTTCCTTCCTTCTTGCCTTTCATTTTTTATTGTCGTTGTTGTTTTGTTTTGTTTTTTTAAGATGAAGTATCATTATAAAGACAAAGTATCATTTTTAAGATAAAGTATTGAAGTGGTCTTTAACACAGAATGATTTTTTTAATAAATGTATTTATTTATTTATTCATTTTACATCCTGGCCACAGTTCCCCCTCTCTCCTCTCCTCCCAGCCCCTCCCCTTACCCCGTCTCTGTTCCCATCCCCCAATCCACTCCTCCATTTCTGTTTAATAGCTGGAACAGGGGTTGTCTCCAACTCTTACTGGCTTTTGGGACCCTACTCCTCATACTGGGTCGCCTTGCCCAGCCTGAATACACGGGCAGGTGCTGAGTCTTACTGAAACTTGATATGCCTTGTTTTATTAATACTCATAGGAGACCTGCCCTTGCATTTTGCTTTTTAAACAAGGCCTCTTGTAGCCCAAGCTGACTATGTATCCAAGAGGGGCCTTGAACTTCTGATCCTCTTGCCTCCACCCCCCAATGCTGGGATGGTGAGTGTGCGCCACCATAGCCAGTTTATACAGCACTGAGGCTCAAACCAGGGCTTCCTACGTTCTAAGCAGGCACCACCCACTTAGGCACACCTCCAACCACACCCATCATTTTTTATCCAGGATGTACATTTTTTCCACCCACCCTCTTCCTTCCCTACCTCTATTTCCCCAGCAGGGTATGTCTCCTTCTATTTAAAGCCATTTGAAATATTTCACACGGAAAGCCAGGTATAAACATTTTATACTGGTTTTAAAGCTGACTTCAAACATAATTATTTGATCAAAGCTGAACCTCTCAAGAAATGTTAAGTATTCCTGTTTCTTTTTAACTCTTTTCAATGATTCCCTCTGATGTTTAAAAAAAAAAAACATGAAAGTTGAATTAAGAAATTGAACTTTCTTGAAATTTCCTAGTTTCCAGCATCATGTGTTAAAATGAGCACAGGTACAGTAGATTGGAAATCAGAGAGAACGAAACAAAAAACTAGGGAGTCCAAGGTTCTTCTCAGCTGCCTAGTAAGTTTCCGGGCATGCCTGGGTCATGTGAGAGCCGCTCTCAAAAAATAAGAAAGGAAGGAGGGGAGAGAGGGAGGGACAAAGGAAGGAAGGAAAGAAGGAAGGAAGGAAAGAAGGAAGGAAGGAAGGAAGGAAGGAAGGAAGGAAGGAAGGAAGGAAGGGAGGAAGGGAGGAAGGAAGGAGGAAACCTATGGAGGCTTTGAGAATGATGGATTTATTGTTTGATGTATTCCATTGAAACCAGAAATGGTCATTTTCAAGAAAAAACCTTTTTATTATTAACTGTGTAAGGCGAGGGTCATACAGCATAGCAGATGTACCTCTCTGAGATACCTTCTTGAGACTCTCCACCCCTCCTGCTCCAAGCTGATGACCAGGGTCAGTAAGTCACTGGAGAGGTGCCACTTTAAGAATCACATCATGTGCCTTCCTGATGAATTTTCCAGTCTGTCAGTTACTAGGGAGATAAAAACTAGGTCCAGAACAAAGGGTGAATCAGAGGCTCGTTTGGAAATTTGAGGTTTCTGGCCCTGCTTTGACAGATTTGAGAGGAGAAGCAAACATTTCCTGTAAATACCATCTCTGGGACAGCTTCTCACTCTCTTATCCCCCCATCAAACAGAAATCTATATTGTGCCTTGAGTTGAGCCCCAGAGAAATTATCAATATTCACACATCTGGCGCAAATCTGTTGGAAGGAGAGGGGGAAAAAGCGTGATGCCATCTGCATTTCCTCAGTCGGTTTGCGGCACAGCTCCGGTCTCTTGAAGTCACTTTATCATAGTCTTGTGAATACAAAGTTATGTTCTTGGCTTTTTTGAGGACACTATTCATAATGGGGGAGGGAGAGAGATGATGTCACTGACAAGAAAAAAAGCGTGCCTTTCCCAATCCCCCACCTTCCCCAGAGTATGGAGGAGCCAAATTTCATCAAGTTTGGCACAGTTGTAGGAATTAACATGACTGAAATGTATGCCAGATTTCAAAACAATCCCTAACAGTTTCTGCGAGCCCATGTAAGCAACTGAAAATTGACATGTTGTGTTGTGCCCAAGTCAGCCAACTGCTGTCACTGCATAATTAGATTTTCCTGCATGAGAGGAAAAGACTTTCCTTAAAAAAAAATTATGAAACAAGGCAGAAGCGAACATAAGCCGGGAGTAGTCCTCTCAGTTGCAGAGAAGTAGCCTTCCACTGCAGAAGGACTTTGGACCCTAGTGTGTGTGACCACACCAGAGAGATGGGCCACAACCCACACCCAGGACACTTTGTGCTTGCTGTGTGTGAAATGCTAGTGGCTGAGAGGAGTCATAGCACAGGCCAGGTGGGAGAGCACCCATGTGACTGCCCAAGGAATGGTGGAAACCCAAAACCAAGAGGAGTTTGGGAGCAAATGAAGTGCAGTAACTTCCTTCTCACGTGAGAGCATACATACAGCAGGGCATCGCCCTTCTTCAACCGAGCTAGTGGATTTTCCTCACCACAGGGCCATTAATGAAAGACTACATCCCCCAGGCTCCCCTGTGCCTTGGTGTGACCATGGAACCAGGCTCCATCTAAGGGTGTCCGAGAAGAAGAATGTAAGTTTCCAAAGTCTCCATCATATCTTAGTAGAAAAGGGGAGGGAGGTCCTCGGCTTCCTTTTCCTTCCCTTCTTCTCAGGAGTGGGGATTTAGGCATAGTCACGTTCTTCTTTGATTATAAGATTTATTACAGCTCACAGGAGAGAGCTGACTATACAAATGGTAGAGCAGGGCAAGGGAAAGTCACATCTCTGTGGCTTTGAGCCACTCTGCCGACCTGGACTAGCCCTTTAGACTGTTGGGAAGGAAAGGTCAGGCCTGCTTTGCTTCACCCTCCTGACCAACAGTGAGCCTTGGAAATAACCTGCAGAGTCCACCAGAGAAGACCTTGATGCACATGGGTGGTTCCAATCCAGGGTTTGGGAAGCTCTGCTTTCCAGCCACACAGGTAATTGCCCTTTTCTTACATTTGCAAAAGACAAAACAGAACTCAAAATAGCAACCATCCATCAATATGGTGGTCATAGTTTGCAAATGGAGAAACCACAGCTGATAACCCCATATTCTCAAGTAGAATGAGATCTTAACATACAAAAGATACACAACTAAGGTCCGCATCAGCTGATGACGAAGTATTGGAGTCAAGCTTAGAACACGGGACAATGGTTTACCATCCTGTATTCTCCGTGTTCCTTAATGATGTGTACACAGGGTTTACTTTAGTTGAACACGTAAGCCACTATTTGACTAGGTTTTCCCCAAGTGAATGATTTTAGAAATTGCACTTTCTTGCACCAGGATTGGTTCTACACCCAGTAACTGGAAGATTTAATTTGAACTGACTGATTATTAATGAGGCCCGACTGGCTGACGTAACTGAAAAGTTTATAGGCAGACCTAACTCAATTCAGGTTTATCCAGGACTTGAGAAAATGTACCCAGAATGCCACTCTTGCCATCTCTCCCCTCTCCAAGCTGGCATGACTCCCAGATACTGCATAATACCAAAGTGACCGCCAGCCTCTCTAAGCCTGTGTCCCATCCTGGTTAAGTCCTATCTGCTTTGGGTTGATGGCTTTAAGGCCTCTGCCTGTTTGTCAGCTAATAACCATTTCCTAGAAGATTCGGGCTCTGATTGGCCAGGCCAATGACTCTAAAAGGGAAGACTGTGGTTCTCAAGAGTACAAACCTACTGCTAGTTCAAGATGAACAGGAAGCTAGCACACTGAATGAGCAAAGAGAGCAAGTGACCGGCGCCAGGGACCTCACGTTCTCAGATTCCCCATCATCTGAAGCTTTGCTGCTTAGGCATCAACTCCCCCAATTTCATTAGAACTGCTGTTGCACCTCTACAGAATCTTCTGTGATTTGCAGTCCTAGCCTTTTTCTTTCCAAGACAGGGTTTCTAGGTGTACCAGCTCTACCAGTTCTGGCTGTCCTGGAACTTGCTTTATACACCAAGCTGGCCTTGAACTCACAGAGACCTGCCTGCCTCTGCCTCCCAAGTGTTGGGATTACAGACCTGCACCACCACCTACCAGCTTAAAAAATTGCTTTTTTTTTTTTTGGTTTTGTAGACCAGGCTGGCCTCAAACTCTTAGAGATCCACTTGCCTCTGCCTCCCTAGTGCTGGGATTAAAGGCATGCGCCACCACCGCCCAGCTTAGACTCTTAATCATATAAACACACACAACATGCACACACATACACACACACATGAACACACACACACACACACACATGAACACACACACACACACACACACGAACACACACACACACACACACACACACACGTTTGAGTGCCGCTCCAATCTCCCTATACAACCCTCGTCCTTCAGGTTAGTACTTTCCAGGGTAAGACTGCTCCACAAGGCTGGAATAGAATCACCAGGGTTACACAGCTCAGGTATGCCACAAACTGAGTGTGTCATCTCAGGCAGGAAATGTAGCTTTTGTAGCCCTTGCTATCTTCATCTGATCATGAGATGGCTGCTTCGATGTTCTCTAAAATCTAGAGTTGATGTCAATCATAAAGGGGATGCGCATAATGTGCTGGCGTGGCTGCAGACACTGAGTGAGCACTTAAGCAGAAGTCATGGCTGTATTTGATCTGTATTCTTATTTTGAGATGGGCTCTCACTGTGCAGCCTTGAATGGCCTGGAACTCACCGAGATACACCTGCCTCTGCCTCCCAAGTACTGGCATTAAAGGCGCATGCCATGATATGTATTTTAAACGACTTTCTCACTTTGATTTACTACCTTATTTATCCCAGGAAAGAATTATCCAATAAATTTAATTGGCACAGGGTCCCTCTTCTTCTGCAGCTGATTGGATCAACCCCAGATGTGTTGTACAAACGCCATGAGACTCCTTAGGCACATCAGAGCAGAGAGAGCACTCAGACTCTTGTCTTAAGAGAATGTCACCAGTCAATTTCAGAGACTTTCAGAACTTTGAATGGACTGAAGATGTTCTGCATGTTAACTGTATCTCATCTGGTCCTCCATGGTCACCCCCAAAGCCTACGACAATGTGGCAGTTCCATGACCCAACACTATGCCTTATGGTTTCCCAGTTGCTTTACTTCAGGTTCATTGATACAGCTGCATCCAGATGGGCAGGGGCACTGCAGTGCTCAGCAGGCTCAAGAACACAGCTGCATCCAGATGGGCAGGGCACTGCAGTGCTCAGTTTGGTTTTGCTGATCCACGCTGCTGTGTCTGGTTCTACAGGTTCAGCCACACTGGCTTCTTTACAGCATCGCAGTCCCAGGATGGAATTCTGGAGGGCAGCATCATGGACTAGTACTGAGTGCAGTTTGTATGACTCACCAGAGTGGACAGTCAGTGCTAGTCCCTTAGGCAAAGGAAGTGCCATGGCAAAGCCCACAATTAATTTGAATGAGGATGTAGACTATGCCTTGGAAAGAGAGATGTGACCAGAATTTGGGGCTCCTTTTCTTCTATGCCAGAGAGTTTAAACAAAGTAGCATACAGGAAGCAAATAGCAGAGACTAGAATCAAATGCAAGTGTGAGTGACCTTGTGATCATTTGAAGGTTTTAGGTTAGTCTGTTTTATCATATTATGATCAATACCTGAGGAAAAACAACAGAAAGGGACAATTATTTACTTTTGACTCACAGTGGTAACAATTCCAGAATGAAACACTGGCTCCATTGATCTAGAGGTATAAGGTCATGGCGGCAGGGGCAGGTGGAGGAAGAGGAGGAGGAGGAGGAGGAGGACATTCACCCAAGGTGGACAGGAAAGACAGGGGAGGCTGTCAAGCATCCTTCTCCCATGACTCGCTTCTAATGACTGGCTTTCTCAGCTGGATCCCACCTCCCAAACATCCCCAAACCTTCTAAATGAGCTCCATCACTGAGGACAGGACATCTCATGTATGGGTCTTCCAGGAAGACACTTTCTCCTACCCATAACTAGACCAGACTGCCTCAGAATACACCCAGGGTGGTAATTGCTAGATACACATTTTCTTCTTGTTAGAACTCTTACCATTTATCACACATCACCCCCTACCCCTGGGGAAAGGAAAGATTTGCAGCCCCACAGGAGACACAGACTTCAGATGGCTAAGGCCTGGGAGTATGGTCAGATGCACAGGATGAGAGTCCATGAGGAGAGGGGGTTTGAACCGACAGACCAGTAAAGGGGTCTCTGAAGAGGCTTGAAACAAGTGTGGAGAAGTGGCTGAAAGATTGTTTTTAATCAGAGTGCCTAACAAATGTAAATTCTCCAGAGCAAGAAGAGACTGGGTGTAAGAGGGATGGAAGTAAACCTGTTTAAAATGGCGCAGATGAATCCAGGAAAATGAGAGAAGTGGTAAGAGGCTGAGAGTGGACATCATGGGGCCTTGGATGCCACAGACGGAGTTAGATTTTAGTGTAATTGAAAGAGGAGGATGTTAGGAGTATGCTGAAGCCAGGATTGGGCTAGTTTACATTTGATTTGAATAAGAGATGGTAAGATGCCATTGCGTTCCCTGTTCTGTGCCTCATTAGATGCCAAGGAAGGGAAGGGAAGCTGGCGTCCACTGAGGGTAAGTGCTGACTGCAGCCATGGGCGGGGAGACTTCATGGAATAAGACTTCATGATCAATGTGTTATGAGACAGATGTTAGTAAGGACAGGATACCAGGGGAAGAGCCGGCAAGTTCAGCAAATGCCCCTCATTGGGGTCACAGGTCATCAACCAAGGGTAAGTCTGCTTGATGATGAAACCAAACATCTTTGTTTCATCTTGTTTCTGAACAGCACAAATGGGGATCTTTTTTTCTATCTTTCTTTATTAAAAATAGATTTTTGTTCATACAATATATTCTGATTAGAGTTTCCCGTCCCCCAACTCCTCTGAGATCTTCCTCACCTCACCTCCCATCTGAACGCACCTTTTCTGTCTCTTGTTAGAAAACAAACATGCATCTAAAGAATAATAATAAAATAAGACAAGACAAAACAAAATCAAACAAACCAGACTAGAACAAAACAAACAAGCAAATGGGAAAATAAAAAGCATGGGAAGATGCTCATATAGATGCAGATACCCCGATGTTCACACACAAAAGAATCCCGTAAAAAAAACAAAACTGGAAAAAATACCCTGACCGCAAAAAGGGATCTGTTTTATTTTTTAATTATGGGTATGTGTGTGTCTTTGTGGGGGGGTATATGGATGGATGGGTTCCTGTGGGGGCCAAGAGAGGACATCGGGTCCCCTGGGTTAGAGTTAGAGGCAGTTTTGAGCCACTTGATGCTGGGAACTGAACTCAGATCCTCTGGGAGAGCAGCACGTACCCTTAACTGCTTAACCATCACTCCAGCTTATGACTAGGAGGGCTTTTTATTCTTTTCAAATTCATACAGAGGATGATGGTAGAAAATATCATCAAAAATGCTTTGATGTTGTACAAAGGTTGCATCTGAGATTGAGGAATGCATTATTCTTGGTTCCTGCAAAAACTTCCCATCCATGATTCCCAGTTGTATTTTCTGATTAGAATATGGACACTCACCTATGAACTAAAAGCCAGTCAGTCTTGGTTAGGAGAAATAAAGAAATTCATATCGGCTGGGCTATCTCCCACTATCCATATAGACATTTAGCAGACAATACATCCTAATACAGCAAAATGATCATAGCAATATATTTCAACAAAACTGATACAGTGGATTAATATCATCATTGACCTGTTCATCTCCTTGGCTCCCCAAACCTTGATTCAACCATCTCCCAATTCATAAATTCTAAAACTGCCTTTGATGCTTAAGCCAGAAGAGCAAATGTGAGCATCAAACCTTTGACACATGCCTGAGAGACTCAACACACCTAAACCAACCCCCATCATTTAAGAGGCAGCCAACATCTTGTCAAAGCAAAAGGCCCACATCCCCTCCGCATCTAATAAATTATATCCTGAGACTCAGCTCCCTGTTGTCTGCATCTTTTTCCCTGCATAAAGCTCCCCAAACAATAAATCATCTTCCTGTCTTGCCATTATGTAGAAACTCATCACTTCACACATCATAATTATAATCAATGAACAAAACTCAAGAAAGAGATTTTGAACAATGAAACGGTACTTTTCCCCCCTTAACATCAGTACAACTTTGTGTGATCAAAGCTGATAATAATGTAGACGGGTGACTGGGATGATTTGAAGGTAGGCCTTTTACATTTTGAAGCAGTTTTTAACAGGTCCGACTACCTTGCTGGGAGGGGTGCAAAAAGCTCTCTTGCCTTTAAGACTTCTAAGTCTGACTTCTTAAGTGCGTAGATAACTTTAATACCTAAATTGAAAAATGAGAAGAATATCCATGGGGAAAAAGGAAGCGCGCTGAGTCTCCCCGAAGTTCATCAAATGTTGTCACATATTTCTCTAACATTTTTGACTTGGTTAAGTGCAAATTTAGGTGAACACACTCTTTTCCAGGGTTCACAGCAACAGAAATATAATATATGTATTTTCAGATTAATGAGTGCAGTTCTCCAGTCTTGAGCGATCAAAGACAAATGGCACTTCTCGGAGGCAGAGGGCTGGACAAAATGACCTCTCATTTCCATTATTTCATGATTCAATTGTCACTTACTTTTTTAACAGCCACTTCAAATTCCTTCTTAGGTGTAAATCCATTCTCTAAATATAAATCCTAGACAAGAGAACAGATTAATTTCTCCTATAACTGTGTAGAAAAGTAGGTGATCAAACAGATGAGTAAAAAAGCTCACCTTTAGTTTCACCAATTAACTTCCTATATCACTCAGGAGGTGAATGGACCATATTTCATGACTGGTGAAACATGGTCACATATGTTAAGTCTGGATCTCAGTTCCATGTGTACTTCTGACATCAGTGTCACATTTGTTAGTGACAGATTCAGACTCGGATATTTTTCTTGGCTTAGTGAACTTGATGTCATTTATTTTCATGGGGGAAGGGCAGTTTATCTTGACTTGGGATTTCAGAGGTTTTCTGCTGTGGTCAGCTGACCATGCTGGTCTTGAGCCCATGGTCAAGAAGGGCATTGTAGTGGTGAGTGCATGGAAGAGTAGTCCACTGTGACGCTAATCTTGGTTGTCAACTTGACTGCATCTGTAATCAACCAAAAGCCAAGATGCTGAGCACAGCTGTGGTGGTGGGGGGAGGGGGTTCTAAACCAGATTATCTGAAGCAAGAAGACCCATACAAAATTTGGGTCACACCTTCTGGTGACAGCCCACGTGAAAGGCCATGAAAAAAGAAAACTTTGCTTTTGGCTTGCTTTGCCCTCATGCTTGCTAGAAAATCATCCATCTAGCCTGTTGCTTCAGCCAGTATGAAATCCAATTTCTTCAGGATTCCAGTGTACAGCTGTCCAGGAATCCACCTGGACTCTTGTGTAAGATTTGGACTGCTGAGACATTCAGACTTGTGGACTGAGCAACTGCTAGATTTGGGGCTTTTCTGTTGTGAAACAGCTGTTGTTGGACTAGCTGGACCACAGCCTGTAAGCCAGTTAAATAAATCCAGTCTAATAAATCATATATATGCATGTATATGACACTCGTGTGTGTGTGTGTGTGTGTGTGTGTGTGTGTGTGTGTGTATACTCATTCTATTGTCCTGCTGCTTTAAGGATCCTGGATAACTCAGCTGCTCACTTTATGCATGCAAGAAAGCAGAAAGAAAACAAGGGGGTCAGGTGCCAGGACCACTTTCAAGGGCATGCCCCTAATGCTCTCAGTACCTCCTACTGAGCCTCATCTCATACAGGTGCCAGAGGCTGGTGACCACAGCCAAACATTCTACCCATGGTCCCTTGGGAGTCGTCCCAGTTTCAAATTGTAGCAGATGCCCAAATGCAGTTAAATAGGAAAACTAGATTCTAGCATTTAATTTCACAATAAGGTAACCGCGGCTAAGAACAATTCATTGCATATTTTATAAAGACCTAGAACACGGTGGTCAAAAGTTCCTGACACAAACAATAAATGCTTAAGGAGTTGAAACGACAATTGCTCTGACTTGAGCATCTCACAAATGATGATACTGTAAGTGTGCACAATCACAATGACATCTTAATGCCAACCACATTGTACCACCTTTGAAAGAGGGTTACAAGCACACACGCAGTAATACCAATGTGGCCAAACACAAGGTGGGTGTTAAGGGTCCCATTTCATCACTTAATGGAATGTGTTTGTCCTCACTCTCAGAACTGATAAAGCTCTGCTCTGAGATACAGTCTAGATTTTTACTCCCATAGGGAAAGTCAGTCATCCTGTATTCTGAGTGCCCCTCTTTCTTTGTGCCCTTAAGAAACTTAATGAGCCGGGCGGTGGTGGCACACGCCTTTAATCCCAGCACTCGGGAGGCAGAGGCAGGCGGATCCTTGTGAGTTCGAGGCCAGCCTGGGCTACAGAGTGAGTTCCAGGACAGGCGCAAAGCTACACAGAGAAACCCTGTCTTGAAAAACCAAAAGAAAAAAAAAAGAAAAAAAAAAAACAAAAAAGAAAAAAGAAAAGAAAAAAAACTTAATGATATTCTGAAACTAATGATGCATCAAAGTGCTGAGAATAAATGACTGTTGAATGCTCAACCCTAAATGAGACATCTGTATTGCCTCTTCCAAGTCTCAAGGAACATCACAGAAGTGGGTAGAAAGACTGTAAGAGCCAGATGATAGGGAGGAGTGCTGAATACGACATGGCTGTTCCAATCATCAACGCACCACAGGGATGGCAACCTGAACCAGATCTGCACCAGGAAAAGACACGGAAGTAGAAGGGCTCTGGTTTGGAGGCAGAAGGGAGTCATCTCAAAGGGAGAAAATGAGAGAGGGAAACAGAGGAGAATATGACCTGATGCATCATACATGTGTATAAAACGACAAATGTAAAAAAGTAAAATAGTTAAACTTGTTTTATTGTAATGGTCAATTGTGCCCAAAACTCCTGTTCAGGAGGAAAACAAACATGCTAGAAGGTATTTTATGGAGAATCATAGAGAAGAGAGGGACAGGGCAATAGAATCTGAAATCCTTCTAAAACATGGCATGACATAGTGAACTCTTGGCCAACTGAAGTGGTGGAGGAATAGAAAATGTCTTAGTTACCTTTATATTACTGTGAAGAGACACCATGACCAAGGCAACTTAAAAAAGAAAGCATTTAATTTGGGCCCCATGGTTCCAGAGGGTGTGGAATCCATGGCCATCATGGTGGAGAGCATGGCAGCAGCCAGGAGGGTGTCATGCTGGAGCAGTAGCTGAGAGTTTCCATTTGATTCACAAGGGAGAGAAGTGGAGTGGAGGGAGAGAGCTAAATAGGAACAGCATGGGCTTCTGAAACCTCAAAGCCCAATGACACACCTCCTCCAACAAAGCCACACCTTCTAATCCTTTTCAAACAGTGCACCAACTGGAGACCAGGCTTTCAAATATATGAGCCTATGAGGACTATTATCTTTCAAATCATTACAGGAAGAGAGAAGAAACACCCATGAGGAGATGGGCCACAGGGCTGGGTGACAAATGGAACCTAGAAGGAAGGTAGGATAGAGTCATACCTCTGCAACACCTAAGTGAGGGCTCTTCATGAGATCTTTCCCACAGTGGACTCACTGGAAATTAAGGAAGGCAAGATTTGGCTTTGTTGGATTTTCTTTTTTAAAGTGGGTGACGTGAGAGCCTGGTATGAGAAATTACTTAAATGACTTAAGCTGTGTCATGGTCGCCATCTTGGTGTATCATTACCACATAGGCATGTGGAAGAAGCCAGGGTTTGTACAGGAGTCGAGAAACATAGATGTTATTGAAACAAACAAACATTCAGTTCTCCAGTCATTCAAGATGAGGAGACAGATGGCCCTTCAGAATGTCACCGTGACCAAGGGAAAGAGGCAAATGACCATCGGGAGATGGAAGCCCAGAGCATGTGTGAAGGCGTTAGGAAGGCAGAGCAAGGGAAGAAGTAATGTTCTGGGGCAGTTTCTTCAAAGAACCCCTTCTGCATAGCCACACAGTGAGGGAAGCATGGGCACAGCATAGAATGTGGGCTCAACCGAGTAATGCTGCCCTCGCCAGTATCCTGTGAGAACGCAGTGAGTGACCATGCAGGAGAGGTAACTGTCCACATGCTTGAGTTTCCCTCTTCACATCTGTCTGTCACAGACACCGCCATCTGTCTTCATGACCTCTGTGCCTCCTAATGTGATTCCTCCTGCCTCCCCTATCAAAAAGGAAACTCTTGAGACAAGGACTTTCAGCCAGGCAGTGGTGACACGTGCCTTTAATCGCAGCACTCAGGAGGCAGAGGCATGCATATCTCTGTGAGTTTGAGGCCAGCCTAGTCTACAGAGTAAGTTCCAGGATAGCGAAGGCTACACAGAGAAATCCTGTCTTAAAAAAACCAATAATAATAAAATGAATAGTAATAATAATAAATAGCTGTGTGGTGGTGGCACACACCTTTAATCCCAGCACTTGGGAGGCAGAGCCAGGCGGATCTCTGAGTTCAAGACTAGCCTGGTCTACAGAGCGAGATCCAGGACAGGCACCAAAACTACACAGAGAAACCTTATATCAAAATAAATAAATAAACAAACAAACAAACAGAAACCTTATCATAAATGAATGAATGAATAAATAAATAAATAAATAAATAAATAAATAAATAAATAAGAGTAAGACTTTCCTCCCTGGCTGTGTGTGGTCTCCAAGGCTGGGAGAGTTCTTGAGACAAACTATGTTCTCAATAAAATGCTCATCCTTGCCAAGTTCATAGCTGAAGGACAGAGGCCTAAACCAAGAGTAAAATGGGCAATTCCACTAGAAGGTGATCTAGTGAACTATTTATTAGAGTAGGAAAGTCAAGATGCAGCCTGAAACTTTCACCTGAAAGCAAAACTATTGTCAAGCCCAAATGATGTCCTGCCTCATAAGATTCAAAGACTATCGTCACAGTTTTATTTATTAAGTAGCTGGTACCAACAGACACACAAGTCTAAGCTACAGGGTCGACAAAACTGCACCATTTTTTGCTTCAATCTCCAGTAAACACACACCTTTTTTGATTGTGTGTTGAGATGGTCTTGCTGTATAGCCCTGGCTATCCTGGTGCTTGCTTTATAGCCTCAAACTTGGGTAATTCTCCTGCCTCAGCCTTTCAAGCGCTGAGATTGCAGATGTACACTATCATACCTGGCAAACACACACCTTGTACAAAGAAAGATGCTAGAGATGTTGAATGTGATTTTTTTTTTCTTGCTACTTCTACACATCTTCGGTATCACTTAGGTGGGGACCTGCTGAAGAGGAGGTGCATATATCATATAGAAGTTATGCATTGCCACATCTGCTCTGTTGGGATTATTTAGAACATCAGAAGAGATTGGGGGCGGATATTAGAGGAAAATTCAGCCTTGGTAAAGATGTTAGTGGACCATTCCCCAGTTCCATCAAAGGTCCAATGACCCACTCTCATCTCTACTAGCCACAGCCCCACCCATCCAATCCAAGCACCTCCATGACAAAAGATCAAGAGCTTGTCAGGTATACATGGTGGTGCTGACTTCTCAACAGGGGGAGAAGGGGACCTAAATTAGACTTCTATAAAAAGAATATCACATATTTATTTCCACAATAACACCCAGGAAAAAGCGTGAGTCGAGAAGCAAGCAATTGGGTGGATAAATAAAGCTTGTCTTTGTTCTCATCAATTAGGTTATTACATCAGTTGGAAAACCAGTGAATTATAATACAGATGTTTAATGAAACACTGCTGAGCCTATAAGTCAAACCACTATTTTGTGGTGTGATTTTGGCTGCATAGTTTTGTGTGTGTTAAACCGTATTTATTAGCTGATACCCATTATTATTTTGAGCAAGGTATAATTCAGTTGTCAAGCTCCATCGCCGGCAAGGAGATTTAATCAGTAAGAGCCGCTTTGCTACTGAGTATAAAACAATGTGGGTTTCTTGAGCAGTCACAGCAGTGTGAAAAAATGGGATTAATTAGTATTGTACAAGAACAGGCAGCGTGCTCATTAAAACCTTGTGAGGTGGCTTTTGATAAACTGCCACTTGATAGGGCCGCCTTAATGTGACACGACAAAGACTTTATTTCCAAATTCTTCCTGATGCTATCTCACTTTTAAGTCACCTGAAATGACCTGCGTTGGTGTTGGGAACACAAAGATCAAGATGAATTCCAGGGACCCAGAGAGCTCCAGGGACTGGGGAAGCAGAGCCGGGGTTGGGGAGATTCAAAGACTGTGTCTTCAGAACCCTCCCTCCCTGAAGCACAGATCAATAGCTGCAAATGAGACAGCACCAGAGGTGGCCGATTTGCATTCACACTCAGCAGGCTGGGCGGAAGCGATCTGACAGTTGGCAACCCACCTTAATGAAGGTCCCCCACGCAAACGCAGTTTGCTCCCTTCTGGGTGTGGGTGCTGCCTGGAAACCGCACAAGATGCTAGGCTGTCTCTGGAGAGAAGGAAGGAGACAGAAACTCAAATGGACACTCCTCTTTTGAGGACCCTCTGTGAGCAGTCAATACTCAGTCTAGGGATGTCCAGATGGTGCTGCTTGGCAGCTCAAATGAACTTAGTTGGCTTATGAGATTGATCGGTGGGAAAATAACTTGCAGCCAAGCCTGAAGACCTGAGTTCGATCCCTGGGACTCGGGACCCCTGGGAGAGAAGAAGGAGTTGGCTCCTGCAAGTCAGTTGTCCTCTGGCTGTAAATGTGGTGACACTCCTGTACCTGAGAGCATCCACACACAATAATAATAATAATAATAATAATAATAATAATAATAATAATAACAATAATATAATTTTTTTTTCTTCTCGAGACAGGGTTTCTCTGTGCAGCTTTGTGCCTTTCCTGGCACTCACTCTGTAGCCCAGCCTGGCCTCGAACTCACAGAGATCCACCTGCCTCTGCCTCCTGAGTGCTGGGATTAAAGGCGTGCGCCACCACCGCCCGGCTATAATAAATTCTTAAAAGAATGTTTTAAATGAATAGTAATTACTTGGTTTTGTCTGCTTAGAAGAACACATCTGAAAAAATAATTCTTTGGAGAAAAATCAGCTTCATGTGGAAATATTTTCGATGCACTCTCTGCTTTTTTCCTCTTTGGGCATCTGATTTTATCAACTTTCAAGTGCAGGACAGTTTGGATCCCTTCTCCACAATGCAGTTGTTACGGGGTGTGGTACTCTCAAGTTAGTGTCTATACAAATGCCCTCTCAATAGATGACCAAACCTAGTTTCCTCAAAGGCTCTTCTCTCACCCAGAGTGCCCTGCCCAGACTTTGCTCTGTTAGCTAAAGTCACCAGGGACATCAGAGCATACAGAAACTATACATACAAAAGCCTGAGGGGAGGGAGGGAGGCTCCAGGATTAGAAGATGCTGCTTATAAATCTCCAAGTCCCTGCTTCTCCATTCCCCTCAACTGTCTTATTAAAAAACGATAGCCAAGCTTTTCATACCTCGGCAACATATGAAATCAATGCTCTCTACCATGCAGCTCAAGGACTCAGCTCACAATTATAGGTTGTTTGCAATTAAACTCGGGTCATTCCACCGCAGTCTGCAGATTCAAGGCACCCAGCCGAAGTCTGGCTACCTGGGCAGGCCAGACAGGATTAAGCACACTGCTTTAGTAAGAGACGTGTTGTAAGACTGTTCATTTAAACCCTAACATCTCATTGTGATGATCTGAAGCGTGTGATGAAATGCAATATGACAGCCATTGAATTAACAGAAAATGGAATTCATCTCTCAAAATTTCACACAAAATAAAGTCATGGAGACAGACAGAAATAAAGGGAGAAAGACAGACAACGAGCACCTTCACTACTTCAGCCTCATGGTGGAATGATGCTGTCTGTCTCCGGTTACCTGGTTACCCGTGGTCTTTGTTTGAACAAAGTCCCTACCATTTTTTGTGCTCCTCCATTATGCAAAGTGGTGAATTTGTTCCCATTTTGTTTCTTTGATTTTAGCAAGTGAATTGCACAGAGGTAATGCACTGTAAGTGGGGCTTTGAGCATTTCCATTTATGCACGACATGGTAATAGGAAATTTTCTGCCCCTCTTAGCTTGATGAGAACCTTCCTCAAAGACCCTACAACTCCTTCTGTGGTAGCCACCTACTTGATTTATAATCTAACAGTGGCAGAAGAGGTTAGCTGGGTAATTTAAGTCACTAGATTTCGCTAATGAACTAGGGCCAGGGAGAAAGTACTTTATATTGTAAAGTCTCCACTTCACCTTCCCTATACCCCATATACTTTATCTCTAAAGTTTTACATTATTGATATAAAAGGGGAAATGGTCCTTTCCCAGGAAAATGAGTTAGCAAAGCAGCCTTGCCTGGAGTTTCTCCTGAAAGTCAAGGGGAGTCAGAGCCTCTCAGAGTAACAGTGAAAAGATCCGGCTGCTGTAGCCAATAGGAATGCAGGATTCCCAGTTATATTTGCATATCAGATGAGCAATCCATCATACAATCTTCAGGATATACATAGCTTCAATTGCTTTTCCAAAATTCAGGTGTGGCTGGGTAACTGGCATCCTAAACCTCGAGGAAGATGGAAAGCAGGCACATTTGACCCAAGATGCCAAGAGAAAACTCAGGAGAAAATCCAGCAAAGCTTGGAAAAATTAGCTGCAGAGAGAAGCCTTCTGGCTCTATTTGTCCATCACTGGATTTTTATGTAGCACCTTACTGCAGGCTTTACTGGGCTTTGAAATAAACTATTGGTCAATTTTCCCCCACATAGATAAACAAGTCCTAAATGGAGTTTTCTTCACAGTAGCCACAAAGAAACTGTTCCATGTTGTGTAAAGAAAATACATAGAAGGCCAAACCCGAGACCTTCCTGAAGACATCCATGGACACCAAAGGTTTCTGTTTATCTCCAGCAGCTGACTGCAACTTCAAAAACTCTGGTTGCATGGGTACACCCAGCAGAAGAGAACACAGGTGTGTAAACAAATAGGCCTACCGGCTAGCCACAGCGGTATTCACAGTTGTGGTGCCAAGCCCTGCGAACTGAAACATTGTCTCCAGGAGTGAGGACAGAAACTCAGACCATTTACAGACTTAGAAAGCTCAGAAAACCACAAGCCTCCAAAGTGCCCCTGCAAGGTTACATCAGCCGTCAACAGTTGCTGGAGAGAGGAGACTCTTCAGTAGAGCTGCCTGTAAACTGTTCAGGGAGCAACAGGGATGCAGTTTTTATAAGTCACTCAGGCTGGGGTGGGCTTTGGGGGATCACCTGCCTTTGAGTAACCTATACTCCGGTAAGTGACCCCAGTCCCCCCTCTAGCTCACTAAATCAGACTTGAGTAGAATCATTTCTTCGGTCTGTTATCAGTGCCCCCTTTGGATTGATTGACATTTGTCTTCATCTTCTCGGGAAATGTTAGAACAGCATTCAACACAAGAGCTTGTCAACACACCAGGTCTGTAACCAGCTCTATGACATGGGCAATTCCTTAATTCTGGGCACCATAGTCTCTGTGCTTCTAGAACAAGGATGCAGGCTTAGTATCCCTTATGCTAAATGCATAGATGCAGGCTGAGTATCATTATCCAAAACGCATATCGTCAACAGTGTTTCAGAGTTCAGACTTCTTAAAATTCTGGATATTTGTGTAGACATAATGAAGATGGTACCCACATTTAAACAATCCATTCAAATTTCTCACTTGCCTCCTGTGTGTGTAATGGCTAGACGGCAGTTTAATGCAATATTATTAACCATTTTGTGTGGAAACAAAATCCCATAATGTTGAAGTGTCTACTGGTTGTGTCCTATTGGTCACTCAGAAGTTTCTGGTCTGGGTGCTTTTAAGGTTTTAGATATTCGGGTTGGGGATGCTGAAGATTTGAAAACGTCTACATGCAAAGGCCACTGGGGACCGGGAACTAGTTTGTGCTGTGTGGAATGGCGGAAAGTGGTGACGGGGACAGACAGTGCTGCTGCAGCTGGGCAATGAGTGACGGGTCACACATTCCTCACACGACAGCACACCGAGTCCTCACCACAGAAATCCACCCAGAAGATTTTAGAAACTAAACTCTGGCTATCTTATGATTCAGTGATCCCATTCCTTAATTGTCATCCTGAAGAAATTAAAACATACTTAGAAAATTACTGTACAAAAACATCCCCTGTGGCTTTATTCACACTAGGAAAAAAATGGAAAGGGACAGATTCTCATCAGTACTAGTAGATACACATTATTTGTTCATAAAACGCAACAGTACTCAGCAATGAAAACGCATGAATAACTGCTATGTAAATCAATGCAAGTGCATTTGAAAACACTGTGTTTGGCCAAAGGTTAGAATTCATGCCATCAAAACAGACAGACAAACGTGAAGCCTTAAGTTGGAACAGAGTTTTTATCTGAATAGAAACAGGTGACCAGATGCCACATGTCTGAAAGCCACAAGCAGATCTGGGATGCATTTTACTCTTTCCTTTTCTCTTCAAATAACCTGATAAAAGCAAAGACCCTCCCTCTCCCACAGACCCTATCCCACCATACTCCAAGGCTCTTAGGTAAAAGCTTTCTGAATCTTTCTGTTCTATGATGACGGAGTGCTGTTCATGTATAGATGTGCATTTTCCCCAAGCTCACTGAACAATATGCCTCAGACCTGTGCCTTCAACTGCACGTATTTCCTGAAAACCTGTGGAATAGCTGACTTACTGATCCAATAAAGGCTGGCTAATGTGATTTTGCCTTCACATAAATGATATGCTTATTTATGTTTAATTATAACAAAGAAATCATTGTTGCACATGGTCAAACTAATTCAAGCAATGTATCTTGTCTGATTTGCTCATCCTCCTATCAATCCACCCACACACCCCACTCACCTCACACAAAGAGAATTTTGTTTACCACGGCAGTATTGTGAGCCTGCAAATGCTCCAGTGCAGAGGGCATAGGGGCCTGGGACAAGAATTGGGGAAACAGACATCATCCATAGGGGGCCATACTGCTGTGTACAAGAACCAGCCCCCCAGAGCCTGGTGCCTTTCGTTAGTGACTTTCACGCCTTCCTTGGGGAATCACGGTTCTTACCAGCAGTCTGTGCTGATGGGAGACTGATAACGCTTTGGGTCTTAAATCTATTCCGTTAACAATTTGAAACATTTGCAAAGACTGATGTACTATTTTGAGGACTTCTCCACAGTCCTACGTTGGTGTGACCAAATGGGTGACCAGATGCCAAGTCTCTGAGAGCTACAAGCCGACCGTGTGGCCAAAGTCTGCTGTGAGGCATCTTTTTGCATTGCTGTGACCAAAACCCTGATATGAGGCGTCTTAAAGGAGGAGGTGTTTATACTGCCTCAAGATTCAAGGGACTGGTTTACCTGGCTGGGAAAGGAATCCCGCTGACTGCAATCAGGAAGTAGAGAGCAGACAGGAAGTAGGCACATCTATAAACTCTCAAGACCTGCCCCCAAAGGCCTCCTTCCTCCGGGTAGGCTCTTCCTCCTCCTCCTCAAGGCACTGCAACCTTCTACAACAGCCCCATCAGTTGGGGACTAAGTGTTCAAACACATGAGACTGGGGGGAACAGTCCACATTCAGATCACAGCCACCCTCCTTTGCTTGGGCATATGTTGGCTTTACTTTGCAGCTCTGAGGAGTGTGCTGTGGTACCAGTTGTTCAAGGCTTTGGGGCAAGGCAGGAGTTACAGGGAGCCTGAGGAGAGCTCAGTGCAGTGGGGAACGTTCTCATGGTCCCAGCCTGTGCTGCTGGGATTAGAAATCACACAGCACCTTCCTAAGGGGAGCCCCCAGGGAGGCAGGAGCTTCACTTCCACACAACAAATTATCTCAACACTTCTTAAAAACCCGTCGGAACGCTGAGGTTTGCTTTTTTAATGATTATGATGTGTGGGTACCACAGTAGCCTGGAGGGTCAGAGGACGATGGCCTTCAGGAGTCAGTTGCAGGGGTGGGCTCGTGTTGACAGGTTCCCTGGCAAGCTGAGATGATCTGCCGAGCCATCTCAGCAACCTGGAGCCTTCAAGTTTCGAGGCTGCGATGAACCCGGCATGCTCAGCTTGAACGTCCGAGGATTTAATTACCAACTTTCTCTCTTCTCAACTGGAGAAAGAAGAAATCGCTTTCACTAATGAAGCTAATGTAATTTTGTGGAAGATTCTCTTGAATGTCAGCAGCGTCAAGCATTGCGTGTGCTCAGGAATGGGGAGAAAGAAGGAAGAGGTACTGACCACTGCTCCAGGCAGCTTTTAAACCTGTGGGGCAGGTATGTCAGGCTCCCCCCACACCATTATTGGGCAATGCCTGGTCAGAGAGACGTACTTTAGTTCACTGACTTGATTGCCACCATAATTGGGAGAAATAGATACAATCTCCATGCGCATTTCCCAGACGCACCCACTGCAACTCATCAGGGAAGCTGGCAGGCTGAGATCCAACCCTAGGCAATAAGGAAAGGGGAAGGATATAGCCAGCACAGAGCCCAGTTCCCGGACTCTGGATTCTTTGCTCAACCCAAGCCTCTTTCCTCTGTCCCAAACACGATTGAGAACATAAATGGGTCAAAGAATAGCGAAATTCCAGAAGAGTATCCAAGATGACTGAGGTCTAGAGTGAAAAAAGTGTAAGTTAAGCAAGACTTTCATACCACCCCAAAATAGGAATCATTTCTAAGTCTGAATAGATAGGAGAGGATGTCATTTCATAAGGAAGTCTCAAATTATCTGGGATGGATTCCTGAAAGTGTCAATAAAAAAAAAATTAAGTTCTCACAAGGGAACTTCATTCCAATTAAAAGAGCTTCAATTCATTTGCTGTCAAGCATCATCTTCTTACAGATACCCTGATCTGTTCAAATTGATCAGAACATGATGAATATTTCAAAAAGAATGACTCTTCCTCGGAGAGGGAACAGTGAGTGATCAGTGGTAGAATTAGGGGCTCCCATGACAGCTCTACAGGGAATATTCCAAATTTTTCTGGTAAACAGAGTCAGGCACCATGTCACATATTTTATTCCTGGAGACTGACAGGGCAGTAACAGGGCAAGGAAAAGTAAAAAAGGCAAAGTATCTCCAAAGGAGTATCTGGTCTGGAGCCATGAACCTTTCTCATTGCCGTCTTCTGCCTCAGAGCCAAGGACTGAATAACTTTCCTGAGCTCCGTAAACTGACGAGGTTGGGAAAGAAGCCTAGAGCCTTGAAAGATGCCCCCACAGGGCACTACCACTGGCAGGATCCTCCTGTAGCTAGGGGAATCTCAGAGCCTTCCCCAGAGAGAGGGATTCAGAGCAGGAGGAGGAGATGCTCGCCATGGTTCCTGGTGGCCTCTGTTACTATGACAACCATCCCCTTTGTTTCCCTGAATCCAAAGCTGCTGCCTCCTTTAGCGAATGGCATTCAGGTGAGACAGCTGTGTGAAGACATTAGGAGAATGAGGACCTGGAAAAACAAAACTACCTCTGCATGCACGCGCGCAGTGCGCGCGCACGCGCGCGCGCACACACACACACAAACAGAGAGAGAGAGAGAGAGAGAGAGAGAGAGAGAGAGAGAGAGACCCCTATCTATATGTATATGTATATGCACACATACATGAACACATATGCTCACACATGTGCTGGCACCATGAAGCTACTGGGATGTTTCTAGCCTCTAGCTGCTCTTTGAGCAAGGCACAGCACCATACCTGTTGTGGTATCAGTGCTTGGGGATCATATCTTTCTTCTGGTTGTCACTTGAGTGATTGTGTTTCACATGGTTTCCTGGCAATATGTTTCTTCATCCATGGAGAGTTCAACTCCCCTACCAGGCTCTCCCAACCATTCTCTTCCCAAATTCTTCTCTCAGCATCCTGTTCATCTCTTTCAGGGCCATGAGGACAATTCATAGCTGTTTTGTTGATTGTCTATTCTTTATTGGGTTTTTATGGCCCTCTCCCACAAGATGACAAGCTCCAGGAGGGCAGGAAGGCAGCATTCTTCTGCAGCGTTATTCCATGGAGTAAAAACATGACCTGTGGGGTGGAGACACTGACTGGTTTTGGTCCTTAGAATCTCCCTCCCAATGTTCTTCTGTCATAAATCAACAATGAACAAGAGTCACGTTAAACACACGATAGTGAAGCTGGAGAGCTAGCTCAGTGGATAAAGAGCCTTCTCACAAGCGTGAGAATCCTAGTTCAGTCCCCAAAATCCATGGGGAAAGCTGGGCATGACCGAACACTGTGGACTCAGAGACTGATGGTCCCTGGGACTCAACGATCAGGCAGTCTGGGGGACCCAGGCCCCAGTGAGAAACTCTGTCTCACAAAACAAACTGAGCAGCATGAGGAATAACATCTGAGGTTGACCTCTAGTGTTTTCACACATACACACACACACATACACACATATATACCCCACATAAACACATACACACATATATATCCCACATAAACACACACACATATACATATACCCCACATAAACATACACACACACAAACACACATATATACCCCACATAAACACACACACACATATATACCCCACATAAACACACATACACATATACATATACCCCAAATAAACACACACACACACACATATACATATACCCCAAATAAACACACACACACACACACACACATATACATATACCCCACATAAACATACACACACACACAAACACACATATATACCCCACATAAACACACACATATACATATACCCCACATAAACATACACACACACACACACATACATATATACCCCACATAAACACACACACACATATATATCCCACATAAACACACATACACATATACATATACACCACATAAACATACACACACACACAAACACACATATATACCCCACATAAACACACACATATACATATACCCCACATAAACATACACACACACACACACAAACATACATATATACCCCACATAACACACACACACATATATACCCCACATAAACACACACACACATATACATATACCCCACATAAACATACACACACACACAGACACACATATATACCCCACATAAACACACACATATACATATACCCCACATAAACATACACACATACACACAAACATACATATATACCCAATATAAACACACACATATACATATACCCCACATAAACACACACACACACACACACACACACACACACAAACACAAAACATGGCCAAGTCTCAGTTCTATTTTGCTCTCCCTACACTGTGTATCTCTTTGCAGAATTCTCCCACATCTTCATCTACATGTAATGACCAGATAATGCAGGGGTGGGACAATGTCAAGATGTCCTTCAAGAAACAGGGACAATTGAATGCTTGGAGAAAACCCACACCAGGAAGATTTCTCTAGTCTGAGACACAGGAAAGGGAGGGACTCTGGGTCTTTGACATTCTCCAGGCAGAGCGGGTGGGTCCCAGGATGAAGTGTCTATCACACAGAGGGCAGAGAGAAGGTGGTTCAAGTGACATGAGAGGAAACAGTGTAAAACGCATCTTTCCTCTGTTCCCCAGGCTTTCGAGATCCCACGGTCTCATTCGCTTTCACGATCTCCCAGTGCTAATGGTTGTCAATCCAGGGGTTGTGGGGGGACACCTGCCTACGGCTTACGGGAATATCATTCCAAATGTATAATGGACATGAAAGAACAATGGAGCACACGTTGTAAACATGTTTCAAACAACTTTGATGGGAATTACTCTTTGTAAGATACTGAAGCACTGGACAAGAAAAATGTCTTTGCAAGAAGTATTTTATTTTTTATATATGTAAAATATAGAGCACCAAACAACTAAACAACAATAAACAAAACCCTCCATTTTAAAACTTTAGCCAAAAGCTTCATGAAGATCTTCTAATCCCACCACTAATTACCTGTGCCGTCTTCTCCTCTACTTTCTTGTCTCAGACTGGTGGGAACTTCCTGGTGTAGATTTGCTCCAAGCACTCAATTGTCCCTGTTCCTTGGAGGACATCTTTCAACCCTCCCATTCCCTACACTATCTGGTCACTACAGTGAACTTTAACATGGTAAGAAGAAATAATCCATACCCCTTGCCGCAGCTTCTTTTCCTATTGATGTAATAAAGTACTCTGGAAAAAAGCAACTTAAGAGAGAAATGGTTTATTTTGGCTCACAGTTCAGGAGTATCGTCTGTCATGGTGGGGAACTCAAGGCTGTAGGAGCCTGAAGCAGCTGTTCACATTGTGTCCACAATCAGAAAGCAGAGAGGCACCAATGTCTCCATGATGGTACTCAGCTCGATTTCTCTACACTGTACAGTCAAGAATCTCCTCCCCAGGGAAGGGTCCTGCCCACAGTTAAGAAGAGTCTTCTCACATCAATTAATGTAATCAAGATAATCCCTAGTAGGCATGCTCAGAGACCTATCTCAAAGGGAATTCTACATTCTGTCCTGTTGGTAATGGGTATAACACACACTCCTCTTCTACAAGATCACGAAGCTGGCCAACTCCAGGGGAGGAAGATGTCCTCTCTCCAGTTTCAGAGACAATTCTAAGCAATCACCATGACAAGCCAACAGGTCCTATTGTGCAAATCTCATTCCAAGCCAGATTTCAGAGACTAGAAAGTAACAAGAAAAGCATCTCCCCAGGGAATGAGCACCCCTACATCAGCTCTGCTAAGAGGTGACAGGGACAGAAAAAGATCAACATATGGAGCTGGGGAAATGGCACAGTCAATAAAGTGTGAGCTTAAGCTTAAAGGCCTGAGTTTGATCCTCAGAGCCCATGTGACAAAGCCTGATGGGATACTATGTGTTGTAATCCCAGAGCCCATGAGGTCAGTTCCAAAGCTGTGCAGGTCACAGCATTGGTTCAAATTTCTCATTCAGATGTCAGTCACGTAAAATGGAGTCTGATTTCAAATCTTCATAATAGCATCCTTTCTTGATAAATTCCCTCCAAATGTCCTTGGCCTTAGAACTAGACTATTTCTCATCCCAGCCCAGCTCTATGGTATGATGGAAGAGTGCTCAGCACTGTAGAATGTTCTGGACCCTGATGGGTTCAGTCACTGCAATGCTATTCATTGTTATAGGCTACTGGTCAGTCCATGGATTGGACTTTGGTGCCTGATGAAGTCAGTCCCAGGGTATGGCTTTGTTTCCTGTTTTGAGAGGTTAAAATCCCACTCAGTTTAAGACTTTCTTCAGCTCCCATCAAGGTTCATTTGAAGACCTTACTGTGTGCTCTCTCGGTGCATGGATGGTGGTGGTGGGAACTTGAAGGATGTGTGCCAGAGGAATCCCTGGTAAAGTTTGCCTCCTGAAGAGCCTTGGTAGGCAGCAGCCTTCCTGTAAACATAGCTATTTGCATGGGGTTACAAACCCGCCCTGCACCCCTCACCCCCACCCCAACCAGATCTGAGGAAAGCCTTTGCATTCCCATGGATCTGGGGCATTGGGGTCCTTGACATGGCTGTGCTTGGGTCTTAAATGCTCACTATAGGGGTTCACTCTCTCTCCACATCTCTCCCTGTTTTATTTCTTAAATGCTCCTAATCCTGCCTGACTCTTAGGCCAGCAGCAGCTCTGCGTGGTTTCAGGAACTGGACCAAGAAGAGAAAGAAGCAAAAACATTTCATATTCTGGCCTGGCTTCTCAGGGTCATCCTGCCCCAAAACGGGAAAAACTCCAAAACTAGAAAGGTCCCCCCTGCAATGCACCTCTGCTTGCAAAGGACTTGATGCTAAGGTAAGCTCTCTGTGGTTGAGAGGGCTCTCAAGTTGTAACTTCCAGATTGGTTTGCCCAATGCATCCCCGTATTCAATGCTTCAGGATCTGTGTCACACCAAGACACCCAGAGTCCTGTTCAGGGTGATACATTTTGTGAGAGAAACCAGACTCACAAGAGTCTCTCAAAGCAGATCAGAATGGCCTGGATCCCCGCCTTAGATACAATTCTAGCCCAGGTGTTCATCAACTTTCAGAGTCTTCAGGCTGGTGCTCTGAGCCCTGAGCCCTAAGGCCTGATTCCAAAAGCAGAATTGTTTTCTCCTATGGGGAGGATGGTGATCTAGGCAACCTCTGTTCTCCAACCTTATCCCGGGCACTTAGATTTACAACCGCTCCTTGGGAAACCCGGAACAAGCCCTTTTTCTGGACTCTGTTTGCCCATGTTTTACACCCACCCAACACAAGTAAAGGTCCCCTTGGCTTTGTCTGTGTGCTTCTCCTGGGGCATCTCATGACTGACTGATGTCAGTTCCCCTACTCAGGGTCCCTGCTAATCTGGCACCTCTTGCCTGTGACCTGATGGTTTGGGGACAGACCTGGTGATGGGGGATGAAGAAATGATAGACACACATACAGAAACACTGGGACCAGGTGAGCCATATGCTCTGATGGAGGCATGGCAGCCCAGAAATCAGCTCCTTCATTTTATATACACAGTGTAAACAAGGAGATGGGTTAGCTGATCTCAGCGGGGGTCTCAGTAGAGGAGCAGTCTCAGGCTTCCATCATCTGGGATAACAAAGCTTTAGTGCTTGACCGGATGCTAGCCCTCTCTAGCATGTGGCTCTGGCAGGCCTTGCTCTTCTCCCCCATTCCCTCTGCCTTGCTAAAAACCATTAGATTACATTCCTAAAAACTACCAAGGTCTATTCCCTTATTTGGCCACGTCCTCCTCCTCAGGCTGACTACCAAGGTCCAACTATCAAAAACTAACTTTGGTTCACCTAATTAGTATGTCCAATTAAAATTCAACACCTCATCCTAACATGGGGTTTCCCCCTTTCCCTTTATAAACCGCCATTTGCCTATGTGCCACATCTGTCTGCCTTCTATCCAGAGGCAGTCCTTTGTCCCTCCAGGACGAATACCCACATCCCCTTACTTTTGTCCCCTTTCCGTCTCCCACATTCCCCAATCCTTTATCACCCAGCCCATTCTAACACAGACCTCCCATTTCCCTCTTCTTAAGAATGATGCCTGTGAGGTCAATTTGCTGCTTTTCCCACTTAGTAAAGGATCTCTCTGTGAAAGCAGGTATTTGGGTGTGGTTTGTGCCTCATCCAGGGTCCAGGAGGAAGCGCCACTATTCTGGGGTCTCCTTCAGTACTTTCTCCACATACTGGTTTTAGCTAACGGTCAACCTCTTAACATCTGTACTCAGACCAAAAGAAAGCTTTGTCACTTCCTGAGCCTGACCAGGGGAAGGCCTTGTTATGCCCATGGCATCATTAACAAGGCTGTTTTCATGCCATGCATGCTCATTCATACAGGGATACACTGGCTCTCCAGAAATGAAACCATCAAAAGCCACTCCGATTAGATTACTCAGAGTGTAGACAATCCACAGATCAATTTCTTTGTCTGTTTGACTTGCTTTGTAATTTCCAATCAGAGTTTGCTACATAGCCCAGGCTGTCCTCAAACTCTCAATCCTCCCATCTCAGCCACCGCTCACTTATAGCCTCCTAAGGGATGGCAGGGATGTACTGGCACACTTGATGTATTAGTTACTTCTCTGTTACTGTAACAGAACATCACGACAAAGGCAGCTTAGAGAAGGAAGGGGTTTCTGAGGCTAATGACTCCAGAGGGAAATGAGTCCCTGATGGTCCAATCGAGGCATGGCAACAGTGGCAGCCGAAGAGTCCCTGATGGTCCATTCAGGGAACGGCAACAGTGGTGGCCATGGTGGCAGAAGCAGGGGGCCGAGGGCTGGCACCGCAAATTGAAGCACAAAACAGAGAGAGCGAGAGGTAAAAATAGTGTTAGCCTTTCAACTCTCACACCCTGCCTCCAGTGACACGCTTCCCCCAGCAAGGCCATACTCACTAAATAGCCCAAACAGTAGTCCCAAATGGGGACAAAGTATTGAAATTATCCTGAGACAATGATGGGCACCTTCAATCACTTGGCAATCCAGTCTTCACTTTTTAAATTAAATTGCTTGATAGTATTTCTCGAAGTTTCCATAGAGAATATGGATTTTCTTAGTCATTCAAAAAGAGTGAGCAAGTACAAACAGAGCTACTATACAAGGGGAACATTTGGTCCATGTGAGAGTGAATTCACTGAGCTCTTTTTACATGCTAGCCTTTGTTTTCTCAGGGTACACTGACAGGCTATATCGGCTAATCTCATTGGTATGCCACCCGTATAGGTTAGATTTCTCATACATCTCAAGTTCTACTGGAAACCATGTCAAATCAAAACAAGTCAAATCTAGAAAATTGAAAGATAGAAAGAAGAAAGGAAGGAAGGAAGAATGAAAGAGAGAAAGAAAGAAAGAAAGAAAGAAAGAAAGAAAGAAAGAAAGAAAGAAAGAAAGAAAAATTCACACCAAAATTTCAAACATTGAGTTCTCTTAAAAAGAAAAGATTGGTAAACAATGGACCACAGCTCATTTCTGTCAATAAAGTTTTATTAGTCCACATCCATACATACTTGTTCATACATCATCTATAGCTGCTTTGGAGCTTTAGCATAGAATCAGTTGTTCCAAGGGGCATCATATAGACCAAAAAGTCTTTAGGTTTACCATCTTCTCTGTGGGTCCTGTCAGAATGTCTGATGGTGTTTATAAAGAAACGAGGTGGCCATGCTGAAGTGTTCTACAGGAGAAGTATGTGTACAGGACTCACGCAAATGGCCTCATTCACTCTAAAAGCTGTGTACTGAGGAACCAGGCATAGAGAACAAAGTGCTTTAGGCAAACAGAACAATGTGATGATTCTGCTCGGTTTTATTTGTTTATAGTTAAAAAAATTGCTTTTTAGACATGACGAACAAGTTGCCAGGCTGTTACATTAAGGGAACTTCAAACAGTGAAGGAAACAAACTCAAAACTTTCATCTTGTTCCTTGTGCAAGGTGCTAAAAGCATTTTTGAACCTTGTTTGTATTCTCGTGAGCAGAGGGGGCGATTTCTGCTGTGTTCAATAAACAGCATGACGAAGGAGGAGCATGTGGTGTGGTCCTGGATGCCTCCCTGTGTTCCTGGCCAAGGGTGAAAGCCACATACCCTCTCCTCCAGGAAGGACTGCCTTGGCCTGCCTGGGACACATTCACCCTCTCCAGCGATGAGTTAGCAACCAGCTTCTTTTCTCACTTCGTGCTAAGTCAACACTTGAACATGGCTGGGCTATCTTTTGCTGGAAAAAAGTATGACAGATACTATTTGGGGAACAGAGGGGTCAAGACCAGGAGAATCAAAGTGAGTAACAGGATAGACAATGTTGACTGCCCCAAGAAAGCTCGTGTTTGTGTGCACGCAAAGCATCATGCCCTTTTCTTTCCCAGAAGATGGTGTACTGTCAGATGCAGAGCACTGCTCCAGTGTGGACCACTCCCCAGGAAAACGCTCAAAAGCACCTCACCTTTTGTGAGATGTCTCATGCCAATTCCCCTTAAATGTGATTCTCACCTGGAACTCTTTCACACGGGACTCCTACACTTGGCCAGTGCAACTTTGCCCCTGTTAAAACCCTCCAGCTCCCGTTTCAGATATTTTGAAGATACTTGTGGTGGTCTTGGGTGGAGGGAATTAGTTCTGCTTCTTTCCTGACTGCCTGCCTACTATCCTTTGTAACTTCACTTTGTATTCCTTTCTGTTCAATACTTCTCAAAGTACTGAGAGTTTAAAGAGGTACCATAAATCCCGGATCGGGTTTTAATGACCACAGTAAGCCTGCTTGTAATATGTCAGTGAGCTGAACCCGAAAGCCAATGGGGACTAGGCCATTTCTGCCTTAGTAATTGTCTCCACAGAAAGATTTATAATGTCATTATCTGAATCTATAAGAAATAACTCATGGTGCTGAAATGCCCTAAAAAAAATATTACAATTCTCTTAAAATCTAGTCATTCATAAATGCTAAATCATAAAACTTTTTTCAAGATGTTTTATGTTAAAAGTAAAACCTAGTAAAAATATAAATGCTCACTTCTTAATCAGACTCTCACTCTATGTGTGTGTTTGCAGCTTTTCCATTTTCTGGGAAATATTTACAAACCTAACATTGAGCTACCACATTCCTCTGGGATCACAAGGAGCTACGGTGTCTGAAAAGGCCGTTTCTCCTCACCTTCTCCTCTCTACACTACTACCGTAGAGTAAGGAGGAAAAAGTCTAGTTAGCGTGGCAATAAAATCCACCTCAGCAATGAAAGTCCCTTTTGCCTAAGTTCTCCATGGGGGAAAAGAAAACAAATAAAAAACAAAAATCAATACATATTAAACTTTCTGCTAAATGTACCACAGGGCTGTTTATAGTCATTTCTGTAAACTCCTTTCCCCCATTTCTTCTTAAAAACATAAAGACCAGCCACTCTTTCCAAATAGCAGGAAGCTTCCTCCTGCTTTGTCCGAGTTTCATAAGCCCTGGGATTGCTACATCTTCCCATCTGCCTCCTAAGCCACGAGGTTGAGCAACCTGCACGCTTTCTACAGCTAAAATCCTCTTGGGAAGAGAGTCCATTGCACTTTTAACACGACCTTCAAGATGTTTCTCATAATTTGAAAGGCTTATTTGTCTTGTTTGTTTGTTTCACTCCCTAAACATGGTAATGTGCCATAAACTCAAGCCTTGTACTGGGCTTTTCCTGTGCGTCTTCCCTTCCTCCGCCAGCCTCCTGAAAGCTGGGATTCTCCCCCCAGGTTGGCACATCTGGGATTGCAGCTGAGTCTTCTGGGAATGGAGCACATGGAGTTATCTGAAAGGGTTTGGGAAAGAAAACTAGTATCATCTGCCTCCTCTTCCGCCTCCTCCCCCTCCTCCTCCTCTTCCAGCTTCTTCTCCACATCTTTCCTCCCCACTCACCCTTTCCTTCCCCCTCCCCACTCACCCTTTCCTTCCCCCTCCCCACTCTTCCTCTTCCCTTCTCCCTCCCCACTCTTCCTCTTCCTCTCCCCCCCTTGTCACTGTCACCTCGCTGGATTGACCACCCCCCATTCCCTGACCACCACCCCTCATTCCCTGACCATCATCCCCCATTCTCTGACCACCACCCCCGTTCCCGTTCCCTGACCACCATCCCCCATTCCCTGACCACCATCCCCCATTCCCTGACCACCATCCCCCATTCCCTGACCACCATCCCCCATTCCCTGACCACCCCCCATTCCCTGACCACCCCCATTCCCTGACCACCACCTCCCATTCCCTGACCACCATCCCCCATTCCCTGACCATCCCCCCATTCCCTGACCACCATCCCCCATTCCCTGACCACCATCCCCCATTCCCTGACCACCCCCCATTCCCTGACCACCCCCATTCCCTGACCACCATCCCCCATTCCCTGACCACCATCCCCCATTCCCTGACCATCCCCCCATTCCCTGACCACCACCTCCCATTCCCTGACCACCATCCCCCATCCCCTGACCATCCCCCCATTCCCTGACCACCATCCCCCATTCCCTGACCACCATCCCCCATTCCCTGACCACCTCCCATTCCCTGACCACCACCCCTCATTCCCTGACCACCATCCCCCATTCCCTGACCATCCCCCATTCCCTGACCACCATCCCCCATTCTCTGACCACCATCCCCCATTCCCTGACCACCCCCCCATTCCCTGACCACCATCCCCCATTCCCTGACAGTTACTTTTCATTTTGACAGCTTTGCAAATGGTAACTTTCAAGTACTTTGTTTTGATACATGTGAAACTATAGTCACCACCCTTCCAGGAACTCATCCCAGTGAGCTGTAGACCCACCCATCCTTCCCTTAAAACCAGACTCCATGGAAGAAGCAACACGACTCTACTCTATTCCTCTTGCCACCCACATGTACTCAGTGCCCTTGTATTATTAGTGGTATTGTCTACCACCATTACCACTAACACCCACAGCGCTGGCTCACCTGCAGGATGGTGGCTGCCTCCTAGTGACGGCCCCATGGAGATCTAATAGTTCGGACTGAGTTGCTAGTGAAGTATATAAATAGGTTAATGTTTCGCAGTGTTAAGAACGATGCAGAACACACACCCGAACTGTGTCGCGACACTTCCAGGAGGTGGAAGGAGCTGAGATCTTAGTGTAGACAAGGCATCAACAACTGAGGATGACAGGAATCAAAGCCAGAGACTGAGCAAAGCAGAAAGCTTCAGTGTTAAAAACAAGACTCGGGTACGGCGTGGAGCGTGCGGCGTGGGGCGTGCGGCGTGGGGCGTGCGGCGTGGGGCGTGCGGCGTGGGGCGTGCGGCGTGGGGCGTGCGGCGTGGGGCGTGCGGCGTGGGGCGTGTGGCGTGGAGCAGCAGCCGTTCATTATTCAGTGACAGGTTCCTAAGCATGGGGGTAGGGGCTGCCAGGAGAAGAGAGAAACAGAAGAGAGAGAAGAGAAAGGAGATAAAAGCCGGGGTCAGGAGGTCATGCACAAGCTTTGTCTCATGCCAGGCCTGTTTCTGGTTTTACACAAGGAACTAAGTTCCTTCTCCATACATTAGGGCCCTGGGGAAAGTCTCAGCGGATCTGGCCCTCAACATGGGTGTTCAAGAGAGAAAACTGTGATTTGGGAGTAAGATGCCTACACTCCGAAAAGGCCTAGATCACCCAAGGCCACACAGGGTGACTAAAGATACCCATGTAACTGGTACAACACTATTCTGAATGTCCGTGGCTCCACAGGATTGCCACCGATATCTGGGGACCCAGTAGAGGAAAACCGCCTTCACCGATGTGAGCTGGCCGTATGAAGGCCATCAAGGTCACAGACAAAACAGCAGATGAAGACATAGCAATTCACTTTCCAAAACACAGCTCCCATGCCTTGGCTTTTAGAGAACCCCAGATTTCCTGGGCTGTGGACTCAAGGATTCATACTTTCCACTCACCTCATCCAAACTCCGTAGAATTGCACCATCAGTTTTTTTGGGGTCTCAGGCTGAAGATGGCAGATGGTGAAAACTTCTTGGCTTCCATAATCGTGTGAGCCAATTCCCACCACAAATAAATACATCTCTCCGTATAGCTCCATATCGGTTGTGTGACTTTTCCCAGAGAGTCTATTCTGTTCTCCCCTGATAGAGGTGAACCACAGACAAAGCAAATGATTCTAGCCAAGTCTACCTTGGAAACCAATGAGTTGTCTGGAGTTCCTTACAAACACTTGTGTGACTTGGGCATCCACTCCACTGACTGATGAGTGTCCCTCCACCAACAACTGTTAGCCACTTACATAGTCTCGGGGGAAGGAAGTGGCCTTGTGAACATCATGAGTCATTTCCTTTTTTCCTCAGGGAATCCGTCCAACTCTGTGACAGGCTCCTGTGGGTAAGTGCCACTGCCCTGATTTCAAAACAACAGCAGCCATGCTCAGAGGCTGAGTCCACAGCAGCATCTATACGGCCCATATACGTCTAACCAAGTCTCATTTTAGCATGCATATGTTGTAGCTGTAAAGTCGGCATCAATATCCTCTGGTATTAGCTCTATCCCTGACTTACACACCCTAAACCCTATAGTATGAATTACAGGCTCAAGTCCTCAGAAAGTTATCTAGTGGTTAAAAATGAGGGAACAACATGATCACATGACTTTCCTCTTAGGGAAGTCTGTCTGCCATTTGGAGGATGGGTTGGATGGGAGCTATGACTGAAGGCCAAGGCCAGTAGGAAGTTGTGTAATTGGCATATAAGCATCTGTTGCAGGGTATTTGTACATGGTGTGAAGATGTTTTGCTGTGATTGGTTTAATAAAAAGCTAAACAGCCAATAGCTAGGCAGGAGAGGTTAGGCGGGACTTCTGGGCAGAGAGAGGAACTCAGAGGTTAGAATCTGGCACGGCAGGAGATGCCAGCAAACATGGAGGGAATCGGACATACAGAACGGAGGAGAGGTGAAAAGCCACGTGGCAGATGTAGACTAATAGAAGTAGGTTAATTTAAGTTATAAGTGCTAGTTGGGAACAGGCATAAGATAAGGGCCAAGCTTTCATAATTAATAAGAAGTCACCGTGTCATTATTTGGGGGCTGGTGGCTCCAAAGAAAATCTGACAAAAGAGACCTGCAACAAACACTGATGCCTCCTTGCTGCCTTTCAGAACATTTCAGGTCTGAATCCCACCCCATCCCTGTGTTCGGCACAACTCACCCCTGCCCGTGTGTCCTCAGTCCTCATATGAACTGCTCACACACATCGGGGCCATCTCAAGTGTCTTGTATTCAAACTTTAACATTCCTCTTAGAATATGTTCCTGTTTTTGAATCCTATCTTTTACATGAAGACTTCTGAAGGTATGGACTACAGAAATATCGACTTCCTGGACACCAAAAACATTTTTGAAGGCCCTCATGCATTCCTGCCTTTACACTTTCCCATCACCCTCCCGACTTAATCGCACCAATCTAATTGCCCCATTTATCTCTTTATAACACTATATTCTGTTTTCTCTTCCTGGGAAGACCATGGCTACTTGGATTGTGCCGCCCCAGCCCCCCCCCCCCGACACACACACCCGTACCTAAAGCTTAAAGGCTGACATCCCTATACAAGAGAAAACAGGTCGTGTTTGTCTTTTTGCTTCTGGGCTGCTTTTCTCAGGATGATTGTTTCCAGCTCCAGCCATTTACCTGCAAACTTCATTTTTCTTTTTGTTTGGATATTCTTACTTCCTTGGGTTTTTAAAGTTTGTTTTTATTTTCATTTTTGCTTAGTTTTGTGTTGTTGTTTGTGGAAGCATCTAGGAGGAACTGGGGGAGGGAAAAGAATATGATCAAAATAATATGAAAAAATGTAATAAAAAGTACATTAGTAGAAAAAATTTTAAATTAAGGGCTGGAGAAATGATGGAAGCATTTGCTGCCAAGCCTGAAACCCGCATGGTAGAAGAAAAAATCATTTGTTGTCCTCTGACCTGTATACGTGGTCCATGTGGCACACATACACACACAAAGTGAATAAAAGCATGCAGTTTTTTTAAAAAAATTAATTCTACCTCTTGCATTATTGCTTCTTACCGTGATTTACGTCTTGTTTAATTATTTCATGTTCCATGTGTGCACATATGTCCCATTTCCCCAACTGAAGTGTAGAGTCCCTGAGGGAAAAGACTGTCCTTATGTTTCTGGGGATCCTTGGAGATGCCTGGCACCACACCAAGCCCACAATAACTCAGTTGGTGCTGATCGGCAATGGAGGTCACAGAAGTGTTTTCCAAAACCAAGAGGGACACCCAGATTTCTACTGCATAATGAAATGGAAGTCCAAACTCAGAGAGTCTTTTAAAGGACACAGGATGTTAGTTACTTTCTCAACAGCATCCTTCCTGAAGTACATGCCATGTTTGAGTAAAAACAGACACAGGATGGGCTCTGAGACTCTTATGTGCATAGAAGTGAGAGCTTTAGATTTCTACCCTGCTGAAGGACAGCCCAAAGATGCCCATCATGAAAATGGCCACAGGCTTTCTGTGGCCCCCAGATAAATAAGGAATCTACCCAAGAGAACTTTAAAAGTAGATTAGGGATTAGGGGTTAAGGCTGGAGACAGACAGACATTAGCACAGTGTCTGCGTTGATGGGGACCATCTGTCTGTCAGAAGCATGTGTTATGGTTGGAGAGAGCGGGCTGGGTTTTCTCTCTTCCTGCTGTGTCTTCACTCTTGTGGGTAGGAAATTCTGTTGACAGGACAAGATTGCCTTGGGATAGCAGGAAGTGGAAGGAACCTGCCTGCTTGAAGTACAGCCTGGGCACTGCCACCCTCTGAAGGAAGCTTCCTGTTTGTTACAGTGGAAGTCCATGAAAAGGACCATAGGGACCCATGAGACATAGGATACAGAACTGGTGGCCACAGGGAAAATGACATCAGCGATGACTTCATGTACCTGTGTTAGCACAGGCCTACATGTGTGCAGAGCCCACGGGACAGTCTGGGTGTCATTCTTAAGGCTCCATCCACTTTGTTTTGGAGACAGGGTCTCTCACTGGCCTGGAACTTGCTAACTAGACTAGACTGGCTGGCCATCCAGTCCTAAGCATCTACCCTGTGTCAACAAATTCCTCACTGCTGGGGTCATAACTATGCACCACCATGACCAACTTTTCATTACATGGACCTGAAGCTTAAGTTTGGGTCTTTATGGTTACAAAGTGAGAACTTTACTGACTGAGCCGTGTACCCAGCCTGAGGTAAGACTTCCAAAATGAAGACAATTGAGGAGGATACATGAATGAAGCCACAGATCACTGTCCTGGATGAAGAAACTTGACTCTCTCTCTGTAACATCTTCCAGATCCAGAGCCTTAGAAGTGTATTAATCCTGCATGATGTAAAGCAGCTGAAGCATAAGCTGTTGACTGTAGGGGCAAAATTCCATTCAATGCTCTGCCCTTTGTTGGGTGTCAGTAGTACCCAGGGCTTCTACTCACAGATCCCTGTGGCTGCTCCTCATCCACCTGCAACCTGAGATGTGTCCACCCATTGCTAAGGGTCCCCCGAGGCTGGGGTTGGAGGACGTAAAAATCATCATAACTGAAACCACTGGTCTATGGTGTGGTAGACTTGAGTTTAGTATTCTAGTCCCCTTTCCCTCACCCATAAAAAGGAGGATTAGTACCAACCTCTCAGAATTTGGAGAAGGGTAGACAAGAACACTCAGTGGGTAAAATCAGTTGCCACCAAGCCTGCTGACCTGAGTTGAATACTCAGGCCCCACATGGGAGAAGGAGAGAAACAACTCTCACAGACTGTCCTCCGGCCTCCACATACTCACTGTGGTACAGGGCATAGGCATAGACACAAAACAAATAAATAAAATGCAAAAAGAAGACGGAGGCAACTCATTTGGAGAAAACGTTAAATGAATAAGGCACATAAATCATGAGCACAGTTGGAGTTCTCAACTATCATGTTATTATTGTTGTGATTACTATTTACTGACAGCGACCTGGGCAGTCATTTCTTGCTCTGAAGAGTAGAGTGTTTGTTTATGTTGGGTTTTGTTTTTCACATTTGAGGAAGGGTTCTACTATGAAGACCAGGCTGACCTAGAACTCCCTCTGTAGACCAGGCTAGCTTTGAACTAGGGACTTCCAGTCTCATTTTTCCAAGTGCTGGGATTTAATATTTGTGCCACCACGTCAGCTTCATGTCTTGAATATTACTTTGAATTCTTTTAAACAATTTAAAGAAGAAGCCATTTGTTTCCAAGCACTGAAGAAGAATAAATTATCCCCCACCATGCAGGTTCCTACAGATGAGTTCAAAGCCTGAATTCCCTGCACCTCACACTACAAACAACTTGGGTATGAATGTAATCTTCTGACAGCTGACCTGCTTTCATTTTTCCTGTATTTATTTACTTAGAAAAGAGAGAATGCTCATTTTTTTTCTCACCCTTCAAGTAGATTTTCAACTGAAACAGTAGAATGCCGTGCCCACCAAGTGGCTAGCTATGAGCCTGATCCTCCATAAAGCACCCGCATGGCTTCTGGCACAAATGGGCACAGGGCAGTGAGTTTAGAGCATGAAGGTTACACTGATCAGTGCCAGATACCAGAGGCTACTGAGGTTTCCGCTTTAAAAATGGCGTTTGCATCTTTCAGTGCAGGGAAAACCACGGTGAGTCCGCCAGGATCCAACGTTGGTGTCTGTTGATCTAGCTGGTCTCCAGCCCATGTGTTGTGTAGCTACTGCTGGCGCAGATTTTCTAAAATGGGAGAGAGAAAAGGATGGTTTGATTTTTTTTTCTCCGTGCCTGGTTTTGTTGTGATTTGCTTTGCTTTTTGAAAAATGTTTTACGTTTATTTAATTTGTATGTCTAAGCATACACACATACTCATGGCATGGCTCTCATGCGTCAGTCAGGGGACAACTTTCATGGGTCTATTCTCTATTTTCTCCATGTGAACCCCGAGAATTGAACTCAGATTGTTGGTCTGGCAGCAGATACCTTTTCTTGTTGAGCTATCTTGCCAGCCCATTCTCTTTACCTGAGTAAGGGATGTGGATGGAGGAGTGGTGTGTGTGTGCGTGTGTGTGTGTGTGTGTGTGTGTGTGTGTGTGCGTGTGTGTGTGTGTGTGTACACCATATATATATATATATATATATACACACATATATATATATACATTATATGTGTATTATATATGCATGTAGTCTTGGCTGTTGAACCAGAACAGCAATCATGGGCAATCTATAAACAAATAGGCACAGCTGACTTCCAGTAAAGCTTTATTTATAAGAACACAGTAGCTGTCTCTGGCTCAAAGCCCTGGCTTTCTGACCCCAGATTGAGGTAACAGTCCAATGAACGGCTCCTTTTCCACCTTGTTGGCTTCTGCTGTGTGTGACTGTCCTCTCAGGCCATCTAGGACCCTTTCTTGCTGCAGGTCCAGGGGGAAATGACAAATACATACAGGGCTGTTCATTTTCCTATGACTCGACAGAATGATCGAGAAGCCTGCTCATTTGAACAAAATGATTCCTGTGTTTTCGCAGACTAAATAAGCCTGGTATGAACAGCACATTTGATTTAATTTTTCTCCTTCAAAAATAAAAAGCAGCCCTATTAAGAACCCCCATCACTCAACGCTGAGAGGAAGCTCCTTCGAATCGTCAGCCCTGCAGTAATTACTGGCAAAGAACCCCTGATGAGAGATCCTTGAGAAATGGAAAATGTACCCAAAGAACTAATAAAAACCCAGTCAATTGCAGTTAGAGATCTCCAAATAGGATGCAGGAGGAGAGAGAAGGCAAGCCTGCTGCATGCACAAAAGGAAAGCCAGAGGAGATGGGCCTTGGAAGGGGAGTCTGTGGGCAGACAGCCTGGGGGCACAAGGTGGGGCTCGCCACTTTTCCAGGGACCTGTCCTGGGATCCCATTCAATAGTCACTTGTTATCAACTGTAGCAGCCAGGGGCTTGGAGAGCAGGAAGGCATGACTGGAAGAAATGATAAAATCCTGGAGCTAGCTGAGAGTTGAAATAGTTTATGTGTTCAAATTCAGGATGGGTGGAGAGGCGAGCGGCTCATGAGCCCCACACTTAGCTGAAGAGGTGTGGATAGTTGATGTCTTCTGGGAGAGGGAGAATGGAGTTTCTTCAAGGGTGTGGCCCCTGGTAGGTCAACTGTGCTCCAGTGAATGGCTTCCAACACCCACGAGAACACAGACAGCACAGTTTGGACTCCGGGTTTTGTTTTTAAGAAATGAAGTTGGGAGGGGGTGGGGGTAGTGATTTAATCTGGAAGGAGGAGGAGGAGGAAGAACATGATTAAATTCATTGTACAAACGTGTGAAAATCTCAAAGAATTGGTCAATGCATTGTATTTTATAAAGTGAGGATGGAAAGGAGAGATGGAGAAGGAATGCAGGGAAGGGAAGGGGAGAGGGGAAGGAGGAAGAAAGAAGGGGAGGGAAGGGAAGGGAGGGAAGAGGGAGGAGGAGAAGAGAAAGAGGGGAGGAAAGGATGGAGGAAAGAAGAACAGAAGGGAACAAGAGGGAACAGTGGAAGGAGGGGGTAAAGGGAAGTGAAGGAGAAGACAAAGGCAGAGAAAAGGAAAGGCAGCAAAAAGTAGCTATTCCAGCTCACTGGGGAGGGTGGTGGGCTTTGATTCTGACCACAGCCTGGCGTCTGGCAGGGTGCCTGACCCGTGCTGGGTGCTCGGTCACATGACTAGAGGGAAGAGGAAGGGAGGCAACTGGCCCAGCAGCCCACGTGGTTGGCATGTACAGCAAAGAACAATGGAGCCCCAGGTGGAGAAGGCCACGTTCTGGGGACCAAATGCAAGTTGCAGAACAGGGACAAAGGGACCCTCTTCCTGCAGGGGAGACCTTGAGCTCAGGTTGTGTCCTAGAATGACTGAGTGACACTACCCTCCACATCAGAAAAGAAAACCTCCAGGTGACATCATGACGCTACCTGACCTTTTGGGAAGGGGACAATCCCTAAGCTGTCTCTCAAGAGTACCTGTGGGTAGCTTGTTCCATATCACAGCCTATATTCTGATCAAGATTAGGAAACCAGGAAACCATTGAGTTTCTCAGGAGAGCAGCTAGGAGATGAGATGTCACCACCCCCCAGAGCATGCTTGTCCCTTCTGCAGTTGGGTTGGGGCCATGTGTCTTGGGGATGGCTGTAAAAAACAGTCGAGGCAGGACACGGTGTTCACAGTGGCTGGCTCTTGAGAAGAAGCTGCTCTCCCCACCAGTGCTACTCCAATGCCCTCCCCACCAGTGCTACTCCAATACCCCAAGATAGTCCAGGCTCTGGATACATAGCAAAGAGACAGAAACATCTGGGATCCTGAGTCAACATTAGGGTGACATCTGCAGAAGAGGCCCTCCCAACCCCCACCTGACTGGGATGCAAGTGGAGAACGTGCCTTTCTCTTCTTTTCAGGCTTGCCTGTCACATCAGCATTGACAGGCCTTGCCTTTGCACATCTAACCAGCTCACTCCGGTTGCATGTGACAGAAACCCTAGCCTGAAGCTGTATCCATAGCCTAGGCAGTATGACCTGGAAAAACGTCCTCTCTATCTCTTGGCTGTCTTGGGGTTCCTCTTTCAAGGAGAACCAGCCACTTTCAGAAGCCCTTAACTCTTCCTGACAGTAAATACAGTAGTAGCTGCAGCCCCCACAGAGCCCACCCTCCCTGTAAGCTCAGGGAAGAATTGCTTGGTTTGGATCATAGCTCCAGAAGTTTCCGCGGAGCTTCCCCAGCTCTACTACTTTGCCTGAGGAGAGTCTAAATATCATGGAAGAAGGACAGGGAGGGAAGAGCAGAGAAGTTCTCCAAGGCAGACAGGAAACACAGACATAGAACGTTCAGGACAGGAAATAGCACTTGGTGACCTTTTCCCTCCAAGTAAGCCCCACCTCCTGAAGTTTCTGGACCGTTTTGAAATAGCACAGCTGACTGGGAGCCAAGCTTCCTATCTTCAGCATTTGGGGGGGGGGACTTCACACTCAAACCATGGCACCTCCCAAGGAAACTCCTAAAGGAGTTAAGAACTTGTGTAACACCCACAAAAGTCACAGGATTTGGTTTCATCTGGCAAGTTTAATTCATGCAGAATGAGTGCTCATCCTATGAGGGAAGGAATGTGAATTCAGCTTAGGACTAGATGTCCCTGAAGTGGAGAGAAGCTCTCTCAGGTGCATGTGGACTGAGACTGGGTAAGGAAACAGCCTCTTGTTGTAACATCCAGGCTTCTAGAAGGACAGCAAAGAGCTGAGGAGATAGAGTGGTTCCAAGTGACAGTGAGTAATCATAACTGTGTTCAGCTGGACCTCAAAAACATCATTCTAGAATGCCTTTTGGAACTTTCATTCCTCTACATTAAAGGAGTAGGGAGCCACTATGATTAGACAATGTTCTTATTTTTAATGCTGTGCTAAGATTTAACAGTTTTTAAAAAATGCCAACTTAAACTCCAAAGCTCCTGTTTGCCCAAGCATAGCAGGTATTCTCATAACTCACATTTTTTTACAGCTGCAAGTGTACTTGAGACATCAGGGTGGTTGATTTGCAGAAATATTTTATCACCTTTCTATGCCTGCCCTTTCTATGCTTAGCTGTGTGATCATGGCAGTTAGCCTCTCCTCTCTGGGCCTTGGATCCATTGTTGAATGGGGATAATATGCCTATCACAAGGCTGTTGTAAGTATTGGAGAATAATGTATGGGAAGAACGTGGCATGGTGCTTACAGAGTGGGTGCTTCATAAGAAGGAGCTGGTCCCATTTACTTCATGCTCCCATTGTTCTGCTCTGTGATGTCTGGCACATTGTAAATCAATTAGCTGGTGTCATTGCTGGTTCTGTAAATGTTTGCAGAATAGCTGAAATAATTAGGGAATGAATAGAACGGAATGAAAGGGAGAATGGGAGATGGGAAGTGGGAAGGGATGGGAGTGGATTTCATTCATCTAACAGATGTATTGAAGTGCTGTTGTGTCCCAGGCATTAGGAAGGGCGTGCATTGATAGCCCTGGTATAAAGCCTCGCTTCTGAAGTTTACAACACCGTGAGGGAGAGAAATGATAGACAAGGACACAAAGAGACGGAAGTGTTTGCGTGCCCTGACATACATATCAAGAAGACTTCAGGGATGTCCTGTTAGACAACAATCCATGTACCAAGTACACAGAGCGGTCAAGGGAACCTCTCTAATGAGTGACAGCTGAAGTAAGACCTGGAGCTTGAATATGGAGGCATCTGTAGGGGCTGCTGGGATGGCTCAGGAGGTGGAGACATCTGCTGCCAGTTGATGACATAAAATGCACCCTCATGAGCCACGTGACCAAAGGAAAGAACTGATTCAAGTAAGCTGCCCTCTGACCTCCACATGTGCACACACACACACACCAGAATAATGAATAAATATACGTAAATTCTTTTTTAAAGATTATATTTTAGCCATTAGTAGTAATATACTATTAACATCAACCAAAAAAAAAATCTAAGGTGAAAATACCAATATTTAATTCAAAACTGTTTCATGGAATTTGAACTGCATTAATAATTACTTTGAACAAAAATTAAACTCAGTAATATCAATGCATTTGATAAACATTTGTTAAGTATCATTTCACCCAGTTGAAACTGAAAAAAATGTATAAGAGGAAGTGATCCTTACAAACATCCACAGAATAAAAATGGGTGTAGGAGCCAGCCACGTAAATCTCTGTTTGTTTCTATCACCAACCTTCTAAGAGTGTTTCAGTGGTATTGCCTTCCCAGTACTAAAGTCAGGGCCTCTATTGGTAAGTGATAATGAAGGAGTGTCACACTTACTACTCTATGCCCATGCTAACCCTCTGTGCTACATCATCAGCTCTCGAAGGCCAGTACAGTCTGCAGGTTGCCCGTATCTCCAGTGTTTAGCGGACTTGGCCCCAGCTAGGCACTCTCAGAATCGCTGTTGGATGAGTGAATTAATGCATGGATAAATGTGTTTGCGTTTCCCCAAACGTGTTTGCATTGCAGGCTTGTAATTTCACACTGGGTTCAGTCAATGTTTTTTAACACAGTGACACTTATAATCAAGGCTCAGAGTCTTACTTATGCTAACAAATGCTGATTCTCCCTAATAGACAGTATTACTTTTCCTAGCTCTGAGTATTAGTGTCTCATTCACTCTTTATGACATATATTTCTGAATAAATAAATGGGGTCCCATGAGGAGCAGTGCCTATTGTAAAACTGATCACTAGTGTGCTGATTTATTAGGGGTTGGATATGAGATCAGAGCCCATTAGAAAGTAAAGAATGATGGGAGCTCTGCTAGTGGGGGAGTGTTCAATAAGAACTGTTTTCTAAGGCTTACTTGTCAAACGCTTGGCCCCTAGCTGGTGCTGTTGTTTGAGGTAGTCATGGTACCTTTATGTGGTGCAGCCTTGCTGGCCCCTACTTCCTGTTCTCTCTCTCTCTCTCTCTCTCTCTCTCTCTCTCTCTCTCTCTCTCTCTCTCTCTCCTCTCTCTCTTTTCTGTGTACATATAAAATGTGATTAGCCCAGCTGGGTGGTGGGTGGTGGTGGTGGCGCACGCCTTTAATCTCAGCACTTGGGAGCCAGAGCCAGGCCTATCTCTGTGAGTTCAAGGGCAGCCTGGTCTACAGAGAGAGATCCAGGACAGGCTCCAAAATTACACAGAGAAACCCTGTCTCAAAAAACCAAAAAAAAAAAAAAAAAAAAAAAAAAAGACAGAGAAAAGAAAAAGAAAGAAAGCGATCAGCCGGCTTCCTGCGCCTGCCTCCCCTTCACGATGAACTCTGTCCCTCTGGAAGACTAAACCAAAAAGAAACCTTTTCTTTAAGCGGCTCTCAGTCATGTTGCTTTATCACAACAGAGAAGCAAACTAGAACAGTCCCACAAATGAGGAGGAGAGGGAGCATTGGCTGCCGTGACCCCAGGCATACCTGCTCATTCATACTTCACACTCCCTGGATGCTGTGCCATACGTCACCCATGTTGTTGGCTGTTCACACCCTGTGAGTCTAGATCTTCTATCAGAGGAGGTCGTCCGTCAATGACAGTAGAGATACTGACAGGTTGGGCTCCGCATCAGGAGTTGAATAACATTTTCCACGCAAGATGATCCAGAGGCCTTTAAGAGATGCTCGATAATAATTGAGTCTGGGTCTTCCATTACTTTTTCTTTGAATGTGCATTTAGACTTTCTATATGCAGTTATCTACCCACTCACCTACTGTACTTTCAGCATCCACGTTTTTTACTGTCAAGGTCCTCACTCACTGCTGTATCATTAACTTTAAAGATGGAGGAGAACTTGAATGACCTCCTGGAATCCTGGTGTGTGATAACAGCCACCAAGAAAGTATAAGAGTTTTGGGTAATAGGACTCTACCAACAATACACTAGGCTTCTGTGAGGATTCCTCCCCCAGGACTCTGGGTGGGCACCCTTCCTGCCAGCACCTTGATTTCAGCCTGGGAGACTCTAAACACGTGGAGCTCTCCTGGACCTGTGCTGCAGAGATGTGAGGAAACAAGTGGATGCTCATTTCAACTGTGCAGGACAGTTAACCAGTCTTGGGGTGCTTTTGGTGAGACAGAGATAACAGTAACAATATAACATTTGTATTGCCTGTAATACTTATATGAGAACAAATGTAGTAACTAAATAACAAAATGAAAGCCTCATAGCAACACACTACAAAAAAAGCAGATGAGTGAGGCCTTGCCACAAACTCCATATCTCAAGTGGACACATGTGAAGGAGAACCTCTGGTTCTCAGTGGATCAGATGGTATGCAAAGAAAGTTGGGGAGGCACATGGGATGTCTGTGGATTTGAGAAGCCGATGAACACTAGATGGCCCATAGGACCTCACTGGAAGGCACAGGGGCAAGTTTGATGTCATAGACAAAACCAGGAATCCTAAGGCCTTTCGAAGATCTGTGAAAGCAGGAGGCCAGGATATAATATAATTACATTATTTATTTGGTTATTTTTTGTTTGGTTGGTTTTGTGTGAGTATATATATATATATATATATATATATATATATATATATATATATATATATATGTTTAGTGGTTATAGACGCACCATGTTGTGTATATGGAAGTTGGAAAATGACTGGAGATAGTTGACCATACCCTTCCACCATATGGAACCAGGGTTATCAGGCTTGGTGGCAAGTGCCATTACCTACTGAGCATCTCACTATCTAAAAGAGGCAGGAGCTGACTGAGCCACACAAGCCCCTAGTAGCAACAGCCCAAGTGTCATGTGGAATTGACCCAGAGAGGAGAAATCACATTTAGTTAAAGACAGGAGTTGAGAAGTGTAGCTAGAGTTTTTCTCTCTGGGTTCCGCCAAGCCCTGGCAGTTCCTTAGTCCACTTATAAAATAAACATACAGATGCTTATATTATTTAAACTGCTTGGCCATTAGCTCAGGCCTACCATTGTCTAGCTCTTACTCTTATACTCAGCCCATTTCTGTTAATCTATATGTCGCCACATATTCTGTGGCTTTACCTGCTGCCTTTACATGATCTCCCTGGACAGCAGGCTGGCGTCTCCTCCTCTCCACCTTCCTGTTCTCTCAATTCTCCTCTCTGCTAGTCCTGCCTACACTTCCTGCCTGGCTACTGGCCAATCAGTGTTTTATTTATCAATCAATCATCCACCGCAGGGAAGTTTAACATAAGAGCCACAAAAATCTCTGAAAACAGGCTAGCATATTTGTGCACATTGCATGTCAACTGAGAAAGAAGGGGCTCAGAGACTAGAGACATTCTACCAAGCCACCCTGTTCCTTCTAGATTTTCAGGGATACTAATTTCACGTACAAATGACAACAGAAAAATTTTGAGATCAAATCCCTTGCAAAATTACGAGAGGAAAAAAAGAGACCTACAAGGTAATAACATGCTTATAGAGATGAAAGTGTGCAGGAAGATGAGTCCACAGACAGATCAAAACTGTAGTCTACTATATCATATGATAAAATTATCCAAGTTCTACAAACACTACACAAATCAGAATTGGATTCCTCAGGGGTGAGGGGGAAGGAATACAGTGTTTAGAAGTAAAAAGTACTGTATAAAGGACAATATAAACTAAGGAAATGCATACAATTAAAATAACAAATAAAAGAATTAGCATAACACACAATGACTTAACATGAGCAAACTATCTAAAAATAAATATTTTAAAAATTAAGAGGTTGGAAATAGAGCCCATTACAGAAAACAAAACGCAGAGTTGTGGAACATAGTCATGACTGACATCCACCACACAGCTCCCGGACCTAAGGCTCAAGGAACATTGAGGAAGAGGGGGTGGAGATATCCTAGGAGTCAGAAGAACGGGGAGTCTGTCTGTCTGTCTTCTAGGACTGTCAAAAGCTACCTCTGTGAAATATGACTGCCTAAGCATGACCTGAACAAGGACAGTACCAACAGACATGCTAGCCTGGATGGGGGAAGTTCACTAGGCTCCAACAGTAACAAAGAAAACTGCAGGCAACTCAGAAAAGCTGAGAGCAGGAGAAACTGTCTTCCCCCAGGGAAGAGCACACCAGTGCATTATCCAGTATGAAGTGGTCAACACTGAAAATACATACATGCAAATAACACTACGCAGACTAGCAGGGTACGTTTCTGTGTTTAAGAATATGTATGCATGTAATACACATATTTGCATGTAAGGATTAGTGGGGAAAGAGGCCATGGATTTGAAAGAGAGCAAAGAGGCATATCTGGGAGGGTTTGGAGGGAGGAAAGGGGAAGGGGAAATGCTGTAAATTTGTTATAATCTCAACAAATGAACAATTGTTAAAAGGAAAATGGAAAACAGTCCTAATAGGTTGGGGCTGAAGGGACAACTCAACAGTAAGAGCCCTGACTGCTCTTCAGAAAGACAGAGACCAGATCAAGGGCCTCACAACTGCCCAACTCTAGTGCCAAGAGGTCTGATGTCCTCTTCTGGCCTCCACAGGCAATGCACTCAGACATGACATGCATGTAATAAAATATAAATACTTAATATAAGACGAAATAAAAGTTAAGAGAAGACCCAAACAGATGAAAGTGTAAAAAGGTGCTGGGTGGTGCAGATAAGTAGAAGACACAAAGCTGGGAGAAAACAAGTCTCCAAAGGAGGAAGCCATTGCCAGCGACCAGAAGGAATTCCAGTGTGTGTAATCTAAGAAAACTTTCCTGAAGGTAAAAAATAAGAAGCCTTCAAGTTGTGTATTGCAAATAGTAGCCCACAGTGACAATCTCCAGGCTATAGCCAGTGAGACCATCGGCTTTAGAAAGAAAATCATTTAAATATTCAGACAAAGAGAATTTATCTAGGGAATGGTTACCAGCATTCGACTATCTGTCAAAGGCAGTTTAATTCCAGGAGAAAGAAGGACCTCATACATGACACATTCACGGAAAGAAAATATGAGCCAAGGCACACATATGCATATACACACATACATGTATACACAAATACACACATGTACACACACACATGCATGCATACACATAGTCATACACATACATTCACACATGAATGGACACAGGCACACTGAATCACACACACATACAAATATATGCACACATTCACAGTTACATAATACAACACACACATACACACATACACTCACAAATACACATACTTGCATATACATGCATCTACACACATATAAATATGCATGCATGCAATAAGCATACAAATATGTGCACACATCCATTCAGATACACACAAGCACACACACCACGTTCACACATGTGTACATACATGGACACATACATACAAGCAACTACACATGCACACATATCCATACATGTATACAAGCACACCCACATATACACATACACACACATGCACATATGCTCAGCTTCTCCAAACACCTTGTGCTTTCAAGATAAAACAACACAGAATCTGCAAGTTGCACACCTGCAACCAAAGCATGTGTAGATATGGCTAAATGTGAAAAATGCAAGATTTAAAGTACACAAAAAGTATTACTTATCCATAAGATAGTTATAACCGAACTGCACTGATGTTTATGATGGACAAAAAAATTTCTGTTTTTTTCCCTCTAGTCATCCAACTTCTGGATGAAACCCCCAATAAGACATAAAGGAAATCACAGCATGGAGTGTAAGAGTAGAATGTAATTATATGATAGGTGCTTGTGTGCTGTAAGCTTGCACATATCTATCTCCTTAAAAATAGATCGCATAAAGAAAATCTCTGATTTCATCGAAAACAATAATTATGTCACTTACACTAAGAAAAGGATTATAATATTGGAATCTTGAATACTTGGTAACTTGCAATCCGGCATTCTGCAAATTCACTGCCAACTGGAATATGTAGGTATGGTACATAACACAGTCTGCGGTCTGAGTAAATCTGCATACGCAAATATACATGCATAGGTCCTTTTCTGTTTGTTCCTGGTCTCAGAGCCAAGAGAATCTCATTTAACAAATACTGTGGAGAAATGACAGGAACCAGCAAGGGATGGATATGTGTTGTGGTGATCTGCAGTTGAACAGCGCTCAGAACGCTGGGATTCATGTCCTTTGATTGTCTAGAACGGACGCTGCCTGGCCCCTGAGTGGAGCCGACACCACACCATTAAATATGACAAAAAGCTGCTGCTACTGCTGCTGCTGCAGACATTACTGCAGATATCTGTAGGACTATGGCCCTTCTCCCCCTTTATGACTCTCCCCCTGCCCTGGCTGCAGCCCCATCTCTCTCGTCCTTTGTGAAAACTCGCACCCTGCAACAATGACGGCATTGCATTCTGAGTTTGATAAAAGAAGGGAGATTCTGAAATGGACAAAGGACCTTCACGTATGACAGGTGAAAGTTCCAACACAAACTGGGAAATCCGTTTTCAAAGGCATTGGGGCAGAATGAGAAAGCTGCACACATCATTCACTGCCATCAGCTCCTCTGCTGTTCACAGAGGACCTGGTTTTTGTTGGTCACTGAGCAGTGAGACAAGAGAAGACATAAGACACACAGTCCGCATGGAAAGGGACTGACCCATAGTGAACCCACAGGATGGTTCTGCTGCTGCAACCCATGAAGTGTCTCATGTTTGGACCTCTTGCCCACCAGGAAAGCTCTAAGAAGAACATGCCTAATGGGAGGGACATGGAGATGTTTTGTGTGTCTGTTGTCAAAAGGATGGGATGCCTAGCTCTCCCACACAGCGTGATTTTAAGTATTAAGCATTACAGAAGAAGGTCTTGAAATGTTGTGACTTACATGTTCTTTGTTTTAAACCAATGTGGACCTTACATAGATGTCATCTATTGACGTAGATCTTTAATGCTGACATAGGAGAGTTTTTAATGTTTCATTAACATATATTAATTATGTATATAAGGAAGGGCTGCATCTTAACATTTACATATATGAGCATAATGTATTTCAAGCATATCCATCTTGTACTAGCCTTCCTTGTCCCCTTCCTTTTATACTGACCATCTTTCTTTTCTCAACCATGGCTCCTTCTTCTATGGGATATCTACCAGAGGGGACTGCTCGGACACTAGTGTAAGCCAGTAGAAAGTCTTTATTAGCCAGCCAATGACTATACTGGGTGTTTAGGATCCCAGTGTAGCCTCGAGCCTTTCTCAAAATCAGTTTCTAAGCACAAACACCATATCCTGGGTTGACACACTTCAGTTAGCAAGAACCGTTAGCCAGAAGCAGAAATAAAGAAGCCAAAAAGCAAGGTTAGTCCATTTAGAGACTTTCTCAGAACTGTGGACTTTGATGAATTAGGTCTTGGTTTTCATTTTGGTGGGTGGTGCTGTCTATGTGCTGAGTTTATGACCTAAATGGCACTTCCATCACGGAGTCAATTGTGCTAAGGGGGGGGGCGTCTTTTACCCTTCTACTCCCCCACCTCTCTCTCTCTCTGCTTCTCCCTCTCCATCTCCGTCTCTCTCTGTCTCTGTCTCTCTCTCTCTCTCTCTCTCTCTCTCTCTCTCTCTCTCTCTCTCTCTCTCTGTAGCAATGAGTTTTATAAGGGCTCTTTGTAGGAGTATTGGTGAAAGCCTGCTCATAGCATTGTAGGCAACTTACCAATGACTACATCACTGAAGAAAATGTTTCTCCCTCTCCCATCAACCGTCAATTCCATGTAAATGCCGGGGATGGTGTGTGACCCCATGCTTCTCCACACCCACAGCAGCCCCATCTTGTGCAGATCCTACCACAGCTGCTTCGAGTTCAAGGGTGAGACAGCCACGTCCTGCCCATAAGACCCCATCCCACACCTCTCTTATCACGTCTTCTAAGTCTCACATTCCTGTGCACCTGACCTCCAAGATGCTCTCTAAGCCTTACAGTGGGTGATGTAGATGTTCCAATTATGCCCAAGCACTTACAAAAGTGATTCTCTGCAGTCATTAGGGACCACTGCAGAAAGAGAATGTTCTAACCGGTAAGTCTCATCATGCGGTCTTACGGAGGTATGCGCACCAGCACTGCTCTGTGTGTATAAGCGTAGCTCTATAGAAGGCAGCTTGACAGACAGTTCATGTCTGTTTAGCAAACAAGCAACATTAACATCCTCACTAGGACTTGTGACCTCCCTAGCCATGGGATTTTGAGATGGTTTATAGTAGCAGGCATGGATTCCCTGCTGTGGAACAGACATCAAATCCAACCAGAACACGCCCTTAGTTACCCCCAACAACAGCCTTGTCACTATTACAGGAGAGGGCTCATCTTGCCTGGCCAGTTGATAGCATTGTGACTCACAGTAGGCACTACATTAAGCCATTTCTCCAGGAATCATGCCTGCCAGAGTCCCAGACTGGGACCAAGCTTGAGGCTCTGAACTCCTGTTCTAGCCTCTTTCCCTTAGACAGATGGACTGACAGACAGAGAGACCACACAAATGAGCACATCTTTATTTCTCTTTCTAAGCACCATCACAGCCTAATCGAGGATGTCTTCCTGCGTTGGCACCTTAGCTCTGTCTTAGTGGGACTTCTAGCAGCAGAACCCACAGCTGTCTGGATGTCCTTGGCAGGGTGTCTAAGATGGTGTTCTATTTAAGCCATGGGGTGGTGGCCTTTCTCATGCATTTTATTTCCCACATTTGCATGAGCATTTCAGTTGAACGCATTCCAGTTGATGGGTCTGGTGCACAATGTGCTCATTTCAAACCTTAGTTTGGATGCAGAGTGACAAATTGTGATCTATTCAACATGAATTCCATGTCCCTGCAGCAACTCCAAAGTTACATTTTGAGACAAGACGTCAATATATAGCCCAGGCTAACCTGGAACTCATTGTGCAGCCCAGGCTGACCTGGGACTCACAATTCCCCTACTTCTGCTTCCCCAGTGTTAGGATTAAAGACATGAACAGCCACACCTAGTCAAAAGACTGTTTTTAAATCAAATATTATATTGGAAAAGAAAACACAAGCAGGATTACATCTATAACAAGGAGCCGTTATCTAAGAGGCTATTGTTTGCAAATACTTCTGCTACTTTCAGGTAAGTCTCATCACGTGATCTTATTGAGACTGGAATTCCCTTTTAATCCTGGGTTCCAACATGAGGCCGGTAGTCACGGCATACACTGAACTTCAAAGGGATGAAATGCTCTTGCATTTCACACCTCAAGTCCTTGCTCAGCTTATAATAACATAGCTTCTTGCGATCCTAGCACTAGGGAGGCAGAGGCAGAAGGATCTGGAGTTTATGAGCTGTGATAATGAGGAAACTCTTTGTGAGGGGTTTGGGGGGTCAGGAGGATTTCCATACACAAAACAGAAGACTGCTCTTTCTGGCCGCCTCTCTCTCTCTCTCTCTCTCTCTCTCTCTCTCTCTCTCTCTCTCTCTCTCTGTCTCTCAGCTTAAGGAACTGTCTCATGGTTGTAGGAGATACAGTCATCATGGTGGACGCCAGGGCTGCAGGAGCTGGAGACAGCTGATGACGTCATGTCCACAGTCGAGAAGCACAGGGAGATGGATGCTGGTGCTTAGCTTGCTTCTGTTTTATGTCCAGCTTGGAGCCTCCAGCCCATGTACTTTTAGAGTGTGTCTTCTACATCAATTAACATAATCCAGATAATCTCTCCAAGACATACTCAGAGGTTTGTTTCCTTGGTGATTCTGAATCTCATCAGTTGACAGACAACTCCATCCTAGTGTCTTAACTTTCTGTTTTGTTTGGTTTGGGTCCCACTGGTTTGTCAAAACCCAAGTTGCATTATGAAGACACACCAAGCCTGTGTGCAGACAGTGTCAGGAGTGACAACCCACCCCTCTGAACCAACTCGATGTGTACAGTGAGGCTGTTTGTGTTTCCGTACGCTTGCTTGGCTTACGTCCGCTTCTCTTGATTTAGTCTCTGCTTATGCCTTGCCCCTGCCAACCCACCCCAGCCACTATGTAGGTGTGAAGTCCCTTTAGTTTCTGCACTTGCGAGGCAGAGGCAGGAGAGGCAGATCTCTGTGAATTTGAGGCTAGCCTGGTCTACATAGTGAGTTCAAGGACAGCCAGGGCTATATAAAGAAACTTTTCTAAATAAAGATAAATTGTAATAAAATAAAGGAATCTAGTATCTAATTTCTGGAGTACACTGCAGGTGATTGTCACTCTTCGTTAGAATAGTTCAAAGTTCAGCAGCAGCAGCACTCACAGGAACAGGACTCTCAAGCTCTGCCCCAGACCCACTGGATGAAAATGGCTTCTTGACACATCCTCCAGTGGTGTGTGTGTACCCTCAAGTCTGAGAAGCCATGATGAGATGCCAACTTCTCCTCCATTTATCCAGTACGCAAAGCAAAATAGTGATAAAATAAGAAGAGAATCACACACGGGACCTGTTAACCCGTGACAAAGGCAGGGAAGGCCAGGGAGGGCGGGGCTGAGAGAAGAGAGTGACAGCCACAGCTGACAGCACGGTGGAAATGCAAACCTTCACTCAAAGATCACCGTGGAAACATCCTGTTGCCATTCCTATTCTAATAGCCTGTGTCTCAAGAGCATTAGGGAAGGGGCTGAAAATTGCGTTTTGTACAGGTAGGGCCTGGAGATTCTGGCTGCAGAGCCACGGAGCCTAATGTAAGCCTTTTAAGAGAATCTCACACAGCTCTGATCTTGAAGAGCCTCCCATGCTCTTCTCTGCTGTTCTTATTGAATTTTTAATAAGAACAATTCCACACAGCCCGAAAGCACGGCTCAATTAAGAAATTTTCCTACCAGGCATCTTTGAAATCCTGGAAGCATCTCTTCCCCAGTTTCCTGATGACCCTCAATTTGGTTGTGTCCAGAGGTTGGGGGGAAGGAGGGGAGGGGGAACGAAGCTTATTTTTTAATTGCAAGCTCAATTTCGCAGTGTTCTTGATGAGACGGCAAGACGTGTTTTCAAAGATGGCTTGGGTACCTGCTGCCAGGAGGCAGTAATACAGTGCCTTAGTAACCAATCATAGTTTGGATTTTTAAGGGGCATTTTTGATGGGCTCCCTTAAGCCTTAGATGTCCTTGAAGCTTTACCAAGGTCATGAGCAATCATTTGAAAAGAAACAATTGTATGTGAATCGTGGAACCTCAACCACAAGTATTTGGAATCCTAATTGCCTGGTAATGTACGACTTGTAACAGAAGAATTATTGCCGAGTGTTTCCTGGTAAAACCTACCTTGCATTAATGTGTCCTTTCTAAAGACCTGTTTCTAGAGATTTAAATCTAGCCACAAATTTTCACTAGCTGCTCCCAGTTTTCAGCTGAGGATTCATGCTTACACCTATATCTGTGTGTCTCATCCATCAAACGTGTGTGGCTGCTTATGTATATGTATTTATGACAGCTACCCCCAGCACCCCTGCCTGTGTTGGTTCATTTTAAAAGCACAGGGGCATCGTGGCAGGTACAGGAAACTGTGTGTTCATTGCGTTTTTATCCCCAACCCATCCATTGTTTAAGAAGTGAGAAAGCCTACTAAATTAAGCATGCTATAAAAAGGGTAGCCGTCTACAGGATCAGGGGCATAAAACGAGTATCATCACAGTAGCAGTAGTTACTTTGCTGTCGCTGTGATTAAATGCCACAAACAAGGCAACTTACAGAAGGAAGAGTTTATTTGGCAGATGGCTCCAGCGGGTAAGCGTCCATCATGGTGGGGGAAACATGGTGGCAGGTTGTTAGAGAAGGAAGTTGGGAGGTTGCATCTTTGTCCGCAGACACAAAGCAAAGGGTGAGGTGGAGGCGTGGGGAGAGTATGAACACTCAAGGCACACCTCCATGTGATAGCTCCTCCGGCAAGGCAGCACCACCTCCCCAAACAGCACCACCGACTGGGGACCGAGTGTTCAAATACTGTAGCCTGTCAAGGACAGTCCTCTTTCAACCCACCACAAGCCTAAGTCAAGATTGGAGCTACACTGACCACTGAATTGAACTTTGTAGCCCTGGTGGCTGAGAGCAAATCTTTGCAATAAAAACTGAGAAAAAATTTCTGCAAGTAGATGAAATTATTCTGTGCAAAGTATCAAACACAGTTTAAAAAGAGGCCAGAAGTCAGAGCCCTTATTGGCATAGCCAAGGTTCATATCCATCCAACACCCATGTCTAATATCCAACATTCCTAGTGGAGCTAGCAAGGTCCTCCACTTAGTGGGCTAATGCTCCATTGGCCTTGACCAGAAATGATTTGTCTTTTTTTTTTTATTGTTAACTTGACACAACCTAATGCTGCCTGGGTCAAGAGAACCTCAACTGAGAAATTGCCCAGAGCGCACTGACCTGTGATCATGCCTGTTGATTATTGATTATTTGGTTGATGATTGATGTAGGATGGCTCAGCCCACTGTGAATGGCACCATTCCCCAGGCACGAGGGTCTGGGCTGTATAAGGAAGCTGAGCGTGAGCCAGTGAGCGAGGCAGTGAGCAGCATCCCTCCACGGCTTCAGCTTCAGTTCCCACATGAGTTCTTGCCCTGCTTCCTTCAGTGATGGACTATGACCCGGAAGTGTTAGCCAAATCAACCTTTCCTCTGCTACATTGCTTTTGGTCAGAGTGCTGTGTCACAGCAATAGGGTGAGACCAGACCGCTCTCTTTATAAACCAAACACCTGACAGGAACAGCACCCTGCCTTGAAAATTTAGGTGCTTGAAAGTGTATCCAACTCGGAAGCACAATCTTTTTTAAATCTCTTAAGGTATAATTTATAAAACATAAAACTTAGTCATTGCACTGATTTTTCAGTAAATGTGCAAACCCATGTAACAAAGTGCATCATATTTATATAATACATATACATACATATACGTTGTTATATCTATTAATAGTTATATATTTATAAAAGATTGGTAAGAGAATATTTCAGCACCTCAAAAATATCTCCCATTTCCACTAACAGTGGGATATTTTTCCTTTACCACAAACCTAGCTAGCTTCTCTGTTGGCTGTGATAAAATATTAACTAAAATCAGCACTGGAGGAAAGGGCTTATTTGGCTCACAGAACACAGTACGTTACTGAAGGAAGTGAAGGCAGGAACCTGGAGGCAGGAACCGATACAGAGACCTTCTGCATCTCAGCTGCTAGGAAGCAGGCCCTTAGAGTTTACTCAGAAAATGCTTGGTGTCTTCAAGCACTCAAACAACAAGTAACATCAAAAGGCCCAAGTTTCCAAAGTCATGAGCCATCAAAAGATAAAGTTTTGCCTACACACAAGTAATTTTCCACATTTTCTTCTTTCTTTACTGACAGAAGGCTTCAAATATTTGAGGCCAATTTTATTTTGCATTTATAATCTCATTTAATCCCCCAAATAGCCCAGAAAGCTAACACTGCTTTTGCATCTCCTCAGTAATAAAGGAGTCAAGCCTTGGGTGATGCCTGACAGGCGTGCAGCTAGGAGTATGAGTGTGTGGCTGTTGTGGTGAACAGACATGTCACACCTCAGCCAAACCCCCTGAGAAGCCATTCCCTGTTCTCAGGCAGCTTAGACATACCTAGTAAGTGCCATGGAGGCCTGTGCCTCCCGTCACTGCCTGGCAACCAGCAGCTGACACCAGACAGTTGAGAACTAGGCCTAGCTTCGGTTTCTTTCTTCTCTGGCATGTATTAGCCCAGCTCCCTCTCAAACAAATGCTAGGAACTCAACAAAAGTGGGTTAAAAAACCATGATATGGATATGTCTCAAAGATTACGCTAAGATGAGTTTGTGAGTCTCTAAAACTTGATCTACCCTGTGGCTTTAGTTAGTTCATTTGATACCAGATCTCCAATATTACAGAATACTTGCTCAATGGAATGTTTTGTTTTGGTGTGTTTGTGGTAAGCAGAGCCCTTTGAAACAAGCTGAATAGTGGGATTGTTTTCTTCAACAGACTTGAGATATCAAATAATGTCATTAAGCTAAAGAGGGACAGTTTTTCTTTGCTATCAGTTAAGACTGTATCTGCCTGAGGGTCACAGAAACTTAACAAAAAGTGTCTTAATAGAATCATTTTTTTACTTTTATGTGTGTACTTATGTGTCTATGTGGATATATGTGTTTACTACATGTATGCAAGTGCCTGTAGAGGCCAGAAGAGGGCACCAGACCCCTGAAACAGGAGTTACAAGTAGTTACAAACTGTCAGATGGGTGATGGGAACCTACCGGAATGCTCTGTAAGAGCAGCTAATGCTTTTAACCACTGAGCCATCTCTCCAGCTCCTAGAGTCATTTCAAATAGGACAGTGTGTTAGCATCAGGGTATTCAGGCCAGTGCAATGGCCAAAATGTCACCGAGACACAGATTGCCTGTGTTGTCTCTCTTCCACCAGCACAGGGAACGCCTTAGTGACAAGCGGCCTCTGTAGTTTTCCATTGATCAAGGCTGAGATCCAAACAGAGAATAATCACACAGGCTAAGCCAGAGAGGATATAAGTGGTAATCACACACTGAAGTCTCCAGGACCAGCCTCTACCCATCTATGTGGCACATATTTGTTGAATGTACCAAGTGCCTAGCAGCGATCTGAGCTCCAAGGATCCAACAGGAAAGCACAGTAGACATTCTCCACACCTTCCTGGAGTTTATGGTCTTCTAGATAGTCTCCAAAAGCTCATGTCTCCAAGTAACATAGTTGAAAGTCTAAGCCAGGCTTTGTGAACTCTGAACCACTGATGTCATAAGGAACATGGTAGATCATTCAACAGAATCACTGTGCTCTTTGAACTGGGTGCTAGAAGCACCTCCCTCCTCCTCTTTCTCAATTTAATCATCAAGAATATCTGAAGACACTGCCAGTTTTTCCCCATCTTGGTTATGGTTTCTATTGCTGTGAAGAGACACTATGACCACAGCAACTCTCATAAAGGAAAACATTTAACTGCTGGCGGAGGCTTATAGTTCAGAAGTTCAGTCCATTACCATCATGGCTGGGAGCATGGTGGTGTGCGGGCAGACATGGTCCTGGCTACATCTTGCAGGCAACAGAAAGTGGACTCAGACATGGGGTGGTGTCTTGAGCATAGGAAACCTCTAAACCTGCCCCCACTGTGACACACTTCCTTCAACAAGGCCATATCTACTCCAACAAAACCACACCTCCAAATACCGCTATTCTCTATGAGCTTATGGGGGCCAATCACATTCAAACTACCCCCAGGGGGCAGGAATCCCTCCATTGATGAATACTGGTGAAGACATTGTCCTTAAGTATGTCGTGTGTACCAGCTCTCTGGCCTGTGCACAAGTCCCATGCGGTAGTCACTATTGTCCCCATTCCAGGAATCTAGAGGGAAAATCACAGTCACTGAGACATGGAGTCAGTTCTCCACATTTGCAAAGTTGGCCCAGAGGCACTTCCTTATCCTGTCCACCTGATGGCCGTGGGGGGCACCATGGCCACCCTTAGTTGTGTCACATCTGGGGACAATGATGACATGAAGCATGTGGAGGAATCCAAATCCATTATGTGCATGTTCTAAGTGAGTGTCTGAGACACAGAAAGAACAACGTTAGTACAGCCATTAGCATCCGTGCTCCCAGATGGGAGACGTTACCACCCAAAACCAAATTGAGGTTTATTAGCAGGAGAGGAGCTTGGGCTGGGTGTCATGACAAAGTGACAAATAACTGCATTCTATAATCGCACCTAACAGTGCCGAAAACACCCTGTTACCTAAAGCTGAGGGATCAATTTCACCTAACAGCTCTACCAAGATGTTGAAATGTAAGTAGAGTGGGAAGGAAATTAAGACCAAGCCCTCTCTTCTACCATTTGAAACTGGAAATCCATCCATCATGAGAACTTAGATGTGATCAGACGTTAAAGGCTCTAAGAACCACTAAAAGCTGGCGGGATACACAGAGAGTGTTCAGTATCTATTGTTTCCATCCACAAAGTCAAAAAATGGAGGAGAGCCTCATGAAGCAGAGAGCAGCAAATGTCGTCACCAATCACCTGCAGACATGACATGTCCAAAGCAGTCTCTTGCCTCTAAAGCTATGTAAGTGTTCATGCCTCCGTTTGCATAGACACATAGGTATGTACATAGCTATACATTTTGTAGTTAAACTGCTAAACATGCTTCAGAACATGGAGGAGAAGGACCGAGGAGAAGGCTTGGTGCACGAGGACCCGAGTTCAGATCCTCAGCACATGTGCAAAACGCCTGGCACATTAGCACACACTTAGAATCCTGGCTCTGGGGAAGTAGAGGCAAGAGTATCCTGAGGGGGCACTGGCCAGCCCAGTCTAGCCAAATCTTCAAATTCTAGGTTCAATGAGAAACTATCTCAAAAAATATGATGGATTAGTGACAGAGGAAGACGAAAAACACGATGGGCCTCTGGCCTCCATGTGTGCACCTGTGCAAATGAGAGCACACACACACCACACACACACACACCACACACACACACACCACACACACACACACACACACACCATACACTACACACACACACACACACACACACCATACACTACACACACACACACCACACACACACACACACACACCATACACTACACACACACACACACACCATACACTACACACACACCACACACACACACACACACCATACACTACACTACACACACACACACACACACACACACACCATACACTACACACACACACACACACACACACACACACACACACACACATCTAATAAAGGCCATTGCAGCTCAATCTCCAAAAAAAAGTGGGTTCTGTGATCACAGGTTCAGTCTGGGCAATGCTGAAATGACCCAGAACCACATTTGTTACTTGCAGTTGGGTCCCTGACTCTCCCTCATTTCTCAGTGCTGTCCCCTTTCACTGTCTTTGGGCTCTGAGGCTCATTCTATGACACCCACAAAGAAACACAGAGGCTCCAGAATCACATGCTGTGCCAGCTCTGCAGCCTGATTGACAGATTGGAGTCCAGCTTCACGACTGGGAGGCTGTGACTTCCAGCACATTCCTTCAGCCTCTCTGCCTGTCACGCTTGTGGACAATTAGACAATTCAGCAAAGCTGGTCCTTGACGCTCCGTGCTGGACACAAGGTGAGTGTTAGTGCTCAGTATTGACTAGGCTAGGTGATGTGCACATCTGTACCAGTCACTGGATTCTGGATAATAGAACATCCCGATTATCTGGAAGATGCCAGGGTCCCTGTGGGAGCCGTAATGGGTAGAAAGATTCTGTCAGTGCTTTTCCATTGCTGTGGTAAAACACTGTGGCTAGAGTCCACTTAAGGGAGAGTTTATTGGGGCTTATGGTTCCCGAGTCCATGACGGCAGAGTGGAGGCATGGAAGTAGGACCAGGGAGTTGTGTGCTCACTCTTGAATCCAGACACAAAGCAGACAAAGGGCCAAACTACAAACCAGAGGTCCTGGAAATATTTCCTCCCACAAGGACACATCTAAACTTTTCCAAACAGTGCTACCAACTAGAGACTAAATGTTCAAATAGAGGGGCCTATGGGGGACATTGTTATTCAAACCACCATGGAAGTGAATGAAGTCTGCTTTTAACCTTATTAGCTGAACCCAAGAGAGGACTTGGTCTCCAAAAGAGAGTAAGTGAACTCCACTCCAAAGAAGCTTGGATACAAAAGGAGCTGCAAAATGGAGAGGGGATGGAGTGGTCAACTGTGCTTTTAAAAATTAGCAGGAGACAGAGTGGGAGAAATGAGTGGAGACATAATTGCAGGAGCTGAGTGAGGCCTCAACTCACACAAGCCTTTCCTAAGAACTGAACCCCCATCAAACAACATCGCATCCTAGGGCATCTTTGATGTAGGTCAGCATTTGGGTGGGGAAACAGGGTGGTCACCTTTGCTGTTAAATTTTTCCTGAGATCCTCCTGTTGCCTTGTCCATTTCCTCTGAGCAAAACTATAGGAGAATTCCTGAAATTTGATCTATAGCCTGCTGGTTTTGCAGGGAGCAATCTGGATCTCAGTGGCCTTGTCTGACCCTATGATCCTCCATAAAAACTTTACAGAGCTATTCAATACTAAAGAATAGGAAAACTGTCTGATGTCACAGATCTCTGTGTCTCTTTTACATGAATTGAGACCTTGCATCATAGGGTAAAATTTCCACTGGGATGCAGACGGAGTTGTGCTGTTCCTTTGGGCAAAGCCAACACATTGTTTCCATCTAGTAAATGAGTGGTCCATAGACCAGCAACATCGACATTGCATGGGAACTTGTCACAGTGGCAGACTCTCAAGTGTTGTCCCAGACCTCCTGAATCTAGGTGATTTGAACACATGCTCAAAGGAAAGAGACACAAAGCTGGTTCAAAGCAGTCTCCATCTGGGTCCCCTCTGCTCTCAGTGAAGACTAAAGCGGGAACTAGTGTGAGCCAGGACAGGTAAAGAAGAGCCTTACACTCTGCTCCACTCAAGTAGAGTCTTAACACTTGTGTGTTCTCGGGCACATTTCTCCTCAAATGTTGTGTCCTGGCTATAACTCTGGTTTGAATCCAGTCCCAACCCAGTTGAAGGGAATACATTTCTCTTTATATCCCAAACACACAGTGGCAGGACTCAGCAAGAGTACAGAAAAACAGCAGAATTCCTTATCTTTACAGTTGGAAATTTACAAGGGGGAAAAAATGGTCTGGAGTTGAACTTCTGACAAGTGGGCGATCACAGAAGAGAACCCATGTGCCACCCCCATCTCAGCCAGAGTCTAGCTTTATCTACTGCAAAGACCGAAGACTGGGAAGTCAAGAGTGGACCATGAAAGCCATGCTTCCTAATTCAATTGTCAGCAAATCATTATCCATGGCCATCACTCATAAGAAACTTGATTGTATAACCAAGCAGAAAAGATAAAGGAATTTCAATGTATATTCTCTTTTGCTTGGTGAGAAAAAAATCAATTTTTTTCCAAAAGGTAAAGGCAGAGAATTCTTGTGTACAATCCCGAAGTGGGGGTTGTACTGGGGGTGGGGTGGGAAGCACTAGATTACACTTAGTCCATTTAAAAGACAATGATGGAGGAGGATGACAAGCCTACTGTGGAAAAGAATCTGTGAAGTGGGCATCTGACAGAAGACACGGTGGCAGAGTATGCAAGGAGCACTCAAAACCCAGTGGGAATAAGACAACAGACAGGTGGCAACAATGGGCAAAGGGTTTGAGGAGATATGCCAGGAGAGAAGCCAGGTAGATGGCAATGAGTTCACAGTCACCACTGATGGTGCTTAGGGAGGTCAAAGGGGAAGTGCTCCTGTCTAACTTCTCTTTGGAGTGTGTACATGTGCTGTATTGTGTGGATGTGTTTGTGTATGCATGCAGGTGTGTGCCTGTCTGTCTGTCTGTGTGCATGCACGTGTCCTTTGTGTGTGTGCATGCTTGCGTGTCTGTGTGTGTCTGTGTGCACGAGCCGGTACAGAAGCCACAGGTGGACATGGAATAGCCTCCTTGTTTCTTCCCTGCCTTATTTTTTGAGACAGGCTTGCTCGCTAAAGCTGCAGCTCACCAAATCAGCTAGACTAACAGGCTAGAGAGCCCCGGGGATCTGTCTGTGACAGCCTTTGCTCAGGCTTAGGCTTACTCACACCATACGCCCAGCTTTCCACATGGGAACCTCTGCATGGTGCTAAGCTTAGGTCTTTGTGTGCACATGGCAAGCCCTTGAACCAACTGAGCTATTTCCTCAGTTCCACAATTTTGCAGTATCTGAAACAGAAAGGCTGACTTTTCCTGGTCCTGAGGACAATGGAAAATAACCGTATCCCTTATGATGGGCCGGGGGAGTGTAAAATGGTACATACATTTTGGGAACCAAGTTTTTCCAATCCAGATATCCACCGAAGAGCCTCTCCAGGGGAGATGGAGACATGTGTACACAAAAATACTTAGTTGAGAACAGTCACAGAGCTCTGTTTTTAGAAGCCTCAAGTCAGAAATGGCTCAAACATTCACCCACATGGATACTTCATGGAGTGTCTGCATGATCAGAGGATGTATAGCAATAAAGAGAAATGAAGGAGGGATGCCTACGGTAGGGACAAAACTCAAAACTCACTGTGCTCACTGTGCAGAGTGATGGAAGCCAAACATGAAAGGGTGTTAGGTAAATTGAGTTATATAAAAGTCTGTAAAATGCAAACTAAGTCACAGTTACATAACTATAGGTATGTAGTTTTACACAGCACATAAAAGATAGATATTTGGTCTCTTTAGTTGGTTTTGGTTCTTGGGAGAGGCCCCCTATGCAATTCAGATTGATCTTGAGCTCATGAGTTCCATTCCTCAGTCTCTCGAGCATTGGAATCAAGGTGTGCACCACTGCGCCCAGCTTTTACCCCTTAATTCCTGTTTGGAATTAAGGGTTATTCCAAGAGGGTCAGATTTTAAGTTCCAGACCCAAGCCAAGCTCCTAGCCCAATATCATAGGTGCGATGAGAAGCTGGGGGCACAGCTGGGACTCCCCTAATGGTGGTTGCTGAGTCCAGGTTTGACTCCCAGTTGGGTGCTTGCCTCATATCTTATGGTACTGCTCTTGGCACACAGATGGACTTGACCCTCTCCTTGTTGTAGGTACCTGGAGAGAAGGGCATAGAATTGGTGCCTGGTTCATCCCACCACACCCGGATGATAGACACGTAGCTCCCCCACCTTCTGCTTGTGTTCCTCCATGGGGGTGGTGAGCAGATAGAGTTGTATAGTTATATATAGAACAGCAATTGCACAGGGCTGGGGGCCCAGGGCAGGGATGGATGGAAGTGAGTGGTCACCAAGGAAACTTCTAGAAGTGATGAGTTTATTTGTTACTGTGGAGACAATTTCATGAGTACTCTCCTATAGCAATATGTATCAAATTATGTACTTTAATAGGTACAATTAATTGCATTCTACTGTACCGTAGGTTGTTAATATTTAAAGAACAATAGCACAAAAGCATCAGACTTCTCTTCCGCTGGAGCTCCTTGATGTTCCTTAATTGAGGCACAGGCATCAGCTGGTCCTTCTCCCTGGAATGCCGTCCCTCTCCAAATAGTCAAAAAATGTTCCTTGAGTCTTGTATATCTTTGTTCAAATATTGTCTGCTGTGTCCATAAGCTTGATCTGCATCCCAGCCCTTCCTCTTCCCTTCCCTGGATGTATTTTCCTGGTTCATACTTACTGCCTGATGTATGACATATTTCACTGGTTCCTCTAGTTAATCAACCACTCCTGCCCACTAGAACGTAAGCTCTCTGAGCACGGGAAACTTATGACTGATTTATTTCTGGTTGAATTTCCAGCATCTGGAATAATGTTTGCCAGAAGGAGAAACTTAATAGTGAATGGGTGGATCCCTGTAAGTCTTCACTGCTCAGGTGTTTACAACATCTTGTGGGGACATTAGTGTGACTACCTTGTAGATTTGCATCATTAGATTTGACGGCAATCCAGAACACTTATCAAAACTGTTCTTGAGTTACGTGTCACACAGCAGAAGTGTTAGAAGATCTCAACTAAATACGACACGATGGAATGTTATAGCACCCCATGACTTGTGAATCACTGTAAAATAACTCAGTGAGCTTGGGGTGACTTCATTCAGAACAAGACCCTTTGAGGGGTCTAGATCCCAGTTTCACTACATGCAAAAATGTTAGCACTCTAGCTCAAATATTTGTTAGCATTTTTGGGAAGTCGTACAGTCCTCAAGAACGTGTGCTGCTGTGGCACAGAGCTGGCCTCACGTCTTGCTCTGCCCGGCTACAGACCTCTGGCAATTCTTTTCACTCACTCAGCCTGCTTCCACAGCTGTGAAAGGCAGGCAGCAAATTGTCCCTTTCTCTTTGGAATTTTATAAGAACAAAGTCAGATGATATACTTGAAATCTGTCAGTCTAGCAGACAGTACTTGAAGACGTTATGCGTCGTATCACTTCATCTTCCCCTTCATTTTAATCTAGTTCTAACTCTGCACTGGTTTCATCTGATGCCCAGAACTTTCTACCTACTACGGAGCAACTCGACTTCAGTTTTGATATTTATAAATCTTGGAAGTGAATGAATTAGAGCAGCTAGTCAGTAAAAGTTAATTAGTGAGTGCTTCCAGGTAGAAAGATTCAAAGGAGACAGGATTGCATTCCACCCACCCATCTGGGCCCAGAGAGTCGGGAAGTTTAACCAGATTCTACACAGCTCCGTTTTCAATGCCACAGTGAGCAGTACAGACTTAACCGCAATTAAATAGTCCCCACTGACCACTGAATATACAGTACGTCATGTCAGGCGAGGCAAAACTGTCAGATTAGTGGAAATTCATTTTGGGATTGCTGGGTAATTTCAAGAGCTGACAGCCAAAGAAAAATCTGTGATCCCTCGTGTGTGCCAGCATCTATCACTCTTCAACAGCAGTTGTTTGGGCATGCAGCAGCACTCCAGACTCCAACATTGGCTTCTAGAACACAGCTGGGAAAGAGAATGGCAGATAGCTGTTTTATATTTTACTTTATTATCTTTTATTTGAGACAAGGTCTTGCCATGTAGCCCAGGCTGCCCTCAAATTCACAATCCTTCTGCCTTGGCCTCCTGAGTACTGTGGTTTACAGGAATGAACCGGCACCACCATACCCTCTGGGGGGAGAACCAGCTGGAGACTGGGGGAGAGAGGGAACAGGACATAGACACAGGGGAACCGTGAGGCAGGGAGCCAGTGAGAAAAATGTGTAATGACATAGATTTGTGACCAAGCCTTGAGGAAACCCATTACATTGTCTTCTAATCTAAAATACTAATTCAAAAATAAAAAGACTCTCCTTGTGCCATCTCAGGACAGGTTAGCTCATGAAGCTGAGGTGAATGTTAGTGGCCGGCCACTTCCCAGCTGGACACTGGGGTTGCTCACCTGGATAACGGCCAGATATGGGTCAGAATACTAAAGGAACTTTGGGGCTTTACAGTTACTTCCTTAAATGGGAAGTTTGGGGCTTTTTATGGAAGTTTCTTGTTCTTCATCTCAACTAGCAACCAATCTGATACATCCTATATGATGCTCTTTTTTGTCTCCTTTTGAGACAGACTCTAATATGGACCAGGCTGTTGTGAACTCAATCCTCCTGCCTCAGTCTCACCCCAGGCACTGTGGTTAAAATAGATACTACCCCTCCAAACTCCCTATGAAAACTTTTGATTGTGAAAAGACATTCCACTAAGTAGATTAGAAATAGAGCATTTAAAGCAATAACTAACAAAATGGCCAGTGTGAGCGCATAAGGGAGAGACATATGATTTCTTTAGTTGGTTTTGTTTTTTGGAAGAGGCTAGCTATGCGATCCAGACCGGTCTTGAACTCATGAGCCCTGCGCCTCAGTCTCTCAAGCATTGGAATTAAGGTGTGCACCACTGTGTCCAGCTTTTACCCCTTAATTCTTGTTTGGACACTTTGAGGTTGGTAGTCTGGAACCATTAAGTGGTGGAGCAGTCTGGAGACTTACCTTACAATAGCCATGGCCATATGATGCTAAGAGACTAGATTCAGAGATACTGCCAGCTATAGTGTGGTACCCTCTGAAGCTGGGCGTCACCCAGCCTCACACACCATCAAACCAAAGTCAAGCTAAGCTAACCTGTGATGATGGTAATGCTAAGTTGTGGCCCTGAATCACAAGCAGCAGCAACAACAGCAGCAGTGATCTTGTTGGGTTGGACATTTAAAACAAAGAGCTGGGGACCATCCCTGAGGGGTGGGGCCAGCAGCCTGTGTGTCCATCCATCAGCCCTGCAGGGAATTCTGGTGCAGGCTGGGGGTCGAAGATGACTATCCCTGTGTTATCAGAGCATAGGTGCTAATCCTTCTGCTTAGCTCCAAGGAGCTCAGAAATGTGAAGAATCTAAAACAAAATTAACCATGGGGAATCTGACTTGTGTGATTATATCTCTTCTGAAGCTCCAGTTAACCAGTGAGTCTATTTTTTGAAACTGCAAAAGGACGCCACTAGCTTGAACAGGATTTCCCCTGTGGTGTCCAAAACCAGACTGTTGCTATAGCCCTTTCTCCTAATTGAAGCATCCTACCCAAAAAGGAAGCCTCTTAAGACTCAGAAAGTAAAAACAACTCACAAGTCTCAGGAAGTCCCTGGAACGTACCATATTCACAAGGACCCTCAAGGTTATAAAAGGAGTAAGACCTGAAGAGGAGAGATTCTCTGACCTGCCAATCTGCCTGCAAATTGTTTGGAGAGCCCCAGGGTTGCAGCTTCCTTGAGTTGTCACCCACCCTGTGGTGGCCTTTCAATGATACAGCTGCCTTTGAGTCTTTCCTGCTCCTGCAAGTGACCCCAATAAATTTATTAGCTCACAAGTTGGACTTTGGTGCCATCATCTTCTGGGCTGTCACCAATTCCCTGTCTGGAAGTGAGTAGAAATACAACGGTATGGTGATGACTTCCTCAGAAGTCTTCAGAGTGACCAACATGATTCTCAAGATGCCAAGTTATATTACAAGGAGCATGGAAGAGATATATACCCTCCATATGTGTCAGATCCTTGGAGGAATACATGGACACACATCACCTAACCAGTTATTGTTAAATCAAAGCTAACAATTACTGTGTCACAGCAGGATTTCCCACGTGCCAATGTGTCCCTGCTAAGCATTTTCCCTGGCTGGTTTCACTTCTTTTCACTATCCACGGTCATAAGTTTTGTTCTCGTGCCTCATTTAGAGACAAAACAAAGCTTATGACTGTGTCAGAGATGTTCTGCCTGGGTGGCTAACCTCCAGAAAGTTCACCTATTGGTAAGCACAAAGAATACTGGGCAGGGGTCCTGGAGCTTTGCTGCTCACCTCCGTTTCTCGCCCCCTTTTGGTACATGAAAGGTTTGAACTAAAGCAGCTTGCAAATATCTTCCTATCCAAGCAGTAGGCATTATAAGCTGTAACATTTTTCTGTTTTCTAAGGATCTGTACTATAAATTTACGTTGATGTTCACATTGGTTTCATTATGTGATATTGATAGAGCATATTGAATTTTTTAGAGTGCTTTTCTATCTGTGATCCCATTTCAACTGACACCCACTCTGTGAGCTCCAGGCAGTGGCAGCACAGTGGCGTCTTTGATCTTGGATACTGGTAGAAAGAGGCATTGGTAGCCAGATACTTCACATCTGCTGACAGTCCTTGTCCCTTTCACCATGACAGTGATGTTTTGAGTTAATGATTAGGAACCCAAAGACTTTTAAAAGTAGTGTGTGTGTGCATGCACATTCACACAGGGGTGAATGTGCCCTCAGAGGTCAAGAGAGGGCGTCAGATTCCCTGGAGCTGGAGTTACAAGCAATTGTGAGTCATATCACATGGGTGCTGGGAACCAAACAGGCTCTTTGCAAGAACAGTACACACTCTTGGCTCTTAAGCATTGAACATTCCAGCCCCATAAACCCACTATTTAGGTGAGAAAACTGAGTTTGAGAGAGAGAGAGAGAGAGAGAGAGAGAGAGAGAGAGAGAGAGAGAGAGAGAGGTCCAAGAAAGTCATCTTATAAGTTCCAGACCCAAGCCAAGCTCCTAGCCCAATATCATAGGTGTGATGAGAAGCTGGGGGCACAGCTGGGACTCCCCTAATGGTGGTTACTGAGTCCAGGTTTGACTCTCAGTTGGGTGCCTGCCTCATGTCTTGTGGTACTGCTCTTGGCACACAGATGGACTTGACCCTCTCCTTGTTGTAGGTACCAGGGGAGAAGGGCATAGATTTAGTGCCTGGTTCATCCCACCACACCCGGATGATAGACACGTAGCTCCCCCACCTTCTGCCTGTGTTCCTCCATGGGGTGGTGGGAGGATCTACATGGTGCCTGCTCTCTTTAAACAGATGCAGTGGCCTCCTGGGAGATGGAGCTCGTTGGTTCTGTCACTCGTGAGTAATGCGCCATAGCTCCCTAGTGGGGAAAATGCCAGATTATACAATAGCGCGCCTTGGTGTGCAACTGTCTTAGAATAACAAATCTCCTCTTCTGCTTGTGAGCATTATGCTTTAATAAAACCAAAAAGAGTGGCCACAAATCCCAGCTCGAGCTAAAGGGCATGTCTTGTAAATTCATGTTCATTCCACCCCTCCCTGTGCCCTGCCCCCAACACACACCTTTCATAACTCACGGCGGTTGGGCAGCGTGTGGCTTTATTTATCTTTGTCTTTTTGGTGGGGGTGAGTGGTGGGGGCAGTTTCTGGGCTTAGTGGAATAATTCTTCACTGGCATGTTGGGGTAAGAAAAGATGTCTCTCTGTATAACGGTGGGTGTTTATCTGGGCTGCTGATCTCGACCACCACCAGTGATTTGGGGCGAGTTCCTCGAGCTTTGAATCATATCTTTGTTCCAGTTGGAACGGCCCAAAATATCTCCAGATACCTCCAGGTGACTGGGGAATGGGGTAGAATGCAGCTGAGGACCTCTGCAGGCATAGAAATCCCCCAACCATACTGTGGAGGAGTGTAGGTAGGCAGCATGCTTTACCATCTAATTGTTTTTCCATTTACTCTGTATCATTGCTTTAGTTAGCATACACAAGGATGGGCCTCAGCATTACATTATCAGACATATATAATCATTGCACTTTTGAGAGAGAGAGAGTGAGAGAGAGAGAGAGAGAGAGAGAGAGAGAGAGAGAGAGAGAGAGAGCATAAATGTGTACATACATGAGTACGTGAGTTTGGAGCCCAGAGGGTGACATTGTGTGTTTCCCGGTAACTCTCCACCTGACACAGAGTCTCTCACTGAACCAGGAGTTGGTGGATTCAGCTAGACTGACTAGCCAGCAGCTCCCGTCTCCATCTTCCCAGCACCATAGTTATAGGTAGACTGCTGTGCCTGGCTTTTTCACAGACTCTGGGGTATGCACTCAGGTTCTCACGCTTCCACAACGGGCACTTGGTCAGTAAGCTGTCTCCCAGACCCTAGGAATTATACTCTTCCTCATCTGTCCTTGGTCCCTTTCCTCCTTCTAAATAGTCCCTTTCTGCTCTCCTGTCATATACACACATGTATGTACACACACACACACACACACACACACACACACACACGAGGCCGTCTACATACATGTGCATGTATCCACAGATGCATACATAGCTAAATCTAGATTCTGAATAAGATTATCTTTTCTTCTCTCCTAGACACTTTAGACACACCCCACACCCCACCCCCACCTCCACCATAGTCTCCTCTCTACTTTCCCACCGTTCATGTATGTCTAGATTCTGCAGAACATTATTCCTCTATGGAAAGCCTTCCATCCCAGCAGGGGTCAGCATGGCATAGGTCCTTCCAGCATGACCTTAGACAGCTAACATGAGCCATTCCTCCCCCAGAGCCCTTTAGGAGGTGTTACCAGCATCACTGCAAGCTGGCAGAGGGTGCAGACAGAGAGCATGCTGGGGCAGAGCCCCCACCTCCCCTGGGCTCACACCACCTTCACACATTCCAAACTTAGAGGTGCGAAGTGCAGGTGAGAGCTGTGCAGCCACCCAGAGGGCGGCAGGTTAGAAATAGCTCACTCCCGGGGATGCGGATGCGAGGATGGGTTTCCTGCCTGCCTTCAGAGCGGGCCAATATGGTAGAAGTAAAATTAGACATCCCCGGTTCGTGTGGGCTCGGAATTACGGTTTGCTCCCAGCGCTTCCTTTCAGGGGCTGAACATGTCCCCCAAAGTACTGTTCGCCTCTGCAGCCTTTAAAGTTGGAAACCACCGCCAACATTTGGAATTTGAGATAGCGCTTATAAAGGCACAGGTGTCCGGCTTCTTAAGAAACTCTGGTAACTGGGAGTAGGGCCCACAAGCCTGCTAAGCAACCTGAGCTGCAGCCGGGTCCAGACTCCCCCTGTAGGTAGAAAGGTACTCTGCAGCTCACCATGGACCCACCCAAGCCAAGCACCTTTTGGACCTGCCTGGATTCTGCAGGCACTTGGCTTATGTTCCCTCCTCTATGGTAGTAGAATGTGTTATATTAGGTAATGCTGATGTATCTGAAAATACATCTAATGCATATGTAAGCGACCTCTATGAGACTCCCACCAACTTTACTAGAACTTACCTTGGGTAGACTCGTATTTCTTCCTCCCTCTCTTGGCCTCCTGGTATATGTCATCTTGAGTTTGGGTTTCTCACACCCTACCTTTTTTATATGTGGTTTTATCCCAGATGTATGTGACTTGAAGTCATACATTGTTTATTTTTCTTGGGTTTAGTTTTCCAAAAATGACATCATGGAAGGATTGCTTTTTCACTCAGGCTATCTGTAAGAACCCTGTCTCAAAGAGTCTTAGAAACCATCTTTCCAGAGAAGATGCCTCCTGATTGTTGACTATGGAAAATTTAAGGCTTTCATTATTCAGAACACTGGTTACAGTTTGCCAGCATTCCCTACATTTGCTCACTCATGGCTATCCTGAACTGTAAGTTCTCCCAAGGAAGGACCTCTCTGCCTATCACCACTCAACAGTGGGCTCCACACATAACAATAAATACACAAAATAAACCCGGTATGGTGGTACCTGTAATAGCAACATTCCACGCCTGAGACCTTGGCCGTGGTCATGAAGAGAAGCCATCCTGTCTACACTGTTGGAGACTATCTGGGGCTACAAGATGATACTCCATCTCCAAAAATACAGAACACCAAACCCCACATATAAGTATATACATAAGCTAATAAATATATATTTCCTCAAAATTTTATATTCATGGACAAGAAAATGAGATACACTTTCAGTTGATGTTAGATACTGGAAGTAATAGCTAGTCAGTCTTCCTAGTGGTGCACGGCATGGAGGTGCTTAGTAAATGAATACCAGGGCTGCGATGGAGGAATGACATGGAGTTCTGGGTCGTGGAAAGTTGTCACCTTGCTCATCCTTCCCAGATCACTCCTTTTCCCTAGCTGATATGTGGACATGGTTTTGAACCATTTTAAGTCACACAAAGGAGTTGCCAACCACTGACAACCATCAAGGGAGATGCAGATGTTGAGACAGTGGGGTTGTCATTGTGGCTGGAGGCGAGGTAACAAACAGACCCTTCTTTAAGTCAAAGTCATATCCTATCTGTACAATGGTGGTCAAACTCCTATGCTCATAAGTAGAATCCATTTGTCAGACACCAATGGAAGCAGAGAGACTTCTGTTCCCAAGGAGATGGACCTGATTATTGACAATCCTTCTGACTCCACCTTCCTTTCGGACACAGCACACTACGTGGTGGGAAAGTATATTTAAAAAGAAATCAACAGTGGCTGAAGAGATGGCACAGCTGTTAAGAGTACTTGCTACTCTTGAAGAGGACCTGGATTTGATTCCCAGCACCCATGTGATGGCTCACAACCATCTGGAACTCCAGCTCCAGGGGATCTGATGTCCTCTCCTAGTCTCGGCAGGTACCAGACACATGTGTGACAAACAAAGATAGATACAGCCTGTAGGGCCCTGGCCCCCGGTTTGGGTAGCTGTTGCCTGCTTGCCGACCTTGACCAGATGTCCTCCCTATGCTAATTCCCTGCTGGTTTCCACCCTCCTTAATGCTTAAGGGAAGTGCATTGTTTGTGTATCCTGCATAGTGGGCATTAACAGCTTAGATGCAAGATTATAAACATTAGTAGCGAACTTCTGACCTCTGGGGTTCTCCCATTGTGCTGTAAGCCTGTATTTAAGGTTTCCCCCCTCTTTTAATAAATGGCATTTGGCATTCTGCTGAGGTGAATGACCCGCTGTCTTTTGTCTCTGTTTTTCGATCCACAGCCCCTCGCTCGGACATGGTGAACAGGTGGCAGTAGCGCGGGCGTTATCACTACGATAGGCAAACATTCATGCACTTAAAGTACTAAAATAAAAATAAGTAAACCTTTAGAAATAATCCACAAAGGAGAAGGAAGAGTAGGGAGAGGAGGAGGGGGAGGAGGAAGAAGAGGAGGAAGCAGAATCATCAGAGATAGAATTCTGAAGCCCAGATTTCACTCAAGGCCTTGCTCTGAAGCTTCCCTGAGTTTCAGATCAGTTGAGATGCAATGGGCTCTAACATCTCCTTAATAGTCACAGCTCAGAACTGTTCATGGCAGACAACCAGGTGCCCTTCTTGACCAAGCAAAATGTGAATAAACCATCCGTAGCTATGACAGCATGATTTCCCACAGCTCACTGGATCAGACTGCCTGTGAACTGTACACCAAAGGAAGTACCTTCCTCATGGGATCATTATTTGTACACCAGGAGAATGTTGAGGAGCACCTGCCATGAACAATCGTGTTAGAAGAGTCCTTCTGCTTGCCCAGCCATCAGACAATAATTGGCCAGCAGGAGTCCTTGTCTGGTCAAGGCCACTCCAGGGTGGAGATAATGAAACCAGACCATTCAAAAAGAAGGGGAGGCTGACTCTTCAGTTCTGGCAGGTGTCCTTATTACCTTATTACCAGGGCTTGTCAACAACTCAACTAATAGTGACATCAGCCCACAGAAAACAAGATAGAATAGTAACAATAAATTCCCACATGCCAGGGAATAAAGAGGGGTTCTCATGCATTATCTCATTAAAGCTGCTCATGTGCTGCCTTCATTTCCACCCAGGCTCACAAGAGCCAGCCTAGCAGGGAGGTATAAGTCCAGGATTCAACGCCACTTGTATCTCTGTTCTTAGCAATGACCACAACAGCATTTCGCACACTTTGCCCATGTTTGTGTCACATGTGTCATTCCCCCCAAGTCTGCATACAAATGTAACAAATATAGCAAATATGTTTCAGTTAGTGTTCTCACTTTTGCATAAACTTTATCTACATGGAAGTGTTAAGTGGAGACCATGAATGAGAAACATCAAGAACCCTTTGCCATCAATAGATGACCACTCAAAATGTATCCTGGTGTAGACAGAGAGACAACCACCCAAGGTATGTCCTGGTGTAGACAGAGATGACCACCCAAGGTGTGTCCTGGTGTAGACAGAGATAACCACCCAAGGTATGTCCTGGTGTAGACAGAGATGACCACCCAAGGTGTGTCCTGGTGTAGACAGAGAGATGACCAATGAGGTGTGTCCTAGTGTAGACAGAGAGATGACCACCCAAGGTATGTCCTGGTGTAGACAGAGAGATGACCACCCAAGGTATGTCCTGGTGTAGACAGAGATGACCACCCAAGGTGTGTCCTGGTGTAGACAGAGAGATGACCAATTAGGTGTGTCCTAGTGTAGACAGAGAGATGACCAACAAGGTATGTCCTGGTGTAGACAGAGAGGTGACCAACAAGGTGTGTCCTGTAGACAGAAAAGCACTGTGAAATTCCACACAGATTTGCACAGTGAAGCTCCCAGCCTGAGTCTGCTCTTGATTGACAAAAGGATATCAGCAAATGGGAAAGTTGTGATGGAAGCTACCCTGGCTTTTTGTCCCGTCTCAAGAAGAAAGACCTGAACAGATTCTGTGGGAAATGCTCAAGTTTGGCCTGATGTTTCCCCGACCTGAATCTCTTTTTTGTGTGTGATGTGTCATGAGCTTGACATACACCAGGAGTGTGTGTATGCTTCTGGACATTTCTGAGACTCTGCATCAATAATGGAGAGCTACACTGAGGGTTGAGCAACTCAAAACCCATCACTAAATTCTGATCACAGTCTAAAGCTCTGAGCAAAGCAAAAAAGTTATGATTTCCTCCTTTGTGTTTGCATTCATACTTGTTCATGTGGGTGCAGGTACACAGTGTGCATGTGTCTGTGGAAGACAGAGGTTGATGTCAGGTGTCTTCCCCTATTTCTCTCTACCTTATTTTTCAGACAGGGTCTCTCACTGCACCTGGAGCTCACTGATTCAGCAGCAGGGTCTCCCATTGAACCTGGAGCTCACTGATTCAGCAGCAGGGTCTCCCATTGAACCTGGAGCTCACTGATTCGGCACCAAGGTGTTTCACTGCACCTGGAGCTCACTGATTCAGCAGCAGGGCGTCTCACTGCACCTGGAGCTCACTGATTCGGCAGCAGGGTCTCCCATTGAACCTGGAGCTCACTGATTCAGCAGCAGGGTCTCCCACTGAATCTGGAGCTCACTGATTTGGCTAGACTGGCTGGCGAGTGACCTGCTAAGATCCTCCTGTGTCCATCTCCCCAGCACTGGGACTACAGACTTGAATTTCCATGCTCAGTTTTTTTTATGTGGGTGCTGAGGATTCAAACTCAGGTTCCCAGACTTGTACAGCAAATACTTCATCCACTCAGTCATCCCCCCAACCCCATCACTGTCAAAATAGATTTGTCCATCAATTTGCAGATTCCTCCAGTCAACTGGAGGAATTTACTCATTAAAATCCACAAGTGTTCAGAATTTAAAAGATTCAGTTATTCTTCTGACTTCACATTGTTTCTGAAATGAAGTAATGATGTGACCATAGCTAAGCTAGGTGGCCACAATTCCATAACAGTGATAGAGTCATCTGAAATAAAGCCTTTCTGCCCCCTAAGTGGGGGAAGATGTTAGACTGTCAGCAAGATATCCAGGAGAGATCACTATGTGGCCTTTATGTCATGTTTTGAAGATCAGTCGCCTTCAGAGTGCCTGTCCTTGGTTTGCTGGAGTGGAGTCAGCCTCCTGGATGCATCATTCAGATATGAGCTCTGGCTGGTGGTATCACTTTCCTCTATTTCTAATAGGAGAGCCCCAAACCTATATTTCATAACTAGAGAAGCAGTAATGAACAGCCCATCAGTGTCTGAAATCCAAAGGACCCTGCTTTAAGTCTTGATTCTGTCTTTCACCATCTACATTGTCTAGACATCTGGCTCTCCGACTTTCTTCATTTGGGTGCTAGGATCATAATACAAACTGCCTTGTAAGCAAATGAGACAACACACTGAGCTATGAGCACCAAGTAACCAAAGACATGTGTCCCTGCAGATTTCATAAATTCTGGATGCTCCAGGCATGCAGAAGTGGGTTTGCTAAGACCCTGAGCTCCTACAGGGGAGAAAGTGAAAGAACTTCAGGAAAAAAATAAACACGTGGAGATCTTGGTCTTGGGATTCGAGAGTACCTTGTTCCTGAAAGAGAATCATAGTTACCACTGAGCTTGCTCCTGGGAGTCTTGAAATGGAGAAATGTGCAAGGTTAGCTGTACTTTTGCCAAGACTAAGCTCCCTGTATGGATGAAAACTCCACCTGTTGGGCACAACACCTATGGGATCATTTGAGATGTCAAGAGATGTCAGTTGCTCTGACAGGTGGGGATTACTGCCATCCTTCAGAGGACAGAAGTTGAGATTCACTCAACATTCTCCAGTGTCCAGACCTGCCCTTGACACAGATGCAAGCCATCAGAGGCATCATGTCACAACATGATACCTATAAATAAATTTGTATAAAACCAGTGCGTAGTGATGATCTTGGGCCCTGGGATGTCTACACAGGATGCCCAGGTGCTGAGGAAGACAGCGAATGCGAATGAAGGTAACAAAGACATCAGGAAGAGACAGAAGAATCAGACAAGGCGTCATTCTGTGACAGGAAAGATCTCTGCTAATTGCACCCATGGATCCACAAAGGATGGTAGGAAGGGGTGCACTTGGAATCATTCCTTTCCTTCATTTTCATGAAGTCCTGTACAAAGTAAAGGGGATTAGATGCAGTCCCAGATGATGTAAGTGACACTACAGTATGTGTGTTAGTTGTCATTCTATCACTGGGACAACAATACCTAAGATAATCATCTTGCAAGAAGGAAAGGTTCATCATGGCTCATGGTTTAGAGCTTTTGGTCCATGGTCACTTGATCTGTGGCCTTTGGGCTTGTAGTGAGGCATCACATCACCACAGGAAGCATGTGCATGAGTGAGTTGTTCATCCCTGTGCCTGCCAAAAAGCAAAGAGGGAGGAAAGAGTGCTGGATTCCAATTCCTATCTAGAGTGTGCCACCCAGTGACCTAGCTTCCTTGTGGTGATATTTATTTGTGCACCCCAATAAAGCTTATCTGAAGATCAGAGGAAAAAGCCAGCCTCTATATTAAACATAGAAGTCAGGCAATGGTAGCACACGCCTTTAATCCTAGCATTCGGGAGGCAGAGATCCATGTGAGTTCAAGGGCATACTGGGAATAGAGCCAGGTGTGGGGGCACATGCCCTAAATTCCAACACACTAGTTAACCATAAAGGTCTGGAGGTCTGTACAGACAGACAGGAAATGACAGAGCTGGGCAGAAAGAGGAAGTGATGTAGCTGGGCAGAGAGTAGAAGTGAGATGGCAGGGCCAGAAAGGCACATAGGCATGGGTATACAGGAAGCAGGTCTCTTTGGAGGCTGAGGAGTCAGTAAGGTGAGGTTGGCTGCAGCTTGTCCTATTCCTCTGATCTCTCAGTTTTCATCCCAAATCTGGCTCTGGTTTTTTTATTAATAAGACCATTTAGCAATTTGTCTCGCACGTCCTCCCACCAGACTCCACCTTTTAAAGATTCCACAACCTTCCAGTCATACCTCAAGCTATCAACTACATCTTTAACTTGTGGGCCTTTGAAAAACACTTACCCAATCACACAATTGTGATTCAGTGAAGCTTCACACTCTTCAGGGACCGCAGAAGGATGGTAGTAAGTGGACCAAAGAGGTCTCATAGACAATTTTTGAACCTTCAAGTTTTAACCAACTCAATTAAGTAAGGTAAATATTAAAGCAGAGGAGGGTGACAGACAGTGGCAGTCTGAATCAGACTTGATTTCCTCCACCCACATGGGTGGAGAGGGTTTGGAAGGTAGTAGACAAGACATAGAAGGACCGGAAAGCAGGAGGTGATAATTTCACTACTTAGGTGAAGAAGTTCTGATGTCACTAGGCCTTGGTGTCCCCCCTCTCCTAAACAAAGATGCCAAGACCTCCCCTTATGGCTCTGTAGGGAGGTGGGGTGACTAGGGGTGCAGGTGTCTAGGGGCATGGGGTGAAGTGGTGAGGATGGATAAGACTTCAAGGTTCAAGAGAAAGAGACTACAAACAATAGTCATGCTAACCCTTGAGTCTTAGTGTCCCTGCTTGATCTTGCCATAAGCACTCCATGATGAAACCCAGGTAAAAGAAACATTACCCATGTCTTGGCCCGCTATTATTCTGAAAGAGAAGTGGGGGCTTCTGAAGGAAACCCCAGTTTTGAACACTCTAACTAAAATGACATCCAGTCAGGGATAGATCCCAGACACACACAACTTCTATTTTCTGTCCAACTTACAAGCCAGATTTTCCTGTAAAACCTTGTTCTCTTGTCTTTCTTTGGGGTAGCATATTCTTGAGACAGATGAAATTGTAGACAGCTCTCATTGCCTTCTGGGTAATCACATCTTTAAACTAAACTCCTGAGGCTTATTAAGAGACAAATTGCATTTTACCTGTGTCCTTGGAGAGAAGTTCTAGAAGGATGGTGTTGGAGTGGGAGCTTCCAGGAGCAGATGATCTCATTTCAGAGCAAAATAATGCCCTTTCAATGTTTTATGCTATACAATGGATTCCTTTTATACCCATTCATGAGTCTTTCATTGGAACAGATAATGGCTATCTGCTGCCACGATGGGAAGGAAATTTTCCACTCTAATAATCTCAATCCCATCCCATCTCTATGATGTGCCTGGAAGTAGCAACTTTTGACCAGCCTTCTCCTGGAAATACAAAATCCAATAATGGCTTTTGTGATGTGCCTTGCCAGGATGTAGGAGCTGCATGGTTTAGTGGATGAAGGTATAATTGAAGTGACTATAAAAGAGGTGGAAGGGACTGAGAACTGAAAGTAATGGTCATCCTTGGAGTCCCAGCAGGAAGGAGAACACACACACCACACACACACACACACACACACACACATGCACACCACACACACACATACACACACACCACACACACACACACACACATATGCACACGCACACACACATGCAAGCACGCACGCGCACACACACACACACATACACACCACACACACGCACACACACACATACACACACATGCACACACACACATACACACACGTGCATGCACACACACACATGCGCACACACACACGCGCACACACATGCACACACACCACACACACATACACACACATGCGCACACACACACACACACACACACACACACACACACACGTGTGTGTGGAAGGACTGCATGCACAGACTGTGATCTTTAAGGACATCAACAAGACACGGGTTGCGCATATGGAGTAGTAACGGTGGAGTCAATCAGTTAAGCAGGCCTGTGCAGCAAAGAGAAGTGCCACCAAAGTCTGGACAGGTGACTGCGGGCAGAAGACCCATAGAAATTGCAAGGAGTGATACAGCCATACCTTGGGCATATAGCTGGGAGGGGGTGGGGAAGTGAATGTCCCAAGTTCCCATGATCGCCTTCTGGTCTTTGATGCCCTCAATGGCTGGAGTCAATAAGAAGCTGGGGGGCAAAGGCCCCCCAGCCAGGTAGACACCTGGAACACTAGGGAAGGCGGCTGCAGGCGAATGGAAGACATCCAACATGCAGTCCAAGAGAATCACATCTTTTGTCTTTGGCATTTTGCACAAGGACAGTGCATTCCTTGCACTGAAGAAGGCCAAGGAGAAAGAGACGGGGTGTGGGGGGAGGGCACCAGAAAAGGTAGCCGCAGGTACGAAAATTAAGTACATGCAGCAAGCACCAGTTGCTATGGAAACGGCAAAGAAGAGACCCTCCCTCAGCAGAGGAGAGTCCAGTCAGGCCACCTAAAAAGCAGTGGCCAAGTTGAACCCCGAAAGGCTGGGAGGGATGGGCCAGGCAAGAGAGGAGACTGGGGTGTTGACAAAGGCCTTAAAGAGAGCTGCGGTACGGCTGGTTCTCCCAGGTCAAGGGTGAGTCTGGAGAAAGACGAGAAGCAAGACTGGAGAAGGAAATAGAAGGAGCTGGCAAGAACCTTGGCTGTGACAACAAAGAGCTCAGATTTCATCCTCTAGACAAGGAGGAGACACAGCAGAGAATGACAAGCAGAAATTGCTACTTTCATGTTTTCCTCCAACTCTACTCCCAGGAAGTACATCCGCTGCTGTCAACCTCGCAGCAAACACAGACCTGTTTGTCCCTGTATTTGACAAGAAGAAAGGGAGTGAGAAGATTGGTTTGTCTCTTTAGTCCATGGAGAGGATCCGCGCGCGCGCACACACACACACACACACACACACACACACACACACACACACACACACGGCTCCTTTGGGTAGATAAATGTCTCCGTGAGAAAGGAAGTTACCGATGTAGCTCTCTGTCCTCACCACAGCACGCCTGAATAGAGACACCAATATCTCAAAAGGCAACCTGACACACCTTTGGCATTTAAGAAATAGAAGTCTCAAGACTCTAACATCATGAGCCAAGGCTAGATTAATGACCTTTCAGACTACAGGCTCACGGAATCAGAAGTAGGTCAGTCTCTCTGGGACAATGCAAGGTGGCAGCTTCCCATTGGTGGAAGCCACCTTAGGAAAGTGACCCTCGCTAGCTCCTAGTTGCTGTTAATTGATCCATTCCGTCCATTTCAGGTGTTGGGAGGAATGCAGGATTTCTGCAAAACACTACCTTTGGGGCTTTTCAAAAGGTCACACACAAATTGAAGCATGTGGACTCCCTCTTGGGCTCAGCATTTGCAAGCCACCAGCTCCTGAAGGAGTTTGGGGGGCTTGTTTGCTTTTTTCGGTAAGTTGTATTTGCATGACTACTTTGACACAGGTGTATCTATTCAATAAACAAATCAAGTGCTATAGTGATATGGCCAATGAGATACCAGAGTCATGATTTGTTTGAATCATATCGTGGCCAAAAATGTGTCCTGAAATTCTGAGTCCAGAAATAACAGTCTGTCTTCTAACTCTGGCACTGGAATACCCTGGGAGAGACTCCTAAAGCCCACGCCCATCCTGAGTGTGGTCTGCTAACTCGGGCTGGACAACTTTCAAAGTGCGGCAGGGTTCTGTCAATTTTTGTTTTTTAACCTTCTTTTCCTGGACTCATGAATTTTGCTGTTTAACATCAGGTCTTCCCCAAAGTCATTTCCTAAGGAGCAATAAATCTTCCCAAATTGAACCCATTCCTGACCCTCATTACACTAAATGTTTGTCAACATTCAGATTTATGTTTCTGTAAGGAACTGTTTGGGAGAAACAGTGGATTTGCCACAAAGGTTTTATCTAGAATGTGACTGCTTCCTGGGACAATCCACTCCCCATCTGGTTCTGGTGACAGGCAGGAGGACTCTCTTTATCCCTTCTGACACAGGAGCTAGGTACAAAGTGGTGGGCCGATGATTCCAGCAGATCCCTTGGATGTGCATGGGTCTAGAAATGGTTCTGTGTCTAACACCAGGGCCAGTTGGAGAAACCCAGAATATTATACTTATGCAAGTTCAGACTGGGTCATCAAGTCCTCATTTCCGTTTACACCCATGTGATGCCAGGAGTTAAGAACATATTCATTCCCCAAAGGAAGTGTGGAAGGCTATGGACTCCTGGACCTGCCATTTTAGCCCAGGGCTACAGCATGGGCTAGGATCAGAAAGGTGGAGACAGTCCCCATCTACATGGAAAGCCTGATAAGGCTCTTGAGCACATGACTGAGAGAGGATCCTTGTGGAACAATTGTTCTATCAAAGTTCTGCTGTTGCAGTCTTGAAATTTGTCAAAGGTTTGAAGAAGTTTTGCGTTATAGTGGGTTCTGAAAATCAGACAGCCAATTGTAACAGAGCTTAGCATTTGTTGGCATCCCAGAGCCCATGAGGGAAATGCTTCAGTGGATGGTGGAAAGCTCCCCAAGTCTGAGGCATCGATAGATGTTGAAAAGCTCCCAAAACTGATCTTGTAACCGCCAGACACAGAGTCAAGAAGACTGAAGAAGCCGCTGATGGAACTGGTTATGGCTCTGTGAGAGGAACTCTTTAGGGGTTTCCTAGAAAATACTGGGGAGACTTTCTTGAGTTGACTGGGAAGGGGAGGATTGAAATTCTCATTCTCCATCTAAGTTGACGGGGGATTCAAAGCTTTCAAATAGGGACTGAGAGAAACCGAGAGAGCGTGGGTCTCGGTTTCTCCTCCTGTTACTGTGATGAAGCACCCTGTCAGAAGCAACTTAAGGAGGAAAGGGCTTCCTTTGGCTCACAGTTTGAGGAGACAGTCCAGCATGGTAGCAAAATAAAGGCAGCAGGAGCTGGCCGTAGCTGGTCATTGCATACACAATCATGAAGCAGAGGAAGATGGATGTTGGTGCTCAGCTCAGCTCAGCTCTCTTCTGTTCAGTCCAGGCCCTCAGCTCTAGAAAAAGTACCACCCACATCCAAGGTGAGTCTTCTCACCTCCAATAACCTGTTCTAAATCATGCCTCTCAGGTGACTCTCGATTCTGTGGAATTGATAGTCAGTACCAACTATCGCATATGCATAGAAAGAAAGAATGGTCACTAAAGGTAGATCTCCCAAATCAGCCTGCCATGGAGCTCCTTTTTGCTGCTGTGTAGCTATGGGACTTTGGTCAAAAGTCTAAAGTCTCTGTAAATTGTTCCCTTTTCTATAAAGTAAATCTAACAATTGCATCTACATCACCATCTTTTTCTGATTTATATTACATAATGTGTGCAAAGCACATGGCAGTGCTGGTCATACAACAAAGCCTCAAATTTTTAATTAATTTAGTTAATGGGTATTTGAAGTTATCATTGGGGAATGAATGGTTGTAGATATTTGAATAACTACATAACAGAATTGAGGATTATGTACTCACTGTGTTAAACAATGTTGTAAAGCATTAACTCGAGCTTTTAGCTCTTGGGGTTCCTCTACTCTCTTCAAAACTAATGATCTAGGGCTGGAGAAATGGCTCAGCAAAGAGCATTGCCATCTCTTGCAGAGGACCCAAATTCAGTTCTCAGACCTACTACATTGGACAGCTCATAACCACCTCTAACTCCAATTTAAGAGGACCCAACACCTCTGGGTTCAGTCATATGCACAGGTCCCCCCAGAAACATATACATACACACCATTAAAAGTAAAAATAAATCTTTAAGTTCCAAAGACCTTGCAAAATGGGAAGTGAAAACATATTAAAACTCAGTGAGTGTTCCCTAGTCTTGGTTTATGTGGCTCATGTTGATCAATACTTGTCAGGGTAGAAACAGAAACTGGAAATTTTTAAAAATAAGTATTTATAAAGTCCTGTTAAATAAAAATAAATTAATAATAGACAATATATCTCTTAAAGTCCTTATGGACCTTTGGAAGGCATGCATCCAATGCCAGCAAGGTATTCCAAATGTTGACATGCTTTTTATCACCCCACTTTAATCATGGAGTTATATAACTATGGTGGAGACCAGGATGATGAGTTCCGGTTTTTCTAAGTTGTTATTTTTGCATGAAAATAAGAATACTCGCCGGGCGGTGGTGGCGCACGCCTTTAATCCCAGCACTCGGGAGGCAGAGCCAGGTGGATCTCTGTGAGTTCGAGGCCAGCCTGGACTACCAAGTGAGTTCCAGGAAAGGCGCAAAGCTACACAGAGAAACCCTGTCTCAAAAAACTGGAAAAAAAAAAAAAAGAATACTGATCATCAGCAAAAGCACCATCAGTTGTAGTTCCTCCAATTCATTTTATTTGAGAGACAGACAGAGATAGAGACAGACAGACAGACACACAGAGACAGACTCCGATAAATAGATACTCAGGTCTCAATAACTATAATTTTTCAGTCAGTCTTCTAAATAAAAATGGTGTCTCGTGAAAACAGGAAACTTCAGCTTCCAAATCAATTTCCTGATTACTTTCCCTGGAGAGAACCAATGTGATGGTTGATTTTAATGTTAAATTGTCCTGATTGCCTTGATTGACAGGAGAAGGTGTGGGCAGAACCTTCAGTTATGAGCCCAGATTAAAGAAGGGGTGACAGAAGAAAGCTCACTCGATTTGGGGGTTTGGCCTTGCCTCTTGCTGCTGAGTTGATTGACCCTGTGGTTGCTGCCGCTGATTCCTTCACTTATATCAGAACTAGGGTGTCCAGGCTTCCATCATGGACTAAAGACCCATGGCTCCCCAGGAAACTTCCGGGTTTTCAGCACCAGCCTGGAGCAACTGAGACACTCAGCCGGGTGGACAGAGAAACTTCCAAGTTGTTACCCTCTCCAGTGTGAGGCAGCTACTGTGGTGTTATTCTGACTGCTGAGGCCCAGCCTAGGACCAGGCAGAGACAGATGAATTCCCAGAGCTTGCTGGCCAGTCAGTCTGGGCAACAGACAACAGTTAAGCTTCAGGATCAGTGATAAAAGCCTGTCTCAAAAAATGTGATGGGAAATATTGGGGAAGACACAGATGGTGGCCATTGACCTCTACATGCACGTTCAACAGGTTCTCAGCCTCTCAGGTGTGAGTCAACTGTTGTTACTACAGCGATGAAAGCCAATTTTTTAAATTCTTCTGTTTTCATCCTATAGATTTTACTCCTATAGAAAGTCCTAATACAACACCATGATCTCATGTACACCAGAAGTGTATACATGCACATGAGTGTGTGTGTGTGTGTGTGTGTGTGTGTGTGTGTGTGTGTGATTTCATGCCTTTCCCTGTAAGCACCTGAGAAGTGACATACTTCTGCTACACTTGTTGCTTTCCTCTGCCTTCACACCAAGGCACCAGCAAGGATGTTGCTCTTGAACAGTTAGCACAAAAGTCAACGCACTTGAAAAGCAAATAAGCCCTTCATGTTCATAATGGAAATCTTCTCAGTTTGATACAGTATGGGCCTCTGGGCTTCTTTAGACCATGTACACATCCTCTAAGCATCGCTACAGTAGACTGTCCACACACTCTCTTGACCACTGCATAGTGTTAGTGCTGTCCCCATTTCCTAAGAGTAAGATGAGGCAGAGCTAGCCCACCTGAGATTAACAGACATGCCAAGGGAAAGAAAAGGCTGAGAATTGTCTGTAGTGCAGGCTCATATTCACTATAACGACATAAGGTGTATTTTACCACTATGTATTTATCAGCCTTTTGAGGCATACTGCAGCAGTGAGAAGAAAAAAAAAATAGAAAGGACAGAAAATGAAGCAGACCTGGGAATAAAGAGAAAGACAAAAAGAGGAAGTTATTTCTGGTGGAAGATTATCCGTCATCCCCCAGCTTAAGGGACTTCCCTAGACACAGCCACACAGCACACTTACAACAGCCTTGATGTAAAACACAATTTAGATTTTTCAAAATCGGGTAATATGATCATGACAAGTGTAAACCCAAAGCCTTAGATGATAAACCTGGGTCAACATCCAGGTCCGAGACAAAGGTGCTTAGGACAAAGCTAGTGTCTCTGCCTGCAGTCCATTCCTTTCTCCTTAGAGGCAATTTGTCGGGACTTAGCCAAGCCTGTAAGAGCAATCCCTTAAGACCATCCAATTTCCTTTCTTTCTAATTCCATACTTAGCAGAGCAACCTTCTGATAATTAATTTGGCTTCTTAGGTAAAGTCAATACCAGGAAAGAGACCAACTGAATTATTGTGCCAGCAATATTGCCTACTGTGAGTGAAGAAGTCCGCTTGGGGATTTAACAAGCCACCACCCAAGAACTCCGTGTGCAAACACCACGTTTCCTGGATGCAGCCATCACAATTGTAGTTCGTCAGTGACACCTGAGCAGAGCAAGCTGGGCTTGCCTTTCTTTTCTCTTTTGTACACGCATGGCATGCGTGTGCCCCGTACGTGTGGAGGCCAGAAGAGGACACTTTGATGTCACCCTCTATTGTCCCCCGCCTCATCCCCCGAGACAGTGTCTTTTCCTGAACTGAGACATTTTGGGCAAGCCACAGAGATGTCCTTGGCTCTGCCGCCTGTGCTGGGCCACAGGTGCAGGTAGACACTTGCAGCTTTTTATGTGGGTGCTGGAGATCTAAACCCAGGTCCTGACATTCGTGTGGAAAATGGCCATCCTCCAAGTCCTCAGTCATAAGCCAGGCTCTTTTAAGGCTTTCTTTATACATGTATCAAAACATCACACGGTCATTATCAAAAGGTACAATTTTTACTCACCTTAATGTTCATTAGAATGTTAATTACACACAATAATGGGTCTCGCCGTGACATTTTCATACATAGAGTTGACCTTATTGACAGCCCATCACCTCCTCTTGCCCTAGTCTCACTACAGCTCATCTCTCTTCTCCTCCCAAGCATCCTCCTTTGACTTTCATGGTTTTGTTTTGTTGACGGTTTGTTTTTCCACCCAATGAGTTTCATTAGAGTTGCTTACAGAAGCATGGACAAGGGGCCATTTTTTTTGTTTGCAAGAACATGAGCCTCTTCAGAAGACAATGTCTCCCCACCCTAGTTAAAGCTCTCAGGGAAGGGTGGGGCCCCATGAGTCCCTCCCTACTCCTTGAAGTGATGTTGACAGATTCAATCTTGCACTGATCATGGGCAATTTTATATGACAATTTATAAAGAGTAAATTTATAGTCTCTTACACATGGTCATTTTCATATTACATTAAGTATATTCAAAGATAATCAATCATGGGACGCCATGTTGGAGAAGCTAAGCTGTGAGTGGAGCTTGCTGGAACTGCGTAGTCCATAGCCCTGCTTCCACCACGTGGCCAATAAAATGTATTCTTTTTAAAAATAAGTCGAGTATTTGTGAAGTTGGCAGTGGTATTCCGAGTCACTCATTTCGTTTGCTTTTAGGCAAAAGTTCCCAGCAATGACACATTACACAAACTGCTTGCTGTGTAAGAACACAGACCTGAGTTCTAGCTGAATGAGTGAGCTCCATATTTAGGGAGAGACCCTGTCTCAAAAAATAAGGGAAGGAGTGATTGTGGAAGACACACCCGATGCCCACCTCTGACCTCCACATGCACACCCATACCTCACACACAAAATAAACAAACAAAAACCTAGACTCAAATATTCTCTTTACATGCTGTATAAACTGGAGCCCTCTTCAGAGAGTGCTCAATCCTTACAGTTGTCCCCCGCATGTGAGAGGCCAGGAGGTTCCTCCTTCCCCAGCTCTGACCCTGTGAGCATGATACACCGTGTTTCTCGATGCATTCCACATCTTGACCCCTAGTTACCGTCTGCCCTTCTTCTCACATCCTCCTCAACTTACAGCCCTGTACACCTCACATACACTAAAAGAACTGTAAGTTAGAAATACATCGATTATGCACAACCTACCGAGCATCCCAACTGAGAAGCCCCACAATACACTATAGAGTAGTGTCTTTTTCTCATGAAAACAGGGTGGACTGTGCTCAGTGCTCCTCATCTCAAGGGAGTACCCACTGCCTATTGCTAGGACAGGAAAATCCGTTACTGAAGTCTTCAGTGGAGTTTTCCCCCAACAGGTACTTGCACGGCATTGACAGGGGAAAATGATGGGCCAGATTTTATTTGTGCTTGTTTAAAGCAGCTGTCACCGGCTTTGGGGGGACTCTTGCTCACAGGGAAGGTACCAAGTAGACGGGGAGTTGTGTCTCACCCGGAGCAGCTGTCTGCCAGGGACTTCTTAATCAAAGGAAGGTTTATTCGGGATCACAGTTCCAAAGAGAAGGAGTCCACCCCAGCAGGGAAGGCATGGAGGCAGGAACACAAAGCCAGCTTGTCTCGTTGCAAAAGCAGAGGAAAGAAAAAGAAAGTAAATAGGAAGCGGGTCCATGTTATAAAACCTCAAAGTCCGCCCCCACTGACGTACTTCCTCCAGCAAGGCTCCGCCTCCTAAAAATTCCATCGCCCCTCTCTAAACAGCACAACCAGCTGGAGACCACATGTTCCAAAATATGAGCCTTTGGGGGAACACGTCACATTTGAACCATGACAGCATCCATGGTGTGGTTTCTACTGCAGAGCTTCTGTGATATGGTGACACGGATTTGCTGTAGTAATATGCCCCTGGCTTCCTGCCCGCTCCTTCCCCGCCCCCCATTTCATCACATGATTCCTCTGAAGAAAGTTCTCCATGAATCTCTTGCATATGACTCACCCTCTCAAGCTCCGCTTTGGAGAATCTGCCCTAAAGGCTCGCAACAGGCTCCACTCTCAGCTTTGGTTAGGTCCCTTAAAAGAAGTGACTGAAGCTGCCACTGTCTGTCGCAAGGACGAAAGGGAGGATGAATCACGTCTTTTGTGTTCTGTATGCCGAGTCATCACTGGGCGCTTCTGAAGAGGCAAAAATTACCGGATGGAGCAGGTGAAGAAAATGACCACACGGTACTTAGAAGCACAAAGGTTGGGATATAATGCCAACATGATGAGAAATGGGTTCAAGCTCAGTGCTCCTACAGATCTGTTACCTGGCCCCATCTGAGCCTCCCTCTGATGAATGCAAGCTACTTTGCCCTCCCAGGTCTGGCCTGTGCTGAGTTTTTGATTCTGGCAATGAGAATTATACAAGTGCACAGTTCTTGTTTCCAGCCTGCTTGCTTGAATTAAAGCTTTGCAGCATTTTAGTTTACAAAATCTCTGGGGAGGAGTGAACATGTCAGGGTAATTAACTCATCTGATGAGAGAGGTCTTGTTTATTTTCCCTACAAGATGCAGGTGGTGGGGGAGCCCCCTATTTTGGCAATATGAAATGTATTTAGGATAAATCACATTAAATAAATAGAGAGACAAAATGCATCAAAAATTTTTTTGTTTTAAATTAAATTTGGAAGTGAACATCTGCAGATCCAAAAGCCACCAAGCGGCCACCAGCTTCCAACCTACTCCTCTGAGAAAGAAAGGGTCAATTGCATTCTCAAGTTTAACCAGTGAAGACCAAGAGAAATTTGAGAATAGTTTCCACATTATAAATTACTCACTGGGTTTCTAAGTGCCCTCTCTATGTGCTGGACAAGGCCAGCTAGTCAAATTGCATAATCACTTAAAGTAACACTACTCAATTCATTTTTCAAAAATCCACATTTGTAAACACATAAGCAAAACACCATGTGCTGGACATCAAGAAAACAGAAACAAACATGGCAGCATCTTGGCCACTGGAGTTCACAGCCTAAAGCACTGGGGTCGGTCAAGAGGCACTTCAAGGGCTGGAGAGTGACTCAGGAGTGAGGAGCGCTTGCTGCTCTTCCAGAGGACCTGGGATCAGTTCCCAGCACCTTGGCTGGGCAGCTCACAACTCCCTGTAACTCCAGCTCCAGAGGCTTCACCGCCCTCTTCTGGCCTCTGCAGGCAAACAGGTATGCATACACACAGGCACACACACACATACAAAAATAAAAACAAATTTTAAAAAAGTCCGTATCCTAAGGGAAAGACAGGTATGTGATAACATGGATATTCAGTTCACAAATTTTTATGGTGGAAATCTGTGAATTGGTGAATGATTTAAAAATATTATAAGTGTTTATAGTTCACAACGGTTATTGTGAGTTTAAAAAAAAGAGCATTGTAGGCAAACATACAAGAAAAAGAAGGTTTTTTAGATGGTAGGAACTTGGGTCAACACAGAATGCTGATAAGAGGGAAATGTTTGAGGTACTGAGGAGGTGACCAAAAGAGGCCTTTGAGAGACAGACCAAATTAAGTCTGGAGTCTGGTGAAGGGATTTGAGTTCAAGACAAGAAAGATTCCAAATCATTTGGATATTTCTACATGTCCCTGACACATACATGATCACTGGCAGGCAGTCCTCAAAGCTTCCCAGTGTCACTGTGGTGGGAACATTCTTCATGATCATATATTTTCTTACACCTTTAATCCCAGCATGCAGGAGGCAGCTCTCTCTGAGTTCCAGGCCAGCCTGGTCTACATAGAGGTTACAGGGTAGCCTGGTCTACATAGAGAGTTCCAAGCCAGCCTGGTCTACATAGGGAGTTTGAGGCCAGCCAGAGCTTCATTGTGAGACCCTGTCCTAAAAGTAAACAAACGATGTTTTAAAACTGTTCCAAATACCATCCTCCAATTCTCATATTAAGTGAAGCATGAAGTCAGTCATCTTTGCCCTGTCTATGGTTGCTGAGAACAACAGCTTCTGCTCTGTGTACCATCCTTCTAGTGAATAATTAAGAGTTAGGCCACTCTGGTGGAAGAAGAGCTGTCATTTAATTTTAATAAATCTTAATTCTGCCTGATTTATTCATCTCATTGCAAGAACAGTGCCCAATTAGCCCATGTGACTTTCCAACCTCCACAGATAACTCAACTCCTGCTCTAAGATGACTCTGTCCCAGGAGCCAGGCCATCTCCTCAGCAAAGGTCAGATGTATTCCTAGATGGATCATATTCTTTGGGACACAAAGGTGTCCCAAAGAGATGTGAGTTCAGAGGCAAGTTGATCTACTGTTGAAGTCCCCTGCAGGAAGTACCATGGAAGAAATCAGTATTTTGGGGCTAAGAGAGGGAAAGCTAGAGTGGATAGCTTTGGCTCAGCAGTGGAGGAGATTGCGGCCAAGCCTGACAATCTGAGTTTGATCCCTGGGACCCACACAGTATAGAAGGAGAAGGTCAACTCTAGTCAGTTGTTCTCTGACCTCAATATAAGTGTGCTGTGGGATGGTCTATATGTCAAGTGTTTTGCTGATTGGTCAATAAATAAATCACTGATTGGCCAGTGGCCAGGCAGGAAGTATAGGCGGGACAAGGAGGAGAATAAAGCTGGGAAGTGGAAGGCTGAGTCAGAGACACTGCCAGCCGCCGTCAGGACAAGCAGCAGCGTGTGAAGATGCCGGTAAGCCACGAGCCATGTGGCAAGGTATAGATTAATGGAAATGGATTAATTTAAGCTGTAAGAACAGTTAGCAAGAAGCCTGCCACGGCCATACAGTTTGTAAGCAATCTAAGTCTCTGTATTTACTTGGTTGGGTCTGAGCGGCTGTGGGACTGGCAGGTGAGAGAGATTTGCCCTGACCGTGGGCTAGTCAGGAAAACTCTAGCTACATAAGTGCACATGAGTATGTGTACACTTACATACATACATACACACACACACACACATCATCATCATCATCATCATCATCATCATCAATCAATCAATCAATCAATCAATTTAAATGATAGAGATCAGGAATGTGGATTCTGGAGCCAATCCTCCTGGCCTTAAATCTTAATTGGGCCTGTTGTAAGCCCTGTGGCCTTCAGGAAGCTAATTATCTTCTCCAAACCTCAGTGTTCTTGACTGAAAGCTGGGACAATGACAACAAAAAATAGCTTGTAGCTTGGAAGGTCATCTAAAGAATTAGAATCATTGACAAATGCAGAGTACTTAGATGCAAGAATGGCCCCGAGTGAGCACGGCTTCAGTATTAACTAGCCTGGCAGCCTTCCTCAGTGCCAGGTTTCCCCGAGAGCCCCCAGTCTTCTGTCCCCTTTGCATGCAAAGTTCTCTGCTTCTACCAGCAAAGATGCAGTCCTTACTCTTGGCCAAGCCTGCTGCTAAGGGTCTTAAAGGGGGAGGCTTTACATGGCTATATATGCAACAAGTGTTCCTTCAGTTCCTTTTTCATAGTAACGACTATCAGGTGGGAGCTGGTGATGTTACTTGGTGTGAGAGTGCTTCCCAAGAATACATGAGGCTGTGGGTTTGATCCCCAATACTGTCATATGGCATACACCTGGAGTTGCAGCACTTAAGAGGGAGGCAGGATAATCAAAAGTTAAAGGTAATTCTGAGCTACGTAGAGTATGAGGCCAGCCTGGGATACAAGAGGTTATATCAGAGATGGAAGGAGAGGGAGGGAGGGAGGGAGGGAGGGACAGAGTCAGAGAATATGATCCATCTAGGAACACAGCAGTGGTTACAATCAGGGATGACCTCCAGTGACTATTACTAATCAAATAATCCTTCACTTAGTTCTTGCAATAGCTCCACGAGGAGTCCACCTTTACATGCCTTTGTAAATGAGTGATGTGAGCCTTGGAGGTTGGCCCAGCCTCATTTTCTTCATTGTCTCTCCATGTTGCTAATGTGCTCTCTGACTGCTTGTGGCCATGAGACCCTCATGTGTCTCTTTCACACTCGACTGGTAAGAGTGTCTTCTTTCTGTTCCCCTGAATGTTCTGGTCCCTTGGCATCTCCTGAGACCCCTTTGCCCACATTCTTGATCCTGTTCTCCTAAGGAAACAGCCTGGGTGGCCAGAGTCCCCGGAAGATGCTTTAGTTATTGTCTCTTCAGTCCCCTGTTCAGTCCTCAGTGGTGAAGAGAAATATAGAAAACTATATTTGAGTGACATTGGGCATCTTGTGCAAGATTCAGAATGAGGAACTGTTGTTTTGCACATTTCCTACTGCCTCTCTGCTCCTTGTAAGAGCTGTCTGCAGTAGTTCAATCTCTACCCTCAGTAAGGCTGAGCTTCACCTACAGTGTCTTACTGTGGGCCTTTCTGTCCCCAGACACCCATCTCTATCCTCCAAGGGACATGGGTAACCTCTGAGGAACCTAGTAGCAATAAAATGGGACATACCTTGGGATAAATAATGACAAAATTGTGTCTGCCATTGTCATTCAAGGCACAGCATGCACAGAGTGTGTGACCATCTTGCCTCACAGATACCCATGATGGATCTTGATGCTGTCCCCACCATGTTCTTTGTGACCTTGGTTCAGCTCCTAGTGTCCCTTACTTGACTCTGGCATTGTCTCCCTCCTTTAGAGAAGTGATTTGGTCATGAGAACAGAGTTCCCATGGATGGAATTAGTATCCTTATGAAACTGACCCAGTGGGGCTCATTTGTCCCTTACTCTATGTAAGACAAAGAGAATAGGTGCCATCTATGAACTATGTGCAACAGGTTTGCCTGTCAGCAATGAATATTTTCTAAAGAGACATTTGTGATCCTCTCTTCCTTTTATTCTTGGGCTACTGAAACAAGGGACTTGAAGAAATTAGAATTTCAAAAAATGGGACCTCATGAAATTGAAAAGTTTCTGTAAGGCAAAGAACAAAACATCAGCCTATAGAATGAGAAAAGATCTTCACCAACCTCACATCCAACAGAGGGCTGATTTCCAAAATGTATAAAGAATTCAAAAACTAGATTCAACAAACCAAATAATCCAATTTAAAAATGGGATATAGCTCTAAACAGAATTCTCAATAGAAGAATCTCAAATGGGTAAGAAACACTTAAGGAGATTTTCACCATCCTTAACCATCAGAGAAATGCAAATCAAAATGACTCTGAGATTCCATCTTACACCTGTCAGAATGGCTAAGATCAAAAACACAAATGACAACTCATGCTGGAAAGGATATGGAGTAAGGGGAACACTCCTCCTCTGCTGGTGGGAGTGTAAACTTGTACAGCCACTTTGGAAGTCAGGGTGGCACTTCCTTATAAAACTGGGAATCAACCTACCACAAGACCCAGCTATATCACTTTTGGGCATATACCCAAAGGATGCTCAATCATACCACAAGGATATCTGCTCAACTATGTTCATAGCAGCTTTATTTGTAATAGACAGAACCTAGAAAAAGTTAGATGACCCTCAACCAAGGAATGGATAAAGAAAATGTGGTACATTTACACAATTGGATGTTACTCAGCTGTTAAAAACAAGGACACCAGGAAATTTGCAGGCAAATGGATGGAACTAGAAAAAAACATACTGAGTGAGGTAACCCAGACTGAGAAAGACAAACATGATATGTATTCATTTGTAAGTAGATATTAGCTGTAAAATAAAGAATAACTATGCTATTATCCACAGACCAAGAGAGACTAGGTAACAAAGAAGGTTCGTGGGGGGACATTCAGATTTCCCTGGGAAGGGGAAATAGATTTTGTGAGTGGACTGAGGGCAGGTGGAAATGGGAACATGAACGATTAGGTGAGAGGGGGCACAAAGTGGGAGAGTGCTGAGAGGACTGATGGGGGGGTACTTCAGCGTCCAGTGGAAGCCTGGCACAGGGGGAATTTCCCAGGAATCTATGGGAGGACCCCAGCTTAGACTCTAGCAATAGTGGATAAGTAGCTGAACTGGCCACCTCCTGTGACTAGATTGGTGCCTGGCCCAATTGTCATCAGAGGTGTCATCCAGCAACTGATGGAGGCAGAAGGAGAGACCCACAGCCAAGCATTAGGATTAGGTGGGGTTCAGGAATCCTGCAGAGGAGAAGAAAGGAGCATTGGGAGTCAGAGGGGTCAAGGACACCACGGGAAGCCTCACACAATCAACTAACCTGGGCTCATGGGGGCTCACAGAGACTGAACAGACAACCAGGGAGCCTGCATGAGACTGACCCAGGCCCTCTGCATATATGTTACAATTATGTAGCTTGGTCCTCTTGTGAGACTCCTAATAGTGGGAATACGTGCTATCTTGGACTCTTTTACTGGCTTTTGGGACCCTACTCCTCATGCTGGGTTGCCTTGCCCAGCCTTAATACATGGAGAGGTGCTTGGTCTTACTGCAACTTGACATGCCTTGTTTTATTGTTACTCATATGAGACCCGCTATTTCCTGGAGGGGATGGAACGAGGTAGGAATGGGGGTAGGAGTGGAGTGGGGGTTGGGGGAGGGACTGAGAAGGGAGGATGGGAGTGCTGCAGCCAAGATGTGAAAAAGCTAAAGCCCTGGGGGCAGCCAAAGGAGGGACCTATTTCTTGGAGAAAGATTTACAACTTGGCAGGTGACCTTGCAGGAGGGTCTTTGGGACTCAGACAGTGATTGTGTGAAACCATACAACTCTCACTCTCAAGCCAGGACCCCAGAGATGGATTGGAGAGTCTTTGGATCTCTTTGTCCCTCTTTCCAGTGCAGCCACATTGAATAAACCTCTTCTGTCTTCTCTCACTATTAATTTGGCTTGTTTAATTGGCTTATGGAGGTCGATTGGCCGAACCTGGCCTTTAGGAGTGTAAGCTGTGCCCCCCACAAGCCTGGTAACATATACATCCAAACTTAAGATCTACCAGTACTTTAATCTTGGTCTTCACAGCTTCCAGAACTGTGAGAAATAATTTTCTGTGCTTGATAACCTGCTTAGTCTGCAGTACTCTGTTTTAGCATCCTCGACAAAGATATTCCCCAACTAAGACTCCTTGATGTTGCTGTTGACACAGAACTGTGTTGTACCCCTCATGCTGTCCTTGCTGAGAGCAGGTACAGGCAGCATGCTGTGGGATGTTCTATATGGCAAATGTGTTGCTAATTAGTCGATAAATAAAACACTGATTGGCCGTTGGCTAGGCAGGAAGTATAGGTGGGGCAAGGAGGAGAATAAAGCTGGGAAGTGGAAGGCTGAGTCAGAGAGACACTGCCAGCCGCCACCATGACAAGCTGCATGTGAAGATCCTGGTAAGCCCCGAGCCATGTGGCAAGGGATAGATTTATGGAAATGAATTAATTTAAACTGTAAGAACAGTTAGCAAGAAGCCTGCCACGGCCATACAGTTTGTAACCAATATAAGTCTCTGTGTTTACTTGGTCGGGTCTGAGTGGCTGTGGGACTGGCAGGTGAGAGAGATTTGCCCTGACTGTGGGCCAGGCAGGAAAACTCTAGCTACAAATGGCATCCAACGTGGTGGCAAGAGTTTCCACCTAAAAACTGAGAAAAAAGATTCTAAAATGGAGCTAAAAACAGCTTCCTAATTGTCTCTCTCAAATGAGCGGCAGCTGCTGGTTTCAGCTACTGGTAGGTTCCTGGCGTGCATGCTCAACCTGCAGTATGGCGGGAATCAGGCCTCTGCAAGTGGCACATTAAGCTGCGTGGTGGATTTAACCTTTGCAGGTACAAAACAAAAAAAGAGGTTTTTGGGCTACACGCTGCTTGGATAAAAGCATAGACCCACGATAGCTCCCAGAGCTGGCGGTAAACGTAGCCATGTTGGGAAGCTGAGGTGGGCGGAGCCAGCAGCCACAGCTGCTGCAGTTTAAGGCAAGAGATTCACAATAAGACAGATTCAGATGTAATAGTTTACAATGTGTGTAAAAGATACGTAGGCTTGAAAGAGACAAAAAAGGTGATATATAGAGTTATAGAAACAAATACATAGTTTTAAAAAAATAAAGTCATTAAAGAGACAGTAAAGGTAGTATAAAAAATAAGCCACGTAAAGGTGAATATTACACAGAGAATCTGGATTGTGTTGTCTTTGGGATTTTTAACTGCAGAGAGATATTTGATTATAAAGGAAGCTGAGTTAAACCAATATGCATATTTTAAAGATATCTTGACTTCAAAATTTCGATGTAAGGATATGTTACTTTGGAAAGGAGACTCTGCTTTTGTTCCCACAGAAAGCCAGAGGCTATGGATTTGTTCAAGATTAAGATACATCAGGTTTGACCAGGCAAGACCCCCTGAAAGGTCTCTGATGACACCATGGCCCAGATGATCCAACATCCAGAACGGTTTGAAGGCATCTGGCTCAGACGATACAGCCTCATGGACTACTCCATAATCCTAAAATTTTCTTTGTATCCCCATAAGATACAGCGCCCCCCTCCAGCAGGAAGTAGTAAGAGAAGCTATGCCCAAATTCCCAAATTATATATAATTTTACTTTGTTAAGGTTAAAACCTTCCTTTTTGAAAAAAAAAAAAAATAGGGAAGTGCTGTGGGATGTTCTATATGGCAAATGTGTTGCTAATTAGTCGATAAATGAAACACTGATTGGCCGTTGGCTAGGCAGGAAGTATAGGTGGGGCAAGGAGGAGAATAAAGCTGGGAAGTGGAAGGCTGAGTCAGAGAGACACTGCCAGCCGCCACCATGACAAGCTGCATGTGAAGATCCTGGTAAGCCCCGAGCCATGTGGCAAGGGATAGATTTATGGAAATGAATTAATTTAAACTGTAAGAACAGTTAGCAAGAAGCCTGCCACGGCCATACAGTTTGTAACCAATATAAGTCTCTGTGTTTACTTGGTCGGGTCTGAGTGGCTGTGGGACTGGCAGGTGAGAGAGATTTGCCCTGACTGTGGGCCAGGCAGGAAAACTCTAGCTACAGCAGCATGATAAACATAGGGTGTAGAAGTGTCCTCGGAGCCAGGAGTTACAAAATAGACAACTAGGACCTGATGGAGTTCAAAGACCTAGTTAGTTGCTCTGAAAGAGAAAAGAAACAATGAAAATGTCCCCAATAATGTGGATGTCTGGCTTCACTTAAGGAAATTGGTCAATATAAAGACCATATTCTGACAGGACAGGAAGTAAGTGGTCCAAAAACTCTGGCTTGTTACTGGACAGCCAGCATGGTAGAGTCTCCATCCCTGCTTTCTTACCTGTTTGATTCACCCAATTACATTAGTGAGATGTCCTACTGCACATGTGTCACTATGATAAAACATCCAGATAAAAAACTATTAGGGAAGAAAGGGCTTATTTGGCTTATAATTCCTGGTCCATCATTGTGGGGAAGTCAAGGCAGGAACTCAAGCAGCTGGTAGCATCATATCCACAATAAAGAGCAGAGAGGAAAAAATATACTCATGCTGCCTGATGGCTTCTTATGCCCAGCAAGCTTTCTTCACTTTCATAATAGTTCAGGGTCCTACCTAGGGAATTGTGCCACCCACAATGGTCTGGATTTTCCCACCCCAATCAACAATCAAGGCAATCCCCCACAGAAATGCCCACATGCCAACCTGATCTAGGTAATTCCTCATCAAGAATCTCTTCCCAGATGATTCTAGGCTATGTCAAATTAGAAAAACAAAAAACAACAACAAAAAAAAAAAAACCCAGCACACCAGGGTTCTAGAAGATGATAGACTCTGTACTGCAACTGTTTAAGTGTGGGCTCCATATACCCAAGGAGTCTGAGATGATTAGGTGAAAGCCCCACCTCTCTCTTTCCCCAGACCCTGCCCCTAAGAAAGCCTGACAAGAGTCAGCCCCTCCCTGGGGCTGCTCAAGACCACCACGCCTACAGGCTACTTAAGACCTGGTCACCAGACCTGCCCTGTGCTTTTGTGCTCTCTCTCTCTCTCTCTCTCTCTCTCTCTCTCTCTGTCTCTCTCTCTCTCTCTCTCTCCTGCCTTCCCGAGAGTCACCAGGGAGTTGCTTTGCTCTGCTCAGATTAAACCTGGACTTATTAATTTGGCCTGATCTGACTTATTGCATTGGCGGCATTACTCACTACTGGGGGACTGAAACTTTTCAGTAACCCCTATGAGAAAGTTCTACTAGCTAATATAGATCTAGCTAGAATGAGAGGCTTTCTCCCTACCCAGTCTGGAACTCAAGCTCAAGCGATCAAGGTCCAATCCACAATGGGTGTGCTGTATAATGACAGTGGAACACAGGTATCACATCACTTAGAAGTAGTGACTGCTGGAGTTCTATTTCCCATGTAAAACCATGGCATGGTTCTCAGATGGCCAGCAAATAAGAGCAAACAGTTCTGAGATTTATTCCCACAGTGGTCAGGCTCCAAGAAACTCATCAAACCCATTTCACGAAGGCACACAAATCTGAACTGAGCAAACATCCTGCCTGCATCAAGTCAATGCACCCAGCTCTAACTCCCATGATGAAAAGCCTCATCACAAAGGATGTCATGGAACTATGCGGAAGCTATGGGGAATGTGGGTGACGCCTACAGAAAGGAAGTTAGCCAATAGGAAGATGAAGATCTTTCATATACAGGAGCATCAACGTTTAATCGTAATGAACCTGGAGCAACAGACATGACTCAGGAAACTCACTGGAATACAAGAACTGTCAGTGATAATAATGACTTAGCAACTGTCAGTAGGAAAGGAGAGTATCAGTCAGGGTTTCTGTTGCTGTGGTAAAGACCCTGACCAGAAACAACTTCAGAAGGGAAGGGCTGATTCCAGCTCACAACCCTCTGGTCACTCCATCACTGAGGGAAGTCAGACAAGAAACTCAGGCAGGAACCTGGAGGTAGGGAATGAGACAGAGACCAGAGGAGCACAATTCGTTGGCTTGCTCAGTTTGCTTTCTTATACACTCCGGGACCACCTGCCCAGGGATAGCCCCACCCACTCTGAGCTAGACTCCCCTACATAAATCATTCATCAACAGAATGCCCTCACAGGCTTGCCTACAGGCCCTTCTTATGGAGACATTTTCTCATCTGAGGTTCCTTTCTTCCAGATGATTCTAGCTTGTGTCAAGTTGTAAACAAACAAAAACAAACAAAAAACCACTAGCTATCACAGAAAGTCAAAGGGAACAAACCAAAGAACAATGTGTCAAGATGGCGTCTTGTCTTAGAGACCCCAAACCCAAGACACAGTGACTCTTCCTGTGCTGTGAATGTGAACTCTGCTCTTGGCTGCCACACCATAGTATCCCCACAGTAGCCAGCATAATCTTGTTGGAAGGCAAGCCACATCAAAGCATGACTCTGCTCAGCATCTTCTGGTAGTTTTATGTCACTCTGTCATAGCTCACTAACCCACAATGACCATAGAAACCTGGATCTAGTCTAACTGGTGAGCTGGAGGCCAGGGAGAGACCCTGTCTCAAAAAGCAAAGGTCTATGAAATGGTACCAGTCTTGCCCCCATACTTGCTGGCACACACACACACACTTATGCACCTGCATACACACATTCCTGCATCTGCAAAGGTGGACAGACAGTGGCAGTCTTCTCTGAAGAGAAAGGACAAAGCAGAGGTTCTTGGGCCAGAGGTAAGAACCCTGCCTGCAGTGGGCACACCTTGGCCAGTTCCACCTTTCAGTTCTGCTCTGGGCTTGACATATGACTCATCCAACCCTGAAATCACAATCAGCCCAACTCCCCACTCTCTCCCTCCCAAATGGAGTTATTTGCAATTCAGTTCAACAAATGTTCATTTACTGAATTTAATTTGCAAAGATAGTAGGGCTTCCGTGTGAAGAAAGGGGAAAATTTTAAGTCGGTTAATTTTGCCAAGAGTTTCTCTTCCCCTCATTTATGAAGATTAATGGTAAATATAGGGCACCGATCTGATTGCTTTTTATTTGCACACATCTTTCTGTAAAAAACCGCTGATGGTAATTCGGCACTATGTGATGTTTATCTTTAAAACTGTAGAGGGAAGATGAACTGGAAAATGGTACCTTAGCGAAACGTCCATTCTCCAAGTGGGTTATCTGCATCTCAGTACTGCATCATCAATCTCAGTCCAGAAGATCAATCATTTTACAGAGTAGGTCACCACTGCATGATCAGCACATGGTCCAAGTGATGGAGCCACACCTGCTCACTCCCCTGGACAACCACACATCTGGGTCAGCAGGTATACTTTACATTTTCCTCTCTCCTTCCTTCAAGTTAGAGGAGAGATGCATCAGCGCAGCAGTGCAGCTTCAGCACCACTGACACTGAGTTAGAAAATGCTTTTTGGTAGAGGACTGTCCTGTGCACCATAGGACATTGTAGGACAGAATCCCTAATCTCTGCCTGCTAGATGAGAAGAGACCATCCCAATCAAACTTATCTCCAGGAACTGCCGGTCATCCCCTGGAGAAGAAAACCACTCTCTGTTGAGAACTACTACAGTAGAATAAGTTCTTTACATAGACTGAATTATACTTTCATCATCTGTGGCTAAAAATAACACATAAATAGGTCTGTAGTTGTCCCCAGTGGTATATTTTATAACTGTTCTTTCCTCTCTATGTGTATGATTCTCTGTATTTAAGGCTCTTAGGAGCTATCCTAGTCATGAGGTTTGGTGGAAGAAAGAAAGAAAGAAAGAAAGAAAGAAAGAAAGAAAGAAAGAAAGAAAGAAAGAAAGAAAGAAAGAAAGAAAGAGGGGGAGGGAGGGAGGGAAGGAGGGAGAGAGAGAGAGAGAGAGAGAGAGAGAGAGAGAGAGAGAGAGAGAGAGAGAGAGAGAAGGAGGGAACAGAGGAAGAAGAGGGGAGCTGTCCAGTGTAGCCTAAGATCAAGTGAATATCCCACTTTTAGGACTTACAGTATGCTCAAGCAGCCAATCTTTTTCTCTCCCTTCCTTCTGCTTATGTCAGAATCACCCCTAACATTTGTTCTCCACACAGTAGCAAGAATCATCCCTTTAAAATGTAACCTTGTCCTGTTGTTGCCTGGCTCTCCATCCCACTTAAAATAAACATCTCACCACGCTCCCAGGGAACTTAAGATCTGACCACTGCCTGTCTTGGGTTGTGGGCTCTTCGCTGTTTTCTTCTTCTCTGGCTACACAACCCTTCTTGCTATCTACCCATGCTCATGGCTCTGGTCTCTGGCACATGTTCCTCCTGCCTTCCGTGGATCCGTGTGTCATCCTTCCCACTTCACTGAAGCCTTGCCCAAGTAGCTCCTCCTCAGAGATGCCTCCTGCAGCTGCTTACTCCACACCACTGTTTCCTCATCCTCTCTACTTCGTTCTCACAGCAATGACATGAAGTCAGATCATACTATTTGTTCATTTCTTTCTTTCACCTTTAGAAAGCAAATTCCAAGAAAAGGGCCAATTCCCCCACCATGCTCCCAAAGATGAGACCAACAGAAGCTGGTATTTTGGTAGGCTTTTAGGCAATACTTGGCAAATGAGAACATGCATGCTGATTCTCCTCCCCTTGAAGATGGAATCTGTGCTCAGTATTTGTCATCCTCACCATTTCACTGAAGCCCTGCCCAAGCAGATGCCTTCTGCAGACATCACAGATCTTCAAGATGGCAGCTCAGACCCTCTATCTCTAGAAATCTCCTTTACTCTACTCCAGATAATTGATCTAGTTTCTGTATATTCTGAATTTGGAGATAGGGTATGTTCTCTGACCAGTTGTACCTGGGTACCCATTCTTCCTTTTTCTAGCAAAACAAGATCAAAATAAGGTCAAACTCTAAGAACCAAGTGGACAGATTCTGTAAATGGTAGAACTGGCTGGAAATTCAGGTATTGAATATTTCAATCCCCTGTTGCCACGATTCTAACCATTTCTTAAGGGATATTTTAAGGAAACCGAAGAATAAAGTCCCTTCATAAGGTCCACTAGTCAGTCTTATTGGCAGAGGAAGTGCTAGGGCAATCTGCAGTGCAGGCATAATGTCAAGAGGTACCCACCACCCTCCCATGACTGGGTCATGACAAGGAGTTTCATCTTTAGATAAAAACAAGATTCCAAGGTTAAAACCAAAAGAGAATCAAGGAGAAGAATGTAGTCATGAAGCCTAAGAAGATAAAAGAAAATAAGCCCAAATTTGAAGTCAGATGGGACCCAGGATGACCATGTGGTTGGGTAAAGTCAGGGCTGGGTTGTAGGGGAGAGAGGGCAACAGTGACACACAGTGATACAAGAAAACTGCAAATATTTTTATTATAGACTGTCTGTGGGGTCATTTATAAGTACAGAACAAAATGCTCTCCATCACTATCACCCGAAAAGGAAATCCTTCACAAGAGTCAGCCCGGTGGAATCCCTAGGCTGTTCCTCATCTGAGAAGACACTCTGATCCCTAAAGAGGACACCTCCACACACTTTTGTCTTATGTGCCTTTCAGATGAGAAGATGTACAATGGGTCCTGGACCAGAAGCTCAGCAGGACTCAGGGACTGTAGCTGGGCACTCTGCCGAGGAGATTTCTCATGGTCCTGATCACCCTCTTCCATCATGCTCCAATCCATCATGTACACTATTGCCATGTTAATAGTATTAAAATGACTTTAACAGTATGTCACTCTTTTGTTCAGAAGCTCTCAGCCACTCATTGATGCCTGTACATGAAGTACCAACATCTCAGTCTGTTTCAACAGCCTCCCATGATTGATGCTCTAGAGTTCATTGTGAAATAATCAAAAGATGGAGCATCAGGCTCTACGTGTTGAGCTCTGTTCTCCAAAAAGGGCATGTAGAAACCCTAAACCCCAGTTTAATCAAATGTGACTTCACCTTAAAGGTCTTCACAAATTTGATGAAGTTAAGATGAGGTCATTAGGATGTGACTTTTGACTTGTCTGGACACAGCCACAGCACAGAGGGAAGACTATGGAGACACACAGAAAGACAATGGCCATATGTTCATGGAGGTAAAGGTTGGAGAGATGCATCTACCAAGATAAAGAGTACAAGGATTATCAGACTAGGAACCGCAATCCAGAAAAGGTAAGGAAAGAATATTCCGGAGTTATCAGAGGGCATCTGGCCCTGAGGAGAGTAGATGTCATACACCAGATGATGTGGTAAATTTCTACTATTTTAAGCCACCAGTTTGCAATGCTTTGATAATGAGTGCACTGATGAAATGACATAATGGGATTACTGTTTAATTTCCCATGGCAATAAGGTGACTATTTGACCCTCTTTGCCAAGGATTTATGGTTTTCTCTGATACCTTCGATGCTTAAACAGAAAGAAAATTATCAGCAAACTGGGCCACACTGGCCACCTTGTGTGGCAGCTTTCTCATTCAGTAGATAAGGCTCCAATAAGGAGGGAGTTTTTTGTAAAGAACCTGGATCCTCCTCTTAAGAATGTTAAGGAAAGCAGTCAGGGCAGGGCACGGTGGTAGCAACCAAACAGAGCCATGAGAAAGGGGAAAGAGACTCCAAAGGCAAATTTAAATGCAATAGTCCTAGAACTGAGATGGATAAAGTGGTCCCCATGGGGACTAAATCTGGAGAAAGAATAAATGGGAATCCCATCTTAAGATTAAGTCTTGTTGTGGTTTGAATATGAAATGTCTTTGTGATGGTTAACATTACATTTAAGGTTTTAAGTACTATGCTTTATATGTATGTATGCTTTATATGTATGTATGTGTGTATGTATGTATGTGTGTGTGTATTTACATACTAGAGCATTTTGAGACTTTATATATTTTATCTAAAGTGGGCTGACAAGGTATAACCTATACAAGCTAGGGGTTAAAACACTATAGGCTGTACCCTGTCAGCCCACTTTCCTTTTCCCGAAATGCCCATCTTGTAAAACTCTCTTGCTGCCTTAGCTTTTCCTGCAAATAATAAGTCATAGGTGCTAACTACTGTTTCACGTTTGTTAAAAACTGCTTGCTTGCTCAAGATAACTGCAAACACCTGTTGCAAAGTCAAGTCCTACTTGCAAAAAGATAGGACAGGAGCTGAACCATCCCAAAATTGTTAACTTTGTGGGGGTTGCCTTTGTAAGCCCTGGGCTGATATGGCTAGGTGCGGCACCTTGGGAGTGCTCTCAGGTGCGTACCTGGCACCGATAAGTTCAGGTATCAGTAGCTAAATAAAAGCCTCTTCATATTAAAGTTATTCATAGTCATTGTGAATCTCTAAGCAACCCCAGACCCACAACAGGCTTCTTCTGTAGGATTGTGTGTTTAAACACTTGGTCACCAAATGGTGGCTCTGTGTGGGAAGGCTATGGAATCTTTAGCAGATGGAGCTTTCCTGGAGGAGGTGAGTCACCTGGGGGTGGGGGGTGGGGGTCTTTGAGGGTTCATAGCCTGGTCTTGCTTGCTGTTTACTCTCTGCTTCCTGAGTACAGAAGCAATATGAGCAGTTGGCTCCCTGCTGCGGCCACCATGGCTGCCCTGTCTGTTGGCATGCCTTCTCCACCATGACAGACTTCTCTCTGAAGCTAAAAGCCAAAATAACTCACTTCCACTTTGAGTTATTTTTGTTGGGATATTTCACCACAGCAAATGAAGGATTGAATGCGAACCCTTTTACATGTTTATTAGCCATTTGTAGTTGTTGTTGTATTGATGTTTTGCTGCCTGTTCATTTGTCCTATGTAGATGTTAGCTTTTAAGAATCAGTTGTTTGCTGTGCTCTGCGATAACCAACATATTTATACTTCATGCACCAGCTGTGTTGTCTATATTACATGTATGTTTATAGACTTCCAATTAATGTGATTTATGTTACCTTTCAAGCCAAAAACAGTATTAAAATTGTGATTTATTTTATTAATTTGGCCATTGCTTTTTAAGCTATACAGTCCATAACCACAGTGTGGACTCATTTTTAATAGAAGGTGTTAATATTTTATCTCTGGGAAGGAAGGACTATCGGGTTAAAATCCTCATGTTTCCACCTCGCTTTAAGAAGTCATGTCATGGCACTTGTTACTTTAAATGGTTCGTGTTCTTCCTTCCTGCACTGGGCTGAAGGAAGCACCAAATGGAAGGATGGAAGAGCAATTAACTAATTAGAGTCTTTGAAAAATGTGACTATGACACAAAACCTGAAGAACAGATGAGAAGGAGAGAGAATGTTGGAAAAATAATGGAAGGAATAAGACAGAGAATGAACCAAATTTTCAAAAGCAGCATCAGTAATAAAGCAGAGAAGACCTCAGGAAGGGCTGTGAAGACGGAATCGGGAAACTGTCATTTCCTTGTTCATAAAGACAATAGATGTTGGGTTTCCACACCCGGCGTTGTCTGTTGTGATTGTTGTTGTTGTTTTGTTTGTTTGTTTTCTTTTGTCTTGCTCATACATTTTTTTGTAATTGGCACCTTTGGCTAGAACAGGTAGCAATGTGGCCTCTGTAAACACCAAGAGTTGAGTTAATAATAGATCTAGGTCTGTGTATGCCTTCTTTGCAGACATAAATAATAATGACCTGCATCAGAAATTCAGTCTTCTGGTGACCTGAAGTTTCTCTCTGTCATCACCCTGTGTGCTGGTTAGTTTATTGCCAAGCTGACAGGAGCTAAGATCATCTTGGAAGAGGGAACCTCAATTGAGAAAATGTCTCCGTCAGATTGGCCAGTAGGCAAGTGGGGAGGGGTATTTTCTTGATGAACAGTTGACATGGGAGGGCCCCGCCCACTGTGAGTGGGGCCACCCTTGAGCTGGTGGTCCTGAGTGCTGTAAGAAAGTAGGCTGAGCAAGCCAAAAGGAACAAGCCAGTAAGCACCATTCCTTCCTAGCCTCTGCTTCAGTTTCTGCCTCCACATTCCTGTCCTGCCTTCCCTTGAGGGCGGACTATAAGCTGTACACTGGAATAAACATTTTCCTCCCCAAGTTGCTGTTGGTCATGGCTTTTATCACAGCCACAGAACGCAAACTAGGACACCTCATGGTCCTCGTGGACCATGTATCCCTTGGCTTCTCTTAGCCTTGCTGCTGTGGGGTCCTAGGGAGACAGCTGATCCTTCTCCTGGCTCCTGTAGAACTCTCTGTCATTTCTTGAGTGACAGTGGTGCTAGGGCCATCTCTTGCTCTAAAGAGGCAACTTGTAGGGGTAGGAGTAAACGCTGGTTAGCTTTAACTGTTAACTTGGCAAAACCTGGAATCGCTTAAGAACCTCAATAGAGGAACTATCTAGACCAGGTTGGCATGTCTGGGGGGCAGACAGTCATCTTGATGGTTAATTGAGGTGAGAAGACCCACCCTGAATGAGGGCCACACCATTTCATGGGCCGGGTCTCCGACTCTGTGGGAGTACAGAAAGCTAGCTGATTGGAAGGAAGGAAGCAAAGCAGGGATGTGTTTAGCCTCTCTCTGCTTGTGGTTGTGGATGCGATGTGACTGGCTGCTTGAGTTCTTGCCTTGATTCCCTGAACGATGGACTCATCTGGAATCGCAAGCCAAAAGAAACCTTCCCTCCACTACGCTGCTTTGTGTCAGGCTGTGTCCTCACAGTGACCACGATGAAAGGAGAGCAGGGTATAGACAGGATGGGGACCAGCTGCCCGAAAGACCCAGATGTTCGGAAATTGCAGATACACCCCAACTTCCAAGGTTGGGGGAGGGGACGAAGTTTGGCTGAATTGGCTATACCTACAAAACGGGACCTTCGTTAATGATGAAGCGTTCGGAGGCTAGGGAGTCAGCGCAGTCAGTAAAGTGCTTGCCACACACAAGGACCTGAGTTTGATCCCCAGAACCCACAAAAAAAAGCTGGCTATGGTGGCGGGTACCTGTGATCCAGTGCTAAGGACAGGCAATCAGAGCGCATCTCCCCAAGGGTCAGTGATCATGTAGTATGTTTTATTATTCATGTAACTTATCTTAAATATTATGTGGCATGCATAAGGCAGTGTTTCAAATTTGATGGGTTACACATTTAGACTCTAAGAATGTGGCTCATCTTATTTTACTTTGTATTAAACCTTCCTAAAATTTTCTCATGCATAAATTCTTACAGCAAAGGTATTTTCCTCATGTTTGCCTTCAGCTCATATCGTGGATTAAATCATATCCATAGGCGAATGATTTTTTTATTGTAATTGCATTTTCCTGTAATTTAACTGACACATGAGAGACACCAAATCTCTCCCTCCTTCTTTTCCAGGATATGACCTTGACCTACATTGAAACCTATATTTAAGAGTACTCTGAGCCACTTCTGTATGAGGTACTGGGAATGTGGGTTGGTAAGATGGACATGACCTTTAATGTGAGGAAGCTGCATTTGGAAAGTGTGCTAGGGAATGACTGCCCCGCTTGGCCTAGAATTCTTTCTGTGTACCTAAGCCTTGAGTACCAGGACGGGGACAGTCCTCTCGCCCTTGGAAATGTGCTGTGCAACTCGGCCGCTCTAAGCACCGATTTCCACCACTGCTGTTGTCAATGCCTTACTGATGAAGTTCTCTTGGAAGAGCCTCACAGAGCAACAGATCAGTACCAGCTCCAGAGGACTGGGGAGGGAGATGCATCAGTTGGGAAAGTAAATGCCCACTTCACCAGCACGAGGAACTGAGTTTGGATTCACCAGCACTCACGTGAAATCCAGGCATGAAAGTGCTTATCTGCGAATCCAGCGTTTGGTGAAAGGCAACAGTTAGCCAGGCTATCTGAATTGATGAGCTCCAGCATCAGCAAGAGAGTTCGTCAAAAAAGAAAGTGAAGAACTATTGAGGAAGACACCAGATGTTGACCTCTGGCCTGCCCCCCTCTTTACACACACACACACACACACACACACACACACACACACACACACACGTCTTATCATCACCTACTTGTTGGTTGATTGTGAGGAGAAAAAATGACAGCAAGCTATGTTTCTGTAATTTTTTTTTTTTTTTTTGGTTTTTCGAGACAGGGTTTCTCTGTGCAGCTTTGTGCCTTTCCTGGAACTCACTTTGGAGACCAGGCTGGCCTCGAACTCACAGAGATCCGCCTGCCTCTGCCTCCCGAGTGCTGGGATTAAAGGCGTGCGCCACCACCGCCCGGCTTCTATAATTTTTAACCACTAGTAGAATGGCCCCCAAATCTGTGTTTGACAGTCCAGATCCCAGCCTGGGCGGGGACTGAAGTCACTTGCTAATAAAACCCTCTTGTTTGGCAGGTGGAGTCCTCTCTGAGGCCAGTGACAGAAATCCAGCAGCAGGAATGAGTTGCTCCTTTCTTCCAAAGCAATGCAAGGTACTTTGCAAGAAGAATTATACGGAATCCACAAATGAGACACAAGGCGTTGTCTTCAGTGGGGAAAATTCTAAATATTTGCCCACTGAAAATAGCCACACTTATCTCCTATTTGTTAAAGGAGAGCATAACCAAGAGACTGTACATTAATCCTGTGAAGAGTGACTTAAGATAAGGGTTAGAATTCTTTTACAAAAATTCCAGTGAGGAAACTCCAAGTTCTTAGCAAGACAAAGCAAACACTGTTCTATCATGTGCTCGTGGCTGTCCATCTCACCCCCACCCCCTTGCCTTTTTCAAGCTCTTGAATACATTGTGTTACATTTGGTCTAGATAGAGTAGAGTTGTGTTCACCCGAGAGACTGCACCGCTGGGCTGGAGATGGGGGAGAAGAGTTGATGCTAAAAGAAGGAACGAAGGACAGACGGAACAGAATTCTGAAAATGCACAAGCAGAAGAGCCAGCTAAACACAAGCTGACTGTTGCCCCGAGCCCTGTGTGTGTGTGTGTGTGATGAGAGACAAAGTCCTGAGTGAATGTGTGCTGTGCCACGGACTGGACAGAGCCATGTCAAGAACTCATTGCCCCAGTCCCAGGGGAATGGCAAAGCCTTCCCCAGGTGAGGCTCGGAGGATGGCAAAGCCTTTCTCTGGTCCAAACATGAGTGTTTGCAAATGATGGACCAATGTGTGAAAAAGAAAAAAAAAACTGGCATAATGAGTGATCTCCAGGTGAGAGACCCTGTCTCAATTAACAAGGTGGACAGCACCTGAGGAATGACGTTTGTGACTGCCTTCTGATTTCCACATGTGTGTGTATCCCTACACATAAGGAATATATGCACATACACACACACTAGGACACTAATATCCTAAAGGTGACCACCATGGCAGTGGTCGTGTCCAACCCAGAAAAAATGGCTGTACAACGTCAGAGAACCCTCACCTCACTAGCTTGACATTATTTTACTCGGTCTCCTCAACTCCTTCACTAAATTGTGAGCTTTCTTGGGACAAAAATGAACCTCAATCATGTGCCTCACCTACACACTATGCACAGAGCCCAAAGAGATGGAAAACAAACTAGAAACAGAGTTAACCCATGAAGGACACTTGTAACCTCTATGCCTGGTGCCCACCTTCATCTGCTCCACCCCTAGCCACCTGATGGCCTGAGTTCCTTCTGCCTATGGGTTCTCTCCGATGGCCACACTGACCACATCACAGAAGACCTGAAGAGTGAGGAGACCACTCTCCCAGGGAGTAGTCCTCAGCAACAAATTGTAGAGATTGAGGTGTAGACACCAGCTTCTTTGTGCCTCGTGTGGACCCCCGGGTGTGAGCTATGAGTGCCACACAGTCCTGTAGGGCACAGCAGGAGTGCACTTCACGTGCCCAGGCTGGAAGCTGCTTCCTACCATGTCCTCTGTTAGTCAGTTTTCCATCTCCGTCCCTCCTCTGCTCTTCTACAACATGTTTTTGGTCACTGTCACTTCTCTGTTTTGTTTCTGCGTTATCTCCCACATGAGTCACCATATCTGTGGATTCAACCAACTGTGGATCCAATATATCCAAAAATAATTACATATGCACTGAACATATATGAACTTCTCTTTCGCATCATTGTGCCTTAAAAACAATGATTACTGTTCATTCATTGCTATACAGATTTATGTAACATTTAATTCTATTAGTTGTTATAAATAAGAGATGATGGAAAGTGTGTTGGTAGATGTGCATTATATGCAAATATTATGCTAATGTCACAAGGATTTTGACCATCCTTGGGTTTTTGGTATTCTCAGGGTTCCTAAGGTCTAACCCTCAAGGTACCTCTAAGCCTGACCTCAGAGTTATCACCTGGGGAGCTGCAGAGTAAGAAGGGACCACGCTTTCTAGGAAAGTGATGATCACAATGTAAATATTCTCATGTTCTAGCTAAAGAGAAGAAGAACCAACCATAGCAGGTTCACTGGGAGTCCTCTTCTGTTCATTTCTCCTGTCAGGCATGTGTCCCCCAAACATGAGACATTGAGGGCTGGAATGGGAAGCAGAAGAAAGATTGTCCACCATCAAAAGGATGAAATGACCAACCCACCTCCAGATGTGAGCCTGGAGTTCAATGAGACTGCAGTACTGTTCTGAGAGGACTTGAAATGGGCCACTCCATTTCTAGGGAAGTGTATCCTTTTAGAAATGAAGCCCCGGGCTACACACGGCCCACACTTGCTCTGCTGAGTGCTCTCCTCTAGGGCCGGACACACCTGGAGGAGTTGGATTTATCACTCTCTGTCTCTTTCCCTCAGGAAAGAAGTCTCTTTCCACTGAGAAACCAAGTCACTGGACCCAAGAGAAGATTCTGGGGCCCTTCCTCTCTCCTAGCGTTGCCTCTCAGCGAACTTCCAGAAACTAGCCTCACAGATAGAATAAGTGCTGTTCCTACCGACCTGAAAAAGAAAACCACACCAGCCGAGCAAATCACAAGAGCCCGTCCCTTGTGTGAGTCTGGCACAAGTTCACACCCAGCCCTTCAGCCTCCACAGAAGACTGTGGGATCATGGGAATGAGTATTTATTGAGCACATCCTATGAACCAGACTTTAAAAGTCAATGCCTCACTCAACATCTCCAAGACATTGGGTAGTATGGAGCCCATCTGCAAATGGAGACATGTAAAAGAAACTTTTCAAAAATGACCAGAGGCCACACATGTACAACAGACATGGAATACTTAACCAGGAGCATCTGACTTCAGAATTCTCTTCTCTGGGTTCACATTCTGTGGAATGTAGGTATTAACTAGGGGCCAACTGCTGTAACACCTTCCAGCAAAGATTTAGTCGTTAGGGATGGGGAGAGCTGGATTGGTCCGTAAGAGCACCTAGTGCTTCTGCGGAGGACCTTAAGTTTGGTTCCCAGCACTTGTACAAGGCAGCTCACAACTGTCTGTAACTCCAGCTACAGGGCATCCGATGTTCCTGGCTTCTTCAGGCACCCACATGCACATGTGCATACCCACAAACAGACCACACACATACACAGAATCTAAAAATAATAAAAACAAATCTTTAACAAAGGATTCTGTCATCTTTAATTTTACTTCTATATATAGGAAAAATAGAATCTTATAATAACATTAATATCCCATTTGTAAACGTATACGTACTTGCATACCCTACAACACAGTGGTAGTGGGGCCAATCTGCAGGAAAGTGAAATTAAAGTCAGGTGCAACTGAACAGATTAAAAGACTAGGAGATGAACGCACCCCCACTGGAGAGAGTGAGGAAACAGACCCGCGCTCCACTGCACTGGGACCAGCATGGCTGCAAAACCTCACAGCTTCTCTGGAGTGGATGTGTGAAGCCTCCTGCCTGGTCCCCATCTGCCTCACACTCAGAGCCTGGTGTCAGACTGCATTTGTTCTGTTCTGATATCCAGCCCTAGCTAGCTGTGGGGGCTGGAGAAGTTCCCACCTCACTCGTGAGCCTCCTAATATGCCTAAGGATAAGCCTCCCCTCAAAATACTTCAAAGTGATGCATATAAAAGGTGGGCCTTGTTGGCCAGGCCTCAAGCACTGCAGGATCTTCTCTCACTGGGGTCCTGAAAGCACCAGGAAGGTGCATCCAGACATCTGTGGCCTTCAACCCTACCGACTGGCCCTTGCCACTTGGCCTCCCTTAGTCCAGAGGCCAAGTGAGAAGTGCTGGCTAGTGTTCTCAGTAGATTGTGGGGGTGTGGGGGACCCCTGTGTGGACCATACAGCTACTGGACAGGAGGCAGAATCCAGTGTCTGTTCTTAATCTGTGACCCCTCCAGGATTGGATCTTACAGTCAAGGACACAGACCAATCCAGCTGCATGGGATTCACAGAGAACTTCAGCATGCACTGGAAAGCAAGCAGGTGCTTAACAGCTGAGAGGAGAGGTCTGCATGGTGGGGGGTAGGGAGACAGCTGGGTGGCCGGGACAGGAGTTCTCTCCAGAGGGGCATGAGAATGTCCCCTTTACAGAGAATTATCCCCAGCCCTCACCAGCATTCAATAGAAGGGTCCCATTATCCTCATCTTGTGGATTGGATGTTCAAGTTCTGCTCAGCTCTTCCAACACCCCGGCTTGTTAGAGATGGAGTTAGGGAACCCACTCTAGGCCTTTACTCTCTCTCTTACGGCTCTCCCTTTTGTGACTAGTGTCTGGGGGTAAGGTAGGTGTGCATGTATTTGCATGTGGAAGCCAGAGTCAACCTCTGCTGTCACTTCTCAGTCACCGTCTACCTTGGGTTTTGTTTCTTTGTGTTTGTTGAGTCAGGTCTCATACTGGCCTGGAACTCAACAAGGACAACGGCTAGGCTGGCAGGAAGCCTCACTTCCCCTTGTTGAGATTACAAGCATGCACCAACCACCAAGCCCGGGTATTTATTTATTTATTTGTTTGTTTGTTTGTTTGTTTACTTATTTTCATCTTCTTAAATTTTATTTTATGTGTATGTGCATTTTGCCTGTATGTATGTTATACACCACATGCATGCCCGGGACCCACAGAAGCCAGAAGAGAGAGCTGGATCCCCTAGAACTAGAGTCACAGATGCCTGTGAGCCACCACGTGGGTGCTGGGAACTGAACCCAGGTCCTCTGGAAGAGCAGCCAGAGCTCTTATCCACTGAGCCATCTCTCCAGCCCCATCCACCCAGGCTTTTTCAAAGTTAAAGGGTCTGGGATGGATCTCCAATCCTCATGCTTGTGAGGCAAGCGCTTTCCTGACGGACTGTGGCCCTGACTACTGTTTCCATAGCTGCATAAACACAGGGTGCTGTGAATGCAGAGACGAGGCCTACCAAATCTCTCCTCCCTGTCCACTGTGGGGCCTGTGGTCAGCACTGACTTCCAACTGAGAAGTGCCAGCTGAACCCAGGGGACGCCATTACGGAGACAGAGCAGGGAGGGGAGCAGAAGGCACATGCTGTACCCTGACTGGGACCTCTGGACAAGGCCAGCTGTGGAGCTTCCTGAGAGGCCAAGGCTCTGGCTGACTACGTGGAATACTAGCGGGCCATCAAGTCCCAGCAACCCTGTTTGCTCAGGGCATACACTGACATGCCCAGATTTTGCATGGGTGCAAGTGATCCAAACTCGGTCCTCAGGATCTCACAGCAAGCTCTCCACTCACTGGCTCACTTCCACAGCCCCTTGTCCACTTTCTATCTCTGCACCATGCCACCAGGTGACCCCGCTGAACTTAACATGAAACAGAATACTAAAATCACTTCATGGGATCAATCCATGTGTAAAAATAAATCACAGCACATTCATAATGCCCATCAGTGTCAACTTGATGGAGCCCCCTTACTCCATTACAGATGACTGGGAATAGTTAAAGGTACTAGGAAAATGTTCCTTTCAGCACCCTGTGACTCAATTCTGCTCTCTCTGAGAAAAGCCAATGACATGCTTTTCCAAAAGTCTCCAAAATCAGCAGCCTCCAGCAGCAGGGAAGAGAGGAGCATTGTTATTCATCTACAGCAGAGCGGTAGCATATAATTAAATCATTAAGAGGCAAATTAACTCTTCTAGCAATACTTTTCTAAGTGTTTGTGGGCAAACCCATTAGTGAGATGCCAGTAAATCCCAAGATGTCTCTGCTTGCAGACTGAGCCAAGGCTGCATCAAAGGCCGGATGGGAGCTGTGCTGTACAGGTGGTTTGACCTCCTACAGAGATGCACTGCAGGGCTAGGGCAGAGGATGGATGAGTCGCTAATGGTGTGTTGTGACTACACTTCCTAAGCCCTTGGAGAGGAGAGCTGCCAAATCCCCCTCCTCTGAAAGCCAACAATAAATCTATTCTTTTCTTAAGAAAAATATTCAAGAGCTTTTGGGCTCTCATCAAATACCTCCCGTTTTTCTGAACTCATTCCGCTTGGATTATTGACTTCACAGAAAGGGTCTGGCTGTGGGAGTTACCCGGTAAGTAGAGTATGTTCTCCAGTGGGACCCTTTGGAGGAATTTATTTAACAGGGTTTTCAGAATAACGAATGTGAAGTTGGCTTCGATTTGGGAGCCAAATATATATTTATGCTATTGACTCAAATTCAAGTTGGCCAATCTGGTTGGCTTGTCGGTGGCCTTCAATCCATCAGGGCTTGAGTGCTCCCATCAATACAGTTGATCATTTATATGATGACCTCGCTTCAAGCATTTAATAAATTGTAAACAACTCAAAAGTGTATTGGAAGTCAACACAACTCATTATAGCCGTTTATACGCCCATCAAAATCCTGGAAGTGGGGGCGGGGGGAGACTCGAGCTGATTGGAAGTTTCCTCCAGAGCCATACAATAATTTTAGCTGTGAAAGGAAATTTTATGGCATGTAAGATTAGACCACACTAATGCAAGGTCAAAAATAATAGAATCAATAGGCAAACTCAATACTGTTAACACTGTGAGAAAATTACTACGAAAAAACAATGTCAGCGGCAGATTGAAACGGGTCTCCAAAGTCGTCCCATTGATTTCCTTTCACTTGGGCGACATTCTAACTCTTTCTCTCATGTGATACAGAATGTTTAGACTTTTGTATTTTTCTGCAGCTCTCCTTTACACGGGGAAGATTGCTTTTTTCTGATTGATGCTAAATGTGAGACATGGCTGTATCCAGAACTGAATATGGACATTTGTTTCCTGATGCACAGTCTTGAACAGGTCCTTCATGTAAGCCTGAGTTGATAAGATCGGAAGTCATTCTCCCTACAGTAAGGCATCTAAATACACATGGAAACCGTACTATTGACAAGTGACCAACATTATGCTGCAAACAGAGGACCTCAGCTCTGTGCTATGTGGAGCACTCATGTTGGAGGAGGAAACAGCGGTTTGACCAATGGACTGAGGTATCAGAAGTTACTACCTATTAGCAACATGTGTTCTTCTGCTCCCAATGAGCTACCCAACCTACCCCAGTCCTTCTTGCCCACTCCCTATGCTTCTCCAGCCTCCTTAGCTCCCCCAACCCACAACCATGGGCTCATTTCAAGCCCAACCCTTAGGAGCCATAATTAATTTCTCTTTCCCTTCCCCCCACAGCCAAACCAGAACTTGGAACTTCATTCTGAATCTTCCACTCAACTCCATCTCTGATGACTCCTGACATCTGCCCCTTTCTTCAGCGTCTGTTTTCATCTTTCTGCTTAATAGGCCATAATTACCATTTTAGAACAGAACTCACGTAATGCCTGTCTTTAAACTATTTCTGTAAGGTGCCACAGCAGGCCAATTAAAGCCTGGGGCTCCCTGGTGTGCTCTCCCTCTTCTCCCCTCTTCTGTCCCAAACCATCCCTAGGTCATTCTTATGCTTTGATGTTCCATGACTTTGGCACTGGAAAGTGATGTCTGTGGTTTGCGTATGTGACTTCGTTGGCCCCACCCTTAGTGTTTGTGACACAGGAGCATCTTCTGAAGCTGTGGACAAGAGGACAGACTGCACAGCGGAATACCCACCCCATCCCATTCACTCTTACTGCTCCTGATGGTGTGGTCTTAGGCAAGCCCACTTGGGCTCCCGGTGCTCCAGTGTCCTTTAGCATGGGAGGCTGTAATTACACTCATGGCAGGGCCCCCTTCGGAATCCCCTTCTGTCTGCACTTTCAGAGCCCGAGCTGTGAGGGAGTTAATGACCCGGCTGTAGCCCCTACAAATGACTGTCGGTCCCCTCGAGTAGAAATAAGCAGTGCCCTTGCTTCAGATTGGCCAGTCATCTCAGACATCCCTGTAGACCTGAGTCCATGTTACCTTCCCGGGCTATAGTGATACTTCCTGTGTGTTTGGCTTTTCCTTTCTGGTTCCACTTCCTCGATGTCTTAATTTTTTCTGGGAGCACTTCTCAGTTACAGATTAAGAGTCTCTATTCTAAACATATGAAATCAGAAGCACTCCCGTGACAGGACTGTCCCATCCAGGCATGACATGGCCTGGCCCCTGCTGTCATGAGATCGGAGCAGTTGTGATGGTCCATGTGAGACCCTCATAAAGCTGAGCCTGCTAAAACCCCTTGGAGAGGTAGGGTACTTACTGGCATGGGGGGAGTCTTCTTCAGTGGTATAGTTTCCTGTGAGTGACCCTCACCCCTGCTCCCGTGAGTGACCTTCACCCCTGCTCCTGTGAGTGACCCTCATCACCCCTGCTCCCGTGTGTGATTCCCTCACCTCTGCTCCTGTAAGTGATTCCCTCACCCCTGCTCCCGTGTGTGATTCCCTCACCTCTGCTCCTGTAAGTGATTCCCTCACCCCTGCTCCTGTGAGTGACCTCTACCCCTGCTCCCTCACCCCTGCTCCTGTAAATGACCCTCACCCCTGCTCCTGTGTGTGACCCCTCACACCCCTGCTCCTGTGAGTGACCCCCCACCCCTGCTCCTGTGAGTAACTCTATCTGAACCCATTGCCTGTCAAGCTACACTCTAATGGTAGCTTCTTGGGTGGACTGTTGGTGCTCTATTAGGAGTGAACAGGGACTTTTTTGTGTGTCTCCCCAGGACAAGCCACAGAACATGATCAAATTAAATTTCACAGATATCAATATGAGACTTAAACATTTCAAAATTCAGAGGGTGCTAGGGTTTTGGATTAGGAATGCTCAACTGGCAAAACCTGTATAAATATTCCAAAATCTGGAAAAAACAAACAAACAAACTCTGAACTCAGAAAGCCTTCCATCCCCACAGATTTCACATGCAGGGCCCACTGGACCTGTGTTTTGACAAAAATCCTCCCCCTTGGGTTCTGCTTCTGGGGAACATAGCCTAAGACACTATTTTCAAAAAGCATTTTTTCCTGCCACATAGGAAAGAGCTAGCTGATAGACCCAGGCAGAAGTTTCCAGGGTTATCCAGATGTGAATGACGGTGGCCAGACAATGGAGTATGCGCCGGGAGTGTGTCAGGATGCAGAGCCTATGGGTGGGATCCCAGATACATACAGTACAGAGAATAAGAGAGAAAGACCATGAAGGGCGAACTCAAGACATATGCAAATTATCTCGCATAAGGAGCCAAGCAGCACTTCACTGTGGAGAGTGGATGTTCTTAGAATATCAGTTAATAATAGCAAACATCGCCGTTAAGGAGAGCTGCAGACACACAATAGAATTTAATCGCCGGTACCACAGCCTCACAATGGGAAATTACAATGCCCTGAATTGAATAGGTTTCATTTTTCAAAGTGAATATTTTGCCTTTACAATCTCTCAGTGCCAACGATGCTCTTGGATTAGAACTGATTAGAGTCTTTTATCGAGAAACAAGGCTCTTGGCTGTTTACACAGATCTCTAAGCTTTATCCAACTGAAACAAAAACTCTTTACACCCCCCTCCATCCTTCCTTCTCCCAGAGCCTTCGATTATCTGGAGAGGACCTCGCTGTCTATCTCAGCAAGGCAGCGACATAGAAGGAGAAACAAAACGGCTGGGATGCTGGAAGAGCTGGAATCCACTCCACCCACCCAGCATCTGGCCCATGGGTCCTGGACCAATTTAATACTTACATTTCCCACTGCTTGCCATGCTTGGTTATAGGTATGAGGCAAGAGACACACCCATCCCAGTCTCTGACCGCAGAGAGTGTTTAAGGGTCAAATTCTTTACACTGGTTAAATGGGATAGTGGGAAGTGTGTGATGCTAGTGGGGGTTTTTGTATGTTTGTTTCGAAATTTCTCCTGGTTCTGTAAAGATCTGCCTTCTTTCTAATGCTGTCCATTACAGTTCTGGTGGATGTCATATATACTCTACAGAAATGATTATGTATGATTACAGCAACTCATTTTTTAACTTTTAAAATGGTTTTGGAGAATTTCACATGCAAACACTATTCACACCAGTCCCACCCACCCTTTTCCTCCAGCTCCTCCTGTGTTCTCCCCACTGCCACCCAAATTCATGATATCTTCTTCAACTATTATTGTCACATATATGTACGTATGCATACATAAATATAACCTGCTGAGTCATTTAGCAGTGTGTGTGTGTGTGTGTGTGTGTGTGTGTGTGTGTGTGTGTGTGTATGCACACATGTTCAGGGCTGACCACTTAGGATTGAATAACCTATCATGGTGCTCATTCCTAGAGAAGACTAATTCTTCCTCTCTCAACAGCCATCCATTGCTTGCAGCTCTTCATCTAGGGATGTAGCCTTGCAAGATTTCTATGTTGGCATGTCGGCTGCTGTTGTCATTGGGCAGGTCTTGTTTGGGTGACCATATTGTTGAGAATTCCTGGGTGCCGCTTCCCTGTCACATTAGAAGACACTATCTTCCTGCAGACATCCTGGTCCTCTGGTCCTTACAATCCTTCTACTTATTCTTCCATGATGTCCTCAGAGCCATAAGATTTTGGGGTTGCATGTAGATGTATCAGGTGAGTCCAAGCCCACCAAGATCATTTGTCTTCATGACACAGCAATTCATGATCTCCCATCTGGAATCCTGTTACTCAAATACATTACTGATTCATATACACTAAGTAACCATCCCAAAGATGACGGTGTAGATTTGTGTCATCAAACCCAATATTTATGTAGTGACATATGATCACTTGTATTCAGCAGGATGAATAAAGATAAATATATATATGCTGATTCATACTTGTATATGTGTGTTTATCAGATTACTTTAATCTTGGCCATCAGGTGACTGATAAAAATCTGAAAATATACCATTTGGTCTCAGGGTGTTTTGGTTTTCTCCCCAGAATTACATTCAAGAAATTGTGGGTCTATAGCTCATAATATGTGAAGTCAGTAGGACATGGGTTAGGGATTAAAAACCAAATTTATCAAAGATATTCATTACAGTTGCATTTGCTGTAATGGTGTCTGACCTCTAGATGACCCAGCTTTATAAATAAACTTAAAGCACCTCCAACTTCATTACTATTTCATTGATCCATAAAATACTCCCAAGTACTTGCAGTTACCCGCTTCACAGAAAGAGTCTATCCGAAGCAGAGACCAACCACACAGAGACAGACAAGCAGCACGGCTCTGGTGTCCCAGAGCCTAACTCTTGTGCACATTAGTAGTCAGCTATAATATAATCTTAAGACCCCAGGAGGGACCCTTGAAAGTTGGCATGACAGAATTGGACCATGCCATATGGCAGGCCCGCAGAAGATTGCACTATCCGAAGTGATCTCTTTAGCGTGCACACCAGAGCCAACGGTGTCCACTTACAAACCTCCAGTGGCTTCCCAAGGTGCCTAGAAGCGAAGCCAGAGTCCTTACCTTCGTCTGGCACCATCTGACCTTCTCTGTCTCTCTCGGAGCTCCCTCCTGCTCCCACCACCTGGCCTTCTAATTCGTCTAGCTCCCCAACCTCCCCTTCCCCCTCCATGCCTCATGCCCTAAATACTTGGGCAGGGCCTGCTCTTTACCCTTTAGCATTCAGATTTGAGATAAATATCACCAAACACAAGAAAACAAAACCCTGACCCCACTTTTGTGGGTGGGGGCCACTGTCACATCCTATTTATCTTCTTCAAGTGATTCTCAGGTTCTGAAGTGACGCTCTAATGTATTTGGCTTTTGTTTGTTTGTTTGTTGTTATTGCTTATCATTCTTCATGCTTAGAATCTGGGCCATTGGCTGATTTGTGCCAGGCCTTTGTTTATAAGGTCACTGAATGATGACATAGGGAAGTCAATGCCACCAAGAGAGAAGTCTAGTGTGACTCTCCCTGTCTGGAAACCAGCGGTGTGTCCGGTAGAACGGCAGAGAGCACCACAGGCTCTCTGGATGCTGAATGAGCAAGGGGAGGGCACAGACCTCAGCTTCTTGAGGTTTTCCACCGGAAGGCAAAGATGGTCAGAGAAATGGCTGGTTTGAACGATTCCAGTGGGCTCTGGGAAGCTGTCCTAGCTGTCTGGTCCCAGCCTTGGGCTGACTTAGCCTAGGGGAAACACTGACTTGGTACGTGAGAGTTAGGGACAGGAGAATGCTGTAAGGTGTCAGTCACAGCAGAGACATCTGTCCTCAGTCTAGCCCTGAAGTTAATGGATTGCAAATCAATAAATAACCAAATCCAAGAAAACTCAGAACCACCACATGTAACACCAAAACTCCAAGTGAGAGTGTTTCTATAAAAATTGTTGATTTCTCTCTAGCATGGACTAAGACCAGAAGTAACAAATTCAGTACCAAGGTGACAGCGGCCAGACTGTCACCAGGGAGGCAATGCTGCCATCCTTCTGCTTCTCTACCCTGGCTCCGTACCACCCCCTCCACATCAGTTTGTCATTAGCTGCCTCTTACTGCTCTAACTAATGACCGCTCTCTCCATGACTTAAAGCAATGCAGCTTAATCACCGCACTGTCCCAGAGGTCACAATGCAAAATAAGTCTTATGGGACTGAGAAAAAGTTGTTAACCAGGGCTGGGCAGACAGCTCAATCTGTAAAGAACTTGCCATACAACCTAAGGACCTGGTTCAAGCCCCAGAACCCCTGTGAAGAAAGCCAGGCATGGTGGTCTGTGCCTGCAATCCCAGAGTCAGAGATCAGTGGATCCCTGGAGTTATCTCACCAGTCAGCCTAGCTTACCCAGCAAGTTCCAGGTCAACGAGAGACCCTGTCTTCAAGGACAAGGTGGTATAAGATTGAAGAAGACACGTGTGATTGTTCTACATACATCTGCATGCTTACCTGCACCCATGCAAACGTACACACACACACACACACACACACACACACACACACACACACACACACCAAGTTGTCAAATTGTCAATAACAATTTTATCAGGGTTGAGGCCTTGGCTCAGTGGCTCAAAACATTTACTGTTCTTTTCAGAGGACCTGACTTCAGTCCCCGGCACCCAGGTGGGGGGAGGGTTATAGGTGCCTGTGACTCCAGCTCCAGGGAATCTGATGACCCTTTCTGGCTTCTTGGCTACCCCGACCCACACGCACATATACATACACACATAAATAAGAATGAAGAAATCTTTAAAGATTGCATTTCTCTTGGAAGCTCTGGGGACTATCAGTGTCTTTTTGATTGATTCATTCATTCATTCACTCATTAGTTTCTGCAGTCACCTGTGTTCCTGATGCCCAGCCTGTTACCATCCCCCACAGAGCATCACCTGTGTTTTCTTCCCATGCGTCCTCGCCACCTTGGACCACTTCTCACTGTCTTTGAAGGACCCTTCTGACTGCGTTGGCCCACCCAGACAGCCTCTTCTCTAGATCTTCATCCCCACAGCATTCCTTTGCCATGGTAAAGGGGCACACCACAAGTTCTCAGGCCCAGTCTATCCTTAGACCATGGCTCTGTTCACTGTGATGTGTTCTCTGGAACTTCAGGTGTCATCTAGAGCTTCAGGTGTCAAACCCACTCCTTTCAGTACACCCCTCTTTTCTTATCAGGAGTGAAAGAAACTGTTCAAGATACGCTCTGGTTATTCTGGTTTCATTTATGTTTCGATGATAAAATTAATTCACTGACAAAAATATTAGGGGAGAGAAAGGTTTATTTCAGCTTACAACTCCAGGTTATAGTCCATTATTTCAGGGAATCAAGGAAGAAACTTTAAATAGCTCATCATATCACATTCGCAGTCAAGAGCAGAGAGAAATTAATGCATGCGTGCTGGTTTTAAGCTCAGCTCCATTTCTCTTACACAGTTCAGGATGCCTTGCCTAGAGAATGGTGCTGCCCACAATGCGCTAGGTTTTCCTACATCACTTCATTAAGACAACATCCTACATACGTGCCTACAGGCCAGTCTAGTATAGACAATCCCTCATTGAGACTCTCTTCCCAAATGATTCTAGGTTGTGTCAAATTCACAGTTAAAATTAACCACTACACTCATTTTTCCTCTACTTTGCCTAAGGTCTGATCATCTCATTGGCCAGCCAAGCCATGTGGCCACTACTGTGATGGCGATGTGTTTAAATGTCCACCACCCTCTCTGGGCTCCTCGGGAAGCCCTGAGATAGGGAATTTACAAGGAAGAGTATTATACTGAAAACATCACAGCTGCTTATTTTCTGCTGTACTAATGTCACTCAAAGAACAGATGTTGGTCAAGGAATATGTCAGCAGCAATTGAGTTCACCTGCTTTTGCCAAGAGATCATAAAAGAGTTCGTGGTTTTAATCAAAGTTTGCCATCCACCCAGAACTTCGGAAGTGGATTACCATCAAAGGAAAATTTCTGCTTCGGAAAGTTACCCAGCCCAAGAGGAACAAAGGTGAACTCTGGGTCCAAAAAGAAAATAAAAAATCAATCATGACAATTATTTCACTAAATTATTTTAAACCTCGGTGTATCGAGAAGCTCAGGTAAATGTCGGCTGTCACGCCAACAAGCAGAACCATCCCAGTCCGTGACCTTTTCCTTGTTAAAATGCATGTCAGTATGCAAAGCAGAAGTGCTCCCTATCAGAATAGAACGCACCTTCCCTTTCTAGAAGGTCTCAAAAATAATCTGCAGGAAGATGGAATTCAGGGGGGAAGTTCAGTTTCATGAGAGACATGAACAAATCTTGGAAAATTGCTCAGTCGTCACATCAGAGCCTATTTCAGGGGTTTGAACCTGAGCTTGCTTCAAAATAAAATACTTCTGAGTGGGATGCCCTGACAGGAAAATCTCCCAACAGGCCTCCCCTGGCAAAGAGCCCCTTCCTGTCTCTTCTGTCCACTAAAGCAGTGGTTCTCAACCTTCCTAATGCTGCAACCCTTTAATACAGTTCCTCCTGTTATGGTGACCCCCAACCATAAAATTATTTTTGTTGCTACTTCATGACTGTAAATCCTAATGTAAATATTTGTGTTTATCGATGGTTTTAGGAGACCCCTGTGAAAGGACAGTTCGGCCCCTAAAGATGTTGTGTCCCACAAGTTGAGGAATGCTGCACTAGGCCCAGCAGCAAACAAAGGCGATTCTGAGCAGAGACCAAATCCAAGAAGGAGGGGACCAAATCCAAGCTCTTTGCTAAAGCGCAAGCTGCAGCCAGAAGGTGGGCATCTTCTTTCCCCATTCATAATTCTCAGGGGATCCCCCAAAAGACCACAACGGAGCACGTGACAGTCAGCATTGCTCTGGGCAAGTTAGCTGAGAGCCACATTCCAACAGGCCATTAACACCCTTGGTTCAGAAGGGAGCAGGAAGCGGGGCGGGAATGGAGAAGGAAGGAGGTAGGAAGGAGCCGAAAGAAGGCAGGGAAGCCAGTAAAAAGGGGGCAGGGCAGAGGGCGGGAAGGGGTTGGGAAGCCCTGTGCTCCAGAATCAGATGCAGAGAGCTGTGTGCAAAAGGCCACCGTGCTAGTCAGAATTTTCATTTCTGAGACAAATACCAGAGACAAACTGCAGTTTGAAGGAAGGATTTATTTTGCATCATGGTTTCAAAGAGTTCTGTCTGTGGTCCCTTGGCTCCACGGCTGATGAGCCTGTGTGAGGAGAAGCAGACTGTTCCCATATGTCTGGGAACATAAGGTAGGGCAGTGTGGCCAGTGGTCCAGCCTCAGGGACACACCCAGTGGTGAACTTCCTCCAAGAAGACAGGGTCAGGAGTCATATTTCAGGTGCCCACATTATTCTTCAGATGGTCTCTCACTGGCTCCAAATTCACCCAGTAGCTAGACTAGCTGGCCAGTGAACCCCAGGGGTCCACCTGTCTTCTCCTCTCTAGCTAGGATTACAAGTGCCCACCACTGTGCCTGTGCCTTGCATTTTTTTGTGTGTAGTTTGGTTCTGGGAGTTGAACTCAGGTCCCCATTCTTATAAGGCACTTTACCGAATGAGCCATCTCCCGAGACGACCTTTTGAAAAGACAGAAACCCTTTCATGGCACTTGGGTGAGTTGGTACGATAGAGTGGGCATGTCGGAGAACACCTGCCAGTTTTCTGCTTTTGTTTTCCAGATGGCCAGTTGTAGCTAGAGTTTTCCTGCCTGGCCCACGGTCAGGGCAAATCTCTCTCACCCGCCAGTCCCACAGCCACTCAGACCTGATCAAGTAAACACAGAGACTTATATTAGTTACAAACTGTATGGCCGTGGCAGGCTTCTTGCTAACTGTTCTTATATCTTAAATTAATCCATTTCCATTAATCTATACCTTGCCACATGGCTCGTGGCTTACCGGGATCTTCCCATGCGGCTTGTCATGGTGGCGGCTGGCAGTGTCTCTATCTCAGCCTTCCACTTCCCAGAATTCTTCTCCTTGTCCCGCCTATACTTCCTGCCTAGCCAATGGCCAATCAGTGATTTATTTACTGACCAATCAGCAACACACTTGACATACAGACTATCCCACAGCAGCCAGTAGCTCAGCATGCTGGCACAGTGCCCATTTGCTGTCTATAAGCTAATAGGTCCAGGCATGGCCTCTTTCCAGGGGACCTTCCTCTCCAGATCTTACTAGGCTGAAAGCAAGGTTTACATGGGCAGCGTTTACATCTGAGGACCAGGGATAGATCCATCTCCAGGTTCCTTCAGACTGCTGCAGGAAGTCACTCCCTTGAGGTTGAAGGACTGAAGGCCCCTTTTTCCTTCTGGTCTCTGTCCTACACTTCTGGTGGCTCAGGACACTAGCCACATCTCTTGCCCTGCCAGCTCTACATCAGCAGAGGCTTATCCTTGGTATTCTCTGGGACTCTCTCCAGAAATGGCCCTGTTTCTCTTAAGGGGCCACCTGATCAGGTCTGGCCCACTCACCCTAAATAATCTTTCCAGCCGCAGGTCAACTAACAACTCAAAATAATCACAATGGGAAGGTCCTTTTATTCACAAGGTCATAACTCCTGATGGTCACAAATCCCTCCTACAACCAAGGGGGAGGGAATTAAAGGAGGGCAGGGGTCACCAAGAGTCACTTCAAAATTCGGCCTCCAGCACATGGTCATGCTTGATATGAGGTGATGAAGTAGAACAGCACAAACCAGTAAAACTGACCCACAGGACCTGTGATAGATTATAAATCCATAGGCATCACTGATTAATGTTGCCCCCACCCCCCCCATACACTGTGGGGGTTCCTCCCTGGCAGAGACCTCTATTACACAACTTGTTTGGTTTCTCTGCACCTAGGAGCTGTTTCTTGCTCTAGCTTCAGACACAAAGCACTTATCTCGGAGTGTTATAAAGAGTGACAATGACATTCATGTGGCCACCAAGTACAGTACCTGGTTAGGAACCAACACCGAGTTCTAAGCACTTAGTGCTATTAGAATGATTATTAGCATTGCTGCACATATCTGATTGCTATTCACATGTGGATCATTTATCCAGCATTGAGGTAAGCCTAGGGCGAGCTCACAGCACAGCTGAGAAACTCCCTGTGGCTTGTGCAGCTTAACATGGATTCTGGGAGCAGTAACTGTGGGCCCTGATGCATCTGCTCGGGAACAAATGCCAGTGGCCTCAGGCAACAAGAGCATCTCCAGAGCCAGCTGCATTGACAAGATGGCTTATCACACATTATAGATTCCTCGGAGAGCAAGAGCACAGAGGTTGTGAGAGGAGAAACCTCAGCTATTCTAGCAAAGCGAGGGAGATGGGTGGGGTTCCCCGAAGAGCGGGGCTTCCCTAGACAGAGGAAAGGAAAGGTTGCATCCTCTCAGATCTGGGACTTCTGGTGAGTCTCTCTAGTGGTCATTTTCGTTGAGGCAGCCTTCCTGTAGAACACAGCTCATCTCACGGCTCAGCTGCAGGCCTGCAGACGTGGTGTGGGGGACGTTCTTTCCAGAAGCATTATTGCCATCTTTAACTTGTAAGGGACAAGGGCATGCTCTGTGGTCTTTTTCTAGCTGTGCCTTCCCAAGTGGAAAATAAGCAGAAAAAAATAAGTAAATCTACGTATGGTAATTCTTTTTTAAACTTTTTTTTATTTATGTGTGGGTGTATGTATGCTTGCTTGTTTGTATGCGTACCGTGTGTGTGTGTGTGTGTGTGTGTGTGTGTGTGTGTGTGTGTGTGTGTGTGCCTGCCCATGGAACCAGAAGGGGGTGTCAGATACTCTGGAACTGGAGTGATTATACTGTTTATAACTAGTGGTTACAAGCAGCAGTGTGGGAGCAGGAAATTAAACCTGGGTCCCCTGCAAGAGAAGCCCCTGCTGTTAACCACCAAGCCCTAAAATGATTCCTATACTAAAAATAAGAAGCTCAACTGTGTTACATTTCAGTTATTAATTTGTGCACACAGATGTGCGTGTGCCCTGGGACATGTGTAGTGGTCAGAGGGCAACCTGCAGGGTCAGTTCTCACATTCCCACCTGATTTGAAGTAAGGCTATCTTATTCATGAGCTTCCAAAGATTCTCTACTCACTCTCCACCTCCCGTGTCACAGGAGCACTGGGCTTGTGCCACCAATCTGGCTTTTTCCGTTGGTTCTAGGGATCGAACTCGGGTCCTTACACTTGAGCAACTAGCACTTTACCTGCTGAGCCATCTCCCCATCCCAATGTCACATTTTAATCTTCAGCTTGATACATGTGCTGCCGGGAAAGGTTAGAGCTCTGAACTCTGCAACAGAATGGGACAGAGTGTGGCCCAAGGCAACCAAGGCTGTACTCCTACTACCCTACAGCTCACCAAGATCTCCCTCAATTTACCCATCCCCGGAAATCTAGACTCACAGTCCACACCTATAGCAGTGCTTACAGAAAGGGGTGGTTGAATTGCAACCACCACAAAGGTGCACAGGAGTCCCGCCTGTCGGGGCCTCTGAGCACCGCACATGACACCCTGAGACCCTTGGAGGGAGGACCACACGGAGATGCCTCTACTTTGGAGCTGGCCTCAAGGTCAGAGAGGGAACACAGCTCTGTCACTTCAGCCAGACTAGCATGTGTTTTGCTGGCACAGCCCCAGGGAACAAACACAAATGTGAATGATCTTGGCATACTCAAGGAGTGGAACAGTGAATCCATGATGGTGAACTGTAAGACAAGGAGTTCGGGAGAGTCTGATGGGTCAGTACCTGCGCAGCCAAGGCGGGACAATTGTCACCGCTCACCGTGAAATGGGAAGTCTGGTGGGAACTCTCATCAGGGGAATGGTGTGTTGTGGTTTACATTTCTCCATACCTTTAGGGCACTATGACAGGGGACACAGTACAAAGTGGGTGGGCCAGTAAACCCGCAGACAGTGAGCACTGTCTGAAGCCAGAGGTGGTCTGATATCTGGGAGCAGCAGCATCAACATGCTTGGAAAGGTGGGGACCATGGCTATGGGGACATGGTGGCATTCCACAGAGTCAGGGCCACTGGGAAAGCATGGCCATGCTCATAATCCCTGAGCCTGCCTGTCTTTCCACCACAAAGGATCTAGTTAGCCATCCCCCTCCAACCCTGAGTTCACTCCAGGCTGAGGCATACATTTTTTATTATTTTCATTCCTTTATTATTTGACAGTTTTACACATTTACATAATGAATTTAAGTTTTACACACACACACACACACACACAACACACACACACACACACACACACACACACACACACACACACACACACACACCTTTTCTTGTGTATTGCCACATACTCATGGCTCACACTGCCTGAATTCAGTGTTGTTCTTTGCGACATACGGTCACCCTGAGCTAGCTCTTTCTCCCTGTGACTATGAAAAGGCCTCATTTTATATTTTCCCCACTGTGATCATTCTGGTTTTGCGACTATGTATTGGTTTCCCTGGCAACATGTAGAGTTGGAGCTGATTGGCCAGGTTGTCAGGTTCCTTGTGAGAACCACGGGCCCAGTTTTGAGTGGTAGATGTTCGCATACTCACCAGAGCTCTACAGACAAATCTGGTCAGGAAAACCCAATTGAGCCAAAGCATCTGCATCCCCTCTGCCTGCCAGGGGCACACCCCTACCTCCCACCCCCACCACACCTGCTGTACTAATGTCCCCAGATTGCTCCAAAGCAGATGCAGGGGTTCAGTTAAGTCTTTGCTATAGCTGTTAGGAAACGTATTTAGTGCTGTTATGCTTGGCCCACAGCTCAGAATCTGTTTATCGATGATAAGTGATGAATTCTCAGGGCTGGGGAGCTATCTCAGTGGGTAAAGTGGTTGACTCATGAGCATAACGAACTGAGTTGAATCCTCAAAGTCTGGGGAGTTAAAAAGAAATTCTGGGCATGGAGGTATGTGCTTGCAATCCCAGCCCTGGGGAGGCAGAGATGAGCAGATCCCTGGGGGTCACTGGACAGCCAGCCTAGTCCACCTTGCTGAACTCCAGGCCAGTGAGAGACCTTGTCTCAAAAAAAAGAGACAAGGACAGAGCCTGAGAAAGGATGCCTGAAGTTATCCTAATGTCCTACACACACATACGTGCATGCATGCACCTGCTCGCAGGCACACACACACACACACACACACACACACACACACACACACACACACACGAGAAACAGAGACAGAGAGAGGGAGGGAGGGAGGGGGAGAGCGAGAAGGAGGGAGGGATCAGTTGAGGGGAAACTGTCCAGTTGCTGGGTGATCAGTGAGAAGCTGCTACACAGATGGAATTCAGACTCCTTGCTCAGTCTTGAGTAAGTCATCCACTCAGACAAACACTTCATTTTCTCAAACTGAATTTCATTCATAAAGAAAGATTCTTATCTTAAGAATGAGGTCTCAGGAGTACGTACACCACAAGGAATATTTAACCCAGTCTGTCCCAAGCAGAGAATCGTTTATTTGTTCGACGTATTTGACATCAACTTTAATTATGTGAATGTGCCTCGATTTATGCACTGGTTGCCTCGGTCACCTATCACCTTTCTACAACTGAAAATCTTCATTACTCCATGAATTAAAAAAATTTTTTTTCATCAAAAAAACGAAGTATGTGCTGTTTGCATCAAGAAGCCATACTGTAACTATTCCCTTATTTTCAGCGATTTGCAAGTCGCCCTACCTGGCCCGCTTTTTACAGTTCCTGTATTTTCAGAGGAAGTTTATCTTTGGCACGTGGAGCCGCTTCATTCCGCACTCGAACATGTTTGGCTCTGTTCTGGAGCCAGTGTGGTCTTCATATAGACAGAAAAGCCGCTGGCAAATACCCACTTTTCACCTGGGCTAAGTGTGGCAGGCTGCTCGGCACAGTAAAGCTAACATTTAGGCCGTCCAAAGAAGGGGAAAGAAATCTGAAGGAGAGAAGCAAGGCAAATTTTCCAGATATTCTTTCCAACAAACTGACTGCATAATAATAATTAGCTCCTCCACCAGTTACTATATATACATATATACACATATATACACACATATATATGCCTTCTATAATTCACAGTGCCACCCTCATCCTCTTTTAAGAAAAAAAGAAAACCTTGTTAATTGTTCACAGAGCAAAGAAAGCTCCATCCAGTCGGTGAACCAACAGCCAACTCCTTGGGCTCTTGCCAACAGACCCAGTGCTACCAGTTTCCACATACGGTGTGTTCCCGGATGTCATGTGGGGCTGGATTTTGTTCACATCGTTTTTGCAAAACTATCTACTACCAGTCATGGATATAGACAAAGGCTGCTTATTTCCTTTGGATTTGTGCAAGAAGTGTTCATTTTTATGTGAACATTTTTTTTCCCCTTTGGTGAGTTTGGTTTGAGTTTTTTGAGTCAGAGTCTCACTATGGGACTCACTGTGTACCCCAGGCTACCCCCTCACCTCAACCTTGAGAGTACTGGGATTATAGACATGAACATCTTAAATTTAATCACTTTAAATACAACACCATTGCTATAACCTCTTTGGTCCATCTCTACTGTGTTTGTGCCCCGACCCCACCCCAATGCAGGCTGCTTGAGCATCTGCTCCCAGAGAAGCCTGCTTACTCCAGGACCAGGGTCTTCAGGGAATGACTACCATGTGGCCAGGAAGCCTTGGGCCAGCTGACACTCGCATGGACACCTGGCTTTGGGCTGCCCCTCCCTGATTGGTCCCCTGGCCTGCCCATCAGAGGCCACCATCCTTGACATCCCCATTGCTAGAACTCTGAGTCCCAGATAAGTGTCCAGAACATCATATTCAGATTTTCAGAGGACCCAGCAGCATAAGGAAAGGAAAAGCTTGTTGTAAGTCTGTGGGGATGGAATTCACTGAAAGGAAAAGGTACTGAGGTCAAAGGCAGAGACGAGAGTGGAGGAAACAGCAAGGCTTCATTTGGAAGCAACGGAGATGATCGGGGAGAACACAAAGAATAGACCCAAATGAAAGACTCCATGCAAGCGTGGGGAACAGAGGCGGAGGTGTGGAGGAGACAAAGGACACTGGCATTAATAAAGCAGAAGGAAAAATGAAAACACAACACAAAGCCCTGTGGTTCCACATACAAGCCAAGGTACACACACGCGCCAATAAAAGCAGAGACGTGAGGAACAAAGGGTGTCATAGCAACCTCAGAGAGCCCTGTTGTGCTACAGGCTGCGGCACACATGGTCATCCATCACAGGCTCTCCACACTCAAGCACACGTCCATGCCGGGAGACTGTACCCCCCAGCCAGAGGAATCCAGGCCCCTGCACGCTCACTCGTCTCATTTTCTTTCTTCTTCCCTCCCCCTCTTAAAATCCAAGCCAATTCCACACAAAGCCTCCTCTCCCTTTCCCAACAGCTGCCTCTGGAAGGCAAAGAAGTACAACCCAGACCCAGAATCCTTATGCTCACACCCCCCAGCTTACAGTTCCCAAATTATTCCAGATAAGGGCAAAGTATATAGCCTTCCCTAACGCCCTAAAAGAAAACAGAAAACTCCTGCTCTTTGAAAACGAAGACAGTGATGATAGCCAGAGAAACAGCACATGAGTTTTTGCATGCCACTGCAAAAATCAAGCATGCCACCGCTCAGATGCATAAGGGACTGTGCTTTCCAGTGGGACATACAGAGCATTTACCTGTACCTAATTCAAAAGAGGGACACTCATTTCCTCCCTCTTCACCACCCCCCTGAATGACACCTTTTCTCCGTATTAACAGGCCACCATCGCTTTCTACTTCCTGGTGGTGGGAGCCAGAGAAGTACCAGGAAGCGAAAGGAAGGAACAAGCGGAAAGGAAAGAGGGAAAGACCCACTGGCGAGACCCAGAAGGCAGTGGTAAGTCAAAGGAGCTTCGTGAGACCCTAATGGAGATGTTGACACGTCTGTCTGGGAAGCTAATCTTAGCCCGGTGTAAGGCAAGCACAGGCTTTCTCACTTTATTTCTGAATTTGGAAAGTTTCAACGGCTGCTGCTGTATGAATATTTATTAATGCGTGTGAATCAGAACCTGCGATTATTACTCAAACTCCCTTTTCTACCTTACAAGCTTCAACTCAGAAGAATAAAAACACATCTGCTTTAGCGCTTCCCATATTTTATTCAATGTTTGAACAGCTTTGCTGTAAATATCTCATCCATTACGATTCAGTTGTGACTATATCGGCTGCACGTCTCCTGCTCTACCCTGTCATCACAGTGAGACAACACAGTTAATTCTGTTAACTAACAACCTCATTGTTGGAGCGAGGCAGCGCGCTCCCATTTGTTGGGTCCACATGTTAAAAGAGAATTGGTTATAAATCAAAGAAGGGTCTAAGTGAGGTTCGCTCCCTTTGTTCAGATGAGTGGGTCTTTATTCAAGAGTGTTGCTTAATATCTTACCAGAGAAGAAGAGATGAGTAAGTGTAAAGACAGGCCCAATCCAATGGGGTTGGATGAAGAGGTAGCAAACCCCTCAACGGGTTCAGCTAGGGAACATTCTGGGAGCTTCTAATGGAACTCTCCAGCCAGCTAGCTCATGGCTTTGCTTTGCGGCGATAAAGCAGGGGTTTTTCTTCCCTACAGTAATGTGTGTTAAACTGCTCACGGAACAAGGGTGCACACTAGGTCCGCAGACAAGGTTTTCAGATAGGTAGAATTCCTCATCGCCAACGGCTGGCTCTTCAAGAGATCAATCATCCTGGATTTTTAAGTCTTCAAGTATTTCCCTGGGAGCAAGACTTTCAACTAACTTGGAGAAACTTTGAGAAAAAGCAGAGAGAGGTTGATCATCCTGCTGGCACCAGAAACGAGTGCAATAGATATTAGTGAAAGGACCGCTGAAATACTGAAGCCTCGTCGGAAGGGCTGAGGGGCTGCCTAGCGCATGGTTGGAAAAATTAAAAAGGGACTCTTAGTTTGAAGACCATGGCACTGCCATTTCATTGGCTACTTCTACTGTTACCAAACTGTTTCTCACCATGCAATTCAACTAGATCCTGGAACATGGTGTCACCCCATGAGCACTGTCTTCAGCCATCAGTCACAGAAAAGCATCTCTTGTCCACTCCCACTGTCTAAATGCACCCGCTCACTCTCTCTAAGAACAGCTATTAAAACAAGACCTGATTCCAACCTTGAACTCGGGCCGTAAAGGAATCTAGGGGACATGGGCTTCAAACTTCCTAATATCTCCAAAGAAAAGCGGTAAACAGTGTGTGGGAAACAGGGGTTGTGTGCCTGACGTCAAAGCTTCCATGGCCCTGTGGTTTGGGAAGTGTTGATGGCTGCGATGGTGGAGTGTAGCTTCATTGCAGTGTGCTGCTTCTGGATCCCGAGTTCTTAACTCTCTCCTTTAGTTTAGCTATAACCCAACAACTAAACTAAATGATTTGAGTAAAGTTGACAGGTACCATATGCCACTAAAAGGTGAACTCACATGAAACGTGACTCAAATCCACCCGTAACCTTACGTGTTGGTTGTTTTTTGTCTTTTTTGGTTGTTTATTTTTCTTCCTCTCTGTGACCAAGCTCTCGGCAAAACAGAACAAAACAGCTTAGGACGGTAAGGTTTGAAAGGACCGTCTGTCATGGTGAGACACATGCGGGCAGGAGCAGCTGTAATGTGGCTGGCAGCAGGAATGTGAGGTTGCTTGATTGCATCTCAGAGGATCAAGAGAACCAAAAATAAGGCCCCCGATGGACCCCCTTTCCCCAGCTGAGTCCTGCACCTAGAGATTCCAGACCTTTCCAGAACAGCACCTTCATCTGGAGATACGGGTTCCAAGCCATAAGCCTTTGGAGAAAACTTCACATTCAAACCATAGAACCCCTTAAGACACCCGACTTCTAGGGGCTGGAGAGATGGATCAGTGGTTAAGAGCACTTGCTACTCTTCCAGAGTGCTGGAGCTGGGTTCCCAGCACCTACCTGGTGGCTCCCAACCGTCCATAACTCCAGTTCCAGGGGCCCTGACATCCTCTTCTGGCCTCCATAAGCACCAGGCATGCACATGGTTCATACACATACATGCAGCTAAAACACCCACACTTGTAAAATAAATAACTCTAAAAAGAAAGTTTTTTTTAAGATACTTGACTTCTGTGAGAGGGCCTCAGACAGACAGAGACAGTGTAGAGAAAAAGATTTTTGTAGAATTTCGACTCTCTGGGACAATTGAGGAATTGTCCAACAGGAGGGAAGGGCTTTTCTCACCCTGCTTGATTTACATGTGGCTGGCTCTTCCTCTTTTAAGATCCACTTCTTCTGGTTATCCATCTGGGCATGCTCAGCCTCTGAAAGGTTTTGTTCAAACTCTGGGTCAAGATTCACGTCTTCTCGCGGCACATTCACCTCGCTGGCTTCTCTGTAACCACACAGCTACCGAATAAACAAGAATGTGTTCTGAAGGTGGCTGAGGGGAGGGCCACAGACCGTGCCCTGTGTCTGACCTAGTCGTAAGGAAAACAGAGAGGAGAAAAGCAGCTTTCTGAAGGTCACTGGAGTCCACTGACATCTAAACACAAATGAGCTAAATGTATGAGGAAGCATCTGAGTTCATCAGAGGTAATTTTTCTAAGACACAGTTCCTTAAGGAAAACCTCCCTTCCTTGTGATTCTGAATCTGTCTCCTGAGAAATCTTGGATGCCTGCTGATCATTTTGAATTCCTTGACGCCCTTAACTTTCTGGCTGCATGTTAGAAATCATTTTAAATGAATTGAATAAAATTCACAAGTGTTATGTGCCAGCAAATGATGAACTCACAGGAAATATGACTCAAATCCACTTTTTTCATTTTGTTTTCCCCCCGTAATAAATAGAAATGAACAAATGTGGCTTTAATGACATCTCGGAGTGAGAGCTTTATTGATATATCATCAGTTGGAAGCGTGTAACGCTTTCGTAAAATAAACCCCATTCTGCATATTTATAACCAGATTGAAAAAGGTGTGTTTGTTATTTTGCGTGACATTTCCTAACGATAGTGACGTTTCCTATATGAAGATATACACACGCCATCACAAAAACACACAATATTTCAGCTTACAGAATGTTTCCTTTATTGAAGGTGGTTTTTTACTTACTTAGTCTCAATTACTTTTTTAACCTGTGCTCACAAACTTAAAAACATCTCTCCTCCTCTCCTGTAAAGCTACAGACATGCAGGAAATTGTCATTTGAGAGAAAATTTGGAACCAAGTCCCTCCTTGGACCCTTGAGGTCTTGCCCCTCAGCCCTAGCTGCAGTTTGGAACTGATGGGCATCTTTAGGAGGTACAAATGACAAAAAGAAAGTGGTTGAAGAAAACCGGGGTGGATCACAGGATGTCTTCAGTGGAAAGGACTGGCTCAGACACTTGCATGGCCAAATGGACTGGAACAAGCTTGAATATAGATCGAGACATAAACTTAATGCCTCCATGGCTCCAGTGTTCCTGCACGGAGGGTCTGAAGTTGAGAATTCTGAACACATTAGGCCTAAAGGACAACACATAATGGTGAGAAGCATTTCTTTCCATGTGTGGGAAGGACGTTTCCTTCTTTCAAGATAAGTTTGTGAACATACAAAGTCCTAAGACAGCAACAGCTAAAAACTCCCTTATCTCATATGTAGTTGGCTGACAATAAGCTTCCCTTCCACCGGGTCTCTCCCTCCTTTTTACCAGTGGCATAACAGGGCCAGCCTTCCATTGACTCGATCCTGCACAAACAAACTCAGAAACTAACTATTGGGAAGAAGAATGAGCCTGTTCCATTGTCTACTGCTGTAGAAAAACTGTCCCCCAAATTCAGTAGATTAAAGAAATACCTGTATTATCTCTTAGTTTCAATGAGTCAGAGACCCAAGTATGGTGATATATTGTGTCCCCCAATATATTGTTCACTCTAATAAAGCTTGTCTGGGGATCAGAGGGAAAAGTCAGCCACTATATTAAACATAGAAGTCAGGCAATGGTAGCACACACCTTTAATTCTAGCATTCCGGATCCTTCTGGATCTCTGTGAGTTCAAGGCCACACAGGGAACAGAGCCAGGTGTGGTGGTACACACCTTAAATTCCAACACTAGTTAACCATAATGGTCTGGAGGTCCGTACAGACAGACAGGAAGTGACAGAGCTAGGCAGAAAGAGGAAGTGATATAGCTGGGCAGAGAGAGGAAGTGAGATGACAGGGACAGAAAGGCATATAGGCATATGTATACAGGAAATAGGTCTCTTTGGGAGTCAGTGAGGTGAGGTTGGCTGTGGCTTGTCCTACTCCTCTGATCTCTCAGTTTTAACCCCAATATTTGGTTCTAGGTTTTTTATTAATAAGACCATTTAGCAATTTGTCTTACACCCAAGTATGGCTTCACTAGGTCCTACAGCTGAGGTGAGAGTCTTTGGGTTCAAAGGAGATCCGCTCTTTCTCATTGGCTGTTGTGTGGATGCCACTGTTTGCCTTTACCACATGAGCCTCTCCAGAAACAGGTTCAAGTCAAGACAGCTGGTCTCACTCATCAGAGCAAACAAATGAACGTCAGGGCAGGGGGATCACAGTTTTTGGTAGCCTAATTTTGGTCATGACGTCTTGTCATTTCTTACCATATTGATTCACTGATAGCAAGATGTACATACCTCTTCCATTCAAGGTGAGAGGATTACACAAGGGTATGAATACCAGCAGGTGGGAATCTAGGAGTCAGCCATATCAAAAACTTCCCACTGACACCAACACAAGCAATATAATGAGAAGATTGCTTTAAATGAATATGGATTCATCCATCCCTGGAGCTAGGGGAGAATCAGACAGCATTTCCTGACCTGTGAGTAGAGGTGACCATCAATAATGTTTGCACGGCCAAATGAACTTCAATCAACTGGAACACAGAGTTAGATGAAGTGGACTCACATTGTGGTTCCCAAGTTCCTGTACAGAGGATCTGATGTTGGCATGCTTGAGCATTTGAAGCCTAAACATCACTGTACTGTTTGATAGAACTCAAAAATGATGTGTTTATTTTCGTGTGTGAGGAGGAAGAAAGATTTGCACCCAATCTCAACCTGTTTTTTATACTGGAGGTAACTACCCAACTTACACTGGCGTGGAAGGCTCTTTGCTTAGGGAGGTGGCTCTTTGCTTAGGGAGCCTCCTGGATGACTCAATGGCCACCAACGATGAACACAGAGAGGGATGCTTTGCAGAAAGCCGACTGGTCTGTACAAGAACTGAGAATTTCAGACATCCACTGTAGAGATGGATGCAGACCCACTGATCCCCGGAGCAGTAGGCAAATCAGCCACATGTCTGAGCATAGCCACGTGTGGCAACAGGGCCAGAGACAAGCTGGGATGACCAGAGACCTTCTGGAGACACACCTGATTTCCTGATAAAAAAGAATAGATTCTGTCTGCAGTAGAAGCTGTCTTTCTTTCTTCCTTCTTTCCTTCCTTTCTTCCTTTCTTTCTGCTTTGAATATATATAGAAATTGATGTTGAAACCACCACCTTGTAACCATAAGGAAACACCCAGGAAAAAAATTTTAAAGAACAGCCACATGGCCTAGTCATTGCACTGTCATGGAAACGCATCTTTGGATTCAGCGTTACACGAGAAAAGAAAAACATCTTGTTTGTTTCTCATAGCTGAACATAACCCCAATGTATGTAACGCCTGCCAGATTGGTACAAGTAGCAAACAAACTTCTCGGGAGTAGAATCCCCAATATCTTGAGCATCTCCAGTTCTCTGGTCTCTTTAGCTTCTTTATTTTACCATTTCATTTTTTTTCCTAATACATATCAGCTTCAGTCCACAGACAGAGCCCTCATTATGTCAAAAGGAAATGTCTCTAAAGCCAATGTCGCTGCGGGAAAATAGATCCAGGAGTATAGCCCAGCATCTAGCCCCCAGAAGATTCCTTCCCAGAATGACGTCTGTTGTCAGAACAAATGATCTATGTGGCTGACCGTGTTCCTTGTCTTTTCAGGTCCTTCAAACCTGCTCATCATTTTGAGTTCTACCTCAAGTCCCTGTTGAGATGACACTGTCATGTGGCATCCTAATCTGTTCACTTAGAACTTAACTTCCCATCTCTCCATACCAGAAGACAGGAATGAGAGGCTCCGTTTCTTCTTTCAAATGCTGTTCATACATACACTTCAGATACAGACAAGACTGACCAACATTATATAGACACAAACTGAGAACACTACGTTGACACAAACATTAGGTAGAAACAAAACTACTCTCATTGCCAGACTGGCTGACATGCAAGCCCCAGGGTCCTTCTGTGTCACAACACCCTAGTTCTGGCATTACAGGCACAAATCACACTGCCTGGCTTTTATGTGGGTGCTCGGATCTGAACTCAGGTCCTCATGCTTGTACAGCAAGTATTTTACCCATTGAAAGAAGTCCAGGGACCACTGCAAGAATCTTAGAGAGAAGATAAATCACTTGCCAAGACACCTCAGTTATGAAGGAGAAATTAGCAAAAACCGTACAGAGACAGAAGCAAAAGCAATGGGCAGTCCTAGGAAAGAAAACGTTCCTAGAGCGTGAGTGAAGCCACTGTATTCTGAAATGGACATTTAAAGTGGGTGTGACTGGACATGCTGAGGGACAGGAACTATGGAATTGTCACGTAGCTGTAGTCAGAGTGAGAGAAGCTACTGGTAGCTGTGAGTGCCACACAGGGAGCATCATGGCGGCTACTGGAGCCACTGGAGTTGAGGAAGTGTTGGAGAGATGGTTTAGTGGTTAAGAGCACTGGCTGTTATTACAGAGGACCTGTTTTTAGGCCCCGCATGACAGCTCACAACCTTCTATAACTCCAGCTTAAAAGGATCCAATGACCTTTTATGGCCTCTGCAGACACCAGGGACACATGGTACAACATGCGTGCATTCCAACAAATGCTCATGCACATGAAAGAAAAAAATAATAAATCTGAATTTTTTTTGTCCTTCTTTTAAAAGTAATAGAATGAGTCAATAGTAAACTATCATCCAAGCTGCCAAAATTATCTTAGAATGCAGAATTCTTTCAATGTCATGGTTGTTGCTTCCTAGAAGGGAGTTCAAACAAGAAGTAAAGAACAGGAAGTAGCAAGAGGTTCATGGGTAATTATATCAGTTTCCTTGCTGCTGTGACGAATGCCCAGTAATCACAGCCTAAGGAAGGGAAAGTTCCCTTCAGCTCACATTTTCAGGGGGATTTCATCAGAGAGAGAAGCTCTGTGGAATGGCTCAGTCTGTGGCAGTGGCAGTGAGTGGGGGGGGGGGGGGAATGTTCACACAGTGAGGAACGGGAAGCAGAGAGACAGACCCAGAGTGAGGGACAGGTCACACCTACCCCTAGTGACTTTCCACATTTAGAGGCTTTAGAGACTTCAAAATGTATCGCCCAAACATGAGCCCACAGGAGACAGTCCAGACTCCAGCTGCAGAAGTACTAAACCACTCACCAGCTCATGGCTCCAGGAAGAACCCACCCCAACCTGCCTTTGAAATGATTAAATAAATAACAAATAAATCAAGTTTAAACTGTGGCTTCTGAGACGGCTCAGCCAGGCAGGTCACTTTTCATCAAGCCTGAAGATTTGAGTTTGATCCCCAGAATCCACACTGTGGAAGGAGAGAACTGACTCATGCAAGTTATCCTCTGACCTCCATACTCATGCACATTGTGAACACACACACACACACACACACACACACACTGAATAAATGTAAAAACTTAAAAAAAAGAAGTTTGAATCAAAATCAGTTTCCACGCCCCACAGCCCAGGTTGCTTATTGTTACAGGCTCTGGATGCTTGGACACATTTACCAGTGCATCTGAAATGCCTTTGGAACAAATCTGGGCTGTCAATAACAATGCAAAGCACCAAATATCACCGAGACTCATCCTTCTTTGAAAACCATTGGCTTACCATAGCTAGCGAGGAACCAACAAATGCTCTGGGGCATGTGAATGCTGTCCCTCCAAAGGGACAGCAGCCATCAGGTCCAGCTTCCCGCGGATGTGTGCCAACACCTGCTGTCAACACATCTTGAGATTTTGAAAGAAGGAAAACCTGTTTGTATGTGAATTGTTCTAACTATTGGCTCTCTGAAAGCAAATAGTCCAAGTTATATTTAGCACAAGGGCTCCAATTTGAGATTTGAGGTTGATTATTGTACATTTAAGATTAATTGTTTGAAGAGGCAGGCGGATATCTGTGAGTTCGAGGCCAGCCTGGTCTCCAAAGCGAGTTCCAGGAAAGGCACAAAGCTACACAGAGAAACCCTGTCTCAAAAAACCAAAATAAAAAGTCTTTATAAGATTAATTGTTTGAAAAGAACACAGAATGCCAAAATGATGATGATGATTATGATGGTGATGATGATGGTGATGATGGTGATGATGATAATGATTATGATGGTGATAAAGTTTATATGAAACTTAATCCATAATCTTAAGTAAGCCACGATGTTTTCATCTGTGTAGTATGATGCAGACTCAAACAATTGCTAATAAACCCTATGTATTAATATGGAGATTTATACTAAAAAGAAAACAGGGGGTTGTTGTGGGCGATGGCAGAGTTCACAGTCAGAGCACTAAGATTTTCCTAGAACTGTAAAATATCCTGTGTGATATGATGCCATAGGTTGAATAATTAATTGATCAAAGTGCTGAGAAGACAACCATGAGTGCCCAGCCCTAAAGAGAACATGTGATCGGCCACAGGCAGGGGAACATCAAGAAGAGGGGTGGAAAGCAAGTCATTGCATTGACTTCACAGCAGCTGCAGCGACTTACACAAGGCGGAGCCTGGTCAACATTCCAGCATGGGTGGGTGAAAGGATCATGAGGAACTACCCCCAGCTGAGGACCTCTTGACAGTTGATGGCTGCTGGGGGAGGGGCTTGTTTTCTTCAGTGGTGTAGCACCTGGCAAGCTGTCCATGCTCCTGTAAATAACTCCTCACTTGTGCTCACACAGGAAACCCTAAATAAACTCAACAGGTCACTAAAAAAAGGACACAAGCCGGGCGGTGGTGGCGCACACCTTTAATCCCAGCACTCGGGAGGCAGAGGCAGGTGGATCTTTGTGAGTTCGAGGCCAGCCTGGTCTACAGAGCGAGATCCAGGAAAAGGCGCAAAGCTACACAGAGAAACCCTGTCTCAAAAAAACCAAAAAAAAAGGACATAAAATTTATTTATTGAGAAAAGGAGATCTGTAGCTGGAGAGCTTCTCTCCGGGTCCCGCCAAGCCCCCCACAGTCACGCAGCCCACTTATAAAATGAACACACAGACACTTATATTATTTAAACTGTTGGGCCATTAGCTCAGGCCTACCATTGACTAGCTCTTACACTTAACTCAGCCCATTTCTGTTAATCTATATGTCGCCATGTGTTCCATGGCTTTACCTGTCGCCTTTACATATTGCTCCCTGGACGGTAGGCTGGCATCTCCTGACTCAGCCTTCCTGTTCCCAGAATTCTCTTCTCTGCTTGTCCCGCCTATACTTCCTGCCTGGCTACTGGCCAATCAGCATTTATTTATCAATCAATCTTAGCAACATATATTCACAACATACAGGACATCCCACAGCAGAGATCCAGAAGGAGGGGAGGGGCTCAGAGAAGATAATGAGGGTAGATATGATCAAACTGCTTTATAGATATGTATGAAACTGTCATGGAATAAGTTAAAGAAAAGGAAAACAATGCTCTAAAATAAAATCTATTAATAATCAGGAAATAAAATTATTTAAGCAGCATAGGCACATAATATATTGTACATATGTACTCTATATACACACCTGCCAATCAAAGACTGTGGGTAAAGGGTATTTATACACTTACAAGTGCCTCTAAGGAATGGTGGTATATTTAAGCTTTCTCTCTTGATCTGTTTTCTAAATTTTCAATAAGCAAAACTGTTCAGACTGCACTCACTGTGCCAGGAAAGGGCTGGACCCGCCGCTGTGCAAGGCCTCCTTCCCCTGAAGTAAACCCCCCAACTGTTCCAGGCCCTTCACAAATGCTTGTGAATGAGAGAGGAATGGAGAAAATCAAATAATGGGTTCAAAGGCAGACACCAGCCACAGGTTCTGGTGCCCTCCTACAGCCTGGGTAGCCATTGAGAATAATGATGAACTGTACATTTTTCAAATTTTCAAAATTTCCTCCATTAGCAATGATAAATGCCCAAGGATACAGATACCTAACTCAATTTAAGTACTGTATGATGTATACATGTGTTGAAATAGCATGTTACCCCAAAAAATATTTTAAGCTTCTCAAAGGGCAATCTCTAGTTAATAAGGAACTTGAGTGAAAAGAAGAGTTCTCAAATATTTCCTCTCTTTAAAATCAAAAACAAATTTGATTTTAAAATGTGAGTAAAGGCATTGAAAACTTTTGTTACCTTTATAAATACACAGGGAAATAGAAAAATAATAGAATCAATATTCAGTATACTATAATTTTAAAAAATTAAGAATGTTGAGAATTAAAGGCTTATTTCTTTGTATGGAAAAAAAACCTGCCAAAAACCCTGTCCATTCTTCTTCTCTCATGTGACTCACACATGGCAAAGCTATAACGTACCTGTAAGTTCTAAACTTGGATATACTTTTTAAAAAGATTTTTTTAAATCATTATTTGTGTGTGTGTGTGTGTGTGTGTGTGTGTGTGTGTGTGTGTGTGTGTGAAAAGAATGTGCATGTGAGTGCAGTGCTCCAGGAGGCCAGAAGAGGGTGTTTGAGACTCTGATGCTGGATTGTGAGCTGCCTGACATGGATGCTAGGAACTGATCTTGGGTCCTCAGCAAGAGCAGGAAGTGCTCTTAACCACAGAGCCATCTCTCCAGCCCCTGGACCTGCTTCTAACATTTCAGCTTTGGGGTTTCAAATATCATGGGATATTACTGTGAGTTCCTCTAGTAGGAAGGTGTGACTATTGCCTGCTTTTGTTCCAAGATACTATGTAGTCTTTTCTCAAGCACTTCCCTCATTAATTTTGTAAGCAAGTTCCCATTCTGCCCACTTCCTCTGATGCCTCTCTAGAGCCTCACCAGCTGCAGCCTATCAACGTTCCCAGTCAACTGTCTCTTTAATAAGTCCATTCACAGTCAACCTCATCTTATTCTGCACTTGAGCAGTTTCTGTTCCTTTAAATCACTTTTGTCATCATGACTGGCCACCTCTTTGGATTAATCTTATAAGGCAGCATGTGGGCTCCCACAGGGGACACCAAAGGAACACACTGGAATACTTTCATGTCTTTGGGAACAGAACACCGGTAGACAGTGACCACATTGATGGGCTTAGAAAAAGTGACATGATCGATCATGGATGCATTGTGCACCTGGTCCCTGTGTAGGCTGATGAAGCTAGCAAGGAAGTTTATATTTGTGCAATCACTGGCTCTTCGTGCACCGCGGAGTTAGAGTCATTTAACTAAAACACAGCAACTGACGTCTGTACACACTGGACTTTGCAAAAGAGTAGTACCTCAGTGTTAGAAAATAAGCTGTATTGAGAAGTGCTGACTCCCTGCTCTCTTTTTCCCTTATGAAAATTCAAAGACTAAAGATAGGCTTCTGAGGACTATGCACCGCTGGTGGAGGTTGGTTGATTTATGGCCCTGGAGACCTCATGGAACGTTTTGTAATCCTATTAGCTCCGACTCCCTGTGAATACATACATCTGGAGACATATATATTTATGGAAAATGAGAAATATTTTTTCTCTCCTACCTTATGTCTAAGTAGGTCATGTTGGCAGTATTCTGAGTAGTTATTGCTTTTAAGCCAGTGTACTTCCGAGAGCGTGCTAAATGTTGCTGGAGGAGGTGTGTGGGTGTGACAGTGGCTGTCCCGCCTCCAAGTCCTGAAGCTAGAACATCATAGATCAAAGTAGAGAAATTCAAGGTCAAATGAGATTTGAAATCGTGCTTGTGTGTCTGTGTGTGCGCGCACGCGCTCGCGCGTGCATGGATACACCACAGGTTGTCTGTCAGGTGTGTCCTCAATTCAACTCTAACTTACTTTTGGAGACAGGGTCTTTCACTGAACCTGGAGATCATGGCTCCACTACACTGTCTGGCCAGAGATCCCCAGAGATCCCCTTGTCTCCACCTTACCATCAGTCCTGGACTATAGGTGTGTAGCATTGCACCCAGGTATTTACACCAATACACAAATCCAAACTCAAATCCACATGCTTGCAAGGCAAGCACTTTACTGAGACATCGGCCCAGTCTATGGCTCAAGGTTTTAAAAGCCATCTGATTTCCTTAATAGGTGTTAAATAGGTAAAACTCAATGATTTTGTAATTAGAGATCAGCAATGCTGCAGTTAAAATATTCTTAGTATGACAAGCATGTATAAAGATCGTTGTTGTTGTTGTGTATTTGTATTATTATTGTGCCTGATGTGTGTGTGGACATCCATGCCACAGCATATATACAGAGGTCAGAGAGCAACCCTCCAGAGTCAGTGCTTTCCTTCTACCTTTGGGTGGGCTCCGGGGATGGAGCTTAGGTCACCAAGTCGGCACAGTTACTGCCTTCACCCTCTCAGCCATCTCGCCAATTCCCACACATCATTCTTGAGCATTGTCTTACTCCGTACAAGTTGCTATAACACATCACCACAGGCCGGGCTGCCTACATCGCCACATTTATTTCTCACCATCCTGGAGGCTTCGAAGTCCAGGGCATCATTTAGTGAGAGCACGCATCCGGGCTCACTTGTTAGAAGAGTTAGAGGAACTCTCCAGGTCTCTTTGCTGGGGGCACTAATCCCATTCCTGAGGACTCCGCCATTATTGTTCTCTTGAATCTCCACCTCCTGCTACCCTCACATTAGCAGCTGTGAATACACTGAATTTGGAGAGAACATTCAGCCACAGTAATGATGAAAACTTAGAATAACTGTTTTTTTTTTCAAGACAGAGTCTCGCTAGGCAGCTCTGTCTGTCCTGAAACTCATTCTGTAGACCACGTTGGCCTCTAACTCATAGAGATCTACCTGCTTCTGCCCCCTGAGTGCTGGGATTAAAGGCATGCACACTAAGCCCGGCTGAAGAATAACTTTCGAAGCTAATGATTAAGCAATACAGTGCTGCTCTGGTGTCTCCAGCTATTACCTTAAGAAAAGCAAGTAAGGAGCATAAGGGTTTGAAAGGAGAAAACACACCAAAATCTGCAACTGATGAAAACCTCTCAATGAAAACAGAGCCGATGAATGAAGGGGTATGTGTCAGAGCAGACAGACCAAAGAGAGGCATTTAAAACCCAATAAACACAGAAATCATCAATTTAAAATCTATCAATGGATCCGTGTAATTGTCAAGCCATCAAAGCTGGAGGTGTCAGCATAGATAAGTGAACACATGAGTTCTTAGGGTGAACCATGAATTCAGGGACAAGACAGATGATGGTCTCCTGTCTTGTGACACGACTATCTTCATCTCTAAGTACCTTGTCTCTTAACTTCTATTTTGTTTTGCTTTTTCCAAAAAAAGTACATTTCACAGTTTATTTTTATTTTTTGTGTATGTGTGTTCTACTTTCTAACGCTCTGATGAATGCCATGACCAGAAGCAGCATGGAGAGGAAAGGGTTTGTTTCAGCTAGGCTCTTCCAAATCATAATCCATCACTCAGAGAGGTCAAGGCAGGAATTCAGGCAAAAAACATGGAGAAACGCTGCTCACCATCTGGCTCTCTGCTTGCTCAGCTAGATTTCCTATGCAGCTGCCTGGGGAATGGTGTCGCCCATGGTGGGTGACAATCTTCAATCAAGACAATCTCTCACAAACAAGGCCACAAATAAAGTGATCCGGACAATCCCTCAGTGAAGTTCGATCTTCCCAAGTGACTCTATGTTGTGCCAAGTTGACAATAGAAACTAAACCTGGACAACGTGTGTGCATGCATACAGATTTTCCAATTTTACTGGGCACTCTTCACATGTCAGGCAAATTATTCTAACATCACCTGAAGGAGCAACCATGATGATTCCCACTTCAGAGAGGAAGAAACCAAGAGAACTAAGTGGTTGCCAAGGCTGCCCAGTGAGAGCCTGGCTCCTGCGCTGTGCCTGCCGGAGGCTTCCATTCCCATTGTTCATTTTTTATTGCTTTTAATTTGAATACACAGTGTTGGTTTGGGCATACACTCTGTCAGTTTTCATTGTGGCGTTTTCGAAGAAACTTGTTTCTTCTCCCTCTTGTCTCTCCTCTTCTCCCCCACTCCTCTTTGTCCCCTTCCATCCTGTAACGTCTTTCCCTCTGCTGTCTCAAGTGACCTCCTGTCTGCACCCATCTGTCAAAGAGCGATCGCAGCAGCCCCACCCTCACAAAAAGACACCAAGTCTCAAACCAAGCTACATTTGACCCGTGAATCTCAGGATTTTCTCTTGGATCAAAACAAGCACATTAAAACCAAGAATCTTATTCACCAACATCTTTTCTCCATTGCCATCTTTTTCCAATGTGTGACCAATTAACACACCTGGCTAGAACAGGGTGCTAATGAGGCTGGGGTCAGGGGTTCAAATCCCTCATGGCTGAAACTCGATGCTTCCTTCCCACAGTCACAGGTTGTGGCCTGGACCGCAGCTGGTTCCCTCCTAGGAGCACTATATATTTGTTCTGAGTTCTACTAAGAAAGTTTTCCTTAATCCTGGGGAATCCATCTGTGCTGTTGGGCCAACTCAGAACACATACCAGACTGGCATGGTGACATAAATACAGACCAACATTGTTATTAGTTGAATAAATTAACTATTTTTTCTCATAATTTTTTCTCTAAATTTTAAATACAGTCTTTACAGCTCAATGGAACTGGTACTGCATTTTTTGTTTTGTTTTGTTTTTAATTGAAGTGTACTGAGAAAGAGATGCTAAAAATTTCAAGATGCTGAATGGCATGTGCCATGGGACCTCAATTACTTAAACTCATCAGGAAATGAGTTATGTTGTATATGTAAATTATGTTCACATAATGGAAGTGTCTCCTCAGCACCAAGATGTTATATATTAGGGATGCTTCTGGGAATCATTCTGTGTGGAATCCACATTTTCCTGCTTTCTTAAATATGAGAGCCTGGGAATAATTTATCTTGGATATCTATTATTTATAAGAAACAATTTAAATGAAGTAAAATTTGGTTATTTAGTTAGATATACATTGATTTGCTTACTTGCATGTATGTGTATGTGGGCACATGTGTGCCATGGCATGCATGTGGAGGTCTGAGGACTTCTGGGAATCAAGTTCAGGTCATCAGGCTTGGAGGCAAGCACCTTTACTCACTTAACCTTCTCATGGACCCCAAAGTGATATCTGTAAATGGAAATATAAGATTTTGTTTGGGGTGTTTTGTTTTATTTCTTTTGTTTGGGTTTTGTTTTATTTTTCAGAGACAAGGCCTCACTCAGTAGCTTGGACTGGCGTCAAACTCACAGTGACCATCTTGTCTCAGCCTCCAAGAACTAGGATTACAGCATGTGTCACTGTGCCAGGCTGTTCCTTACCTGAAGCAAATCAGTTCCTAACTGGAACACATTTGTGGCTGCACATTCTTCTCACAAAAACTTACACCTTACAAGTTTGTGTCCTCACTTTGTCCTGTCCCTCGAGAGGACAGACCACTCTTCTCACTTGTCACCCTAGGACTTGGGCTCATTCTCCAGCTGCCTGTGGGGATATAGATAATCCTACTGCCATGGGGAAAATTAATGAGAGTCACAACCCTGAACCCAACTACTAAATTTTATTAGGTTCCACGAAGCACCAACTACCAACTGCAGAAGCCCCGAGCAAAGCCACTCCTCCCTGCCAGCTGAGACTTCTTTTTCCAAATAAGGTAATATTGACAGGTTACAAGAGTTAGGACCCAGGGCCCACAGTACAGGAAACCCAAATCTATCACTTCTCTGAATACAAGTTAAGTGCTTGTCAAAAGTGAGAAGAACTACCAAGAAATGAATAACTGAAAAAATGTCATTCCTTCTCATCTTAGCAACATCCTGTGGGTGCTACAACAACTTGCCACTAACGTGGTAGTGTAAGTGTGAATTCACTCTCCACCGCTCCAGAAGGCAAGAGCCTGAAGTCTAGTCCACTGAGGGCCACATCCCACTGTGGACTTTGGCGAGAAGCCCTTCCTTTCTTCTTCCAGCTTCAATGACGAGTGACGACAATTCTCAGTTCCGGTATTTGTTGTCTTGACTTCACCCTTAGCCTCTGTTGTTGTGGATATCGCTCTGTATAAATAAAATGCTGATTGGCCAGTAGCCAGGCAGGAAGTATAAATAGGACAAGCAGAGAGGAGAATGCTGGGAAGGGGAAAGCTGAGTTAGAGAGATTCTGCCAGCCGCCGTGATGAGAAGCAACATGTTAAGATACCGGTAAGCCATCCATTTGCCTGCAAACCTCATGATGTCATTGTTTTTCTCTGCTGAGTAGTATTCCATTGTGTATATGTACCACATTTTATTTATCCATTCTTCAGTTGAAGGGCATCTAGGTTGTTTCCAGGTTCTGGCTATTACAAACAATGCTGATATGAACATAGCTGAGCAAGTGCTCTTGTGGTATGATTGGGCATTCCTTGGGTATATGCCCAAGAGTGGTATAGCTGGATCTTGGTGGAGATTGATGCCCAATTTTCTAAGAAAGCGCCATATTGATTTCCAAAGTGGTTGTACAAGCTTGCATTCCCACCAGCAGTGGAGGAGAGTTCCCCTAGCTCCACATCCTCTCCAGCATAAGGTGTCTTCAGTGTTTTTGATCTTAGCCATTCTGACAGGCGTAAGGTGGTATCTCAGAGTCACTTTGATTTGCATTTCCCTGATAATTAGGGATGTTGAGCAATTCCTTAAATGTCTTTCAGCCATTCCTCTTTTGAGAATTCTCTGTTTAGTTCTACAGCCCATTTCTTAATTGGACTGTTGGGCATTTTGATGTCTAATTTCTTGAGTTCCTTATATATTCTGGATATCAATCCTCTGTCAGATGTGGGGTTGGTGAAGACCTTTTCCCATTCTGTAGGCTGTCGCTTTTCCTTGTTGACTGTATCCTTTGCTCTACAAAAGCTTCTAGGTTTCAAGAAGTCCTATTGATTGATTGTTTCTCTCAGTGTCTGTGCTACTGGTGTTATATTTAGGAAGTGATCTAGAAAAAATCATCCTGAGTGAGGTAACCCAGACTCAGAAAGACAAACATGGTATGTACTCACTCATAGGAGGATACTAGATGTGGAACAAGGATGACTGGACTGCTACTCACATCATCAGGGAGGCTACCTGGAAAACAGGACCCCAAGAAAGACACGGGGATCACCCAATGACCGAGAAATGGATGAGATCTACATGAACAATCTGGACATGAGTGGGGGTAATGAAGGGAGAGGGTTGAGGGAAAGAGAGCTTGGGGGAGTGGGAGATCCCAGCTGGATCAAGAACAGAGAGGGAGAACAAGGAATAGGAGATCATGGTAAATGAAGACCACATGAGAATAAGAAGAAGCAAAGTGCTAGAGAGGCCCACAGAAATCCACAAAGATACCCCCACAATAGACTGCTGGCAATGGTCGAGAGACAGCCTGAACTGACCTACTCTGGTAATGGGATAGCCAAACACCCTAATTGTCGTGCTAGAAACCCCATCCAATGACTGAGGGAACTGGATGCAAAGATCCATGGCTAGGCCCCAAGTGGAGCTCCGGAAGTCCAATTAGCGAGAAAGAGGAGGGTTTATATGAGCAAGAAATGTTGAGATCAAGGTTGGATAAAGCACAGGGACAAATAGCCAAACAAATGGAAACACATGAACTATGAACCAATGGCTGAGGGGCCCCCAACTGGATCAGGCCCTCTGAATGGGTGAGATAGTCGATTTGCTTGATCTGTTTGGGAGGCATCCAGACAGTGGGACCGGGTCCTGTGCTCATTGCATGAGTTGGCTGTTTGAAACCTGGGGCTTATACAGGGTCACTTGGCTCGGCCTGGGAGGAGGGGACTGGACCTGCCTGGACTGAGTCTACCAGGTTGATCTCAGTCCTCGGGGGAGGCTTTGCCCTGGAGGAGGTGGGAATAGGGGGTAGGCTGGGGGGAAGGGGAGGGGGGCGGGAGGGGGGAGAACAAAGGAATCCGTGGCTGATATGTAGAACTGAATTGTATTGTAAAATAAAATTAAATTAAATTTAAAAAAAGAGGTACCGGTAAGCCACGAGCCACGTGGCAACTTATAGACTAATAGAAATGGGTTAATTTAAGATATAAGAACAGTTAACAAGAAGCCTGCCATGGCCATACAGTTTGTAAGCAATATAAGTCTCTGTGTGTTTATTTGGTTGGGTCTGAGGGACTGTGGGACTGGCAGGTGAGAGAGATGTGTCCTGACTGTGGGCCAGGCAGGAAAACTCAAGCTACACTCTGTCATTACACAATTCTCACAAGTCCAAGTATGTGTGAGTGTGTGTGTGTGTGTGTGTGTGTGTGTGTGTGTGTGTGTGTCATGAATCTGTGTCAAAACCCTGCTTTATCTCTCTTATTGTAGATGCTTATGATCTCAGTTAGGGCCCACCTGAGTAAGCCAAGATTTCTTGTCTCAGGGAGTCTAACTTAATCTCATCAACAAAGACCCTCCCCTCCCTTTTCCTTTTCAAATATAGTAACATTGACCAGGTTCAGGACTTGTCATACATTGTCTTTGGAGGAACACTAGGCTGCTCAGATTGCCACAACCAAGTACCAGATGTTAACACGGGAACTGAACTCGCTCGTTAAGTGGAAAATCCAAGATGGTGGTTGTAGCTAGGTTCCATCTCAGGTGAGGCCTCTCCTCCTGGTGTGGAGATGGCTGCCCAGGTGCTCTTTCCTCACATGGCAGAAAAAGAGGTCTGTCTCCTCATCCCATGAAGAACCTAATCCTGTTAGACTGGGCTTGACCCAGTGACTTCATTTGACCCTCATCACTTTCTCCACAGGCCTGTCTCCCAGCACAGTCATGGGAGACATTATGGCCTCAACACATGAATGATGAGGAAGAGACAATTTGACCATAACAGCTACAGTTCAGCCTATTGCCCCCGGCAACAGCTGTTACCTGCTCTCCTTGGAGTTTGCTGTGGTCTTCTGGATCCTTTCATGGCAACAAGCTGTCTCCTGCACAGCAGACGTTCCCAGGGCCATTTATAACGAGTGGAATTCTGGGTGAGAAAAACAGTAGAGAGAGTAAATGAAGAGGGGGTGTCCTAAAACAGCAGCGAACTGCTGAAAGAGTACCTGGAGAGAAAAGTATTGGCAAAGATTTGTGAAGCAGAAAAGTCAATGCTGAAACTTTGCCTCTCCGCGCTTGCTTTTCCCATCAAGAAGGAACTCCAGCCCCTACATCATGGCCACACTGTGGCCTTGACTGACATGAAAAATATGGGCCATAAGAGGACCTCCTTCGGGACTGCTAAGCAGGAAAAAAAAGGAACCAGACTCAATGCAGAAATTGTTGCACATCTGATCATGCCTGGTGTTTTAGTCAGTAGAGGATTCATGTTCAGCTCTGAGCTCTGAGAGTCTCTGACCCATCAAAATTGTCACACTAAATGTCTTTGGTATTGCTTCCTTGGGAATTATCTTCTGTCACTGCCTAAATCCCTCCATGCCATTTATTAATTCACTCTTTCAACAGATATTTATAGACTGTGTAGAGTATTATGCAAATGCCAAGGATAGAGTGTTGAACAAGAAAAGGCTTGGTCCTTGCCATCCTGGACTTACCATCTAAGAGGAAAGAAAGCTCACTAAAAATTAGCAAGTGGAGATGTAAGATGGCAAACACAGCAGTGGATCTAAATGAGTCTTCTGAACTGAAAGTGTGTGACACTCTTTCTGGGGAGACATAACACACAATCTTAGGTTGGGAAACAACAGACCAAAATAATGATACCACCACAGTCCAGCTTGATTAAGCAATGAGTTTGCTAGGGATTTTAACAGGGTGAGGGATCACTTACCAGAGCAGGGAGGGCTCAAGGTAGCTGCGTCATTAAAAGCCACCACAGCATGGGTGACAACTCATGAAAGCTGGAGCTCTGTGCTCTCTGCTTGACTTGCTGGCAGCTCAACAGGTCTTTTCTGGTTTGCTCAGTTGCTCTCCTCAGCAGTTCTTACTGCTTATACAACATTGGGGAAGAAGGGACTTTGTACATCTGGTCAGTTTCTGCAACTTCCTGAGACTTGTGAGTTGTTTACTTTATGAGTCTTAATGAGCCTCCATTTGGCTCCTTATTGAGGAGCTTCCCTGCATGGTGGAAAGCTCAACTTGGAGGCAATGGCTGCGCAACAGAAAGACTGGAATAGGCGCATTGTGAAGCACTCGCAAAGTGAAGACAAGAATCTATAAACAGCCATATATCAAAGGACTTGGAAAATGACCTGAGTACCTCAGGTGGAGGTGACATTGGAGAGCATGTGTAAGGAAATGCACTAAGAAAGGGAGGGAGTCTGCATGAATGACAGCCAAATCATGCTGTTTTATTGGATATTTTAAGGCTTTGTTTTGCAATGCTAAGGGCACTGGGGAAGCCACTGAAAGCTTTGTAGAGGGGATGTGGCATGATTAGACTTGTATTTTGCAAAGATGGCTCTAGGCAGTCTCTGAGGAATGGCTTGGGAGGCCCCAAGAGAAAAACCAGGGACAGCTGAGATGGTAGGACTCATAGGACAGTGATGAAATCTTGGGTCAGAGAGGTAGTAGAAATGGGAGAGACAAATGAACTGAGGAGCTATGTGAAAGGTAAAATTGGCGGAACGCCAGGAACAGGTACAAGAGCTCACGGTGAGACCTCCCACTAGCTGGCTAACAGGGTTTACCATTCTCAGAGAGAGAGTGTGGCCCCATATACAGGGTGGACAGAAATGTTGTATAATGAAGCTAATCATGACCACATGAGCTTGGAGACATCTCTGAGGTGTCCCAGAGCTGATGCCAAAGGTAGTTAAGAAGTCTGGCGCTCACACTACAAATGTAAATGAGCACATCATTTGGGTTGAGGGGTCAATGAAGCTACAGACAGGGAAGGTCTTGGTTATGTAGGACCAGGACCCTACACAACTTGGAAGTTCTAATTAAGGACAATAACCCAAGAATACTAAATCTAAATATATAACTGTATATTTATTTAGAAAGAAAGCAATGTATTTGCTAAATGAGCATTGATTTAATAACTACTGTTCTGGTTAGCTTTAATTGTCAACTTGACACAACCTAGAACCATCTGAGAAGATAATCTCAGTTGAGAGATCACCCAGATCAAATTGGGTATGTCTGAGGCAGGGGGTGGGGGTGGGGGGTATTCCCTTGATTGTTCTTTGATATAGGCAGGCCAGCCTGCTGTGGGTGGCACCATTCCCTAAGCACAAGCTCCAAGCTAACTCAGTATAAACCTGTGAGCAAGCTAACATGCAGTGTTCCTCCATGGTCTCTGCTTCATTTCTAACAAGTTTTTTTTGCCCTAACTTCCCTCACTGACAGATTGTGACAGGGAAGTGTAAGCCAAGTAAACCTTTCTTCCACAAGTTACTTTTTGTCAGTGTGTTTTATTGCAGACAGAGAAAGGCAACTGGACCAGCCCTGAGGTAGCACCACACAAGACCACAGGCAGCTGGAAAGCTGGACAGTAAATGGAAACTTCAGGAGGACACATCGTGCATGATGATATTGTCAAAGACACCAGTAATCCAAGGCAAAGCTTTTACTGTTTCCCAAGGCTGCTGGGGCATCTAAATGATGAGGCTTAAAACAGAAAGGTAACAAGCCTCTAGCCAAGGCCATAGATCATGCTGTCTTAGTATGAGTAGAACATCCACGGACAATTACAGGAACCATTTGCACTAGCCACAGTAGTTACCATCGACAATTCTTGACCTAAGACTAAGAAAGAATGTGGCTTGTGACAATAAGAGAGACCCCACCTCCTTTTCTTTGTATGTGTTCCTTCAGTGTGTCCTTGTCACAGTGCCAGCCATACCTATATTGAAGTCCATAGCAGCATGGATTACCTCATCTCCAGGAGAGGCTGGCAATGTTATTCATGAAAGATTGGCCACAGAGGTTTACACCAGCTGAGTGAATGGGGGTAGGGATTAAATCAGAGAGTCTGGCTTGGGAACAGCACTAGATATAACTTTTTAAATACCTACTTTGACACGAATCACGCCTCTGGAACTCTTGAGATGATCTTGGCATTGTTCTAACCCTATTGTATGTCCCCCCACAATCAATTATTTAATCCACTGACAGCAAAATAAAGGAATTCGAGGGCAACATTGAAAATCAGAGGCCTATTTCATGCTGAGTGTCGTCTCAACTATCAAATGTATTTGCTCACAGAAAGCCTTGGAATAGACAATACATCCCTTTGCTGAGCTGTTTGTGTTTCTGTAAAATTAGTAATTGGAGAGGGAATGGTGCTAATTCCCATCCCTCCGTTTGAAAGTGACTGCGGGCTCCTTTATCAGATTGAACACAATGATACCACGCTTGGCAGAGATGAGTTAACCCATAGCTCTCCCGTGATTGCCTTCAGTCATGGGAGCCCCTTGAAAGTATTTTTCTTTAACAGGCTTTTTTTTTTCATCACTGATTCTGCTGATCTCACCTTAATTCGATCACTCAGAACTTCTTCTAGAACATGCTCCTTGGCCTTTATTTGGATTCACTAATTAATTGCTACCTTAATTTCCACTTGTGTATGGCTACACCATTACAAGTGTGTTTTGGAAAGGTGAAGAGCAGCTGGATATGCTGGCTTCAGAGGAAGGATTCTTCAGAATTTACTAGAAAAGGAAAGTGTGCTAGATCGGCTGAGTCCATGGTTCCAGGCCAAGACTTCAACAACTGGAAAAAGACTTGTCCAAGGGGGTGTGGATCGAGCAGCATTTCAGTGACTCTAAGACTGTGGAGACTGAGGCAGGCTAGATCTGCATTCCAGTTCCCAGGACACCTAAAATCCTTGAGGATCTGTAATCCACGAGTCATTAAAAAAATTATGTGTGTGCACGAGTTCACGTGTGTACCAAAGTTCATGGATATGCAGGTGTGTGTATGCGTGTGTGTGCGCGTGCGTGCGTGCGTGCGTGCATGCGTGCATGCGTGCGTGCGTGCGTGTGTGTGTGTGTGTGTGTGTGTGTGTGTGTGTGTGTGTTGAGACAAAAGACAACCTTGAGTGCTGTTCCTCAGGAACCGTCTGCCATTTTGTTTTCTATACTAGGTCTCTTGCTGGCTGAGAACTCCACAGGTAGGCTAGGATGGCTGGCTAGGGAGCACCAAGGATCTGCCTGTCTCTTTCTCAGCAGCTGTGGGTTTACAATCCAGCAAACCCACTCCTCACCTTTCCACACGGGGTCTAGGGATCCAGTTTGGGTCCTTATTAAGGGATCTATCAGCACCCCGGCCATGGGTCATGCTGACTGAGTGTGGTTGCTCACACTGACACTGTCACTGCAGTGACGTTGAGCCAGATGACTCAATGCTCTTCTGGTGCAGTGGGGTGGGGGAGCTGTCATTACCAAGCTTGTAGGTACAGGCTTTTCTATCCCATAAGTTGGTCACTTACTGATTGGGAAAAAACTCTGAGTCTAGAAGCCTGCCTGAGGCCTCCTGCCCTGGGTGAACAGAAGACACCATGGGCACATTATGGTGAATAAATATATGGTGTAGTATGGGAGAGAGAGAGGCATAATGGTTCATGTCTGTGGAGAGAGACAGATTTGAAGAGGTAAAGGCAGTGAAAATGGGCTGATGTGGGTGGCTTCTTTACTACCCAGGGCCATGGTGACATCCAGGCCTGTTTGGCTGCCAAGAGCCATGTCTGGGTCTGTGCCTGCCAAAGTCTGTGTTGGTGTCCATGGCTCCTGTTGCCACCAAAGGCTATGAGGATGCCTGGGGTCTGGGCAGACTCTTAAGGCCATATCGATGCCTAAGGGTCATGCTGCTGCCAGGGCCATACAGATAGGGATGGACTGTGATGTCACCCAGGCCTATAGTGATGTCCAGGGCTGAGATGTGGCCAGGGACCATGTCTGGGCCCATGGTTCTACCTAAGCCAGGGTCTGTGTTGACATCCGTGGCTCCTCTTACTATCAAAGGCCATGGGCTGCCACCTGGGGCCACACTGGAGTTCAGGGATGATGCTGATGCTTCTGCTGGGCCCATGCCAATCTGGGAGGCCTGTGCTGCCACCCAGGACCATGGTGACATCTGGACCTAAGCTGCTACTGATGGCCATTTCTGGGCCCCTGGTCCTGCTGCCACTGGGGTCTTTGTTCATGTTCATTGTCCGTGTTACCACAGGGGCCCATGTGAACCATGAGCTGAGCCATGTGTTGAGGTACATGGTCCATGCTAAGCTGACCCCACCCCTCGCCGGCCCTGGGATAGCAGACTGATGATCCAAGGATAGGAGAACTGTCACCACCCCTCATAGGAGAGTGGGCCCCCACACTTGGGAGAGCTGGCTCCACCCCTTACCTGAGGGTCATCGTCCCAGCAGCCCTGACTGTCCGTCTCAGCTACCACCAAGGCACACATCCAGGACTTTGAGTTGGCACTCCCCGATATCTATCTCATCTGGGACCTCCTAGGGCATGCAAAGGGACTAGCCACAGGATCTCCATGACTTGGGGCAACAGCAGGATGTCCTAGAGGAGTTCCTGTGAGGGTCCAGTGTTGAGGGTGAAAGCCAGAGGCCTTGAACCTGACCAACAACGCATTACACAGTGAACATTTGCAAGTAAAGCTGTTTGGACAAAAGGGTGAGTTGCTCCATACACAGCAGCTCCCAAGGCCACTGAGACAAATGAAGAGGTGATGGAGAGGTGGGGAAGACTGAGGCCAAGGGGGTTTGGGTTTGTTTGCTTCTTTATTTATTTCTTTGTTTTTGTTTTGTGGATTTTTGTTTGTTTTTAATTAGTATTCTTATTTGTACTTTTATTTCTTATTTTTATTTTATTTTTATTATTTCTTTCTAAGTTTTCCTTTGCAGGGAATGTTACAAGAGTGAAGGGTGGTTTGGAAGGACTGGGAAGTGAGTGGGATTGGGATGTAAAACTCCCGAAGGATCAACTAAAAAGTTATGTTTGAAAAATAAAAAAAACTCTGAGTCTATTCAGTCAAAAGTGCTCCTTAGCATCAGTTACTCAGTTAGCTAGTTAATTAGTTAGTTAGGTAATAGGCTAACTAGACACTTAGCGCAAAGGTTTTTTTTTTTTTTTTCTCTCACTCATGCTCCATAAGCCTTCCTTCTTTTCATTGTGGATGAGATCATTCTCTACTGAGCCTGTAAGAAGCTTAAAATACTCTGTGTGTGTATATGTGTGCTTGTATGTGTGTGTGTGTGTGTGTGCGTGAATGTGTGAGTATGTGACGCACCTGTGTGTGTCTGAGTATATGTGACACAAACTGTGTGTGCATGAGTGTGTGTGTGATGCACCTGTGTGTGTGTGTGTGTGTGTGCATGAGTGTGTGACTGTGTGGAGCATGTGAGTGTGTGTGTGTGTGTGTGTGTGTGTGTGTGTGCATGAATATGTGACTGTATGGAGCGTGTGAGAGTGTGTGTGTGTGTGTGGTGTGTGTGTGGGGGGGTGTAGGTAACATTGAGGTGAATTCCAAGTCTGTCCACAAATATCTTCACAGTGGCTGACAGCCTGCAGTGGCTGAGAGTCCGCAGGAGCTGGTGTGACAGCTTCTGAGATCCAGAGATTGTCCAACAAGGACAAGGGTGAGGGAGAGCAGCAGAGTGCTGAGGGAGAGCTCTGAGAGGGGAACTGACGTTTGAGCTTCCAGGAATTCTTCCACAAAGGATGTCACCTCAACTTGATGGGGCAATTACCCTTCGATGCGACTGTGACTCTCCACCAGCAGAGCCGCATCTGCAGCCCCTGCTTAGCTTTCCAAACCACAGTTTCCTTGTCTACAAAGTGGACATGACAGCAGGACTCCTCTCACGGAGTTAGAGGGACGGTGGCGGCGTGAGCTGGAGCATGGGAACAGCTGACTTCGCCTGGAACCCCTGGAATGACACATGATGGATGAGTCAGTGAAAAGCTCTGTGAGTCTCAGCTCTGTGAGTACACCGCACTCAAGGAGTACTAGAAGAAAACTTTACAAACTTACTCAATTAACTCAAAAAGCCCAATGCCCTCACATGGAGAGATGACCATGGCCAATTGGCTGGGAACATTCTGGAAGGAAAATTACAAAGAGTGAGAGTCCAGCATCAGGAAAAAGGTGTGTCCCCAGGAGGGTTGGACCGTTTGCCCTTTACCTTTACCACAAAGCCCATGACCTTGGGTATTTGGGGAGCAAATTATGGTCTTGACCCAGGCGGCTCACCATGCTGTGGAGGCCACGGAGCTTCCTGGAATAGCAACAGTGAGCCTTGGGAGGGCAGCCAAATCTTTAGTTTTGAAAGTTATTCATCTTTACAGAGATTCCTCGTCAGTGGCAGAAGGAATATTGGCATTATTTAATTTCATTCAAATTACACTACCAAAAAAACAATTAAGGTGAATAATTATGAATCTAAGGTCAACTCAATTTTCTATAATAATGTTTTTTGTTCCCCGGCTCATTATTGCTAATCCCTTTCATAATCTTTGCCATCTAACCTCATTTGTTTCCCTTCTAAGTGGCAGGCAGTGCGCATCAAGGAAAGCAGTGAAGTCAAGACAGCCGTGTGGCACTTGGCTGATCTTGGGAGAATATAATTATTGTCTGCACTCACCTTTCGGAGAGATGCTCATCTGCATATTCCCGGTGCAGGTGGTGTGCTCATCAAAAGGAAGGCTGCACTACCCAAGACTCAGCGCGGAGAGGAGGATGGGTCTTCGGGCAGGCCTCACCTCACTGGAACAGTTATAAACCCACTGAAAAGATACCTGATGGGGACTTTTAAATAGACTTTAGTGGACCCCAGGACATGTGTATGCACACACACACACACACACACACACACACACACACTTTAGTGGAACCCAGAGCACGTGTATACACACACACATCACTCACAACATCCCACACCCACATACACATTCACACACACACATATATACACACATACACGTAACATAATGCACACATATTACAACACATTTTTTTTAACATTCAAAAATTCCCTTGCTTCACAGCTTGGAAAAAGGTTGAAACTGAGCAATATGATACATGCCTGTCGTCCTAGCCCTCAGGAGGGTGATGCAGGAGGATCAAGAGTGTGAGGCCAGGCTGGGCGGTGGTGGCGCACGCCTTTAATCCCCGCACTTGGGAGGCAGAGGCAGGTGGATCTCTGTGAGTTCGAGGCCAGCCTGGTCTCCAAAGCGAGTTCCAGGAAAGGCGCAAAGCTACACAGAGAAACCCTGTCTCAAAAAAAACGAAAAACAAAAAACAAACAAACAAACAAAAAAGAGTGTGAGGCCAGTTTGGGCTGTACAGTAAGACTTTATCTCAAAGGAAAGAAAAAGGTGGAGAGAGATAGAGATAGAAAGGAAAGGAAGGAAGAAGGGAGGGAGGGAGGGAGGGAGGGAGGGAGGGAGGGAGAGGGAAGAAAGGAAGGGAGAGAGAAGGGGGTGGAGAGGGAAGAGAAGCTTGTCCTGTTGCTTATAGGGCACCACTATCTGATATCCTCAGGGTTTCATTTGCTTCGACTCCTGCACTTGGAGTCTGTCCCATCTGGGTTCACAGGAAATCAAAACTGTTACTAAGACAAGATCATTTAACAGCTCACATCTCGGACAGAAATTCTACCCCTAGAGGTTCACTGCAAAGCCTGGTGGGCAAACTTTTGCATACCTGACACTCTACCCACCCCCCTGGTATGTAACGCTCTGACTGAATGCTAAAGGGACACCCCAAAACAGACAAGCCTTGCCCTGTGCTCTTGGACCCAACGGTATACTAATGTAACAAGTAGGCAGGCAATGAAAGGAATGGGTACCAATTAGGCTGTGGGTTTTCAAGGTCACGGGCAGGATGAAGAAATTCAAAAACACTGAAGATGACAGGAGACTGCCTGAGCCCCGCCCATGCCAACGTGGGCCACCCGTGAGACATCAGCATCCTAATGAACAGTTCTTTCCCACACCAAGAGCTTCCTCTCTCCAGTACCCACCCCTACCCATCATAGAGGCCTCCCCCATGAAACCCATGCCATGCTCAGTCTGTGGGGGCAGAAGCTGGGAGTACCACACATCATGGAGGATAAACTTGAGGGAGCGGCCATCCCAGCCCTCTGGCCCCACTAGCTGTGGGAAGTTCTGGCACAATTTTGAGACTGAATATTTACCATATATCCTTCAGTTCTTGAACAAGTTTTGCTTTGTTTGTTTGTTTGTTTGTTGTTGTTTGTTTGATTGGTTTGTGGGTTTTCATTTTTACCTTTCTTATTTTTAACATTTATTTTTTTATTTTATTGGGGGGTAGGCATGTCCCGGACCATGCATACAGAGATCAAAGAACAAGTCACAGGAGTTGGGTCTCTCCTTCCATCATGTGCCCCACTGAAAGGAGCCCTCCCTGGGAGAGTTAGAGGGAGAGTACCTCACGGGAAAGGAAAGAATTACATGACCCAGGGTCCAGAGGTGGACTATGGCTGTCACCACCCAGGAGCATCTGAAAGGAGCCACTGTGGCCAGACCCAGGAAGCAGCCTGACAGGATGCTGGAAGCAAGGTGAGGACCAGCTCAAGGCTGTCTAGCGGGCCACGTCAGGAACTGAAGCTGCACCCTAAACACATTTCCATTTCACAGATAAGAAACCAAAAGCTAGGGAGGGTGTGTATAAAGAGTGAGAATCTAAACATGGGGCTTCTTAAAACATAGATTCCGCCATTTTAGCCTGTGTGTATGTGTGTGTGTGTGTGTGTGTGTGTGTGTGTGTGTGTGTGCACGTTGCAGGTACACACGTGTGCATCTGGAGGCCAGAGGTCAACCTTGGGTGCCATTCCTCAGCATGGTGTCCACCTTGGCTTTTGAGACCGTTTTCTGACTGGTGTGATGTTCCCACTAAGGCTAGGCTGGCCTGGCTGTGAGCCTCTGGAATCCTCCAGTCTCCGCCGCCCTGGAGTGGAGGTTACAGGTACACCACCACACCTAGCTTTTTATATATGGAGTCCAGAGAGTTCACTTAGGCCCCTGCACCTCATACCCGCTTTACCAGCCAAGTCCTTTCCCCAGTCCCTCTAGCCAGTACTCAGGCACCCCTGCCTCCAGAACAGTTTAACCTCATTTTCCTCCTGACTTACGCTGGACTGGCTCCTCCTTCTTGTCCCTTGCCTTCCTCGGCCTGGTCCTCTGTGTCAGGTGGCCAGCGCCAAGTTCCACCTCAGCTGGGAGAGCTGGGCACCTGCATTCCGAGACAATGTCAGCCATATTCTTTTCCAAACATCAAGATATACGGCCTCCGTAAATTTTCAGAGACACGCTAACGTTCACCTCCATAACGCCTTAATTGTACAGAAGCCATTGGACGGAGCGTTAGGGTGGCAAAGAGACCGATGTGGGTGGGGAGGGAAGAGAGCAGGATGCCTAAATTAAAAAGGTCAAAGGGTCCAGGACGGTCTCTCACAGCGGGGTGCGGGGAGATGCATGGGGAGTTTTCTCTCTCCTACAAGAATGGACTGACTCATGAATTATCTCAATATGATGCTGGCGAGAGAGACAAGGGGAACTTTTTTAAAGTAGGATTTTTGCAAAAGGTTAAATGGAAATGAAGACTGAACAATTATTTCTGTCCCCCTGCCTGGCAGGGCTCCTGCTAATGTTTGTGTACAGAGCCGATAACGGCAGGATTCTTCAAAGCCTGTTCAGGGACAATCATATCATGGGTGAGAAAGGATTTGATTTTGTAAAAAAAGAAAAAAAAGTACATTTGTAAGTGATATTGAAAGTAAAAAGACAAGATTGCATGAGCTAAGTGCCTTATTTTCATGAGTGCTGGTGGGGTTCCACAGATCCTCATTGTGCCCATAATTGGGGTTTTTTAAGTGGGAATAGAGATGAGTGTTTTCTTTTGTCTGTGAAGATGGCATTGCTGACCCCCCAGGGGAGGGCCCTGCACTGGGAATTCTGTTTCTGGGAAACAAGAGGCATTTGCTCCCGGCTGGGCCTCAATGTTCAATCAGCGACCATTCTGAAAGCAGCTCTGGGTTTGACCTTGTGTTTTCCTTCATCCATTTCCTGTTTCTGCGGTTAACTTCATAGAGAGAAAGGGGTTGAATAAATTGGGAAAAAAATATTATAATACCTTCTGGGGCTACCGAGATGGCTCAGTCGGTAAGGGACTTACTCTTCCCATGCAAGCATGAAAATCAGCACTGAAGTGGAGACAGGAGCAGCCCTGTGGCTTGCTGGGGAGCCAGCCTAACCGAAGCAGTTAGTTACAGGTTCAATGAGAGACCCTGTCTCAAAATAAAATGGAGAGTGACAGAGAAGCCTCCTGATGCAGACCTCTAGCCTGCACGTGTATGCTCAGCCCCCCACCCCAGTACATGTACATACATACAGACAGACATACACACACACACACACACTCATGCACACATGAGAGAGGAAGGAAGGAGGGGTAGAGGGGGAGGGGAGGGAGGGGAGGAGAGGAGAGTTCTACCCTTGGAGCCAGGGAACCTCATATGAATAGAGGGGTCCCAGACTGAACACCAACAGTAGCAAAACCCAAAATTTGAAAGGCTCCCAACCCTGAAACTTTTAAACACCAACATGAGACCAGAAGTGGAAAATTTTATACAAAAAAAAAACTTTTTTCATGCACAAAACAATTTAAAATTTTGCACGATGTCACCTTCAGGCTGCTTCTGAGATATATATGAGACATAAATGAATTTTGTATTTAGATTTGGTTCCCATCCCCAAGATAGCTCATCATGTATAGGCAGACATGACAGAAATACCCTCTTCAGATGGAAGATGCAAGCCCTCCTGTCTCAAGCCCCTGGGATGAGCTGCACTCAACCTGTTTTCCCTCCTTATGTCTTATCCTCAATGCCTGGCATGTTGAGGGCACAGTCACCATAAGAAATACAGAGCCTAGTATGATTCCAACTGAAGAGAGCAGCTTTCTTGTGTGCTGGGGGCCCAGGGTTGGGGGGGGCCATTCTTCCCATCACTAATTTCTTCAACATCTTCCAAGAGCCCGTGTTATTTCAACATGCCTCCCGTGTGGCCTCAGCCTAAGAGTTAGCTCCATTTGAGATCTCCTAATTACATTTTGTACAACAAGAAAAAGCATTCCCAGAAGCTTCCAAGGGAGTGTATTTCATATTTCATTGCCCAAAATGTTGCTGCTATTTATGCCTGAAAGAAATCAATAGGAAAAGCCTGGACACTGAGTGAGACAGTCCAGCCCCACCTTACGCTTAGAGATGGAGCGGGCTCCTCTCAGATAAGGGGTACCTGGACAGTGACAGTGGCTCCCAGGAGAAAGGGGGATGTCAAAGGTGGCCATCTAAAATTCAAACTTCCAGTGGTGTTTGTTAAAGAAAGCACTGAAGGAGCAGAGATGTTTCTCTTGTGTCCTTGATGAAGTCCTCTTTATAGAGATTGGTCTGTTTTGATTGGTTCTGGTAAGTGCCTGTCAACTTTCCCCTCCTCTTTTCCTCTTCTCAGAGTAGGGTTCCCACTCTGCTTGAGGAGCCCCAAGATTCCACTAGCCCAAGTGGTTAGATGGGGGCTAACATACTCAAAGATTCACGGAGGCACTGGCCCCAAATCTGACCCACAGAGCCCTCCTTCCTTCTTCTTTTTCAAGACAGTGTTTCTCTGTGTAGTTTTGCACCTTTCCTAGAACTCGCTTTGTAGACCAGGCTGGCCTTGAACTCACAGAGATCCGCCTGGCTCTGCCTCCCAAGTGCTGGGATTAAAGGTGTGCGCCACCACCGCCCGGCCCTCCTTCCTTTTTGTGACAGCAATTGACTCTTGGCAAACATGGGTCCAACAAGAGCCACCCAAAGAAAACTGGAGCAGAGTAGTATCCCTTCCTACTAGAATTACCAGGCGCTGGGGACTCTGGTAATATAATCCAGGGCAATATTCATTTGGTTTGGGAGGGAGGCGGGGACACAGGAGAGTAGATTCACACAGGAAAGGAAGACAGGAAATAGAGAGTCCTGAGTGGAAGCCCCAGCTTCCTCTCTGGCCTGAGGTGAGTCTAAATTGAAGAGGACGTGCTCAGCAGTGACCTTTGGAACCTCATAATCCCACACAGAGCTATGTTCTCTGAAGTCAGTGTGAACCGAGTTTCTGTGGCCTGCAAACAGTTTATCCTAATTGTGCTGTGAGTTTCCTACGGACTGGAACTCCCACATACTCCTCTTTCCATTTTCATACTCCCTAATACCCAGCAGAGAATCACCCAACCTTTCTGTCACATGACAACACCTTTCACACAGAATGGCTTTCTTTCACATATCTGATGAGTGAGAATATATATCACAGAAAGCTACTCTGAGGGCTGGAGAGATAGTTCCGAGGTTAAGATCACTTGCTGCTCTTGCAGAGGACCAGAGATCAGTTCCCAGCTCCTACATGTTGGCTCGCAGCCACCTGTAACTCCCCTTCCAGGAATCGAATGCGCTCTTCTGGCCCCACGGGCACCGCACACATGTAGTGCAGACATAGACACAGGCAAAACACTCACTCACACACAAAATTCAAACCTTAAAATAAAACCTGTGTGGGATCTGCTAGTCTGTCATTACCCAAACACAGGTCACGTGGCCAGCCCTCCAGCCAATGGAAGTGTGGATGCATTCAGTCTGCGTGGGAAGAGCTCCAAAGACAAGCAGGGAGAAGCGAAGAAGTGATTCACCCTTCAGTGGACAGCACGCATCGTATTTAAACTCCACCAGCGAAGTCTCCCTTTTCCGCTGCTTCATGGCCACAGCCAGGTACCAGACAGCATCTGAGAGCAGCTTCATAAGGGTGTGTTCAGCATCTGAATTCCAGCGGTACAGTCCCCATGAACTTTTGTAACCCAATCCATTTTAGAGACAGGAACTGCCCGTAATGCGAGGCTGCGTGAAATATGTCCCCCAGAAAGGTAATGCACAGGTGCTAGGCACTAAATCAGCCCTCAGAGCGTCTTCAATGGATTATGGGAGCGACAGCTTTGAAGAATGCCTTCACCTTGCCACAATTATGATTTCTTATTCATCTTGTGGGGTTTTAAACAGAACCTTGTACTTAGTATTCAAATTAATGACTCCAATGTATTTGCCTGGATTTTCTTTTTTAAAAAGAATCATTTCGCACAGAACATGTGATGGTTACATTTCTATGATAAACTTACTTGGTAAAAGCTTTCTCTGTTTTATCATTTAGACAAGGAAATATCAGTAAATCAAACTTGAAAACCAGGGGTGGAGGGGTGAGAGGCTTGCCAACCAGGGTAGAAGGCAAGCTGTAGATCCTTGAGGATGGCAACATGAAAACAGAAGTAAGAAAAGGCCAGCTCCATGTGTGGGAGCCTCAGAATTTTCCAGAATTGGCCTCCAGGCAGCACATTCTATTGTACCCTTTTCTTGATTTGGTTCAACAGTGTCTCTAACCTGAGCCAGTTACGCTGACATGGGCAGGGACTTTGATACAGTCCGGGGTTCCATTCCAGATCCATCATTTCTAACTGTGCAACCTACAGGAAAAATTTCCAAGCCTCAATTTTCTTCGCTTCAAAATGGGACAGAAGGTCGTGGGTGCATGAACAGGGTCCTGTTTCCGAAGCTGATAGAAAGGTTTGGAAACCATACGTGTTATTCACCTCTGGAAGCCCGGCTACATTTTATCCTGAGTTCCCTGGTTTTACCTGGGCCTTTCTTCTGTTCTGAGACAATATGGGTGACCACATGACATTTAGTTGTTGTATCTCCCACCCTAGACCTAACTGGCTGTGACAGTTGCTTGTTTCTGGTGACATTGTCAGTTTTGAAGAGAAACAGCAATTTTATAGGATGCCCTACTGTGGGTTATTTTGCGGGAAAGGGGCTTCACAGAAAGAAAAATCAACCATTTGACGGTGTGCTAGGGCTGGAGGGATGGCTCAGCAGTGGGAGCCAGTGCTGCCCTTACAGAGGATCTGAATCCAGTTCCTGCGATCCACATAAGGCGGTTCTCAGTGACCTGTAACTCCAGCTCCTGCGCATCTGAAGCCCTCTTCTGGGATCTGTGGGCACCTGCAGATACACGTGTATATATGCTCACACACAATATGCATAAATAATAAAAATAAATATTTTTTAAATGCACAATTTGTAAGGATTAAACACATTCAGAATGTGCAACCACAACATCCATGGAGTTCAAGTCACTTTCAGCTACCCTCCCAGGCAAAATCCCTACAAGCCATACCCCCTTCTCCTCTCTCCCAGCCCCTGGCATCATTGACTGACTCTCTGTCTCCATAGATTCGCCTGCTCTAGACATGTCAAGTAAGTGGAGTCATACAATATGTGACTGTCTGACTTCTTTCTCTTAGAGTTTCCAGAGTTTGATCACATTATGGCATATATCACAGTGTTGTTCTTTTTATGGCTGAGTAACGTTCTACTAGAATGATCTCATGCCTCTTATGTGTATATTTGCCTGTAAGTAGACACATGGGTGGCTGTTACACCATTACTGCTATGAATGTGTGTGTGTTCATGCTCTGTGTGCGTGTGTGCGTGTGTGTGTGTGTGTGTGTGTGTGTGTGTGTTTGGGGGGAGTTTACATCCCCATATGAGAAGAGGTAGATTCATTGTCAGCTATTTCTCTCAATCACTTCTCCATCTTACTTTCTGAGATAGAATCTCACTGAACTTGGAGTTCATCAATTGGATTAGATTGGCTGGCCAGTGAACCTCAGGATCCTCCTACCTCCACCTCCTCATCAGTGATGGGGTCACAGAGACCTGCTACTGCACTAGCTCTTGTACTTGGGCGCTGGGGATCCAAGTTCAGCTTTTAGGGTTCTATTACGACCCTTCACTAGCTGAATCATCTCCCAGCTCCTGCCATGAGCGTCTGAGCAAGGGGTCTACCGCCTTCCTGTGTTCTTCTCTTTGTGTAAACACCCTCAAATGCCTTGTCCTCTGAGAGATGGGTCCTGTGTGTCACCTGCCAACAAAACCGGAAGGTCACCTTAAGTACGTCTAGTTAGATTGTCTCCTGCCACCCAAGCCACTTCCTTGCTGATCTTTTAACTTTGCTTAGAATTTCGGACATTGCATAGTTTTCACAAAAACTCAACAACCAGCAAATCATCATGAAAACTGCATTCAATCGCCCTACCTAATTTGAGTTTTAGAATCGTAAATATTCAAGCAGGTCAAATTTGATTTCCTTTCTTTCTACCTCCCCACCACGCACACATGAAAAACTGTGTTTTTGTTTTAACAAGTGGAAATTTCAGAAACTGACAGAATAGAGATTTCTCTCCATCCCTCATTTTTCATTTCCTCTGAAAGTTTTCTTTTTTCCACCACATAATGTCATCGCTTTCAAGTTGTGCTCAGGCTGCATCGGCCTAGGCAATCTATTCTCTTACATTGCTTAAGTGTTCCATTTGTCAATTTCCCATCTTCCTGTCTGAAAAATGTATGTACCCCTTCTGATGAGCATGTATGCGTGCATGTGTGCACACATGCACAAACCATCTCATACATGCTTCCTTGCATTGTATAGAGGACCAGCCATTCTCATTTAGGGCTATGAGATCTTTTTTGTTCTGTTATCCATGCGTCTTTTAAAAAGTGCTAACCAACCTCTTAGCTACCTTGAAATCCATAACTATGAGTGTTACCTGGCGATAAAGGGAAGAAGATTAAAATAATCGATGGATACAAACCCTGCCTGGCCTCTGTCTGGTGCTCGGGTTACTTGGTCCATTGCACAGTTGGACCCGGCCGAGCTCTCTCCCCAGCGCCAGGCCTTTCTTGTTACTCTCCTTGCTGGAAGCCGGGCCAGCTTGGCCAGAGGAGAAACTAATCTCCCATTTTATTTCAAAATAAAGCACGATTCTTACTGGATCCTGTCTTCTTAAAGAGCCATCTCATTTGTAAGTACTTCCTGCTCCCTTCAATCTAGTTATAAACAGTAAAACAGAGAAATGTGGCAGAAACTGAGGATGCTCCAGCCACATGACCAGTCCAACGTCTTGACACATGGCTCCTGTGACATATTCCAACTGCAGCCACTGGGACCTTCCCATGCAAGGACTTCCATAGGCTGCCTGGGACAACTGAGCCCTCAGGGGTGTGGGTTGGATGTACTGGGGACTTGGGACTCTTAGGGGTCTTGGCTGAAAATCTTCAATTTCTCTGGAACCTATGTTGGAGTCACTATGTGAACCCTGTTCTCTGCCACCCGTGAGATGCCCAATGGGAATGGGAGTCCTGGATGCCCATGATCACCACTTATCAAGTACCACATGCTTTCTTTGATGTTTTCATCTTTCCTGCCCCGTGTCTCCGCCCTTCTGAGAGTTTCAGATTTCACTTCCCTCAATGGCCACTTGCACTTAAATCTTTCTTAGTATCTATGACATTCAAAAGGTGTCCTATTTGACTTCTTCAAATTTTAGTGTCAGAACAGGCACTGATGGTTATGGACTGTGACAGTTAATGCCACAGTCCCAGCTGGTACCTGAGTAACACACAGTGTGTTTTGTGTCCTTTGAAGCCGCTAATTTCCAATGAGAAAATTCCAACTTCATGCAACTTGACTTAAAGTATCTTGGGTTACAAGTGGCACAAAGCTCCCTTTATGCCTGATCTCTGTTTGCATATTTAACAAACATTGTTCTAGTGTTGACCATGTGCTCATCCAAAATGGTGCTGTCTTTCCATATCAAGAAAGCATTCTTAAGCTGGACATAGTGGTCCAAGTCTACCACTCAAGAGGCAGAGGCAAGAGGATCAGGAGCTGAGAACAAGCCTTGACAGCCTAGTTCAAGACCAGCCCAAGCTAAATGAGATCTTGTTGAAATAGATGATAGATGATAGATAGATTGATTGATAGATGATAGATAGATAGATAGATAGATAGATAGATAGATAGATAGATAGATAGAAAGAAATGATAAATGATAGATAGGTGAGAGATAGATAGATGAAAGATAGGTGGATAATAGATATATAGAGAGATGATAAATGATAGATAGATGAGAGATAGATAGATAGATAGATAGATAGATAGATAGATAGATGATAGGTAGATGAAAGTTATATATAGAGGGAGATGATAAATGATAGATGAAAGATAAATGTAGAGAGATAGAGAGATAGATAGGTAGATAGATAGATGAAAGGAGGGAGACAGGGAGAAAGAGAAAGAATGGAGGAAGAAGAAAAATACACTTGCAGGCTTCAGCCTGCTCTCAGGTTTGTAAATACACTAAGGAGCGTGTCTTTTATCACTTCTCCAGTACAGTGAGGGAATGAGCAAGACATTGGCCTTAGATCCACTTCATTATGAAGATATTTGGGGGAAACTAAGCCACTGAATGGAGTATGCATAGTAGATGCTAATTTTATATCAACCGGAAGTTCCCAGTCGTGGTCATCCTGTTTCTGTTACAGAATTTGTGTTTAGTAAATAGATAGTGAAATTATCGGTGAAGAAGTGTCATGTCCACAGTGAACTCTTAAAATAGTTATGAGTGGGGGTGTACTGGTTAGTTTTTTGTCAACTTGACACAAGCTGGAGTTATCTGGGAAGAGAGAACATCAGTTGAAAAATTAACTATAACATATTGGCTGTGGGGGGCTCAGCCCACAGTGAGCTGTGCCACCCCTAGGCAGGTGGTTTTGGGGTGTATAAGGAAGCAGGCTGAGCAAGTCAGGAAGCAGTGTCCTGCATGACTTCTGCCTCAGTTCACGCCTCCAGCTTCCTGTCCGGAGCTCTTGCCGTGGCTTCTCTTCAGGTTGAACTCTAACCTGGAAGCTACAATAAACCTTTGCCTCCCCAGGTTGTTCTGCTCAGTGTTTTATCACAGCATGGAAAGCAAACCAAAACAGGTCAAGTGTATACATCAGTGTGTTTGTGTTTGGGGGAGGGGGGGGAACATGCATGCCAACTGTAAGTCCCACGCGTGTAAAGCAGGCACAGAGTAGAGATTATGTGTCTATAGCACGTATAGGGAGAGGAGACAGAGAGAGGAGGAAGAAAACATGTTACATATTAACTTCATGAAAGTCATGTGAATCTTGCCTGCCAATGCTATGTTCTGCTCTCGGGACTTCTCTTTAAATCAGAAATGATAAACCAAACTAGTTACTGCAAAAAGACTCAGCCATACCTAGTTCCATCTTAACTAACAGTGTCAGCATAACTTGCCCAACTGGCCCTAGGCTCTGGATGGCCTCCAGAAAATTAAATACTCCCTCTAGAGTATGATTTGTGGCTGCATGAGTTACTCCAGCTGAGTAAAGGAATTGTTCAGATTGAGGTTAGAAAAGAACTCCCTCATCTCAGAGTCTCTGGTCTGCTCTATGCTGGTTCCTTCTCAGTAAAACCTACAGCCATTTGAGGGTGCTGCACAGCAAGGATGCCACCCTGCCTGGGAACTTGCATTTGGGCTTTATGTGAAACGTGCCTTGACCCACCCCAGGGAGATGGTAGCATGCCATCTTCACAGTTTCTAAACTTCAGAGGTTCTGGGAAACATGCCTCACACCAACCTGGAGTTTAGCAAACACCGGAAGCCCTTCCTCTGTAAATGTACAGTTCTGCTTCTTCCTTCCCCTCTGGTACTCCCACGGACTGCTTCTAGAGCTTTCCTTAATGGAAGCACCCACGGTTTTACAACTGTAGATGTGTAGAGATGACAGCAGGTGTTGTTAACTCTTCAGGTGCCTTTCTGTCAGTGAACATAGTTGCCTGTTCACCTCAGCTGAACCCTGATGCTCAGTCCTTTTATGTTGTAATTCTGAAGTCATGAAGCCCTCTTGCTGACTTTCCCCACAAAGAGCACAAAGCCAGGAACGCACTGTGCTTTGAAAAGAATGTGAGTCTTCCTTTCCAGCTGTGACAGATTATAACTTCCACAAAGGAACCATGATGATATATCTTGTCTGACATACTCTTCCAGAACTTTCCATTCCTCCATCAAAATGTGGAGTTGATGTCACTTCCTTTTGAACCACAGTGGATCTTCTTGTCTGCCTTAAGGAACAAGAGTCCAGAATAAGTAATGATGTTCTGTCTGCCTGTCTGTCAGTCTGTCTTTGGGCCTAGATCATAGGTGGTAAAGCAGCTCCAGCCAAGCTTGAGGCATTGGTTCTGGGAGCCTGGCCACCACAGTACAAAGCATCCAGACCACAGGAGGAGCTGAAAGCCCCAGTTCTGAGCCATGCCAGACTCCCATCTGGTCACCAGGCCCGGATTACCAGCTGTGATGGCCAGCCACACGGAGTAGACTCATGCCTTCCCTGCATGCAGTTGCGTCCAGATGGCAGCCTCCTGTACAAAGGAAATATTAGTAGCTGTTTTGAGCCTTTCTGTGGTTATTTGAATGAAAATGGTCCCATAGACCCATAGAGAATGGTACTATTAAGAGGTGTGGCCTTGTTGAAGGAAGTGTGTCACTGGGGGGTGGGCTTTGGGATTTCAGATGCTCAAGACAGGCTCAATATCACTCTCTCTTCCTGCTGCCTGACAACCCAGATGTAGACTCTCAGCTACCTCTCAAGCACCATGTCTCCCTGCAAACCATCATGCTTCCCACTGTGATAATAATGGACTAAAGCTCAGAACTGTAAGCCAGGCCCAATTAAATGTTTTCCTTTATAAGAGTTGTCATGGTTGTGGTATTTCTTCACAGCAATAGAAACCCCAGCTAAGACACTTTTCATATTGGAATGACTTGCCATGCAGGAGTATATAACTATGCGGTGTGGCTAAGGACTAAGAAATTCAGAATTCCCCCTTGTATGCTGCTTCACATGACCTGGAATTCCTTATTGAAGTGCAATCTTAATTAGTCTTAACAATAAAAACCCAGAGTCAGATATTGAGGGTCAGAGAAGCAGAGCAGCAGCCACCAGAGACTTCTTACCTCTACAAAATCTCACACAGAATGGATTGTGATCCTGTCTCTACTAATCCTCAGACTGAATGGGCGCTGAAACCCTGTCTCTACCCACCTTATATTCCTGTCTCTACCTTCCTAGTGCTGAGATTAAAGGCATGAGATCCCAAGTGATGGGATCAAAGGCATATGATGCCAAGTGCTGGGATCAAAGGTGTGAGCCATCACCACCCAGCTCTGTTTCTCTTTTAAACTAGTTCAATCCCGAGTAGCCCAGGGTGGCCTTGAACTCCTGATTTTCCTTCTTCTTCCCAAGTGCTGGGATTAAAAGTGTGTGCCACCACTGCCTAACCTCTATGGTTAACTAGTGGCTAGCTCTGACCTCTGATCTCTAGGCAAGCTTTATTTGTCAGAACTCAAACTAAATATCACACAATACCTTATACTTACGGTGGCTGCATTCCAGAGTAAGTGCATCCAGCTTGGAGGAAGCAGTGCTGTCACTATGACCCAGACTCAGGTGACTGGCTGTAGACAACATCATTGCAGGGTATACAAGGAAACCCAAGTCTTGGAAGGTGTATGCAGCTATCATTGTCTCCTACCATGTTTTCAGTTATGGGTGGGGCCTCAGTTGACGAAGCCATTACTACCCATGTGGACAATGAGCCAAAAGAAGGGAGGAGAGGCTGGAGAGGTGACTGTATTGGCAAAATTCTTGTGCCACAAGCATGAAAACCTGAATTCAACCTCTAGCACAATGTCAGACATTGTGGTACACACTTGGAATCCTAGAGCTTGGAAGGTGAAGACAGGTAGATTCCCTAGGGTTTGCCAGCTGGACATTTTAGACTAATCAGCATTTTCCAGGCCAATTAAGAGACCCTGTCTCAAAAGTGAAGTGGCTAGCAACTGAGGAATGACAACTGAGATTGACGTCAGACCTACAGACACATGTGTACACACATAATGCTCACATAGAAAGATAGAGGAAGAAATGGTTTTCACCGATTTTGTTCTTCTGGCAGTATGTTTCCCATTAAGCAGTCAAGTGTATCCAAAGAGAGTTTGGGAGTCAGAGTGGCTTCTCTACATAATTGAAATCCCCTAGCCAAAAAAAAAAAAAAAGCCAATAATTGTAGGCAGAGTTTAAACAACCACAAAGAGGCTTAATATTAATTATAAATGCTCAGGCAATAGCTCAAGCTTATTACTAACTAGCCCTTGCAACTTAAATTAACCCACCCACATTCCTTATCGACATTCTGCCACATGGTAGTAGATTTATTAGCATGGCATGTTCATCTCCTGCTCCCTTTGCATCTGGCTGGTAACTCCTCTGACTCCGCCCTTCTTCATCCCATCATTCTCAGTTTGGCTACCCACCTATAATTCCCGCCTGGCTACCGGCCAATCAACATTTTATTAAGCCAGTTCAAGTGGCAAATCTTTACAGTGTACAAGAGGATTATTCCACAGCACTTCCCCCTTTTTGTCTAATTAAAAAGGAAGGTTTTAAACTTAATATAGTAAAACCTTAATATAGTTTAACCTTAATATAGTAATATATAAACCTTAATATAGTTTAACCTTAATATAGTAATATAGTTATTAAGTAAGAATTACAGTTACAATATCCAGTCCATTTGTATTTGACAAAATTAGAGAAAATATTGTATTATCTCTCATATCCTTATGAGTCTCAAGTTTTATTTCTAATTTATCTTTTATCATATCTAAGGAAAATTTTAACTATGTAATCTTCAACTCCATCAAAGACCCTACAAGGATGAAATGTTACCTAACAACAGGGACATCTGGCTGCCTGGACAGTCACACTAGGTTTTACTGCAAGGTTGGCACATTTATATTTGTCCCACAGGCCTAGTATCTCTGACAGACATTTCTGAGAAGCAGAAAAATTTGAAGAACTTGTCCTACCTTGTCTTGCCAAAGTTTGGCTGTCACCTATTTGCATCCTGCTGGTCCAGTTTAGACAGTATGTTGTCAGCAATTGAAGCAAGGGCAGTTTTTCACCCAAATGGCTAGCTTTTGCCATAAAGAAAGAAAACTCTATAAAGAATTTCTTCAGTGCCTGCCCATCATCTTCTCTGAAGTAGATTGGTGCTGTCAGGAGCAGATGTGTCTCACTCTCATGAAAAGCCTTAGGTTATTAAACATATTAAATGCCATATTCTGTAGGTTTTTGAAGTGTTTGAAGACCATTTATCTATCTAAATATATTTATTTATGACCTTGAAAATATATCTAGCATAACTATAAGTTTGACTACTATATATGACTATTAACCTGTATTTCTTAACTATACCTTACATTTTTAAATGAACTGCCTAAATACAAAACCCTAAATAAGAGTAGAAATATACATATAGTATAACAAAATTAACTTTAAATTTGTATCAATATACCAAAATCCACACCATTGAAAAATATTTTGAGATTAATAGCTGCTTTTTGGATTAAAGTAGATCCCATAATCTATCCTTTTTTCCTATCATTTCTATATCATATCCCCTTTTTTTCCTTTAGAAAGGGAGATTTGAATTTAACTATTTTGGTTAGCTTTTATTTATTTATTTATTTATTTATTTATTTATTTATTTATTTATTGGACTAGGACCAACAACTTGTGACCAAACCCTTTAAATGATATCAAACATCCATAACCAATATTTTGGGAATGTGGGTGTAGTTCTCTAGACTACTTTCTGTTGTTTGGGGGTATTGACATCTTTTTAGGAACCTGAGAAAATCAAGATAATTGTTAAGTCTTGGCTGTAGTAGTCTGTGAGGCTGGATCATCTCAGTCAGCAGCCTTGAAGCTGTTTTAGATGCTGGATTACCTGGGCCATTTTTGTTGGTGTCTGGTCCTCTTGCTCTGAAAATATATGAACTTTTAAAGATGACATATATATCTACGTTAATACAAGTATAGACTGTACATTGTACACAAGTCAGCCAAAGATGACTTTTTGGTTCTGTGTTTGAGCAGGTAAAATATACATCACATGTCTTGTAGTTCCTCTAGGTTTATTTTTAATGTCTGTAGTCAGGATTTCAGGGGTTCTTCCTCAATTAAACCTGATTTTCTTTAACCCAGAATGAATCCACAGCTTCTCATTTCCTGTGGAAATAAAAGCATAACCTCTCCCCCAAAGTAACATATCTTTTGACTTAAATTTTGAAGTCAAAATGTCTTTAAAATAGATAGGTTAGTTAAATATAGTAGTTTTTATAATCCAGTGTATCTTAGCAGCCAAAAAATTTAAATAAAACACAACAACATACAGGATCCAGACTCTGTGTATTTTCCATCTTTAAGTGGCTTTTTCATTACTCTATTCTTTTTTTAAGGACTTTTTCTACTCTTTTTCTTTTCTCTCCCAAGCCTACATATATTTTTAAATACACTGTAACCCATTTTGAAGGTTTTTTTTATTTGAATCTTTCTTTACTGCATATCTGTAACTTTTTGTCTTTATGAGCAAAACCCTAAACCTGCATGCAGTGTGTGGTTGGGAGATGCCTCTCTGTACTGCAGAGACTGTGGGAACCTGCCATGTGGCTTACCTCATGGTGTGCTGGCAGTTGCCAGATGTGTCTCTGTACCACAGCTGCCATGAGAGACACAAGTCACATCTGGCTCCATTTTTGTGTCTTCAGAACATTTTTTAAAGCTTTCTCAGGCTTCATGTGGATGTACATGGCCCTAGCATTGGGTTCCATATGAAGTCAGAAGTTTTCCTGTTCTGACTGCTCACTCCCTGTCCTGGCAGCTGCTTCCAAATTACCACACAGAGACTTAATATTATTTATAAATGCTCAGCTGATTGCTCAGGCTTATTACTAACTAGCTCTTACATTTTAAATTAACCCATATTCCTTATTTATGCTCTGTCACATGGTGGTACCTTTATTAGCATAGCACATTCATCTCCTGCTCCCTCTGCATCTGGTTGGTGACTCCTAACTCTGCCCTTCCTCATCCCATCATTCTCAGTTTGGCTGTCCCACATATACTCCCTGCCTGACTACTGGCTAATCAGCGTTTTATTAAATCAATTCAAATGACAAATCTTTACAATGTATAAGAGGATTATCCCACCGCAAGTAATACTAGCTACATTCTATTTACAACTTTGCTGTGGATATCACTCTGTATAAATAAAATGCTGATTGACCAGTAGCCAGGTAGGAAGTATAGGTGGGACAAGCAGAGAAGAGAATTCCGGGAACAGGAAGGCTGAGTCAGGAGACGCTGCCAGCTGCTGCCATGATAAGCGAGATGTAAGGTACCGGTAAGCCCCAAGCCCTGTGGCAAGTTATAGATTTATAGAAATGAGTTAATTTAAGATATAAGAACAGTTAGCAAGAAGCCTGCCATGGCCATACAGTTTATAAGAAATATGAGTCTCTGTGTGCTTACTTGGTTGGGTCTGAGCGGCTGTGGGACTGACAAGTGAGAAAGATTTGTCCTGACCATGGGCCAGGCAGGATCAGGAAAACTCTAACTACACACCTTCAGAACCCTTCTTTGGCTGTGAGATGCAGAGGCCTGCCTTGTGTGGATAATACCACTGGAATTGTGAGGACAATCTTATCAAACTCATGTGGGAAATCATTGAGTTGGATAGCTAAGATCTATTGAAGAAACAGCAGAGAGAGAGAGAACAGTGCTCTGACCAGCTAGCTGGGACAAGACGGATGGATACACATTCATGCAGGGAATGTTATAAATTTTACTGGTATTTACAAATCATCATAGAATAGACAATATCTCTTTAGTATAAATCCCGTGGCCTTCATTGATTCTCATATAATGCTTTCATTGATTTTCTTCCCAGACCTTGTATCCATAGTCAACCTATGGTTACACTTGACAAGTGAAGGTAGCTGGGACATGATTATTGGTTAATGTTTCTGTTTGCCATAAAGAGGGAAATGAAAGATACAAATGAAAGTTGGAATTTTGTTTATTCACCAATGATGTGAATTGACGTTTTTTCTCAATCAAATAATGTTTTCTGAATACTGGAAGCTATTTTGTATGTATAGGCGTGTGTGTGTGTGTGTGTGTGTGTGTGTGTGTGTGTGTGTGTATGTGTGTGTGTATGTGTTATGTGTGTATTCATATATGTGTGTATGTATATGTGTGTGTATGGGTGATGCACAGTATCTATAGAGATGAGCTAATAATTTCTTGTTTATTAAATTACTAATTTCTTCAATATTTTATAAAGTCTAGAAATTTTTTAAAATTTAAATTCTAGATTTGTAACATTTGTCAATGTCTGTGGTATAAATGCTCCCACTGTGGACAATCTCAAGCCACCAATTCAACACCACTGAACATAGAAGTGAACAAAGATCCAAGTTACACAGCATCATATGAATTGCTGTGCTCTACACAGATGTAACAGATTAAGCCTCAAGAGCATAGGTCATAGCAAAATAGCAAGAAATGATCAGAAAGGAATTAAATTTTGACCATTTATTATATTCATTAACTTATATAACCATAAGTGTACATTGTTTTTAAAGTAATGGCTTTATTATATTTATTGATTGATTCATTCATTTATTATTTAGGGAAAGAAGTATGCATACCACGGACAACTTGTAGGAATCAGTTTTCTCCTTCCATCATGTGAGAGACACAGGTCCTTGAGTTTGTCAGCAAGTGCCTTTATCTACTAAGTCGTCATGCTGGTCCTTATAGCAGATGTTTTCTGAACATTTGAAAGCTGATTCTCATAAACTGGTATGAGCCTGCCAGCTCCAGTTCACCTAGAACACAAGGAGTGACAGAATGGCCACCTGGAGGAGAATGGGCTGTGGTTCACCACGTGGGAGGCACACAGAATCACAGACAAGTTTTAAAACTCTGTGAGGGCCTACCTCAGACCAGCTAAATCAAACTAGTTGCTACACTTTGTGTCCCAAACCTTCCCCACAGGCTCATGGGTTTAAACACTTGTTCCCCAATAGGTGTACTATTTAGGAAGTCTGTAGACTGCTTGAGAAACATGGACTCACTTGTAGGCAGAGTTTCTTATTGGGACCACCAGCTCCCAAATAACCACACAGAGGCTTACTATTAATTATAAATGCTCAATCTTTCATCTCTTGCTTCCTATGCATCTGTCTAGCTACTCCACCTCCCTTCTTCCCAGTGTTCTCTCAGTTTGGCTCTCCTGCCTACCCTCTTCCTGCCTAGCTATTATTGACCAGTTGGCTCTTTATTGACAATGAGAGCAGCACATCTTCACAGTGTATGAAAGGATTACTCCACAGTACATGCTAGCAAACATAGGTCACTCAACCTCCAGTGCAAACTCAATCTTTCTGTTTCCTGATCCCACAAGATCTGAGGAGTCTCTACCATGCAGCACAGCTCCCAAGAGCCCCACCATGCCTGCCACACCACAGTGAAGCCATATTCCCTTAATATGCTGCTCCTGTTAAGTGTTCTTTCAGAGAGACAAGCAAGTAACAGAGAAGGCTTGGAAGAAACACTGTCTTTTTAAACATTTTCCTTTAGTTTTGAGAATTTCAAACACATATGCAATAAATATAATAATATCCACTCCCGTTTGCTCCTATAACTCTTCCCATCTTCTCAATGTGTGGCATGAGTGTGGGACCGTCCACTGGAGCATGGGAAACTTACTACTGGCCACATCCTCTCCAAGCAGCTATCAACTGCTAACAGCTCTTCAGTATGGGGTGGAGCCTGTGGATCCAGCTATGCTGAGGTTGGGGCTGGCTTGATCATGTGCAGGTCTTATGCAGGTAACCACAACTGCTATGAATTCATGAATGTGACAGCTGTGTCATGAAAGACAATAACAGGAATTCACTGTTTTTTATGATTATTGAATCTGCTTTTATAAAGCAACTAGTAGTTTTAAATACATTAGATTTGATTGGATTTTTGTGTATTATATACAAATTGTGTGTATTGATACAAAGTTGAGATTGATTTTGTTAGAAAATACTGTACATATGTTTCTAATCTTGTTCAAGGTATTGTACCTATACAACTCATTTAACAATGTAATGCAATTTTCTAGTCCTTTGAAAGTTATTATCAACTAATTAGGATATAAAGAAATGCAAGTTAGAATTTAGTCACCTACAATAATTGAACTTGCAGTCATATTAGGTATGTTTTCAAGGTCAAACATATTTTAGATAGATCATCTTCAAACACTTCAGAGATTTATAGAATATGGCATTTAAGATATTTTAATAACATAGATTCTTTTTTTGTGACTATGAGACATGTCTGCTCCTGGCAGCACCAATCTACTTCAGAGAAGATGATGGGCATTGAAGAAATTCTGTACAGAGTTTACTTTCTTTATGGCAAAAGCTAGCCATTTGGGTGAAAAACTGCCCTTGCTTCAATTGCTGACAACATACTGTCTAAACTGGACCAGCAGGATGCAAATAGGTGACAGCCAAACTTTGCCAAGACAAGGTAGGAAGGCCCTTTAGAAAATCCTGTTTCATAGATGAGTCTGTCAGATACACCTGTAGGCTGAAGATGGATGCCCCAACATTGCAGAGGAACGTTGGGTGACTGTCCAGATAGTCATCTGTTTCTGTCATTTCTCACATTTTTTGGAAGTCACTTGCTTGCACTTCCTGCTTACTTAGGTAATACTACTTCCTTCTTGGGTCTCTGAGGGAGTTGAAGACTAGATAGTTATAGTTATAGTTTTCCATGTTAACAAATTCAGAAAAGAAACTCACTAAAGAAGTGTAAAGTGTATAAGTTTGAAAGGCACCAAAGATATTTTTGGTTGGTAATACAAGTTAAGTTAGAAAGTGAATTAGGTACAACATTTTGGACTCACAAAAAAAGGATAGATAATGGAGTGCTTTCTCTGAATTTGTCAAATGTTTATGGACTAGACATTATTAATGTAATTCTTGACTGTATATGTTGTATATACTTATTGTACTTATTTTTCATACTTTTTCTCATATTAGTTATAATCTTCTTTTATTATTTTAGCAAAAAGGGAAATGTGTGATATATTGTATACCCTAATAAATTTACCTGAAGATCAGAGAACAGAACAAGCCACTAGATGAAACATAGAAGCCAGGCAGTGATGGCCCATACTTTTAATCCTAGTACTCGGGAAGCAGAGATCCTTCTGGATCTCCATGAGTTCAAAGCCACCCTGGACTACATGAAATTGACTCAGTCTAGGAGGGAAACAGAGCCAAGCAGTGGTGGCACACACCTTTAATCTTAATACTTGGGAATCACACACCTTTAATCCCAGCACTAGGAAAGTTGAGACAGGAAATGATATGGGTTGGCAGAGAAAGGTATACAAGGTATGAGGAAACAGGAACTAAAGTCTTTCAGCTGAGGAAAGCTTTTCAGGCTGAAGAGTCCTAGAGGTAAGAGGTGGCTTGTTGTTTTGTCTCTCTGATCTTTCAGCTTTCACACCAGTATCAAGCCCCAGGATTTTTATTAATTAGACCTTTTAACATTCGTGTTACATTGGAGAGATGACCCAACAGTTATGAACACTGGCTTCTCTTCCAAATGACTTGAGTCCAAACCCCAGCATTCACATGGAGCCTCACAACCATCCATAAATGAAGTTCCAGAGGATCTGATGCCCTCTCTGGTCTCTGTGGCATTGCATACATGTGGTGTATAAACATACATGCAGGCAAAATACTCATAAACATAAATTTTTTTAACTTAAAATGTTCCCTGAAGTTGTATGTTCATTTCTTTTTCTTTCTGAGATTATTACATCATTTCTACTTTCCCTTTACTCTCTCCAAACTTTCCCATGCACACACACCCTCCACTGCTCTCTTCCAACTTATTTTCAGTTCTGTACATGGAATCCAGGGCCCTAGGAAAGCATCTGACTGAATTTCATCTCTAGACCTACATTCAACTATTTGAAAGCTACTCTTTAAGGGACACTATTTTCACCTGGCTGATCTCATGAACCAATGAGCAGGTTTTCCTGACTCAGACTCACAAGCTGTGAAACCTCATCAATCCTGGTGGCTCCTGTTGGTCAACTGTGAAAGGAGGCAGCATCAATTACTTTGTGTTATTCTTGTCATTTGACAAGAAACTGAGGAAAGTGACTGGAGCCTTGGCCAGAGGAAGTTCTTAACTGCGTCTACTGTCACCTACATGCGTGCTGTGTTTTAGATACTCTAGTTTGTGTAAAACAAAGTCCTAATTTAAGAATAATGTATGTGTTTGGGGCATCTGTTAAAGAGAAACAGAGTAAATAATGCGAGACAGTTGCTAGTGAGACATAAAACGATGCAGTCACTTCAGAAGACTGTTTGGAAACATGTTTAGTCAAACTATAAGTCACTATGTGATTTGACAGCCCTACTCTTTGGAATATATGCAAGCACAATGGGAACCCACATCTGTTTGTTGCTTTTACTTCATGTTTGTGACCCCTGGAAAAGCTGGAACAATACAAATGCCCAGCCACTGACAAACAGGGAACAGTATGGTATACCTATACCACAGAATACTACTTGGCAACAAAGAAGAACAAAATGCTGATCTAGAGATAATCCACATGGGTGGCTCTCAAAATTCTGTCATATTTGAATGTGAGCTGACCCATAGGCTCACTGGTGTGACTGCAGATGTGGGCCCCTGCTGTGGGATGTTCTGTATGGCAAATGTGTTGCTGATTGGTCAATAAAACACTGATTGGCCATTGGCTAGGCAGGAAGTGTAGGCGGGACAAGGAGAATAAAGCTGGGAAGTGGAAGGCTGAGTCAGAGAGACACTGCCAGCCGCCATGATCAGAAACAGCATATGAAGATGCCGGTAAGCCACGAGCCATGTGGCAAGGTATAGATTTATAGAAATGGATTAATTTAAGCTGTAAGAACAGTTAGCAAGAAGCCTGCCACGGCTATACAGTTTGTAAGCAATATAAGTCTCTGTGTTTACTTGGTCAGGTCTGAGCAGCTGTGGGACTGGCGGGTAACAAAGATTTGTCCTGACTGTGGGCCAGGCAGGAAAACTTTAGCTACAAATGGCGTCCAACGTGGTGGCAAGAGTTTCCCCCTAAAAACTGAGCAAAAAGATTCTAAAACGGAGCTAAAAACAGCTTCCTAATTGTCTCTCTCAAATGAGCAGCAGCTGCCGGTTTGAGCTACTGGTGGGTTTCTGGCGTGTGCACTCGACCTGCCCTATAGTGGGAATGAGGCCTCTGCAAGTGGCACATTAAGCTGCGTGGTGGATTTAGCCTTTATTAGTACAAAACAAAAAAAGAGGTTTCTGGGCTACACACTGCTTGGATAAAAGTGTAGAGACCCACGATAGCTCCCAGAGCTGGCGGAAAACATACTACCGCCATGTTGGGAAGCTAAGGTGAGCAGAGCCAGCAGCCACAGCTGCTGCAGTTTAAAGCAATAGATTCACAATAAGATTCAGATGTAATAGTTTACAATGTGTGTAAAAATGTACGTAGGCTTGAAAGAGACAAAAAAGGTGATATATACAGTTATATAAACAAATACATAGTTTTAAAAAATAAAGTCTTTAAAGAGACAGTAAAATTAATATAAAAAATAAGCCACGTGAAGATGAATATTACACAGAGAATCTGGATTGTGTTGTCTTTGGGATTCTTAACTGCAGAGAGATATTTGATTGTAAAGGAAGCTGAGTTAAACCAATATGTATATTTTAAAGATACCTTGACTTCAAAATTTGGATATAAGGATATGTTGCTTTGGAAAGGAGACTCTGCTTTTGTTCCCACAGAAAGGCAAAGGCTATGGATTTGTTCCAGATTAAGATACATCAGTTTTGACCAGCCAAGACCCCCTGAAAGGTCTCCGATGACACCATGGCCCAGATGATCCAACATCTAGAATCGTTTGAAGGAAACTGGCTCAGACAATACAGCCTCATGGACTATTCCATAATTCTAAAATTTTCTTTGTGTCCCCATAAGATACAGCGCCCCCCTCCAGCAGGAAGTAGTAAGAGAAGCTATGCCCAAATTCCCAAATTATATGTAATTTTACTTTGTTAACGTTAAAACCTTCCTTTTGGAAAAAAAAATAGGGGAAGTGCTGTGGGATGTTCTGTATGGCAAATGTGTTGCTGATTGGTCAATAAAACACTGATTGGCCATTGGCTAGGCAGGAAGTATAGGCAGGACAAGGAGAATAAAGCTGGGAAGTGGAAGGCTGAGTCAGAGAGACACTGCCAGCCGCCATGATCAGAAACAGCATATGAAGATGCCGGTAAGCCATGAGCCATGTGGCAAGGTATAGATTTATAGAAATGGATTAATTTAAGCTGTAAGAACAATTAGCAAGAAGCCTGCCATGGTCATACAGTTTGTAAGCAATATAAGTCTCTGTGTTTACTTGGTCAGGTCTGAGCAGCTGTGGGACTGGCGGGTAACAAAGATTTGTCCTGACTGTGGGCCAGGCAGGAAAACTTTAGCTACAGGCCCCAGCTGGTGGGAATGCTGTTTCAGGAGACTGATAGAGGATATGGGTCATCGTGGAGGTGAGTAGGTTTGCAATGGGGAAGGCACCTGAGCATCATGCCTGTGGTGTCCACCTGTACTGGGGAAGGCACCCAAGCATCACACCTGTGATGTCCACCTGCACTAGGGGAAGTACCTGAGCATCACACCTGTGGTGTCCACCTGCACTGGGGAAAGTACCCAAGCATCACACCTGTGGTGTCCACCTGCACTGGGGAAAGTACCCAAGCATCACACCTGTGGTGTCCACCTGCACTGGGGGAAGTACCCGAGCATCACACCTGTGGTGTCCACCTGCACTGGGGAAAGTACCCAAGCATCACACCTGTGGTGTCCACCTGCACTGGGGAAGGCACCCAAGCATCACACCTGTGATGTCCACCTGCACTGGGGAAAGTACTCAAGCATCACACCTGTGGTGTCCACCTGCACTGGGGAAGGTACCCAAGCATCACACCTGTGGTGTCCACCTGCACAAAAGGTTAAAAAAACACCAGTCCACCCTCAGGGGCAGATTGTGGGTGTCAGGTGGGGAGTAGGAATGTGACACAACTACACACGGGTCTGAAGGATCACTTGGGGTGATGACTTCTGTGTCACTACAACCTTTTTTCCATACTGAGGATTGAGTCCAAGACACAGAGCTACATCCTAAGCCCTTTTATTTCTTCACATTTATTTGTTTATTTACTGATTTATTGAGATAAGGTCTTAGTAAATTGACCAGGCTAACCTGGATCTTGTTGCATAGCCTTGAAAATTGCCATCCTTCTGCCTCAACTTCCTGAATAGCTGTGATTGTAAATCACCATTCCCACCTCAACATGGATGAGATCAATTTTATGAAATATAAGTCCTAAGAAGTTGACATAAAATTAGTCTTAACATCAGTTTGTTTCTGTGTGTTTGTGCTCCTAACTACCTGACTGAGTAAGGCAAGATTCTATCATTATTCCTAGAAGAAAAACACTTGACCTACCTCACAGTAGAAGCAAGCACCAATAATTATAGCAGTAACAGTGCCCTTCATGCAGTATGGTAAATACTTAATGTGCTTGACCTACACATTCTCATCCACACCTATCCCATGGTCTTAGTAGTGCTATCCCCCACCAAGTCCATCCATGAGAAAGTTGTGGCCCTCAGCAGGAATGTGCCAATTTAACCAACAAGCCAAGGGCAGAGCCGGGATTCTGACCAGGCCAGAGTGACACCATCATTTCCTCATGCCTCAAGGAAATCTTCTGTCTCCATCCCAGGCATGTTCACAGCTCTAACTGAGGAGCTGTACATCAGCTTGCAACAAATTGCCAAACAGGGAAGAAATACAAGCATGCTCATTTAATTGACAGGATTTAATCTATATAATAAAAGGGGACATATATAATCACGTCTGCTGATTTAAGAGACAACCAAAAAGCTTCTCATAGGTTAAATCTTTGAGAGTTACAAAAAAAAGAATCCATTTACCTATCTTTGACATTCTAATAAAAAGATAAGATTATGATTCTAGAGAATTATATAGATGATAAACAGAATCGCTAAAAGACAGAAACAATACAATAAATAAAATACCACATTGCAAAGAGGCAGAACAATCAGCGTGGCTAACAACAGATAAATAAATTATGGTATATCCATGAAATCAGACACAATGTAGTCTTAAAAATATCATGTTTCACCAAATACCTGACAGTGTAGGGAAATGTTTAAGTTATAATGTAGTGAGAAAAGCAAAACACAAAACTCCATAAAGAGTATAACACCAAGTCTGAAGAAAAAAATTATTATGGTTTAGACGCACATTTATGCACACAAATATGTGTAATATATTCATATGTAATGTGTTTTGTGTACATGTAACTGAAAGAAAAATGCACCAAAAATAAGATTACCTGTAGTTATCTATGCATGGTGGTATATGGTATGATTTTTATCTTCTTCTGTATTCATTGGCATATTTTGCAAGTAAGCATGATTCATTCTTAAATTGAGGAAAACTAGAGAAAGTATGATTATAGGAAATTGTCATTAGGAAACAGACATTGTTTTTATATAAACCCAGCCCTGCAAATAAACCCACATAGCTATGACCTTGGCAGTGCCCCATGGGGCTTTATGTGGAAAGATGGGATCTGACTTCTGAAATGGCTCTTCTCTCCCTTCTGTTGGACACTTACTTCTGGGATACTCCCAGGATGCCTCAGTCCTTCACCCTGCAGTCCCTCACCCCCAGTCCCAGACATCAGGGTTCCAGTGAAATGGGGCTTCCTTTGTGTCCAGTCTCTGACAGCTTTGGAAATTCTTTAGCTCCTGTCATGATGGATACTCTGCCTAAAATGATGGATGGGTACCAGCTGAAAAGGGATGGCGTGAAATTTGAAAAATGATACAAGGCCTGGTGGACAGAGGGTTTCTTTCTTTCTGTTTTGTTTTGTTTCTTTTTTTAGGAAAAGTTGGCAGAAGTTTGAAATGTAACATGGAGGCCTGCTCTGTGATCTCTCTCTCTCTCTCTCTCTGTCTCTCTGTCTCTCTCTCTCTGTCTCTCTGTCTCTCTCTCTCTGTCTCTCTCTCTCTCTCTCTCTCTCTCTCTCTCTCTCTCTCTCTGAACAAACCAGAAGATGTCCTTCAGCAGGAGGCTCTTTGAGGAAGAAAACCTATACTCAGGTTAGAAGGAATTCTTGTGCCCTCCTTATAAAGTCCATGGGGGTCCATGAGGTAAGCTATAGGAGAGAAGAAATTTGTTCATCCACTCAAAATGTTCTAAGTGCTTATTGCATGGAAGACGTTGGGTGAGGGCTGGAATGAGGAGATGAATTGGACATAGGCTTCACCCCCAGGGACCCCAGAATCCAGCAGAGAGACAGGACAATAATCAGATGCGGTGGCCAAGGCTAGGAGTGTCACAGGGCATGAGAGTCCTGGGGTGGACGGGGGTGGGGGAGGAGGTAGTGAGAGCTGCCTTGTGTAGGAAAGGATGGCAGCCAAATGAACCGAACCCTTTTCATTTCTATGCTTGCACATTTTCCTCAGTGTCCTGGTTCAGTCTCACCTACTTGTGAGTCACCCACTTGACCATGATGAGACAGAGGTTTCCTGTGAAAAATGAGTCTGTCAGATACGCTAAGCCTATAGGCTGAAGATGATGCTCCAACGTTGTGGAGAAACCTCAGGTGACTGTCCAAGAAGCTGGCTGTTTCTGTCAACTCACATTTTTTTGGAAGCCGCTTGTTTGCACTTCCTGTTTTACTAGGTTAATATCCTTCTTGGGTCTCTGAGGGAGTTGAAGATTAGATAGTTATAGTTATAGTTTTCCTTGTTAAGAATTTCAGAAAAGAAACTCACTAAAGAGGTGTAAGTGTATAAATTTGAAAGACATTATAAGATAGTTCTGTTAGTAATATAAGTTAGGATAGAAAGTGATTTAGGTACATTTTGGACTCACCAAAATAGGATAAATAATGAAATATTTTCTCTGAGTTTGTCAAATGCAAATGGGCTAGACATTGTTGAGGTATTCATTACTTGTATATATTGTATATAGTTATTGTACTTATTGTATATAGTTTTTCTTATATTAGTTATAACTTTTTTATTCTTTTTTATTTTTATTAGAATAAAAAGGGGAAGTTCTGGGGATGTCTTTCTGTATGCTGTGAATGTGTTGCTCTGATTTGGTTGATGAATCAAATGCTGATTGGCCAGTAGCCAGGCAGGAAGTATAGTATAGGCGGGATAAGCAGAGAGAGGAGAATTCTGGGAACAGGAAGGCTGAGTCAGGAGTCGCCAGCCAGACACAGAGGAAGCAGTATGTGAAGGCAGAACTGGGAAAAGGTGGGAGTTACTCTGGGTGGCAGTGGGTGTTTTCAGCACAGCTTCTCACCACATCACTGTGGAGCAGAAAATGGAGAGTTCATGACAGAAGTGGAGTTAAACCATAAACACCCACCCCACCCCACCCCCAGCAATCTCACTTCCTTCAACCAAGCCCCACTTCCCAAGGTTCCCAGCTGAGGGCCAAATGTTCAAATACATGACCTGTGAGAGAAATTTTACATCTAACCCACAACAACTCTTTTAGGGTAATTTCTCCAACCTCTACCTTAGCAGAACTATTTAATCATTCAGTCATCAAACATATGGTGCATATTGGATAGTGGCCACCTCAAATACCAAACTGTAAACAGAGGCTTTTCTCTGTCCTGCCCCATCCCACAGCTGCTTTTAAATCATCACTCAGAGTCTTAATACTATAAATGCTTAATTATAAATGCTTGGCCGATGGCTCAGGCTTATTACTAGCTAGCTCTCACATTTAAATTAAGCCATTTCTATTAATCTATGTATTGCCAAATGGTCCATGGCTTACTGGTTCTTTCACATCTTGCTTCTTGGGCAGCTTGTAGCATCTGCTCTGACTCTGCCCTTCGTCATCTCCATCTTCAGTTTGAATGTGCCATCTAACCTTATTCTGCCTTGCAATTGGCCAGACAGCTTTATTCATCAACCAATGAGAGCAACACATATTCACAGTGTCCAGAAAGACATTCCACAGCATTGTCAGAGCACTTCATCCGTCCTTGGGGACACATGCAACAGAGACTCATTAAACACTGTTAAACATGGAAGTCTCTGCTATGTCAGAAGAGTTGCCTGTGAAAGGGTAGCTTAGCTTCTGGACTCTGAAACCTTCGATGCCTTCTGGGTTATGGCTCACACTAAAACACTGTGTGTTACTCCGACCCCAGCATTTGAGCCCGAACCACCTCTCCTCTCATTGATTGACAGATACAGGGCCTCCTGGTCAACCTGCCTTAGCTACCTGAGAGCATTACTTTCTGTCTCTCTAATACCTCTTCTGACAACCAACTTCACATGAATTCCAGATCCAAATATCCCAAAGAGTACCCTCTAAACAGGTGACTGTGACATGTTGCTATTGCTGTTTCACACTATAGCTGCAAACAAGAAATTTTAGTTTGTTTCTAAGCTAAGTGATTTTAAAGGACAGCAAGAAGCCATTGGAAAAGAAAAATGGGTGCATCAGGAGCATGGGGATTCATTTGGTCCTCCCCTTAGAGTTTTCATATCTCCAGGGTTACCAGGAGCAACTCTGAGTGGTCCTTGGACACCTGAAAGTTCCACCATCAGATAGATCCCACCGTAGTCCTGGAGCCTCTGTCCTTGAGGATCCAAAGAAGGGACACAACAGTGTGATATAGACCAATTTCTAAAAGGTCTTATTAATAAAAACAAACCTGGAGCTAGGTATTGAGGTGAACGCTGGAAGATCAGAGAAACGGAACAGACCACAGCCACCTCATCTCTCCAACTTCTCAACTGATCCTGTTTCCTCAAACTGGAAGCCTCTGAGTCCTCATCCAAATCCATCTCAGCTGAACTGCTGCTAAAAGCCTAAAAACTTAACAAGCCTAGTTCCTGGTCCTTATATATCTTTCTGCTTCCTGCCATCATTTCCTGAGATTAAAGGCATGTGTCACCATGCCTGGCAGTTTCCAGTGTGACCTTGAATTCACAGAGATCCAGATGGATCTCTGCCTCCCAAGTGATGGGATTAAAGGTGTGTATGCCACCATTTTCTGGCCTTCATGTCTTTCTAGTGGCTGTTCTGTTCTCTGACCCAAGTTAAGTTTGTTAGGGTGCACAATATATTGGGGGCACAATATCACCACAATGTGATGATGACTAGCACAAATGCTTGGAGAATAGATTTTTCTGCTGTCCCCATTCTCATATAAGAACATCAAAGGTTTTGCCCTTGACATTGCTTTCATGGCCACAACTACAGAAACTTAGCCTTGAGATCCCTGGAAAAAGTTGTTAAAACTCTCTTACATGTAGTGATATATTGTGTACCCTAATAAAGCTTGCCTGAGGATCAGAGGACAGAACCAGCCATAAGATTAGACACAGAGACCAGGCAGTGGTGGCACACACCTTTAATACTAGTACTGAGAAGCTCACACGCCTTTAATCCCAGGAAGTGACGGCAGGGTGAAGAAAGGTGTATAAGGCGTGAGGAAACAGGAACTAAAGCAGTTCAGCTGAGACCCTTTCTGGTGAGAACTCAGAGGCTTTCAGTCTGATGATTCGTGGAAACAGGATCGGCTGAGGAGTAGGCGAGGTGAGGTTGGCTGTGGCTTGCTCTGCTTCTCTGATCTTTCAGCATTCATCACAATATCTGGCTCTGAGTTTGTTATTAAAAGATCCTTAGACATTCGAACAACACTTATAGGTTCCAGCTAAAGCAGTAGTGTATCCCCCAAACAGTGCTTAGGACTGGGGCAGGGTACTTTCCTTTTTCATTACCATTTGAAGGTTAGTATATGATGCCAGGGTCTAGGAATGCTAAACACCCTGCCACGGTGGGGTAGAATGGGGCTATAGCTCAGTGGTTAGAGTGTGAGCCCAAGGACTCTGGTGCTGCAGACAGAGAACAAGAACTCACACTGTGCATCGACAGATGTGAGAGACCTGAGCCAACCGTCCCCAACACCCTTCTGAAAGCCTCTGTATTCTTCTCAAGTTGCCAGCCTTCTAAACAGAGTTCAGTCCCACCTGAGGATCGGGGTCCACCAGGCTTTCCTGTAGGTGGCAGTGTCATTAGCTGGAGGTACCAGGATGAGAAGACTTGTCGAGGAGAGGAGGGGATTAGAGCAAGCACCATCCAAAACAGAGTGTCATGTTTATAGGACCCTGGTTTGCTTCCCCTTGGTATAAGGCACATTTTACACATGAGGATGGCAAGGGCCAGCCCTCCCTTGGAGACATTCCCATTTTCCCAGTCCATTTTTTAGCGGGGTGTAGGGCTGGCTAGAGACAACAGCAACTGGATTTATGTCTCATCACAGTTTGTAAAGACAAAAAAAAAAATTGTTCCCAGCATGAAGGGGTGAAAGGATGCCAAATTTCAAGTCTCAGATAAAAATTTTGTTCCTTGCTAGAATTTGCTGGAAATGGCCATTTATACTGCAAACTATAATTTACACTTCACTGTGGATGTGAAAGAGGAAACCAAGAAAGATTTTTGGAAAAGACCATAGATGTGGGGACAAAAATAGAAACGTACGGATTCTGTTTCCTCCTGCTTCCTATTTCTCCTGCTTCTTTTTATAATCAAGAAGCTCAAACATGTCCCCTAATGTGCCCGGGCACTGCTGTCCTAACGTGACTTGTGATCATTGCCCCCTCTTCACAATCTCTCCACCGTCAGTCGTGAGCGTGAGCACAGCTCGCTGTCAGTCTTGTGAGCCAAGGTTTTCTGAGGGTGGCTATAATTCACTCAACCAGTGTGTGTTAAATTAACAGCCCTGTCAGGCCAACAGTGAGCATGTGCGTGCTCTAACATGTGTAACGAAAGATGATCCACCTCTGTCCTCCCAGGCCCTGCAAACGAGTTTAGCATCTTCAGGACAAATGTCTCTTAAGCCACCACGCTGGGCCCTGTGCCGATTGCTAGGAATGTGTCTGTAGACCTGCCCCCATGGAGCTCACCATCACATAAGGAGACAGAGCCTTCCATAGTGTTGCTGTGATAGACTGGTGGGAAAGAAAAAATGAAGAGATAGACGAAGACAGAGGCGAGGATGGGAAAGGGGCTGGGGCCGAAGAACAGAGCGGAATACATAAGGATGTGGCATGTTCTGCACAGGAAATATTCCAGCCTGTTGTACAACTTTTCTGCCCAAATTGAAACATTCCTTCACGGAGGATGGGGGTGGGGCTCCCAAGACTCAGGAACCTAATAGAGCTAATGACATTGACAGGAGTCCCAGGGTTCTGCAACAGTGAAACCCAGTGGGAGAAAGAGCGACTCTCTTCAGTGGAGACATCCGGGCAGGGAGCTTTCGTGAGTCTCTGGCCACCCTGGGGTGGGCTTTTTGGTGGTGCCACATCCTTCAGGTCTCTCGTGCTCCTGAATAATCCAAAAAACCACTGACCCATGCAGCTAGACCTGGGTGGAAGTGTTTCCTTGGTCTGTGTCCATTGCCCTGAAATGGGACAGTAAGAATCTGATTCCTGGGTGCAAGGCCAAGGGTTGGAGATGCAATTATGAGCGACGCAAGAGACAGAGAGTATGAGATAAAGCTGATATCAGTGATACAGGGGCCAGCAGCCCCCTCCCAATGCCAGCTGAACTTTTCTGGATGCTTCTTATGACTCTTAAACATGGAGGAAACATGAATGAGAGTGTCTGTAAAAATAGTTCCCCAGCAACAGGAGAGAGGGGATAGCCACCTTCAGGAAAATAGTGCTGTGCAGTTTGAATAAAAATGGCCCTCATAGGCTCATATATTTGACTGCTTAGTCACCAGGAAGAGAACTATTTGGGAATTAGAGAGATTAGGAGGTGTGGCCTTGTTAGAGTAGATATGGCCTTGTGGAGGAAGTGTGTCACTGAGGGTAGGCTTTGGGGCTTCGTAAGCCCAAACCAGGTGTTCTCTCTCTCTCTCTCTCTCTCTCTCTCTCTCTCTCTCTCTCTCTCTCTCTCTCTCTCTCTCTCTCTCCTTGCAGAACAAGATGTATTTCTCAGCTACTGTTCTGGTACGATGCTTTTTACCATGTTCCCTACCATGATGATAATGGACTGAGCCTCTGACACTGTAGGCCAGCCCCAGTTAAATGTTTTCCTTTATAAGAGTTGCTTTGGTCGTGGTGTCTCTTCATGGCAGTAGAACAGTGACTCAGACAAGTGTCATCTTCAGAAAGGACAGACAGATGCACTGAAGAAGTACAAAGCCAAGACTGCCAGCTGGGAAGAGGAAAAGCTGAAGGCAATCAATCCTTGGACTTCTGACTTGAGCTGGTGGAAACAAGACTGAGACACCGAACCTGCCCGTTAGCAACTTCCCATGTTGATACACTCCATCCTGCAGGGAACCTAGTGAAGACTCTGGATGTTCTAATGGGAGGCCTGTTAACACTGGCAGTAAACAATTTAGTGTCTTCAGGAAGTCCCTGAAACTGACCAGATCCGCTAGGTTTTGCATTTCCCAAACTTAATAAGTAGGAGGGACTACTGAGACACACATTCAGCCCAGCAAAGCTGCCTGGAAAAGACGATCTCCAGTTTATCATGCTGTCTACAGGCTGTGCAGTGTGCTCCAGATTTCCAAGCTTCCATGAGCTGTCACCATGCTGGGGTGGGCTTTGGGAATACAGCTGTCTTTGACTCATTTCTGCTCCTATTAGTAACCCCCCACTCATATTTCTGTAAATAACCCCAATAAAACTCTTTGGCCCAGTGAGTTGGATTTGGGTGGTGTCCTGACTTTGGTCTATAGCAAGCCCCCTGTCCAGGTGAGTAGACACTTGTTCCTACCTCTCTGGGAACATGTCACACAGCAGCCCACTAATGCTAAGCTACACTTTGTCACCAGCTCCACTTCTTATTTGTAAATGATGGGATTCGGCCTGTGCAACTCTTGGTAGTTAAGAGCTCAGACCTACAGTGACAGTGAGGACTGTTTAAAAGCCTCACCATGCATGGGTTGTGTTGAGATTCTCCATGCCTCAGTTTCTCCATCTGTATAATGGAGTATACAGATGTATAGTTTTTCTGTTTAGAGACGTAACAAGGATCATATGTTGTGTGTACAGTAAGCTCTACTCAGTGATTGGCACACAGAAAGTTTGGTGAATCTTAGTGGTCTTTACCTTTTAAAAAATTTCAGTGTCGGCCGGGCGGTGGTGGCACACGCCTTTAATCCCAGCACTCGGGAGGCAGAGCCAGGCAGATCTCTGTGAGTTCGAGGCCAGCCTGGGCTACCAAGTGAGTTCCAGGAAAGGCGCAAAGCTACACAGAGAAACCCTGTCTCGAAAAACCAAAAAAAAAAAAAAAAAAAAAAAAAATTTCAGTGTCAAATGCTTCTCCCTTCAAAAGGCTGAATCTGTTTTTCTATGGTTGGTGCCTGTCAGGGCTGATGCAGAAGAACCTTGAGTATCAGGGACTCACTAATGTTTTATGATATTTTACCTTACTTTATGGTAGTCATTTATGACAAGACCAGGGTGACATAAACTGCCATACAGCAAAGCGGTGCCATCACACAAATGGCCGTAAATCAAGGGGCGTAGCCAAAAAAGGTCATAAAGGGAAGGCAATGGAGGGAAACGGGAGAGATGCAGGGAGTGGAGTTGGGAGCTAGCAGCACCAACTTTGAGAGTGGAATTTCAATCCAGGACAATTTAAAAAAAAAACGTAAACGGATGTCTTCTGAGATTGTTTTAACTTCACGTGCGTGTTTCCAAGTAAATATGGCATACTTTCGGGGGTTTGGAGAGATATGTGTTATTGTAGGCCCTATACTGGTATATATATTTTTTTGGAGATGCTATTTCTAACCCTATCAGTGTGCTTGGGATGCATATTAGACTGCAGAGAATTCTTAGAAGTCACAAGACTAGAAATTACTTCTATAGTTTAAGAATGTATTGATGTCCCCGGGTCCTTGTGAAGCCCTGTGAACTGAAAGAGATTTCTTAATAAGTCAAATTTTTTTCCTCAGACTCCATCTTTTCTTCCTTTACTATTTCTTCTTTATTATTTTGGGAGGAGCGTACTTTGATGAGCAGAGACACAGAAAGCGTAGAGATCGGGTATGCATGCCGTAATTCTCTCTAGACAGACAGATGAACAAGAATGGTGGCAAGCACAGACAAGAAGCATGGTTTTCAAGACCCTGTTTGACTGGACCCTGCTTAGCTCTTAACAAACCTCAAGCTCAATCCAGGTGGACATGAAGCCAATTTCTGATTACAACTTTCCGTGGACTTTTCAGACACTTCTGGTAGCAAACAGGACCTGGATGGCAGAAACACACAAACATGGAAAACTTTACTCTCTGTTTTCAGACAGAGGAAATACCGCAGCTAAACGCCCTCCATCTCAGATGCTGCTGTATCTGGAAACACGTTCAGTATGGAAGTTGAATTTTAGAAACGCCAACTCTCCTGCTATTGCATCAGGAAATGAGTGGAGGTGATCTCAAAATCCACTCTTCTTTCAGATGTAGTAAGGATCCGCCTTGCTAAGTGATGATGCATCAGCTAACATGCCCCCAAACAAGGCTGGGGAGACTGCGGTCAGTGAGCAAGCAGGGACCTGAATTTCATCCCCAGGACCCATATCAAAAATAATCTGAGTGTGGGAGCAAGTTTGCAGCCCCAGAGCTGCAGACACAGATGGTTGGCTCTGTGGCCAACCAGCCTAGCCTACTTGATTCTCTTTGAGCTGGTTTTTGCCCGAGATGAAAGCTATGGATTGCATTTCATTTTTCTGCAAGTTCTTGATTCTAATTTGCAGCTTTGAAGCCCTTGTTTTGCTTGACTCCTGCATGTATTTATGTATCTCAGACGCTCAGTCTCTCATTGTGACCACCTCACTATTTGTCTGAAAATGACACTTTATTTTTGGCTCCCGAATAACAGTAAATCTTCAGTAGATACATGGCACGCTTTGCAAAATTAGTTTGCAATTAAGAAAAGAACCTGGAAACACTGTGAGTGTCTACTGAAAGAAAATTTCAATGGAATTACAATGAGCTACTTAACAGATCATCTTCCAGAAGTGCAAAGGGTATGAAAGAGTAGCATGTGTTGAGGACATGAAGGGAAACTGCTCAACTCGAAATACATCTGTATGAAAACCCTGTGTAACACAGTACCATGTTCAGTAAGTATATGCAATGAAATTTTAAGTTACAAAAGAAGACTTTTAGTTCTGTAGACTGTTTTATCTGTTGATCATTTTCTCTGTTGTGTAGAAAGTTGTTCACTTCATTTCTCAATTTGTTAATTCTAGGGGCAACTTCTTGCACTGTACAGATCCTGTTGAGAAGGTTCCTGAGAACCTACCCTAAGGGCTCTGCATTCTGCCACAGACATGCTGCTCGTCTGTGTTCACTGCCATTCTACTCACAGTAACAAGGCAATGGATGTCCCAGATGTCGATCAAGAGATGAACAAACAATAAAAATAGGGTTTGCAGACACAGTGGAACTTTAGTTAGCTGTAAAGAAGAATGGGGTTGTGAGTTTGGCATGGAAATGGATAGATCTGGAAAGTGTGAGATTAAAGGAGGACCCCAACTCAGACAGTGCTTTTCTATTGGTGGGAATTTCTCAATTTCCTTTTCCTGTATTTTACATGTCCTTACTGGGAAATCTGCTACAATGGCTTATAGCCAGTGGGTATTGTGGTTTTAAAGTCCTTTTGTCTTGATAAGCATTTTGAGTAATATCTCATTTTTGCTTGTTTACACAGAAGTTGGTATGCCGTATTAATAAAGTGAGGTTATATGGGATATTTTTCTTCATTTTCTTTCTATTTCCCAAATTTCCTACAACAAACATGTATATGGCATTTGAAATATACAAAATTTAATTATAAAAGTTCAGCTCTCCCAATGCTTATGTCTCTCCCTTCTCAGAAAGCAGGAGTGGCCAGATAAACATCTTACAAGTTAGGTGAGAATGAGCAGATATTCAGCTATCTAACATACTTAACACTGGGACCAAAAGCAACTTGAGGAGGAAAGGGTTAATTTTATCTTACAACTCTCAGGTCATAGTCCATCACCGAAGGAAGTCAAGGAAAGAACACCTGCAGGAACTGAAGGAGAAGCCATGGAGGAGTGCTGTTCACTGGCTTGCTCTGGCTTATTCTCATCTAACTTCCTTTTATAGGACAGGCTGGCCTGCCTGGGGATGGTGTCACCCACAGTGGGCTGGACCTTCCCACATCAAATGTCAACCAAGACAATCTTTCACAGACATGGCCACAAACCAATCTGATGAAGGCAATTTCTCAACTCAGGTTCCCTGTTCCCAAGTTGTGTCAAGTTAACAATAAAAACCAACCAGTACAATGTCCAAATACTATATGTGAGTGAAGAAAAGCCTTGTCACCAGAGAGGCAAATACCAAAGCAGATACACGGAGAAAAGGAGACTCAGAAGCAAAGTATGGCAGCAGAGAGTATAAAACAGTGCCTCACACCCCACGGAATGAGCTTCTACCCCGTGTACCACGAGAATGGTGTACCCAGTAATGGTTCACTTGAGCCTTTCCCTTGGATAGACTTAGGGAGCTTCTGCTCCCACGAACACCCGCTGACATGCCAGTCTTGACCTATTCGAGTCCCCAGTGAGTCCCTAGGAGAGGGGCTTTATGACAGTGCATGTGCTGATGTGTCTTTACCATCATCTGGATGGAATGTCCTCAAAGGCCCATATGTCATAAGCTTGGTTCCTGGCCCATGGTGCTATGGGGTAGTGGATATAAAGTGGTAGATATGACCCTTAGGGGATGGAGTCTAGTGGGAAGTCTTCAGGTCCTTGGATGTGTGTCCCTGAAGGGGAAGTGGAACCATGGCCTTTAACTTTTCCTTCTTTCATTTTCAACCTTAAGTTAAGTGGCTTTGCTCCACCATGCTCACCCTACCATGATGTGCTACCTTGCTATGGACTGAAACTTTCAGAGCTATGAACCAAAACAAACCTTTCTCTTCATAAACTGATCATCTCCGGTATTTTTTGTTACAGAAGCAGAAAGCAGACTGATGCAGCATCTGTTTCATGAGCCAGTGGCTCAAGTATCTTGATGAAAACAGTCCTGAAATTCTTAAAGGGGGTCAGCACTTCAGGCTCTGGATGAACAAAGACAGAATGTCTTGACTTTATAATCCAGGTAAACACCAAGTAAAGTGATGTGAGCTTGAGGCGGGAGGCATAAGAGTCCAAGGCCAACTGCACTACACAGTGAGTCTTGTGTCAAAAGTAAAAAGAAAAGAGAGGAGAGGAGGCAGAAGGAAGAGATAGAAAGGGGTGTGGGGAGGGAGAGGAGAGAGAAAAGAAAATGAGAGGGGAGGGGAAAAGGGGAAAGAGTGGAGGGAGAAGGGGAGGGGAGGAGAAGAGAAGGGGAGGGGAGGGGAGGAAAGAGGAAGAGAGGGGAGGAGAGGAGAAGAGAAGGGAGAGGGGAAGGGAGGGGAGGGGAGAGGAGGGAAGGGGAAGGAAGAAGACAGCTTTCCCAAGTCAGTTCCCTCCTTCCTTCTAGGCAGCTGGATCTCTCTGCCATTGCTATGGCCACTCCAGGCCAGAGGGCCCGCAAGCTTCCAGGTGATTCTGTCTCCACTTTCCATCTCGCCAAAGGAGGGCTGAGATTCCCGATGGGTGCCACCATATCCACTGTTTCACATGGGATGGAGTTCAGGTCACTATGGTCGCCAACAAGCCCTTTCATGCACAGAGGCCTCTCCCTGACCTCCTAGTACATGTCTTTCTGTGTCAGTCCTGACTTACAGTGTAATTGGAAGCAGCAGAATTGTTCATGGAAGCCATACAACTTTAAGGGGCAACAAAATTGTCTACTATTATATTTAATTCAATTAATTATGGAACATTCATTTTCTGGGCTCATTTTGAATAGGATCCTCATTGGAGGAAGTCAGACTGGGTTGTTTGATTAGAAAGGCAGTCTGGGTATTTCCTTTTAGACTTCTCCCTTGCTTAATCTTTTAGAAGTGAGGGCAGATAATGAGTTAGAATCATCTGTAGTTGGGCTCAGGGGCAGCCCTCAGGAGGAGCTGTTCCATCTCGGCTCATATTTAGATGGGTCACAATAACACATGCTTTCCCTCTGTGCCCTCCTCATTACTGCAAGGGAAAGACCAAGACGGGTCTCTGTGGTTATTAGTGGAGCTGAGGCCGTGACTGCTGAACTGGATTACTTTTCCTTTAGTGCCACACAAGTTTATTTACAATCTTTTTATTATTTTTTTCTTTTTTGCTTTTTCATGATTCCAGTTTTTATTTTTGCTCTGTCCCCACAGTGGGTCTGATTTCCCCCCATTTCTTCATGTACATTATCATTTGGAGTGCTGCTTTAGTCCCTGAAATGCTAGAACGAAAGAAGAAAAATTAAACTAAATAAATAAAGCTGCCGCCTCGCTGCAGTCATCCTGCAGAGGTCTGGAGAAGGCAACCCCGAAGAGCAATGCTTGGAGTCATTATTCAACGAACACGTTCCCCCTCGGATGGCAATCCTGGGGCACATTATGTTGTAAAACATCCTATTTCTCTTCTAACTTCTTAAATTGCTCCAGATGCTCCTTAACCATAAAGAAACGTAATGGTGCCTGTTTTTTTTAAAGCATTGTCTGTTTCTGTATCTGCCCCCCCAACACACACACATGTATGAATTAATATAGGATACTGGAATCAGAGACAGGTTTGAGGACATTGTTCATTTGTTTGAAAACACAGAAAAAAGACGAGAACTCACGCCAGGGATGCAACTTTAGCAGGGAACTATTTAAACATTCTAGGACACAATTTCCTCAGCTCCCAAAAGGTAAAGAGGATCCTGTCTACCTGACAGGTTTTTATGGAAATTAAATGAGTTCATGCATATAAAGTCAGTGGAATCTAATACTGGCCACATGAAGAGTAAGTAATGAACATCTCCCGAACTTGGCCAATTGCCTTTTCAAGATGTGAGGCAATGGGGGTAATTCACAGAGAAATGTTTAATGTTTCTTGTGGATGGATTAGGATGCATGCAGATATATATAGTAGAGATGACTTTGGGATAATAATTTTCAACCACTAAAACCTTGAAATTATAGTTCCTTAAAATAAGCCCTGGAAATGGTAGCCCCACATCTGATCTGCCTTGTTCCCTATTTACAGATACTTTGCCAATAAAGAACAGTCCTAACAGATGAATCAATGCAAGACATTAGCACCATGGAACCCTAAAAAAGTAAAGTATCCAGGCTTGAGGAGATGACCCAGTGGATAAAACAGCTATCACACAACCATGAGGACCTGAGTCTGGATCCTCAGCACCTACATAAAGCCAGATGCAGTGGTGAGATCTGTAACCCCAGCACTGGGGAGGTGGAAAGGAGGATCCATAGAACTTACTGACAAGCCAATCTAGCTGAACCTGGGAGCTCTTTGCCCAGGAGAGATTCTGTTTCAAAAAACAAGTTATAGAGCAATAGAGGAAGAAAATCCATATTGACCTCTGGCCTCCACATGCACATGGGCAAGTTTGTGCAGCAGTGCGTGTGTGCAAACACACAGGAACACAGAGAGAGAGGAAGTTAGATGTAAACACACCCCGTACATACACCCTCAAGAATAAAAAAAGCAAAGAATTCCATTCGCATTACTACATCTATGTTGCAAACTTTATACACTATTATTGTATTGTATTTTTAATTTCATTGTATCATTTACTTTCATCAATAAATATTGACGGGGATTTGTCTTCTCTCTTGGTGTGGAAATGACCATGTAATATCCTTGTATCTCCTCCCGTGGAGTTGTTAACTAACTGGCTTTGTATCACTGCCTCCTACATCAAGGTGTCCAGGGGTAGAGCCATCCCAAGCTGCTGTTCAGAATCAGGGGGAGCATTCCCCTGCTTTGTATCTGTTGCTTTTCTTGTTGCTGTGATCCCTGACAAGGACAGCCTGATGTGGGAGGAATTACCCTGGCGGGCAGTCTGAGGGTTCATCATCACGCAGAAGAAGACATGACCACAGGAGCATGAGTTGGCTGATGACATCACACCCCAAGACAGAAAAGCAGAAGGAGGTACATGATTGTGCTCAGCTCACTTCCTCCTTTTCGTTCTACTGAGACTCCAGTACAGAGGAAATGCTATCCCCTCATAGATCAAACTTCTGTGGAAACACATTGCCGACACACCCAGAGGAGGGTCTTCTGGGTGATTGTGGATCTAGTCTAGTGGCCAATGAAGATGAACAATCACAGGTGTCAGAATTCTGTGTGTGTGTGTGTGTGTGTGTGTGTGTGTGTGTGTTGCTGGGGATCGAACCTAGCCTCATTCATGCTAAGTAAGCATTTTACCTACAGAGCTATGTTCCCAGTTCTCTTTTACTTTAAAAAAAAAAAAAAAACTAAAAATGAACAAGTCCTCACTATATTGCCAAGGTGGACCTTGAACTTGATCTGGAGCTGAGGCTGACCTCAAACTGGTGGTCTTCCTGGACGGCTGGAAATTAGGAGCAGACATCACCAAACCCACTACCCAACCATTATTCACGTATGAGCAGCCCTTGCAGCTGGCCTCTGTCACAACGGGGTAAGTTTTACAGCTCTGTGGATGCATGAACATCTTCTGGTGTCTTTCTAAACATGAGAAAATATTTCTCATAAACCTCCTCTTCTTTCTTCTCCTTTACCAGAGCCGGGTCTCATGGCGTCCCCACCTCCCCCAGACCAGTCTCTGCAGAAGGAGCAGGGTACCTGAGTCGGAGGGCTCAGGCTCTGCAGTCAGCTTTCCTCAATGCTCATGCGTATGTGGAAAGGTGGGCAGCCCGACACACTGGGGTTCAGTGAAAAAGAGGAAACGGGGGTGGCCAGATGGCTCAGTGGAGCAAGTGCCTGCCATACAAGCCTGAAGACTTGAGGTTGATCCCAGGATCCCAGAGGCAAGAGAGAATTCACTGATGTAAGTTGTCCTCTGATGTCTGTATACATGTCATGTCCCATGCATGCCCACACATACCATACACATACAGCATACAGATACCACAATAATAATAACAAATATGTGTAAAGAGGAAAAGGAGCGTGGCTGTTGCATGTGCTTATTTTTAATTCACATTTTGAAAAAATAAAGGTACATTGAGCCAAGCCTTCATGGGTCTTATAACTTAGGAGAAGACCAATTTGAAGTGTATTTAAGTTAAAATGTGGATTGACTGAGAATTGCAGTCCTCTTAAGATGGCAAAGTGGGTAAAAGTGGACAAATCTACATGGGACCTTTGCTTATACTGGGATCTTAGTCAGAAACGGCTTTTAAGGCCTCCAAAACCAGGTGTTTTCTCTGCACTGGAATCTTCCTTCATCTTCTGTCTCTTTGGAAGGAAGGGTGGCAGCTCCGAGAGCCATCTCTTTTGTTCATTTCTTATTTGTGTATCCACTCTTCACTAGAACTGTCATATCCATCAGCCAGTCATTCATCAAACACTTGCCAGTCAACCACGCCGTGGCTCCTGTAGAATATTTTTATATTCGCCGCTAGCCCTGACTTAGAAGGTGCTTGTGGTCTACTTTTGTACAAATGGACCAACCAAGTCATGTCTGTCATGTCCATGAGTCAGCAAAGGGACCACACATGACCAACATCAAAACTAGTCCGTCTCCTAACATGCCTGGTTCACATCACTTGGGAGCTCACCAAACCATGCCCATACATGTGGTTAGAGGGAAGCCCTGTTGCTCCCCAGCATTATTATTTATTAATTGACACTACCTGGGTAGTACCAATTAGTATCCTCCTTCTAAGAAAATTAAAGGCAAGGATGGATCCCTTCAGCTTTTAAAAATTTGTTTATTTTAGCCAGGCAGTAGTGGCACACACCTTTAATCTCAGCATTCCGGGAGGTGGGGGCATGCAGAGACAAGTGGATCTCTGTGAGTTCAAGGCCAGCCTGATCTACAGAATGAGTTCCAAAAAAACCCTGTCTCAAAAAAAACAAACCCTGTCTGTCTGTCTGTTTGACTGTCTGCATGTGTGTGTGTGTGTGTGTGTGTGTGTGTGTGTGTGTGTGAGTGTGTGTGTGTCTGTATGTGCATTTACTTTTCATTTACTCAATAAAATGTTTAAAAAAAAACTACAATCTGATCATCCTTGACTCGGTTTAATAGCATCTCATCTCAGGACACAGTCGGAAGCTGGCCTTCACAGACCTAGAACTGTGGTCAGAAGCTTTTCCCCTACCCCACTCTTCTGCTCTCTGCATGGTCTTCTTGCCTGCTTGCTGCAGTTTGGACATGAAGCTGCTCCTACCTCAGGCCCTTTGCACAGACTTTCCTTCTATGACATATGCCTTCCAACTCTAACACTCCAAGACTTCAATTTTACTCCTTAGGGAATGCCCTCTCAGTCTCCCCAAGCTGAGTTGGATTTCTGTCTCCTAAATTTTGGGGTACCGTATTTTTTCTTCAAAATAGAAACAGACTTTTAATTAAATCAGTCTTATACAGAATAGAAAGATAGCTCGGTTATCTACTGTCCACTGGGAAAGGGCAAAGGTCTGTTTGTTCCCCAGAGCTCATGTTTCAGAAAGCTGAGCGTGGTGACTGGCCCTTGCTTGCGGTCCCTGCACTGGAGAAGCAGACAGAGGATTGGCCCAGGGCTCATCAGCCAGCCTCGCCTATTTGGTGAGTCCAGGCCAGGGGAAACCCTGCTTCAAAAAGAAATAACTAGATGGATATGAGAAAAAAAATTAATGCCTGAAGTTGACCTCTAACCTCTACATTCATGTGCACTTACACACACACACACACACACACACACACACACACACACACCTGTGTTAAATTATCTCACAGGAAAGGTAATGGAAGTGGCTAATGCTTTATGTGTTGATAATCATTGACTCTGTGATGCTTAGAACAGGGTGTGGCACAGTGCAGGTCCCCAATAAAAATTCGTTGAATGAGCCGCTGGGCCCCTTCATACAGCAGGAAAGGCAATGGCTGCCTTTACTTCTTCATCTTCCCCCATAACAGTGAAGATTCCCAAAGTCGTTTCCTCTTGAAAATAAATACGTACTTCTGAATTCCTCAGCCAGTGTTCACAGAGTACCTGCTGTGCACCAGCATTCCTATGGCCAGTGCAGAGAGTCCTGAACTAAAAGACAATCCCCAGCCTCACGAAGTTCACATTCTAGTAGGAAGACTAACAATGGATGTGGTGAACATGTGTTCAGCAGAACGTCACAGAACTACATAAACCATGGAGAAAGCACCAGAAATCTCTGGAAAATATTTTTCATGGTGGTGGTGTCCTTTTTAAAAGAAAAAAAAATGACTGCCTGTGCTCTGAAAAATAACAGCCACTGTAAATCAGGCAAGTATCTATGCTGAGCTCACCCTCACATCAGCCAGAGAGGGGGGCGGGGGCGGGCTCTGTTTACATGAGGATCTCTTCCCCAAGTGGAAAAAGAGACAACAAATAATATACTTCAGGGTTAATTTTACTTTGCAAATTACAAATTCATCGAAAGCCCCATCCACGGCAGGGTGATAACTCACAGTGCCGCCAGACTGTAAGTACTGCAGCCACGGGCTTGTGCTAAACTCTCTCCTCCACCTCTTAAAAGATGGCTGCCCTGGGGTTTCTTTCAGGCCTGCACGATCATATATTGAAGCCTGGCTTATTTACTTCTATGTTTCTGAAGTGCCGTTAATCATTTTTCTAAGATGGCCAGTGTATTCCACAATTAATAAAATGCAGGCGCTCAGGAGAGCAGCCCAGAGAGAGAGAGAGAAAGTGAGGCCTGCTCTGAGAAAGGGCGTCATTTGGGTACCAATGAAACCTTCATCTTCAGAGACTGAGCCCAAACTGAAGGAATGTAAAGCTGACTGTTTTCTTCCCTCTTCTGTTTTTCTTAGACATTCATTAACACTTATTCCACGGGGCAGGGAGTTGGGGCGGGGCTGGGAAGCAGCCAATATCATCACTACTTCAAGGTCTCACCATCCTGCCCTTGAAGACGGTTGTCTCTAGGAGCGATGGTCTGCCCAGGGTTCTGACCCAATTCCTTAAACCTTTTTCCTAGTGCTCCGTCAATTAAGCAAATGGTTCATTAATGGCGAGCATCTGAAATCTTTAGAACCTGATTGAGCACAACGGCATCAAGCTGTCCGGAGCAGTGACTGCTTAACCATCAAATGGGCTCACTGCAGAGGCATTTCGCTGTTGACAGTAGATGCAACCCAAACTCAGGCATCCCTCAGCACATCCTCCCATCTGTATACAACCACCCTGGCATCCTTCTGTCAGAGAAAGCATGATTTGTCCAGTGCTATATCCTGCGGCCATCAGGCCAAAGATCACAGCTTAACCCAGACGAAAATGGAGTCTGTAGGTATTCCTAAAACAAATATTTATGCACTGACAAGCTCTGTTTAATATTAGCTCATGATAGAAGGCAGTCGATTTCAGCTAAGTTCCAGCCAAAATCTATTTGAGTTTTACAAATTGCTTTTCTTTTTCACCATTACAGGCTAGAGAGTCAGACAAAAATGAGGCTTCTTTAAAAGTATAAAGCTATAGATCTGCGGTGGGGCTTTCAGAGAACAGTCCGCACAGGGTTCCACTTGGGAGAACATCGAACCCTCCTGGAGATGAGATGACTTTGACTCTCACAGGCCTTCCCACCAGCCGCTAACAGTTCCTTCAGAGTCTGAAATTCTGAGTTCTCTAAGCAGATCCAGCAACAACCATCCAGAACCAGGGAGACGTGTCCCTGGGAAGGTATGTGTGTTCCATTTGGCTGTGGCCCCCACCTCTCCACTCACACCCACCCAGGCTTGTCTGGCAAGAACACAGGGTTGGTAGAAGGGTCATCCACAGACCATCCTCCGTGAGTGTCAGGGATGAGGGCTCAGTCTCCTAACTCCACAGCAGTTATTTCATTAGCACAACTCCGTGCCATTTCACTTTGCTGTGAACCTGGTTTGAGGGGCAACACTAAGGATCTTCAGAGAGAGTTTTCCAAGGAGGGACAATGGATGGGTGGTCATCGTCATGCATTCCTCTATCACACGTGTGTGGTGGTCATTGCCATGCATTCCTCTCTATCACACATGTGTGGTCATCGTCATGCATTCCTCTATCACACATGTGTGTGGTGGTCATTGTCATGCATTCCCCTCTATCACACGTGTGTGTGTGGTCATCATCATGCGTTCCTCTCTATCACGTGTGTGGTCATCGTGATGCATTCCTCTCTATCACACACATGTGTGTTCATCATCATGCGTTCCTCTCTATCACATGTGTGTGGTCATCATCATGCATTCCTCTCTATCACACGTGTGTGGTCATCGTCATGCATTCCTCTCTATCACACATGTGTGATGGTCATTATCATGCATTCCTCTCTATCACACGTGTGTGGTCATCGTCATGCATTCCTCTCTATCACATGTGTGTGATCATCATCATGCGTTCCTCTCTATCACATGTGTGGTCATCATCATGCGTTCCTCTGTCACACATGTGTGGTCATCATCATGTGTTCCTCTCTATCACACGTGTGTGGTCATCATCATGCATTCCTCTCTATCACACGTGTGTGGTCATCGTCATGCGTTCCTCTCTATCACACGTGTGTGGTCATCGTCATGCATTCCTCTCTATCACACGTGTGTGGTCATCGTCATGCGTTCCTCTCTATCACACATGTGTGATGGTCATTATCATGCATTCCTCTCTATCACACGTGTGTGGTCATCGTCATGCATTCCTCTCTATCACATGTGTGTGATCATCATCATGCGTTCCTCTCTATCACATGTGTGGTCATCATCATGCGTTCCTCTGTCACACATGTGTGGTCATCATCATGTGTTCCTCTCTATCACACGTGTGTGGTCATCATCATGCATTCCTCTCTATCACACGTGTGTGGTCATCGTCATGCATTCCTCTCTATCACACGTGTGTGGTCATCATCATGCGTTCCTCTCTATCACACGTGTGTGGTCATTGTCATGCATTCCTCTATCACATGTGTGTGGTCATCATCATGCATTCCTCTATCACATGTGTGGTGGTCATCGTCATGCATTCCTCTCTATCACACGTGTGTGGTCATCATCATGCGTTCCTCTATCACATGTGTGTGGTCATCATCATGCGTTCCTCTCTATCACACATGTGTGGTGGTCATCATCATGCATTCCTCTCTATCACACGTGTGTGGTATATCTCCTAGAAGCACTATATCATACTCGTGTTACCAGGCTGAGGAGGTAGCTCAGCCAGGGAAGTGCTTGCATCACAGGGACCTAAACTTGGTCCCCATGTTAAAAGCCTGACACAGTGGTGCAAACTTACAAACCTAGGATGTTGAGATGAGAGGCAGGGACAGGAGGACTTCTGGAAGCTTCTCAGCCTAGCCTACCTAGTGAAGCTCCCAGTCAAAGATATACCTGTTCTCAGACAGGTGAAAGGCAGCTGAAAATGATACCTTGGGATGTCCTCTGACCACAACACACTCCAACACACACATACACACACACACACACACACACACACACACACACACATGAATGTATACACAGAAGCTCACACACAAACACACACACAAATGTATGCACACAAGCTCATACACACATGTATATATGCACACACAAGCTCACACACACAAACATGAATGTATGCACACACAAGCTCACACACACAAACATGAATGTATGCACACACAAACTCACACACACAAACATGAATGTATGCACACACAAGCTCACACACACAAACACAAATGTATGCACACACAAGCTCTCACACACACACACACACATGAATGTATGTACACACAAGCTCTCTCTCGCTCTCTCACACACACACACACACACACACACGCACGCACGCACGCACGCACGCACGCACGCACTTCTTTGATGACACTGTAAGGATGCGCTCAGACCCTCCCTCTGTATTTGTTTCTGGTTTGGGAAGGCAGCACCTTCCCACGGGGAGAGTCTTCACATCCTTTCCCTCACAGATTGATCCTATCAGCCACAGCACAGCTGTTCCTCACAGGACACATGCCATGTTCCAAACAGTATCTACACGCTTTTCTCAGACTTAGCAGAACCCAAAAAACACTTCCTGCTTCTCTCTCTACACATGCAAAGCTCAGAAATTCATGAAAGGGATGACACAGCCATTGACTGGCTGACAGAGAGGAACCTTGAACTCGGAAAGCGTGGGTTCCAGCCTTTGTCTCACAGCTGTATCCTGGGCTGGCTATCAGGTACTCAGTTAAGCCTCCACTCTGCTGACATAGGGAAAAATGATGTTCAGATATCATACATGGCTGGAAGTAAGGAGCAAAGAAATACAAGAGAGACACGTGGCTTGGAATGGGTTAAATTTTCTGATTGTACTGATTTAAAAATGAATTCTTGCATTTTTTTAAATGTGTGGGAAATTGTATTTCCCAGCGCACAACAAAAACATTTAGGATCCCCTGTCACTGAGGCAAATCTTGTTTGTATGCTCTCTTTGTGGAATGCTGATGTTAATTTTTGGTTAAGTCTAATCTTAACTGAGTATAAAGCAATCTGATGGAACAGATAACCTTTCATTAGGATTCAATAAGGAAAACGGGACCGTATGCTTTAATTGATAGTTGACAGCCAGGATTTCCATGAAAACCTTTTATAGTGAGATTTCTATCTGATAGATCAGAATTATAAAATTTGCTTCTCACAGAGCTGGATCCGCTGGAAATGCTGGGGATAGCCTTCTTCTGCGAACAATATCCTTACAATTTTATTAAACATTCATTAATGGATGGAATCTTAAGGAGGTCGGCATGGATCTTACTTAATAACCCAGGCTCAGTAGTGCAGGAACACAAGTGTTTGCCCTATATTTGACTTTGATAAAACATGACTATTTATGAATATATTTATCCACAGAGACTTAATTAGTCTAGTTGGATTTGGGGCAAATTGCTTAATAAAAGAATTTGATTTGGTTTTTTATTATTTTTTTAAACTCACAATGAATGACCCAAGTATCGCTGGGAATTTTCCTTCCAGTAGGCAGTTTTGAAAGAAGGGATATTTTCTTGAAGTTGATCTATTTGACCAAAATTACAAAAATACAGAGGGTAATTCTAAAACTATTCAGATTCAGCCCCATCCAACCCTTACAAATTGCCCCTAAAAAAGATGCTTGAATGACCACTAAGATGTGGTGTAGCCGAGGCTTTAGCAAATGAGCTTATATTAACATAAAAGCCATTTTCTTTCTCCCATCAATTCTGATCAAAATGTTATCAAGATTCCCATTGCTGTTCCTGCCTTGAAGAGATGAAGGGTCTGGGGCTGAGCATCATAAGATAAGTGCATGCCCTGCAGGGTATGATGGTGCACATTTATGATCCCAGCACTGGGAAACTGAGGCAGGAGGAATCACATGCCATGAGTTCCAGGTCAATCTGGGTTGCATAGTGACACACTATCTCAGAAGAAAACCAGCAGAACCTAAGGAGGCTTCCGTGGTTAAAGTGCTGACCATATATAGGCAAAAGGACCAGAGTTTGGGTCCCCAGAATCGACAGAGATACCAGGTGGGTGTGTCAGTCCACCTGTAATTACAGCCTTAGAAAACAGAAACAGGAACCTCAACGCAAGCTGGCTTATGAGACTAACAATACCACTGAGCTCTAGGTTTGATTAAGAAGCCCTGCCTCAATAAACAAGGTGAATGAACAACTGAATATGATTCTTGGTATCATACTCAGGCATGCTTACACACACACACACACACACACACACACACACACACACACACACCATACATAGCACATACACACACATACATCAAAGTATGCATAACATACACACACATACATCAAAATATGCATAACATACACACATGCATGCATGAAAAATACAACAAAAAAAAGGAATATGTCAAGACCGGAATCCAGAATCTGGAGTCTGACATCTTCCATGAAGGCACTGGATTGAAAGGTGTTCCCTGTGCACCTCCCTCAAACTCATCATTCAGTGCCTTGTAACACCCTCACACCGGGTCACCCAGTTCTCTCAGTCATGCCTCTTGTTGCCATCTGTCCCAGCAGGTGCCATCGCAGGGACTGTACAGCCATGTGGCTGGGATGGGACAGGCTCTCCATAAGTTGTTCAGTGAATGGATTAATGGACGGGGACTTTGCAAACACACAAGTCAAAATTAATTTCTGCAAATGGGAGTTAATCTAATGTGAAACAAAGTTTCCCAGGCTGTGATTAGGCATGGTTTTAATCTGTCTACAGAAAAATTGGAATAGAGAAATTTTATCCAGATATATTTCTATGACCTGCCTCAATAGCCTCATGATGTACAAGTCAGAAAATGTGGTGCTCTTCTCAAAAGTCCCATTTGTCTCCCCAAATATCCCACTGATATGGTAGCATCAATGAATCCAGAGCCACAGGGCCTGAAACAGACAGTCCCCAACCACCTCAGTAAGGAGGCTCTGCTAATAAATGGTCTCTTACAGGTGCCACTGAAAGTAGCAGGAATTACAGCAGCTCCCATCCATATGTCTACAGGGACATATTCCAAGGTTTTGTAGATGCTTAAAATTGTGAAGTCCTGGGCTCTATGCATAAGGACTCCCAACAGTGTTTAAATTATGAGATTGACAACAATAACTGATATTAATGTAGAACAAATGACCACACTGTACTAGAACATAGGTTATTTAAAGCTTACAAATAGTTAATTATGGAATTTTTCATTTACTATTTTCAGACCGTTGTAGGCTAAAGGTAATTCCATAAAACTGTGGAAAGCAAAGCCACAAAAAGAGGATGCTGTTGTGCTGTGCTTCTTGAGAGACCTCACAGAAGACCTGGAAGTACCTGATGATGATGTCATCAGTTCTACAGGACCACACAGAGCATGGAGAGCATTAGGAGTCTTGCTTGAGAAGCAGGGCACCCTAGCCATGCCTATAGGAAGTACCTGTGTCCAGGGTTAGGAGCTGAGTAGTTAAAGAAAAAGTCTATTCTCATGAGGCACAAAGTGCTGCCTTTTTGGAGCATTTCCATCTCCCGCCACACCTAGAGAGCAAACCAGCTACTGTGGTCTATAGAAGCAGGAGTTATTAAGATGAAGTTTAATAAAAGGGAAGCAGAGATTCACAGTGACCATGCTGGGAAAGAAGCTGTACTTGTGATGCTTCTTAATTTAAAACTTCTTAGTGCATATTCATGGCCCACAGTGATGGATTTCACACAATCATCTTCCCTCAAGTAGATCATGTTGTTTAGCTGCATTCACCTCCCTGTATTGTCTGCTTTATTCTTCCTTTTTTACTAGACCTGTTCCTAATGGTCTCAAATACCTCTGTCTCCCTTTCCTTTTATGTCTCATATGCATGTATATATGTCTGTCTGTATGTGTGTGTGTGTGTGTGTGTGTGTATATGTATGTGTGTGTCTGAGTGTGTATGTATGGGTGTATGATTTTATCTTTATGATTACGTATTGCCTAAGATACACAAATATGGCAAGGCATAGTCTTTGGTTATAGTTTTAGTTGTTTTAGCCTGGTTTATTTCACTAATGTTGGTCTTCAGCTCTGTTCATTTTTCTACATTGCTGGTGTAATTGTGACCTCCAGCCAGGGGCCAGCAAAGTTTTCCTCTATACGACCAGAGAGTAAATAGTGTGTGCTCTCTGGCCACATAATTTTTGTCAAATGACTCAGCCCCTCCCTTGTAGCATGGAGACAACTACAGATGATGCAATGGGAATGGCTGAATATTAATAAAGATTTATTTTTAAAAATAAGTGGCTAGAATACTGCCCATAGTCTGTCACATGTGCTAATAAGACTTTACATATATATGTATATTTATATATAAGCACCTGGACCTCCAGCTACAGTTTGTCATGTGTGTTAATAAAGTTTTACTTATAAAAACACAAGTGTTTATACCATTGATCATATTTTTTTAATCTCTGATCCAAGATTTTTTTTTAATTCAATATAATTTTTTATTGATTCTTTGAGAATTTCACATCACAGACCCAATCACACTCACTTCCCAGTCCTTCCATGTGTGCCCCCCCATGACCTTCCCCTCAACAATGTCCAATGTCCAATGTCCAATTTATGTCATCTATATACTCACTGGAGTGTGGTCAAACTCTCAGTGGCCTGCCCTTTAAGTAGAACTCAGTCCTTCCCCCTCCTGCATGCCTGCCAGAAGCCATCAACTGTGGAGAGCTACACTTCAGTATCCTTAGCACACTTTTTAAAGTTCTCTTCACTGACTTCCTGTTAGGCTGTTACTTTTAGGGAGGTTGGGAGATCAGGGGTTGTCAAGGAAGCCTTCCATGTCCCTCTTTCTCAACTCTCCATCTACAGTCATCAATATCACTGCCAAAGTAGCTTCCTCAACCTTTACAGTCAGGGGGAGAACAGATCATGGGCTTCCACATGGTTTCTGGTGAGAGCACAGACCACAACACACAACCCTTGACTACAGCAGGACCATGGACCCAAACAAGGCCCTTGGGAGCAGCCCAGACCACAAACATCAGCAAGGCTTCATGAGGTGATGCAGACCATGGACATCCACATGGCCTTCAGTGGCCATCAAAACAGACCCCAGTTGCAGGATGACTGTGGACCCTGAAATGAGCATAGGCCCAGACATCACCATGGCCTCACGTGGCAGTGCTGGCCACTCAGACCAAAGTATGGCCCCCAGCAGCATAGCCCATGGACATGAATGTGGCTTCAGGCCAAGCACAGACCATGGACATCCATCTGGCATTAAGTTTCAATAGGTGCTTCACACATCAACATGGTGCCTGGCCACATCAGGACCACTGACCCACACATAGCCCTCAGTGGTGTCATGGACCATGGTGGTCTTTTAAGGAGGTCAGATCTAAGAAGTGAACCATTCCTCATCTCAGGCCTCCACGACTGCCCAGAACCAGGGCCATTCCAAGGCCAGGTGGCATGTTCAGGAACTGAGTCCACAACTGCTTAAGCTCCAGGCTGCTGCACACCACCCTACCAGCCTCACTGGGAAAAGACATGTTCCGCCGCTGACCTCATCCTTCTCTCGTGCTATCACTGCCTTCACGTCTCCAGTTGTGCCTCTCCCCACAGCACCTGCGCTGCCCCACTGTAGCTAGAGTTTTCCTGCCTGGCGCACAGTCAGGACAAATCTTTGTCTCCCGCCAGTCCCACAGCTGCTCAGACCCAACCAAGTAAGCACAGAGACTTATATTGGTTACAAACTGTATTGCCGTGGCAGGCTTCTTGCTAACTGTTCTTACAGCTTAAATTAATCTATTTCCATAAATCTATACCTTGCCACAGGGCTCGTGGCTTACCGGGATCTTCACATGCGGCTTGTCATGGCGGTGGTTGGCAGTGTCTCCCTCACCCAGCTTCCTGTTCTCTCAATTCTCCTCTCTGTTAGTCCCGCCTATACTTCCTGTCTGGCCACTGGCCAATCAGTGATTTATTTATTGACCAATCAGCAACACATTTGACGTACAGACCATCCCACAGCACCCCACCCTTTCATCCACCCTTCCATCTTTCCCACCTCTCCACCACACATTAGTGAGCAGTGGTTCCCACCCTCCCTGCGCCTGCCTGAGCATGGGGCAGGTTGCTCTCTGATCTAGGATTTGTTTTCCTCTGAGGAACCTCAAAGCTATCCTCTTTTCTATCTTTTCCCACTGACATATGTATGCCTGGAATCACACCTCGTTTGCTTGACTCATTCTCCTCAATACATTAGTAGCTATAGACCTGTGCAAGGGGAAAATCCTGCACAGTCAAACATACTTTGGATATAGGATCAAGGACACCAAACAGATTTGATAATTGAAGATCATTTTAAGTCTCTTTTATGCTAATGAGCATAGAAAATAGAGGCACATAGAGTGTAAATATTTTCTACATGTACTTTTACTATATACATAAAAATATAAGAATATTTTTCAAGGCCACTTCCCATTAAACACATCTTTGGAAAAGGGTATTTAATGTGAGGGTAGTATTGGTTAGGAGTAATAAATGATGACAGCTACCATTCATTGAGTATTTACCATTTGAGATTCAACATACATCTTGTTATTCAATCATTGTATTACAATACAAACAAGTTCAAAATATATTTTTGTTATTTCATTAACAATGATAGATGCAGCTTTCAAGTGCATATGTGCCAATCTCTAAGTCTCCATTAAATTCTAGTCATTCACACTCTAATCTAAAAGAAAGACTTCCTAGAATCTGAGAAATTTTTACACTAAAAATGACCATTAGAGGCACAATTTAGTATACTCCCAAGGGAATAAATTTATTCCAGTGAAGGAAAAATCAAAGCACAGGGAGAGGAAATGGCTGATCTATGAACATTACTAGATCAAGCTGGGTCTGTGTAGTTTCTATCATGACATCTGAAGCATGGCATATCTTCAGTCAATATGAGTCCTCTCTTTCTTTACATCTCTACTACCACATGAGCTTGAATCCTAAAAGAGTTCTCTGTCCCCAAAGGTGTTCCCATAAGTCTGTCCATGATGTCTTCAGAGATAAAAGGATCCAATTCAGTCAGCAGGTATATACAAGAAAATTATGGCAACATTATCTAAAAATAATTACCTTTTCCTCCCTTTCAAAGGAAGTGTTTAGATGATGGTGAAGATGTTCTGTATATGAAAAGATGGATTAGGAGCTCAAAAACAAATGCTAAACTGAAAGTTTAAATAAACTTTGTAAAAGGCCAATGAAATTACTAAAGAGGTGGAGAGAGAGAAAGAGAGAGCATATCCTCAAGGGGTGAGAATCCAGCTTGGCCAACAAATTCTCCTGGTTTGTTTGTTTGTTTGTTTGTTTGTTTTTCCTGGAAGTTCTATAGAACTAACTCAGTAACTCAAGTAAGAGCTCAAAGTAGACCACATCACTCACTGGATGTGGTACTCTCCACTCATATCAATGACATAATGTCACTCTTGTCTTCATCCATCATTGTGACTACTAGAGCAAAAACAGTATTCTGAAAGAAAAATACTATCTCTATTTAGAAAAATTCTCCAACAATACAAGACAATTGTGACAGCAGCAATTACAGACGCGCACACACACACACACACACACACATACACACACACACACACACACACACACACACACACACCAAATCAACTAACCAAACAAACCTTGCTACAGACAGAGAAACAAAGATGAGATCACCTGCTAATTTCCATTCAAAACAGTAGGAGACATAAGAGAATGGAATGCATTCCCCAGGGTCAGCAATAAAGTTCAGTGGTACAGTGTGTGCCTAGATCATCAAAACATCCCCAAAACATGGCATTATATATGCAAAACTCTGAAAAGGAAGAGTTATCCAAGGACTCTATATAAAGCAAATTGGCTTCATATTCCTAGTTGATAGCTCTCTTCAGTGAGTTCCCTCCAAAGAGGACATTACAGAATGCATAACAAAAAGGCTAACTTTACAGTTAATTGAGAATTTTAACTCAAGGCATAAATAAATGATGCCCACATCACAGTAATATCCCATACCCTTTACATCATGTAAAAGCTATGTTGAACCACCTGTATCTTCCTCCCAATGACCCACAGTCCCATCTTATCATGAAAAAAAGGTAAATTTCAATAGAAAGTGATCCTACAGAATATCTAACTAATACTTCTCAAAACTTTCAAGTCGCCCTAACAAGACAAGAAAATGACACATTCAAGAGGTGCCTGGGAGTCATGATCAAATGTGGTATGTTTTCATGGATGGGATCCTGGAGCAGTGAAAGGTCATTAGGTGAAAATGAATGGACTTTATAATGATGGGCTTTAGTTTATACTGATGTCAGTGGTCACTCACTGTTTACAATAATGTACAATGTTAATAAATGTGGAAAATGGTTATAGGGCACATGAGAACTCTGTATTGCCATCCTGTGGTGATATTTTATTTGTGTGGAGCTAGCCATTAGAGACCAGGCAGTGGTGGCACACACCTTTAATCCCAGCACTTGAGATCTCATGCGTTAGATCCCAGTATTTGGGAGGCACATACTGTAGACAAATTTCTAAGCAGTCTTATTAAATAAAGAACACAGAGCCAAAAATAGAGGTGAGGGGAACAGGGAAATAGTGAAAGCCACCAACCAACCTTACCTCACCAGCCCTGTAGCTTCCAAAATGCCACAACTTCCTCTCTACCCAGGCTTTTATTGCCTTGCTGTTCTGCCCTCTCATTGGCTCTTAGCCCAACTACTTCACTTTCTTGTCACTGTCTGTCTGTACAGACCTCCAGGTCTCTATGGTTGGTACTGGGATTAAAGGCATGTGTCACCACACTTGGCTCTGTTCCCAGTGTGACCTTGAACACACAGAGACCCTGCCTGCCAAGTGATCGGATTAAGGGCATGTGCTATCACTGCCTGACTTTTGTGTTAATGACTTGTGTAGCATGAATCTTAAAAGTTCTTATTAATAAAACAAACCCGGGCCACGTATTGGGGTGAAATGCTGGATGATCAGAAAGACAGAACAAGCTACAGCTATCTCACCTTGCCAATTCCTCAGTTGGTCCTGTTTCCTCAGACTGGAAGCTTCTGTGTCCTCATCCCAATGGCTCTCAGCTGAACTGCTGCTCAAAGCCTGAATGCTTAACCAGCCAAATGCTTAACCAGCCAAATGCTTCTAGTTTCTGGTCCTCAACCCCTTATAAACCTTTCTGCTTTCTACCACCACTCCCTGGGATTAAAGGCTGCTTTCTGGGATTAAAGGCTTGAGTCACCATGCCTGGCTATTTCCAATGCGGCCTTGAACTCACAGAGATCCAGAGGGATTTCTGTCTCTGGAATGCTAGGATTAAAGGCGTGTGCTACCACTGCCTAACCTCTATGTTTCATATTGTGGCTTTTCTGTTCTCTGACCCCAGATAAGTTTATTAGGATACACAATATTTTGGGGAACATAATACCACCACATTTTGCTATTTCCTCTGATCTTCAGGCAAACTTTATTTATTAACATACAAATAAAATATCACCACATTTCATCACAAATAAAATATCACCACAACATGCCTTTAATCCCAGCATTTGGGAGGAGGAAACAGGAAGTGATATGGCTAGGTGGAGAGAGAAGTGATATGGTGGAATGGAGACAGGAGCTTGGCCCCTTTCAGGCTGAGGATACCGTAGAGGTAAGAAGTCTCTCTAGTTGTTGGCTCCTTTACCTCTCTGATCTTTCAGCATTTACCCCAATATCTGACTCTGGGTTTTTATTAAGACCAATTGGAATTCAGGCTACACCATCCCAATTTTTCTATAAGTTGAAAACTATTCTAGTAGAGCCTGTGTTATTAAAGTCTCAATAAACTTCAAAGAACTAATCAGAATATTAGATTAAAAATCAATTTAAAAAAACTACAACACTGCAAATTTTATAGGTTGCTGCTAAAGTGTACTGTAGAGGCAAATTCATAGCTATATTTGATTCTACTTGTGAAGAAGGGCCTAAAAATCAGTGGTCTTAACTTTCTCCTTAGTAAGCTAGAACAAAGACTGAGTCAAACCCGAGAAAATAAAAGCAAGATAAAGTATCAGAGAAAAATACTTACAAATCAGATGTGTTGCAGTCAAAATATATAAACAACAACATGATAAGAAGATTAACAAAGCCAGGCATAGTGGCACCTACCTGTCATTCAAGCATTTGAGGATCTGAGGCAAGAAGGTTGCCATCAGGTCAAAGCCAACCTTGGCTATGTAGTGAGTTCAAGGCCACCATGGAACATAAACCTAGTCTTGAAGACAGGAAGAAGAAGGACAGGAGGAGGAGGGGAGGGCAAATAGGTTTAAAAAAATAAATTTAAAAAAATGAACAGACCCTTCACAATTGTGTATCTGTGTAGTTATAAATGGTCAACAAAAATGAAAAACATATTTATCATCAGTCACAAAAGAAATGCAAATCAAAGCCAAGAGAAGGCATCCATGTAAGTCCACCAAAATAGTTAACAGCAAGCTGATGAATGGTCCCACGTACATGTTAGTGAGGACACTGAACAGCAGGGGTCCTCATCTGCTGCTAGAATAAAAAAATGGTCCAGAAGGGTCTTAGAAAAGGAAAACACATACACATATCATCTAACAGCAGTTCCATTCTGAGGAGAAATAAAATGTGTAGGTGTATCAGCTAACAGCCATAAAGAAGAAAACAGAAATGCATGTCCAGTGGTGCAGGACAGAACACAAGTGCCACGTGCAATGGACTGTCACTCAGCAGAGATGGGAGCTGGAGAGAAGGCTCAACAGTGAAGAGCCCTGGCTGTTCTTGCAGAGGACCCATGTTCAGTTCCCAGCACCCACATAGACGCTCACAATCCATCTGTAACTCAAGTTCCAAGGGAACTGACACCCTCTTCTGGCCCCCACAGATACCAGGCATAGGTGTAGCACATAGATATACATGCATGCATGGAAGACACCATACACATAAAATAAAAACAGGAATTTTAAAAACACAGTCATGAAAAGCAATGAGCTATATATTAATACATATATATGTTGTGAAAAAATCCCAAATAGTTCTAATTAAAATATGCTTTGACATACAAAAAAATGTTATTTAAAAATTATTGGATAGGGGTTAGGGATTTAGCTCAGTGGTAGAGCACTTGCCTAGCAAGTGCAAGGCCCTGGGTTCGGTCCTCAGCTCCGACCAAAAAAAAAAAAAATTATTGGATGTGACCACTTTCAAGAGGGATGACATAGTGGCCCTAAGGACACTCAAGTGTTTGCTCAATAGGGTCCTCAGAACATGAAAATTCAGACCACTTAGGTTTTAGAACAGAAATCAGCATTGACTCTAACAAAAATAAAGCTTTTTGCTGGCAAAGTCCCTAAAGCTTGAGAGTCATTTCATCGGCATAGCAGGGCCAAGCTTGGCCGGTGGTGACCTGGGAACGGGCTTTCTTTGACACAGGCTCATGGTGCCTGGCTGGGTAGGACCCAACACGATCTGAAATTGTTAATTTTTTTTTTAATTCTGCTCAAGGAAGAAGGAAGAGCTATGCTGTTGAAGGAAGATTAGCGCACATGAGACTGTGAAAGCGGGAGATTCTGCCCTGAGGATTCTAGAAGGTACAGCAGGCATCCTGACAGGTCTGCTTGTCTTTGTCTGGCAGGAAGAGGGATACATCTCCATTTGAAGACAATACTTCTCATCCCCCTAGAACTCCATCCACACTGGATCTGTCCGCTGGGGATTGTTTAAGGGATAAGTAACTGAGTTACAGTGTCTCCCATCACGGAATCGCAGAAACCTCATGAAGCCAAACAGTCTCGTGACAACCCTGTCCAGGAGAAAAAGGCATGACCAAAGACATTGCAAACTGAGAAACTGAGATCACACGTGCCAATACCACTACTACCTGCTGACTAAATTCAGCTTTACCCAGCCAGACTCCAGGTTTTTTTCAAAACTTACCATTTTCTCAATGTCCTCCTGCTCTGGGTACTTCATGGCCACCAAGTATGGGTCTAATTCAATTTATTTTGTAAGCAAACTATTTTAGCAGCCAGAAGCTGAGCATGGGGGCACACACTTGAAATCCAAATGTGGCAGAGTTTGAGGCAAAAGGATGGTGAGCTTGAGGCTAGACTGGGCTACATAGTGAGACCCTGTCTTGGGTGGGGGAGGGGAAGAAGAAGAGGTTGGGGAAGAAAATGGGTATTTCTGGGCACTGTTCTAGTCAGTGTTCTACTGCTGTGAAGAGACACCATGACCACAGCAGCTCTTATAAAGGAAAACATTTAATTGGGCTGGCTTACAGTTTCAGAGGTTTAGTCCATTGTCATCATGGCAGGAAGCACGGTGGCATGCAGGTAGACATGGTGCTGGAGAAGGAGCTGTAAGTTCTACATCCAGACCCACAGGCAGCAGGCAGGGAGAGACACTGGGCCTGGCTTGAAACCCCAGTACCCACCCCTAGTGACACACACTTCCTCCTACAAGGCCATACCTTCACCAACAAGGCCACACCTCCTAATCTCTGTCAAGCATCGCCACTCCCTAATGACCAAGCATTCAAATGTATGAGCCAATGGGGGCCGTTCCTATTCAAACCACCACGGGCACACAGAAAGAAACAAGTGCCTTGAGGTGAATATACATAAAAACAAAAAAAGCATTGCGTTGTGTCTGGAGATCACAGACAAGTGGAGTTGATGAGCCTGAAAACTGCCTACTGTGAAAATGGTGACTGCCGAAGGATAGACCCAGACTTAGGCTTTCTCCTCCACTAACCAGAACTAAAGAGGAAGATTGTGAGAACGGCTTTACCCAGAGCACATCTCCAGCTCAGCAGCCGCATCTGCGTTGCTGACCATGATGGCATGAGACATGGCGGAGCGGTTGCAGGAGTGTGTGGTGGGTGCTGTTCCTGTCACAGATGACCAAGAAACAGAGCATGAGACAAAATGGGGTCAGGAACAGCCTTCAAAGATCCACCTCTAGTGACCTGCTTCCACCCACAGGCACTATGTTCTGAGGGTCCCAACCCTCCCCAACTAGCTATCAGCATTTGAATAAGCATTCAAAACATGAGTCTCTGGGGCTGTTTCAGACTCAGACCATACCATGGTTTAATATTGTGAGTAAATGCAGGTGTAATGGGCGTGAAAACGGACATCTCAGATCTCTGTCGGTGAGGTGCACACCAGACCAGTAGCATCAATGCAACCTTCTGGCCATCATCACCACATGCTGAAGAGACAGTGTGGCAGCCACGGACTGAGTTGTGCTGGGGACATGAAAGCAGGTCATGCTTCATAAACGCACAGTGCCTCTGACTTGCCTTTGTGCCACCAACTTAGTAAACATCCTTAAAGCCACATGAAGGTTGAAGAGCCTTCTGTCTACCCAGTCTCTCCTACTTCTTTACATCAGCGTCAGAACCACACCAGCACTAGAGACTCACCCATCCCCTCTCTGTTTTTTTCTTCATAGATGTTGCCCCTACTAATTCTTGTGGCTGATCGCACCTCCACATCTGCTTCTCCAAGAGCCTGGAATCACTCACTGACATTACCTAATGCATCTTTTGGAGACAAAACAAGGGGGTTGGGCAAAGTCTTGCCAGGCTGTTCTGTGCAAATTGCAGATGACTCCAACAAGCATCAAAGTGAGAAGCTCTCAGTCTGCCTCAAGGTCACACAGCACAAACAATCTGAATTCTTGATGGAGACCACAGGCCTGTGGTTTGGTATCAGGAAATCAAGGTGGACATTTTTGTGGCAGAATCTTAAGAGCTACATTCACTTTTCTTCCCCCCAAACATTAAGCAAATATCTGTTTATCTTTGAAATCCTGCTCAGGCAGCATGTATTCTGAGAAACCTTCCCTGACGTAACTAGTTAGCATCTACCCCGTTCCCTCTGGACCGCACGGTAGGCATCCGCAAGCCCCTTCTGGAAAGGTCTCTGCTGTTTCATCATAATGAGCATGCAGTCACATCTGATGAGGATCGGGTAGAAAGTCAGTCTGAGGCAATTATGTAGGAGGAAAGTATTCTTCACAGTCCCTTAAGAAACCCCAGAAGGCAGATGGACAGGTTTGTTCCCAGGAAGTCCATCAGAGTTAGAATCTCCTCCTGTTTTCGGGCGAGGGGAATGTGCACCTTCAGTGAAGTATCTCATCCAGATCTTGGCTTCGATTTATGGACCACATGGCATTTAAAAAAATAGAACCATGTTGCGTCTTCCAGTATGCAAATCATGTTTATTGTGAGAAGATGTGGGGGTGATGGGTAGCCTGAAGTTCTTTGTCACCATCTCATACTCCCAATGGGGTTCACATTTATTGAAGAGAATAATGTCCCTGGCCATTTAAGTAACTCTTCCTCTTGCTTTTTCAAGACCCTGTATATAGCTGGATTCATAAAATGTAAACTCAGCATTTATGATACCCTTTGCCTCTTTTGGGAGTGTCTACTTGATTGAAAATGTCTAGTCCCTCAAATAGTGACTACAAACAACAGCTCGAAAAAATATGAAGAGAGGAGAAAGGGAGATGGAGGTGTTATGACTTCCTGAGGGAAGTGAACAGAGGTCAGTCAGTTCACCTCAAACAGGACACCAACAGCAATGGGAGAAACTATTGCACCCAAGTCTAGTTTGTCTAGCCAATGAGTTTATTAGGGTTTCTCCAAGAGCACAGTTGACCTCAAGACAGCCTCATCACCAAAAGCCCACCCCAGCGTGAGTGATGAGTCAAGGCATCTGCATCATGGAAGTTCCCTGCAACTGGCCGGCAGCTCCACTGAAGAGTCCTCTGCCCACCAACTGTTTACTGTTTACACAACCTAGAGGAGGGGCCTCATGAGTCTTGTAAGTTTCTTGGGCTTCCTCAGTCTTGTGAGTTTCCTGCTGACTTCTAGGAGGGAATTTTGGGCTGGCTTCCTCCAGTAGCTGACTCCAGTCCATGGGTTTGTGCTGGAGGTGATCCCAGGAAACACAAGAATGGGATCAAAGGAGTGAGATGATAAGGAAGAGGTGGGACCTCCCCTAGAGCATACGTACGTAGCTGAGCTGACATCTGCGTTTAGTGCTACAGAGCAAGACCACGGAATACACAACCAAAAATTCTCTCACATGAGGGACTAGGAGCCTAACATATTTACCCAGAATTCCACACACATGGAAAGACCTAGTGGCTCTGTGCCAGGAAAAGGCCCTCCAGCTGTGACCCCATTGCAGTTTAGGAGCCATAGGCCGAGGAGATAATCATGACCAAGGACAGGCATAAGTTCATTGGTAATGGCAAATTGCTTCTTTTATTTTTGTCTTTGTCCATTTTCTTTCCAATGCAAACATGTTGGGCAGGTGAGACAGACCTGTTGATAAAGTACTAGTTTTCCAAACAACAAGACGGAAGTCCAACCCCCTGAAGCCATATTTAAAAAAAGACAAAAAGGCTGGGCATCATGTTACATGTTTGTAATCCCAGCATTGGGGAGCCAAAGACGGATGATGAATGCCTGGGACTCTCAGGCTGGACAGGCTAGATAACTTGATGAACTTCAAGCCAATGAGAGACCATCTCAATAAGACAGGTAGATTAGGACACCTGGGCTAGTCCTCTGGCCTCTACATGAACACATATGCACACACACACACACACACACACACACACACGCACGCACACACACACACACACACACACGCACACACATGCACACACAAATCACTCATTCCATGCTAATAATGAGCAATTATTATAATAACAATTACAGGCAGAGGAAGGTGCAAGAGAGTCTGAATCCCTGGGGATTCTGACTTTTCCCCTCTTAGGGTTAGTTTAACAGCTAGCCTCTGATACAAGCATCTTCTTCATAATCTTCACATGTAGGAATGGGTGGCTTTAAAGGCACCTTTTCGAATTAAAAAGCTTTCATAACATTCTAACTTCCCTCATATCTAGGTGCACTAAATATATAAAGCTATGTCATGCTGTTTGCAGCCACTAACTGCACAATTTTCCTGGCTGTTGGTATCATCTATACCATCTATACTTAGATGTTTAGACAAAGCCAAGGGGGGGTATTATTTCAAACTCATCTAGAGAGTGAAATTGAGACTTTGCAACCCTGTATAGTCCCCCTCATTATCCATTAAGAAGCATTCGTTAAATCAAAGGTAAAAATTAAACATCACAAGATCACAAGAGAAGCTGCCTTCGCTTTAAATCTCACATACATGCCAACACTTGACTTATAAATAGAGACTGGGAAGCTGGGACAGGAGTTATGTAACTGTTTCTCTGTCCTGGATCTGGATCACCTTGTCTGAAACTGTACAAACCAGAGTGGGAGATCCTCTTCCCACTATCCAGGGGGCGTGGGTTTAGAGCATCTGCGTCTGCATTAGACCTCTAACTATCATCATTTCTAGGCTGTTTGCAATCCTCAGCCTCAAATTCATTTCCGACCTGTGAGAAATCAGATAGGGCATGCACCAGAACACCAGATCTCCTCACCAAAATCCCATGCCAATGCACAAGAAAATTGAGGAGGATTTGGATTCCTCCAAACAAAGACTGTGTGTACATCCTCTTTGTTGTTGCTGCTGGCGAAGTAACATGAAGGCATGCCTCTCATTGGTGCCTCCACCTTCAGCAGCCTTGATCCTCGATAGTCCTGTCCAGATTTGTTCCTTCATTCCGCACCCCTGAACCTCAGTCCCCTGCCCTACACCTCCCCTTCGGCCGTGAGGACTGCTCCACATATAACTACCAGACAGTTTATACCTCTCACAAGATTTTTGCTATGATTTCAGTGTAAACTAGTCCTCTGTGGGCTACATGTCTGAATACTTTGTCTCTGTGGGTAGTGCCATTCCAAGAGATGACGAAGCCTTATGAACATGGAGCCTGCCTGTTGGAGATCAGGCCCTGGGGACAACCTGGAGGCTTCCATCCAAACTGACTCCACTTCCAGCCACATTCCCAGGCTAGAAGCCATCTCTACTTCTTGTCTACTGCTGAGATATGAGGAATTGAGCTGGACACCCTCACTGTCAAGAACTCTACCATGCCTACCCCACCATGATGGGCTATGCCCTTTCCAACCATGAACCAAAATAAATACTTCCTCAAGCAGTCTTGCCAAGCAATCTGTCCTGGGGACAAGAAAAGTCGACAAGACACCTTTGCTACTTAGAGAGTCCTGTGGTGTCTCTGTGGTACAAATGGAGTCGCGCCTGCTGTTACTACCCCACCAGAGTGAGGAGGACTCAGCCCCAACATTTGGTTCAGATGACAGACTAGTTACTTGTGGCCCTGCTGTGGCTAAATGCATGACAAACACCATTTATTCCGGTTCCCAGCTTGAAAGTGGAACCCATCATGATGGGGAAAGCATGGTGGAATGTGCGGCGGTTCGTCACACAGGAGCAGCAGTCAGGAGAGGGAGATGAATGATGATGCTAGCCCAGTCTCTCTTTGTGAGGCAGTCAGGACTTCAGTGCATGGAATGGAACAACCCGTATGTAGAGCTCACCTTCCCATCTCAACTCCATCTAGAAAGTCTCTCCTGGACAGGCCTAAAGGTTTGTCTGCACTGTCAAGTGGACAGCTTCTATTAACTACGGCAGATGTCAACTCACACAGCACACAGAAAGAGGGCACCAAAGTTCCCTCACTTTTAGTTGTGAGCCTAGACTTTAACAGCTGAGCCATCTCTCCAGCCCATCTCAGATGAGCAGTGCAAGCTTCCGGTCAGATCCACAGTGTCTCAAGAAAGCAGGACAGGGAGACTGATTTGGAGGGGTTTGTTTGGTTTGTTGTGATTGAGGGATTCCCCTCTGACATTTTTATTTTCTGCTGGTAAAGGGGGGGAGTCACCTGGGTCCTCTTGTCGGTTTTCCGTGATGTGAAGTGGACAGAGAAGAAGAATGTGTGAGACTAAAAGCTTCCAGCAGTGAACGGTAAACAGAGTCAGGCTCCGTGCAGCAAGAGCTCACTTTTGCTGCATTCTCACACGTTGATTGAATAATAACGGCTAAAACCATGTCTGAGCATTTGGTACCCACGACACTGCACTGGTGACCTACCTCGCCCTTTGAAGTCCTACAACAACCGCGTAGGTTGGAGTCTTTCTTGAGATTCTCCCCAAAGGAAACACTTGAAGAATTTGAAAAGAGGTCCAGACAGGAACTCAGTGAAGGACTGGGAGACAAAGCTGGAGGCAGGGAGAAAGCAAGTAGAAAGAGCCCTGGGGAGACGGCGACCACTTTGGAGGAGAGGAACTCAGAGTGCCTGCGTACACCCTGGAGTGTGCAACACAGACCTGTATCCCAGGAGCAAAGCACACAGGATATCCACCCATCAGCTCCTACCGCCCACACATGACGGCTGTCCCAGAGACATCATCTCTTACACATCCCGCTGGCCTGTGTGCCGGTGGAGCTAGCTGCTACTGTCAGAGGAAGTCTGCAAGTATTGAAGGGAGAGGTCATCGGAATGTAGGGAGGGTCCTGCACACAGCAGGGCACCCCCCAGATGAGCCATGCAGGGCATCTGTTAGCTACTTGCACAAGGGGGCTAATTCCAGCTCCGTTTCACAGGTGATGATGTGGATACTTGGAGAGACTGCGAAGTGTTTTGTGCAGTTGTGTGTGTCATAATTAAGAGGCCACCTGCTTCCAGAACCATACTCGTTTTTTCTTAGGAAAGGCTCGGTGATACAGGAGGGCTACATCGCAGTCAGAGTCTGAAGTGGAGCTCACTAAGGTGGGCTGGCAGAACAGAACGGCAAGAGCATTCTCCCCCAACTCCAACCACATCCTTTCGAATTCAATCATTCCCTCTCCCTCGCTGGGTAAACTTGAGCGAGCCCTTCACTCTCTGTGCCTCCATCTCCTCATCGCTCGGGACAACAGTGGCCTTCACAATAGGCAGTTGTTCAAAAGAGCGTGTGGTGGCGTGGAGCTGGCTTGTCCAGGCCGCGGCGTGTGCCCACGAGACACTGTCATTTTTCACAGGTGTGCCGAGCGTCAGCTGAGCCAGTGTCTTCGTATTTGATTTTCATTACAAACCAATAGTTTTAGAAAATAATTAGGCTGACCCGGTTTACATTTTGGTAATCATGCTATATGGTAATACGGTTTTTAGATTATATATTGGCTTTCTGCCATCCCTGTGTCATTTTCTCGGGTTTTTACAATTTCTTGCCCTAATTTTCCAAATAAGTGGTTTATTTTCAAATTCTTTTGTGAGTGTGGGAAAGGGGCCCCTCACAAATGTAAAGTACAAAAATGTGGTTTTATAATCCACTGTCTTCATGTGCACTGTATCACTCCAGGCTGAAGTTCAGCATTCTTGTTAGGGATTAATTCTTATCACTCTGTAGAAGGGATCTAAAGAACATGGCTTTTTCTTTTAAATTTTTTAAAAATGTATTACTCATGTGGGAGGGTGGGGGTGTACACTGCCTCATACATGTGGATATCAGAGAACAACTTTCAGGAGTCAGTTGTCTCCTCCCACTGGGGATCAAACTCAGGTCCTAGGGCTCCAGTCCACGCCATTAGGCTTGGTAGCACATATGTTTACCCACTGACCCATCTCACCAGCCCTAAGACGTGTTTGATTTGTTTTGTTTTGTTTGTTTGTTTGTTTTTTAAGTACCAATGTTCATAAAAGCATCAGGAAGACTCTATCCAATCACCAGCTCTTCGTCTTAGGCTCTCATTAGACAGTATGTTGGATGAGAAGAAAACAATAAAACAATTTTAAAAATCAAATACAACCCACACTTCCCCCTGTTCTGTATGTAGGGACTCCTGGACCAATCGGATAAACATAACACCTGTGACAAAGCCTGTCCTGGAGATGACATACCTAGACTAGACTGTGGCGACATCACCTCTGCGACCTTCCCCACCTGGCCCTCTCTCTCGCTCTCTCTGCCCGATGATGGCTCTGGTCAGTCCTGAGTGGGACCGTGGCATGTGTCCTCTTCTGAGCACCGTTCATACAGGACCATCCACCACAACAACCCGCGGAGTCAGCTCCCATCATCGTCCTTTTGTATAGTTGCAGAAACTGGGATAGACCAAGAATGAGGCGACCTGCCTTCTAATGCAGCTGCATGGGCCCCAAGTCTCAGGTAGCCAACAGGGCAGAAGCCGTGCCCCGGGCAAGAAAAGTCCACCCCGCCCACCCACCCCTATCCACCCACTCGCTCACCCACTACCCTCACTGCCCTGCTTTGCCTTCTGTTGCTGTGATAAGCACCATGACCAAAATTAGCATAGGAATGTAACCGATTTATTTGGTGTACACATTACACTCCATCACTGAGAGACGCCGAGGCAGGAACCTGGAGGCAGGAACTGACACAGAGGCCATGGAGGGGTGCTGCTTACTGGCTTGCTCCACATGGCTTGCTCAGCCTGCTTTCTTATAGAGCTTGCTTCCCAGGGGATAGCACCGCCCCCAGTGGGCTGGTCCTTTCCACATCAATCATTACTCAAGAAAATGTCCTACAGGCTTGCCCACCGGCCAGTCTTCCTAAGTAACCCGAGTTTGTTTCAAGTTGATGAAAACTAGCCAGTACAGACGCGAGGGCACTTATCTAAATAGCCTTTGAAAAGTTTCTGCATGGAACACTTCTGGGTGACCAAACAAAGAAAAGCAGGTTGCAGGGTGGAGGTGGTTATTCAGCTGCCTAAGAATCACTTTGCAACCTGCTTATTAAGTGTTTTTATTTTTTTAAACAAGAAAATCCTCAGAAATTTCAGCTTAAAAATAAAATCTACCCCCTTCATCAGGAGGCTATTCCCATCTTCGTTTAACACCCTCTCCTGTCAGGGTCTGACTTTTTTTTTTTTTTTAATGTACGCTGAGACATCTAAGATGAGTGTTCTGTACTTTTCCTGATAAGACCCTCCAAGCTGAGCCGGCACTTCCGTTTTGAGGAACGGAGGTATGCCCCGGAGGAGCACATTGGATGCTACAGTTAATTAACTAATTTACTCCATCAAGTTTAACAGTGGTTTTAACTTTAATGAGACCATTACATTTTAATATGGAAATAACAGCCTTGCATCCATAACGGTCCCCACAGTCCGGAAACCACCTCCCTCTTCCACCCACTCGGTATCAGCGTTGATGTTGATTTGTGGACCTGAGCACAACACTCAGAATTTGCAATAGGCAAGGACTGGGGCTCCTGATGGATGGTCTTCTGGAAGCCGCTGTCCTGATTTCTAGTGACCCCTGCCTGCTGTATACTCTACCTACACAGGAAAGTCAAAAGTCTTAATGCGACTAGAGTCCTTTCGAAACAGAGGTGGAATGGAGCTTTGGCTAGTCAAAACCAATGTGACTGAGGAAAGCAAGCAAGCCACATCAGAAGTTCCAAACAGAGGCAGCAGGAGGGATAATTCACGTACCACACTCGGGCTGAGATCGTCCAAGGAAGACCAACCCTCAGGCTACGGTGCCCACCCTGGGTTGCATTAATTAGACCCTTCTAAAGGCCTAAATGTCACCACACTGGGAGCTCTCAGGGGAAACTTTTATTATCCCTCACGCAGAACTTTCCAGTTAACTAGGGAAAGTTTTCCGATGGCAATGAATCACAGATCCCGCGAGCGTGAACCCAGCCTGCTGAAACCCAGCACAGCTGTCTTCTGCCGGCTCCGTGTGCAGTTTGCGACCCGTAATTTTGTCATCAATTTTCATCTTTTGTTTAAACATATTTGTCTTTTGGACAAGATAGGCCATATTTCATATGTTTGATGAATATTCTCCTTGGTCCAGTTTTACAGAATTTGCACTTAATTAATTGCCCAACCTTTAATTCGACAGACTGTTTTTAATGGTTCTGTAGTTTCAAAAGCATCCACGCAGTGGAATTTCGAGAAAGTAATTGTTTTTCTGTCACTTCCAAAGAAAGCCGCAATTATTAAAATGTGTAAATAATTTGTCAAATGCGCAATGGGCAATAATTAGGAAGATATCAAATAAACCTTTAATGGATATTTTTAATTTGGTGTTCAGCAGGGATATTTAAATAATGCAACAAAATATGTCATTTTTCTCCTCGGGACTATAGGAATCTTGATGTGAAAATGCCCCCTTTGAGTCGCACAGACTGGGTGGCAGCGGAGGTGACGCTGTGACTTTGGAGCTCTTCACAGGGCTGGGAAGCGGGACCCTCTCATCACGGCATCTGAAAGTCTGCCCATCAAATGCGTCACTCACGCCGTCCTGCTCTGGTGTGCCTGGTAAACGGCATGCAGGGATGAGGAGACAAAGGTCAGCTGTTGTCAGCTCTTTATAAATGCACCAGAGCTGGCAGCTTCCGAGAACGGCCCTGTTTCCCTAGCAACTTTGTGTGCGCTCGTGTGCTCGCTACATTCTTCGTCTTGTTATTGTCCTGTTGCCTTTTTGTAGTGCAGACTCTCTCCAGCCTGGCCCCCAGTCACGCAGGCCTTCGTAGGAAGAGAGTGGTGTTTTTTGGAAGGGACTTGAGCTAAACCTGTGGGGAAAAAAAAAATTAGAGAGTTCAACCTGTTCTCTGATAACAGACCAGAATCATGACAGGGAGGCATTGTGTTAGAGAAGACAGAGGGGACCAAAGGAGTGTGAAAGGGGTGGGGCTTCTAGAAATGAACATCTGGAACTCTATGACATTTCTGAGAAAGAGCTTTACCATTTCTTCTTATTCGTGTGTGTGTGTGTGTGTGTGTGTGTGTGTGTGTGTGTGTGTGTGTGTGTGCTTGACGGGGGCTTTAATATGTCTGCTAGTATGCATGCAGGTTCACATGCATGTATGCGTGTGAAAGCATGTGGAGGCCACAGCTCAATCCCAGATATCTTTCTCAGTCCCTTCCACCTTGTTTTTTAAGACGAAGCCTCTCACTGAACTAAGAACTCACTGACTTGACTCAACTGGCTGGCCAGCAAGGCCCAGGGAGCCTCCTGTCTCCACCCGCCATGTACTGAAATTATAGGTGCACACCATGGCACCCAGTGTTTTCATGTGGGTGCTAGATACAGAACCCGAGTTTACATGCTTTATAAACTAAAATATCTGCGTGGTCCTTTTTAAAAAGGATTCATTCGTTTTTATTTTATGTGCATTGTTGTTTTGCCTGGATATATATCTGTGTGCGGGTGTCAGATCCCCTGGAACTTGAGTTACAGACGGTTGTGAGCTGCCCTGTGGATGCTGGGAACTGAACCTTGGGGTGGGATGGCGGGGTGGGATGGCTCAGAAACTTTTTTGGTGAAGGTCATGATGGTGAATATCCTAGACTTTGAAGTCACAAGCATCCAACAATTACACAGCAACGCTAAGGCAGCCCAGGTCCACTCATAAGTGAATGGACATGGCGATGTGCACGTGATCTGAGTCCCAGCTTCCCCAGCTGCTGGCGTTTCCCATGCTCCAAGCTCCATGCAAGCCCTGCCCAGGGCCAGCTATGTGGGCAGAGCAAATACCACTACAGTGACAATCAATAAAGTGTCACACAGGACACTGAAATTAGAATTTGACATGCCTTTTTTGTATGTTACAAATCTTGATCATTTTCTACCATTTAAAAATGCAAAGATCAGAGCTGGGAGATGTCTCAATTAGTAAAGTGTTGGGCATGTGAGCAGGAAGGCCTGAGTTCAGTCCCCATCACTCACATTTAAAAACGGGGAGGGGCAACATGGTGGCACACATTTGTAATCCTGGTGCTGGGGGGCGGGGGCAGACAAGCGAGTGTAATCAAATTGGTGAGCCCCAAGCTGAGGAAAGACCCTGACTCAAAAAACAAAATAAATGGCTTCTGAGGAACACCACCAGAGGGTGACCTCTGACCTCCACGTGTACATGGATACACATGTACACACGCATGTACAAAGCAAAGACAAACTAATCATACATACACATACAAAAATGTTGTAATGAAACACATTTCATATAATAAATATTCACTAATAATAAAATACTTGTATCAAGTTAAAAAACATTTAAATGTATCCTATTTGAATAATGCCACTAAGTACTGCAGATCTGAATGAAAAATAAGAGCTTTAAACTGTAAAGAGCATGTTTAGCACCCAAAGCTAAGAATCAACATGACAACAGGAAATGGGCTGAAGAAGGACCAAGGCTTGCTGATCCTGTACGTAGAGGCCAGTATTTCAGTCTCAAGGGACCGGTCTGCAGGAGAAGACGCCGTGGCACAGATGTCAAAGATGAAGTCGGGTTATGAGACATGATGGGGAGGAAAGGCACCAGACTGACAAGGGAGGGTGATGGAAGGCCAGGGGCGCTCTCCATGCTGCTGCCAGGAAGGATCTGTCAGAGCCCTCGGTGACAGAGGGACTCAGCCCACAGTGCACCTGGGCATACCACTAAGTCGACAAGCTGGCCGCCCTTTCGGCCAAATCATGGTTGCGAAATGCCAGAAAACAGAGCGATCCGTTTACTCAGCCCCATAGTCAGAACTGCAGAAAATAATAAGCACATGCTCATTAGAATAATCCTCCATTAATATTTACAGACTTCCAGGTAGTGTGTGGCACGTCTAATCCCCAGCCACCGGGAGACGGGGGCTTTAATATGCAACGCTGCCTTCCACAGGCTTTCTCTAAAACTTTCTTTAATTGAAAATAGTGCCGTGACCCGAGGTCACTCTAACTCCCCTTCCCATCCTCACAGAGCCTGAGGAAGGGGAGTTCTCAGGTTACAGACTTGAATCAACTAGGCCACTTCTTTTGTTCTCACCCTGTTGAACTTTGGTAACTTGACTTTTTCACAGCTGTTGAAGTACTCTTGTTGTTTTTTTTAAGAGAAACAGAATTGTCTTTGTGAAGGTTCTTTTGGGGGAAGCTCATGCAGGGGCCTGTTGTGTGTTTGGTCTTTTAGAGGCCAGGCCTAACTCCAGACAGGATTCAGGCTCCTCTCAAGATCTGTAGGATAATTCCAAACAGATACTAAGGAACCCAGTGGTGTGTGTGTGTGTGTGTGTGTGTGTGTGTGTGTGTGTGTGTGTGTCTATATATCTCTATGTGTGTGTCTTAGTGTATCTCTATGTGTATGTATTTCTGTGTCTGTGTGCATGTTTAGGTGTGTGTCTGTGTGTGTCTTTCTGTGCATGTGTCTATGTGCGCGCGCGTGCAAGCGTGAGTGCGTGCATGCGTGTGTGCGCACACATCTGTACATGTAAGTGTATATGGAAGCCAGAGGTTGATATTGGCTGTCTTCCTCTATTACTCTCCAGCTTAAGTTTTGAGACAGAATCTCTTCATTGAATCTGAAGTTTTTCTTTACAGTAAACTGTCTGGCTAGTGAGCTCCAGGAGCTACCAGTCTCATACCCTCCCATGCTGGGTTAGCATGCACATTACCATGCTTGACTTTTCCAGGGGTGCTAGGATTCAAGCCCAGGTCCTCATGTTCGAATAGCAAGCACTCACCCACTGAGCCAGCTCCCCAAATCCCAGTGGGGACTTTTCGTCCTGAATGGCTTTATGGTGGTTCCTGCAACTGTTCAGAAATAGAAAGGTGATGCATGGGTTGTTATTAGAAGGTCATTTTGAACTCTGGATTTCTAACTTAAAACAGACTATTGCAAGGTTAGGGCTTGAAGGGTGACTTTGCTGACATGTTGAATGGTTTGTACTTAGTAACCATCAGTAGTCCTGTTGGAAGATACAATCCTGTTGGAGGATACAGACCTGTTGTTATAGGATACATACAGTCCTGTTGGAAGATACAGTCCTGTTGGAGGATACAGTCCTGTTGTTATAGGATACATACAGTCTTGTTGGAAAATACAGTACCGTTGGAGGATACAGTACCGTTGGAGGATACAGTCCCGTTGGAGGATACAGTCCTGTTGGAGGGTATAGTGCTCTGAATGAGAAATGCCCCCCAAGAGGCTCTGGCATTTAGACATGTGGTCCCCAGTTGTCAAAACTGTCTGGGAAGGTTAAGAACCACTGAGAAGTGCAGCCTTGCTGGTAGATTGTATGTCACTGAGGGCGGGGCTTGCATATTTAGAGCCTTGCCCTGCTTCCTGTTCTCTCTCTCTCCCTCCTTCTCTCCTTTCCTCCATTCCCTTCCCTTTCTCTCTCTCTGCTTCATGTTGTGGTTCAAGATGTGAGGTCAACTTGCTCTTCCAGCCACCATGCCCACAGCTCGCCACCATGCTTCCATGCCATTATGAACTCTTATTCCTCTGGATCCAGAAGCCCAAATAAACTCTTTTCTTCTATATGTTGCCTTGGTCATGGTGTTTTGTCACAGCAACAGAGAAGTGGCTAACACAGAAGGCTTGGCTGCCTCTAGACAGTGCTCAGTACATTCCTCTGCCTTTTCTGCTGTCAGCCTTGTATGTGAGCATGTGCACACACCACTGTGCGTCCTCCAGACTCTCCAGACAAACCACAGACATGAGCCCTTTCCACACCCCACTTAAAGTGCTCCTCCTAGGCTGGAGGGTAAAACACTCCCCCTGGCCTGGAGACATGGCTCAGCATCTAAGAGTGCTTGCTGCTCTTCCAGAGGGCCCAAGTTCAGTGCCCAGCACCCACATCAGGCAACTCACACCTGTAACTCCAGTGCCAAGGGATCTGATGCCTTCTTCTGGCCTCTGAGGGTACCCACACACACATGCACATACACATACATATACTCATGAAATAAAAATAAAATAAACCTTTTTTTAAATGCCACTCTTTCTCCAACTCTTTTCAGGGTTCTTTGTGGGGAATACAGAAATTCCTGGGTTTGGCACCTCAGTGATCATCTTTACTGCCACTGTTGTATCAAATAAAGTGGCATATGGATAAAAAGAAAAGGACTATGAGACCGTGAAATAACCGTGTGTTATTGTCATCACGCCGTACTGTGACACCACCAACCTCCGAGTCTTCCATCAACCTGAGATCATGAACAGGATGCCTGCTGTTATGTAGCCACACTACCGTTCTAACCCTACTGTAAGCCGGGACCTCAAACATCACGTTAAAGGGTCACAACCCTTGTGCAAAGAGGTGGAGACTTCCCTTCACTCTGGGATGTCACAACCCATCTCGAAAGCAAAGCTTTCTCTCCTTGAGGAACCTTTTGTACCTCTGCCAAGCAAATGTCCCCTCAAGTCACTTAGAGGAATGTCCAAGAAGAGAAGTTTGCAAACTGTGGGTCCTGTGTGAGTGCTGAAGGCAGGCACAGCTTTGAATATGGCCAGCTAAATTCATCGACTTACCTAAAACGTTACACATTTTTCAGATTTATTTTACTGTTTTATGTATGTAAATGTTTGCCAGCATGCATGTCTGTGCAGTATGTGAGTGCCTGGTGCCTTTGGGGGTCAAATAAGGCATTGGATCTCCAGATGGTTGGGGGCCATCGTATGGATGCTGGGAATTTAACCCGGGTTCTCTGGAATAGCAACCAGTGCTCTTAACCACTGAGCCATCTCTCTAGCCCCAATGTTATGAATTTTTGTAATTTTTTAAACTATGTTGAGCAGTACTTGGGTATCAACTCTGAAGATGACAGTGTTGTGCCTCAATGTCATAAAGTTGGGCATGCCTGAGGCATCACTGAGCAATGTCCCACCCCCCTACTTTATTCGGCCCACATTTTTATGTGACTGGGGAGAGGATCCTATCATGTAACACAAGGAAGTGATACAGAGTTCTAGTTTCAGTGCCCATAAGGAAGGGGTTTGGGGCATAGCTGTGACGTCGGCCAGCATTTGTCAGCTGCTGCCTTTATGCAAGGATTGCAAGGCCATTGAAGGGAGAAATCATCACCCTGGCCTCCTAAAGAAGGAGTTTGCAGACCCTGATCTAACATAGCATTTTTTAAAAAAGAAGATAGAAGAGAATAAAAAACTCCAGAATGTGTCATACTCAGGGAAGGATGACTAATGTTTCATGGGACAAATGACTCAACAAAATGGATGGATGTAACACATGCAGATCATGTATCACAACATAAAAATTCATTTCTCACTGTGAATCAAACCCAAAAAATGGTTTAATGATTCTAGGAGCAGATTAGAATCTGCCCATGGCTATGCTTCCCACTGAAGGACACCTGCGATATGTTAAAGATGTGGGTCGGAGGAGAAAAGCAGAGCAAGACCTGATGAGTGGACCTAGGTACATGACTGGTCACATCCACAGAGAGCATCTCAGAAAAGGTCTTCTCCAATGAGGAAGATGTGAAGCTGCGGCTGGAGATGTAGCTCAGCTGATGGAACAAACACTGGCCTACAACAAAGAGGCCCTGGGCAACATCTCCACCAATGCATAAACGGAGTATGGTGTTACATGCCTGTAATCCCAGCCTACAGGAGGTAGAGGAAGGAGGGTCACAAGTTCAAGATCAGCCTCAGCTATACAGCCCATTAAAGGTAGTTTGTGCTAAATGAGACCCCATAGAAAGAGAGAGAAAGAGAAATAAAGGAAGAAAGAGAAAGATGGAGAGAGGAAGTGAGGGAGAGAGGGAGAGAAAAAGAGATGAAGTTACTTAGGTAGGCAGCATTACCATCCTACAGAACATCTGCCCTTCTATGGAGATAACATGTCTGAGACTCCTCGGAATTAATGCAGAATGTGACTGTGTCTGGCCTCAAAGATCCATCTCTATGATGACTTTTCATCACTCTTCAACATAACATCATCAAATCTGCAAGGACTCAGAGTGAAGAGACACAGGCACTAGCCTGGAAGCGGTCATAACTGAACAGCCATGCTGTGCCTGAACCTTAAACATGGTTATGATAAGAAAGTCTTTTAGTCCACATTTATCAGGAGGACTTGTACGAACCCCACTGTGCTGATTACTTTGGTCTATCAGAATGTCTTACAGTCTCAGGGGGTTCTGTCCATCACAGCAGGAAAGGCATGGCAGGGCAGCTCAGTGCATGTGGCAGAGGCAGCTTGAATTATGACAGACCAGAAAGTGGAGAGATAAGCAGGAATTGGAGAGGAGGCCAGGACCTGGAAAGGCCTGCCCTGAGCGTCCTGCTTCTGGGAGCAGACCTCAGCTCATTCGGTCACCACCTACATAGCATCAGCCTCTGGTCAGCAAGAGCTCAAACCCCGAGCCCATAGGACATTTCACAGTGAAGACAACACCTGTCCACTTCATCTATCCCTCAAAACAGCCCCTCGTTTGGAAACAACTATGGCCTGGGCTCCCCAGTCCCAAAGACTGAGGTACAGAGTGGGCAAGCAACTCATCTAATGTGACCCAGCAAGGTCAGCTGTGATTTTGAGCCAGACACCAGCAAGTCCAAACCTGCCCTTCAGATCATGTGTCTCATCAATTCCTGTCTACTAAAAATAAAAAATAAAAATAAATAAATAAACCACTGAACCCGGTGGTGACAAAGTTCTAGACAAACAGATTTTTCTCGTGGAGATTGCCCTATGTTGACAGTGCTACAGCCACCAAAGTCATAAGCCACACTCAGTAAGACTCTGCAACTCCATACACTAGAAATGTAGCCTGGCCCGTATTGAGTCGTCCCTGGATTTGAATGATAGAGGCATAACTCAAATCACCTTCCCCGCCCCAGCTCCAGCCTTTGCCTGGTACCCAGCCTGAAAGATGTTTTCTCAATAAACATTTTGTGCCATCTCTCCACCTCCTGCCACAGGCGGCTCTGTGGAAGCTACAGCCTTCCTAACGTGATTCATCAGAGAAATCCAGGGGGAAAGGCGTTGAGATCTGATATACTGAGCTCTCTTAAACTTCACAGCAGCTCCTTCAGGATGGCGAAGGAGGAGGTGGGGCGGAGAAATAGTGACTAAGGATGCCTCAGCTGGCCCTGTCTGAAAACTGGGGTGCAGAATAGGTCATTAGATCACATTATAGAAATTCGGTGCGTCCATCCAGACACAAGGTAGGCAAGCCAGAATGCCTGATGCACAGCCTGAGCGGCTCAGAGGACGCTGTAATTCTTCACAGAACACACTCCTCATAGTTAGGTTGACTTCTACATGACATTTCCTAGGAGGCTGGAAAACCAGATCATTCGTTACACAGAGCCCTAGATCAATAGAGTAAGTGTGGGAAGCCGATACGAGAGAGAGAGAGAGAGAGAGAGAGAGAGAGAGAGAGAGAGAGAGAGAGAAAGGAGGGAGGGAGGAAGAGAGGAAGGGAGGGAGAGAGGGAGGGAGGGAGGGAGGAAGGAAGGAAGGAAGGAAATGTAAAAAGAAAATTCCCCATTTTATATTTAAACTTCAAGATTAAGAAAGGAAAAAAAAAAACCAGCAAGCCTTTGGGTGCTCAGAGTTCATCTCTCTTCTTAGACACCATTCAGAGAGGGAAGTGTTCGTGCTCATTAGACAAACAAAACTAAAAAGGGAACAGATCGATTGTTTTCACTTCTCCTCTCTTTCCGTTTTCCTTTCCTTTTTTAGTGACTGTCATGAGCGTCGAGCTGACAAGGGTCTGAGAAATTAACACATCACTTGGACTTACCGTGTGAGATTTAACTTTTGATAAACAACAAAGTGGGTTAGCGCTGCGCTAGCTATTTTTAATCCGCCTTATGAGGGTGCTTTTTTATTGCTTTATACAGCATATCTGATTCCCTCCAAAGCACGAACTGAAAACCCAATCCAGCTGTCATTCGCTGCCCAGTAACATCTATCATCCCACAGCCTGGCAGGTCTAGTCTATGAGGCAGAGGGGGAAAAGACAGGGGCCAGAGTCAAGGACTGTCACATGGGATGAGGGAGAAAAAAGAACTTGTCACAATTATTTATGACTCCTGCTGGGGCCCATCATAGGACACACAAGGCCCTGGTTCAGTGTGGAGCCCCCTCACCACTCAGCTCCCTGGTCGAAGCGGGATGTGAGCAGTTCTGCTTTACACATACGATTTCCTGAACAATGCAAAGCACTTGCCAAACGACAGTGACAAATACCAGGGAGCTGGTGGCTGCGGCTCTGTGGGCCGCTGTGAGCAGCAGGGCGCCTGGAATCAGGAGAACAACCATGTGGGGTCCCCAAGCCTCCTGCATCCCCCACTTCCTCCCTTCCTGGTAGAAGACCTCATCCTTCCTGCGGCTTTAAAGTATCGTGGGGAACAGATATTTAAAGAACACAAAATGGTGTGTTCCAGCCCAGATTTGACTACAGGAAGCCATATTTATCCTCTTCAGGAATTTATTTCTACCTTCTCCAACCCCACCAACATACTCAGAGCTAAATGCCGATAGCAAAAACTGATCCTTTAGGCTTGTTTTCATACCCGTTAAAGATCCACCTTCTAGGAAGTTGGTTCAATTAGTTCTCTGCCTCTGGATGCATTTTAAAAAGCAAGTGCTGGGCTGCTGGTCATGTTATCCAGTTCTGTGATCTCGGACCTGCTGCAAGGCCCTTTGGTTTTGGTGGTCTCTGACCTTTGACACCCACCACCACCACCACCACCACCCCTGGCAGAATTTAAAGGAAACTCCATCAGCATTCTCACTATCCAACAGACCATGGCCACATGACCAGCTGAGCTTGCAACGTTTAAGATAATTAAACGTAAAATGGAGGTCTAGTCCAATAAATGACTTTTGTGCACTTTGTGGGGTGACATTAACCTAGGACCTGCATGCAGACCTCGGGCACTGTGACATCACCTGCCCAGGCTCTGAAGATGAGCCATGGCGAAGACCTTAATTAAAAATAATAGAGACAGATGGCCTGTAATACCCTGGAAGCCAAATCAGAAATTAATACAAGGAAGAATAAAACTCATGAATAAATGCTCCCAGGACCCTCAGGAAGACTCCAACGACCTGCTTAGAATTCACTAAACCAAAACTCGGCCCCTTCGGTCTCGAAATGGTGTCGGAGGCCACGATACAGAGAGAAGCCGCTCTCTCGCCTGGGCCAGGCCAGCCTCTCACTGTGGGCCAAGAGAAAGTAAACTCTGTGAAGCGGTTACTGCCATGGTACGATGGGACCCTGCACATCCTGGTCTGAGGCCTCGAGGGCTCTCTCTGTGGACTTAAGACTTTAGGAAGTGAAAAAGCTGCCAGGGATCTGCCACGATTGCCCAGCTACTCCGGATTCACAGCACATTGCCATCTCCCCTACCCCTGCTCCCCCATCTCCTGAGGGGTGCAGAGTTGAAGTCCATGGCCATCCTTGGGTTTGCCCGAGTCTTTTCTACCAGGTGGCTTTCTTTTCAACACTGTTTTAATATCTTTGAGCTGAATATAGATCTGACAGAGCGCTAAAGCCCTCACCTCTCACTCACACTATTCTCCCCTTCACACTTTTATGGTACCCATGTGGCCTCCAAAGACGTGTCTTTTTGCGACACCTCTTCCCCTTCTTTCCTATTACTTTTCCATTGTCTTGTCACATATATAGAGAACAAGGAGGTGACCTTCACCACCCTCTACCCACCCATACAAGCATGCACACACACACACACACCTATGCTTCTCATGTTCCCAAAAAAGTAAGACTGAACCCATCCCTTCTCCGACAGGACTGTGAGCAGTTCCCTCCTTCTGCCCCTTCTCAGTGTCTGTACAGGAAGATGGACTCGGGAGGAAGATGGACTCGGGCTCCGGGCAGAGATCTGTGTCTAGGAGCAACATTCCTCCGTATATAGCCACTGCACTAGAATTCCTATCTGGCTTCCTGTGATGAGGTTGGCTGGTCCAGCTCTACTCCCAAGGCAACCACAAACTGTCACAATGCAGATGTGACACTCAGAAGGGGCTGTTCTTGTCTTCAACAACTCCTTTCACCCTCAGATGTCTGCTGAGCACCCAGGGGCCAGGGGTGGTTGACCGGGTGACCAGATGAGAGGAAGTTTGGTTTCTGCTCTCGCGGCATTTGGTCCATGCTTTCAGTTGTGAGACTCCAGGGAGCTTGGTCGAGCAAACGCAGGTGAGGCAGGGAGGAGGCCCCTCAACAGGGTGACCTGCCCGTAGCTGGGAGCTCAGAGAAGCTCTCTCTTAGGAAATGACAGCAGCCAAGCTGGGTCCTGGAAGATGAGTTGTAGTTACGCACATGGATGACTGGAGTGAGTTATATTGTCACCCTGCACAAAAGGGTTACATGAGCAAACGTAGGTGGAACAGCTTGGTGTGAACTAAAAAGAGCTTAGTCAGCACCCTTGCCCAAAGAGGAAAGTGATGATCCACCCTAAGTCACTCAAGTGCAGATCAAGGGCAGTGGAGTAGGATCCTGACACTGCGCCCACTTGTAATGACATCAGTAGTCACCGCTTCACGGGCTTGGCTTCCTCACTGCTAAACCCTGATAATAATACCTGATTCATTAAACAAGATCACACCCAGTGAAATCTTCTGGGACTCCTGTCCCTCACATAGGTACAGAAGTGCTCAGTTAATGCCAAATTTCTCTTTAATTACTGTGTGTCTGGCATCCAGACAAAAATGGAAGGAAAAAGGTAAAACTATAATGAAGAATCAGCCAGAGCCAGCCCTTCAGAGTCTGAAGCAAAGCCAGCTGTCTGTTGTGGAACCATGCCCTGTGGTGGGCTAAGCAGCTCCGTGTCGGTGACCTCATTCATTTCTGCAATGACCTGGTGACCAAAGCCAGCATAGCAACTTGAGGTAACAAGTGCATCTTGCAGAACGTACATCTTAGGCAAGCACCCTCTGTTATTTTTAAACCATCTACAACTTTAAAATGGCATCTGCCTCTTGTTTGTGATAGTAAGAAAGTAGTCTTAACTTTTGTTTACTTTCTTAAGCCTACTCTATAGAAATTATATGGAATAATTTATAGTAAAAATATACTAGGGCTCATTAGATGGTTCAGTGGGTACAGGTACTTGTCATCAAGCCTGACAACCTGAGTCTGATCCCCTAATTCCACACAGCAGGAGAACTGACCCCCACAAATGGTCCTCTGACATCCCTCTACACATACATCATGACCTAAATGTATGCACACATATGCTTAAACAAATAAATGTTATATAAGTATTTTAAAATGTATAAGATGTCTAGGTGTTTCTTTTAAAAATTACCAGGAAGAAAATAATAAAGGGGAGTGAGGCAAGGAGGAAATAAAAGATGAGCGGTGTGCCCTCACTGTGGCCTGTGCAGACCCACGGTACCCATAGGCTGAAAAAGTGACAAAATGTCTCAGATGATTGTCACAGGGTGAGGTAATGGGGGCTGTCATTACACTTTTATCCACACTTGGTACATGTCTCCCAATCTCTAGAACCAGATGTTCTATGTAAACGGTATTGGCTGTGTGCGCTATTTCATTCACTCTTTTTAACTGATGTGCATCTTCTTGTGTGCTGAGATCATGTGGAGCTTTGCCCCCAACAATGAACCATGCAATCCATGTTCTGAGAAAGGAAAGACCTAGAATTCCTTGGTCTGAGTGTCTCCTCCTCACGGCAAGCCCACTCTCTGCTCTTTTTATAACATGTTAAAGATTTAAAGAGTCAGTTACAGAAGGAATGTCTGGGTGAATGTCTTAGAACTACAAAATAATGTTTGCTGCTCCAGGTGTCCCTGCTCATCAGTAGAGACAAGAGTGTGTCACTGTGTGTGCCTCAGGCTCAGGCTCTCACACCCCGGAGGTTCAGGGGTTAGTGCATGTGGTTTGCCGGGTTCTCGGGGAGAATAAAGTTAGCGACAGGATTTTGGGCTTCTGTTTGGAAGCATGCTGGTCTGGTGTTTTATCTTATTTTTATTGTCTTGATTCATTTTATGGATACCGTCTTTTGACTCAGATTTTCTTCCTGTTTTTTAACAGAGAATTTGACAATAATAAAGAGGGAAGAAAGTGCACACAAACTTTGTCATCTCCTTCTCTCTCCCACCTTCATCACATTTTCCCACATTAATCAGTGGCATATGTCCTCTGTAGCCTCCCCATCATCTCTTCCTTGGTTACCACTGTGATTTGACACCTCAACCAAGACAGCTTACAGAAGCGTTTATTTGGGGCTTACTGTTTCAAAGGGTTAGGGGCCGGCCGTGATGGTGGAGCAAAGGCATGGCAGTAGGATCAGCTGGGGGTTCACATCTTGACCCACTAGCAGGAGGCAGAGAGAGCACTTGGGGAATAGCCAGAGTTTTTTGGAACCTCAAGGATGGCTCCCAGTGACACACCTCCTCCAACAAAACCACACCTCCTGATCCTTCCCCAGCAGTTCCACCAACTGGGGACCTAATAGTCAAATAGATGAACCTAGAGGGATAATCCTCATTCAAACCTCCATGCCTTCTGCCATTTGTTTGTGTAGGTTTCCAGTCATACACAGTTTCACTGTTTCTCACCATAGCTCCACGAGGTAGTCAGCTAGACAGCTGCATCATGTACAAATTCCACCACGTGAATTAACACAAGAAAAGAACAAGAAATGAAAACGGCCGTCTAGCCAAGTAGGTGGTGAGTGCCTGTAATCTTAGTTCCTTGAAGCTGAAGGGTCTTGGGTTCAAGACCAGCCTGGGATACATAGTGAGACCTTGTCCCCAAACCAAGCAAATGAACAGACAAGAAGTCTAGTGGCAAAGCTGATGTCCTACCCAGCTCCATTTCCTTCTGTGTTGCCTTTTTGTAAAGTGCACTGCTGTGCACTCTATGTAGTTGTATACGTGACACTGTGTGTGTTCTGGTTTGCAGCATCATGAAAGTTCTCTGGCAGCAAGCTCAACTAAGTATGAGCTCATTTAAAATGTAACACCTGAAGAAGCTACTTTATTACATATTCTATAGATATGAGCATGGGACCTAAAATAGTCAACATTTTATCATATGGATAAAGATATGTGTAGAAGTAACCAACCGTCTTATTAAATAAGAAACACAGAGCCAATACAGAGATAAAAGCCAAGAGGTCAGAGCAATAGCTAAAAGCTAAAAACCTTTCCTTTTACTATCGCGGTGGTCCTACCTCTCCGAAAGAGAGCTACTTCCTGTGTCTGTCTTTTTTTTATAGAGTTTCTGTTCTGCCTTCTCATTGGTTGTAAACCCAACCACATGACCTCCTAGTCACTGCCTGTCTGTACAGACCTCCAGGTCTTTTATGGTTGGTATTGAGATTAAAAGCGTGTGTCTCCAATGCTGGCTGTATCCTTGAACACACAGAGATCTACCTAGCTCTGCCTACCAAGTGCTGGGATTAAAGGTGTGCACCACCACTGCCCAGCTTTCGCTATGGCTTGCTAATAGCTCTGACCCCCAGGCAACTTCATTTATTAACATACAAATAAAATCACATTTCAGTACAAATAAAATATCACCATAGATATGGTTATTTCAATGAATAAATGGGTGGTTCCTAGGTGCTCTCCAGTCCACATAAGAACAAAGCTTCCTTGTTGTGCTCATGATTAGGCAGTCATGTTGGTGAGATTTTATGGGTGTAGCTTCTGACATTCCTGGAAGTCACAATCTCACAGCACACTCCCTGATCCTCTGACTCTTACAGTCTTTCAGCCCTCTCTTCCACAATAACCCCAAAGCCTTTCGTGTAGGGGTGATATTGTAGAGCGGTATTTTCAGGAGACATGACTGGGTTCGGTTCTCCATGCTTTCGCAGAGACTTTCCCGGATAAAGCCAGCCTTCTGGGGAGGAATTCGGAATCCCTGCACTGCAGAAAGTGGAACTGACTAGAACCAACCTTCTCAGCTGCTGCCAGAACCATCTTCACCACCTTCCAGTTTCTTGTCTCCACCAACTTTTCCTCATTCTACAGCAGAACAGAACTTTCCCTGGGAGCTAGGTGAAATTAGAGGCTCTGTATCTCCCCATTATTAGGAGACTCAGGTCACCCTCATAGATTCCTGGGAGTTTTCATTGCTTGTCCCCAAAATGCACCCCCAATTCCAGTTGTCTTTCCAAGTACTCTCTCCCTCCATCTCTCCCCACCTGATCCCTCCTATTCCCATCCCCACCTGCCCCCAGTCCACCTATGACATCTATTCTATTTCCCCTTCCCAGGGACATTCATGTATTCCACAAACTTGAGCCCGGAGACCTAGGATGAACCAAACACAACCAGAAAAAAAAAAGTCAGTGAAATGATTCCTGATGATATTCTGCTATACTCATAGACAGGAGCTGAGCATAATTCTCTTCAGAGAGGCTTCATCAAGCAACTGATGAGAACAGATGCAGAGACCCACAACCAAACATTAGGCAGAGCTCAGAGAATCCTGCAGAAGATGGAGAGGAAGGATTGTAGGAGCCAGGGGTGGGTCAAAGACAACACAAGAAAACCCACAAAATCAACTAACTAGTGCTGTGGGATGGTCTGTATGTCAAGTGTGTTGCTGATTGGTCAGTAAATAAATCACTGATTGGCCATTGGCTAGGCAGGAAGTATAGGCGGGATAAGGAAAAGAATTCTGGGAAGTGGAAGGCTGAGAGGGAGATACTGCCAGCCGCCACCATGACAAGCCGCATGGGAAGATCCCGGTAAGCCACAAGCCATGTGGCAAGGTATAGATTAATGGAAATGGATTAATTTAAGATATAAGAACAGTTAGCAAGAAGCCTGCCACGGCCATACAGTTTGTAAGCAATATAAGCCTCTGTGTTTATTTGGTTGGGTCTGAGTGGCTGTGGGACTGGCGGGTGAGAGAGATTTGTCCTGACTGTGGGCCAGGCAGGAAAACTCTAGCTACAAATGGCGTCCAACGTGTTGGCAAGAGTTTCCACCTAAAACCTGAGTAAAAAGATTCTAAAATGGAGCTAAAAACAGCTCCTAGTTGTCTCTTTCAAGCTAGCGGCAGCCTGCGTGTTTGAGCTACTATGGCGGGTTCCTGGCGTGCATGCTCGAGGGAATGAGGCCTCTGCAAGTGGCACATTAAGCTGTGTGGTGGATTTAGCCTTTGCTAGTACAAAAAAAAAAAGAGGTTTATGTGCTACACGCTACTTTGATAGAAGCATAGACCCACTATTTCTGAGAGTTGATGGCTCCCAGAGCTGTCGGAAAACATACTACCGCCATGTTGGGAAGCTGAAGTGGGCGGAGCCAGCAGCCATAGTGCCAGCGCCATTTCAGGCTTAGAAGGCTACAGTTTAAAGCAATAGGCTCAAGCTAATATAAAAAAATAAGCCACGTAAAGATGGCTACCACACAGAGAATCTGGATTATGTTCTCTTTGATATTTGTAACTAAAGAAAAACATTTGATTACAAAAGCTGTTGAGTTATGCCAAAATGTATATTTTAAAGGTAACTTGACTTCAAAATTTGGATATAAGGATATGTTGCTTTGGAAAGGAGGCTCTGATTTTGTTTCCACAGAAAGCCAGAGGCTATGGATTTGTTCAAGATTAAGATACATCAGGTTTGACCAGCCAAGACCCCCTGAAAGATCTCCGATGACACCATGGCCCTGATGATCCAACATCCAGAATGGTTTCAAGGCAACTGGCTCAGACGACATACCCTCATGGACTATTCCATAATTCTAAAATTTTCTTTGTATCCCCATAAGATACAGCGCCCCCCTCCAGCAGGAAGTAGTAAGAGAAACTACGCCCAAATTCCCAAGTATACCAAGCTGACTTTGGAGATATGTAAAGGTTAAAACCTTCCTTTTTAAGAAAAGAAAAGGGGAAGTGCTGTGGGATGGTCTGTATGTCAAGTGTGTTGCTGATTGGTCAGTAAATAAATCACTGATTGGCCATTGGCTAGGCAGGAAGTATAGGCGGGATAAGGAAAAGAATTCTGGGAAGTGGAAGGCTGAGAGGGAGATACTGCCAGCCGCCACCATGACAAGCCGCATGGGAAGATCCCGGTAAGCCACAAGCCATGTGGCAAGGTATAGATTAATGGAAATGGATTAATTTAAGATATAAGAACAGTTAGCAAGAAGCCTGCCACGGCCATACAGTTTGTAAGCAATATAAGCCTCTGTGTTTATTTGGTTGGGTCTGAGTGGCTGTGGGACTGGCGGGTGAGAGAGATTTGTCCTGACTGTGGGCCAGGCAGGAAAACTCTAGCTACAAACTAGGGCTCATAGGGGCTCACAGAGACTGAACAAACCATCGGAGACCCTACAAGGGTCTGACCTAGGCCCTCTGCATATATGTTATGGTTGTGTAACTTGGTTTTCTTATGGGACCCTAACAGTGGGACCATGGGTTGTCTCTGACTCTTTTACCTGCTCTTGGGACCCTTTTCCTCCTATTGGGTCACCTCACTCAGCCTTAATATGAGAAATACTTAGTCTTATTGCCATGTTTGGTTGATATCCCTGGGAGGCCTGTTCTTTCCTAAAGTGAAACAGGAATTGTGGACAGGGACACTGGAAAGGGAGAAGAGAAGGGAAACTCAAGTCAGGGTGAAACATATGAGAGAATAAATTTTTCAAAAAATTAAAGAAAAGGAAAAAAGATAGGAAGGGAGGGAGGGATAGAGAGAGGAAAGAAGGTAGGAAGAGAGGAAGGGAGGAAGGAGAGGGAGGAAGAGAGGAAGGAAGAAGGGAGAAAGGGAGGGAGGGAGGGAGGGAGGGAGGGAGGGAGGGAGGGAGGAGAGCAATGTCAGGGGAACAGGAAAATTCACGTTAAGGAAATGTAAGGATGGACAAGGCTTGTGCTCTGTCCTTGAAGGAGGTTAAGGTTGAAGGAGATAAGAATCATACAACATCACTTATTCACTGAGCCTGTGCACAGAGGAGCTGGCTGGGAGCCTGGCTGTACTCTGGTCTCTGCTGATCTCATCTTTACATGCTCAGATCAAGGCATGAAGAAGTGAGTATAGCTACCTCCAGTGTGGGGAATATTCCACTAAACAATCTCCCTGTTTTGTAACTTTGGGGGGAAGATGTAAAATTAACAAGTGACCCCCAACCTAGGACCACAGTAACACCCCAAAGAATGGCTTTCCAAAGTCCTCTCGGTGAGTAAAATGAGTTGGTTGCATTAGGGGAAAGCTGCAAAGTTGTGGGTGCCAGTGGACAACTGCATTTTCCAGAATGTCCAGCTGCATCCTCCAACCCCATCTCCACTTACCAAGGTACTTTATGCAGTGCATGGCTACAGAAGAATTAATTTGAATGTGAGTTTGTGTCGTTGCCCGGTGTCACAGCAGCAGAGGTGACTGCACTTAGCACAGGCCCAGACAGAAGCAGAGTCTAGGAAAGCTGTATGTCTATGTGTACTGGATCCTCACCCTTGTTAGAGAGTCTCATGGTCTCAGCAAACACAGTCCATCCCTAGAAAGAATGGCTTGTCTTACTGTAACATGAATTGTTAAACAGTCTTATTAATTTAAAAAAAAACCCAGAGCCAGATATTGGGGTAAAAGCTGAAAGATCAGAGAAGCAGAACAAGCCAGCCACAAGTTCTTACCTCTACAAAATTCTCAGTCTCAAGAAAGTGAGTTCCTGGTTCTTCACGCCTTATATACCTTTCTCTGTCCACCTTGCCAAATTACTCCTGGGATTAAAGGCGTGTGTGCTTCTCAAGCAAAGGCATGAGATCTCAAGTGCTGGGATTAAAGGTATGTGTCACCACTGCCTGAACTCTGTGTCTAATCTAAGAGCTGGCTCTGTCCTCTGATCCTAAGGCAAGTTTATTAGTGTACACAATATATCACCACATCTTACTCTATAGTCTAGAATGTAGAAATGGCAGCTTTTTACAAGACAGAATTACTCTGTGTATGATTCAGAACACTGGTCTCATTACACTACCAAATGAGAACATAGCCACCTTGGTGGTTTGGTTTGATTTAGTTTGGTTTGTTTTGGTTTGATTTGGTTTATTGAGATGAGGTCTCATGTGGCCCAGGCTGGTCTCAAACTCACTTTATAGCTGAAGCTGGCATTGAACTCCTGATCTTCCTGCCTCCACCTCCCAAGCACTAGGATTAGTTCTGCAGCACCATGCAGAATCCCATTTCTTGATTCCTTGGGAAGCTTCAGAATATCTACACCGTACCACGTTCTCACTATTGTGGATTTGATTTGCATATGCATGATTATGGTTTTGATTTGCATATGCATGATGGTGACTTGCCCTGAGCTCCTCTTTCTACCTGCAGGCTGTTTCTGTCTTCTTGTGGAATGGCTGCTTCAGTCCTTACACATTTTGTCAATTGTGCTGTGATTTTTGTTACTGCCATCACTGCTGAGTTGTGTGACTTCCTTATATGTTTTAGACGTCGATTCCTAACTGGATATATTCTTCAGAATACTTTCAATCTGAAGGCTGTCTTTTCACTTAAAAAGAAGTCAGTTATTGTATATGGTGATGATACACACCTGTTCAAAGCTGCAGCTATTGCAAAGCATGGTCAACTATACCGTATGCTGGCAATTTACAAAGACCATGCATTACCAGCAAGGAAATGGAGAAGAAGCTTATGGGATGGCGGGGGGTCAATTTGTTTGACTGTTGCCATCCCTCAAGAGTGTATATGTGTATCAAGGTAAGTATACAAAAACATTCATGTGGTCCATTTTAAGCATATCCAGCTCTAAAACTGGATAGCCCAGGACATTGATGAAGAGTAGAAATGTGGGCAGGACAATGAGGCCCGTGTCCTGAGACCCCACAGATATGGCATGTTCAGGTCGCATTCAATGCTCTTCATAGCAGCTTTTCCTGGCCGTATCTTTGAAGTGCTGTTTTCTCTGAGTGACTCTGTTTCCCCCATCTGGATGGTGCTATGGGATGGTCTGTATGTCAAGTGTGTTGCTGATTGGTCAGTAAATAAATCACTGATTGGCCATTGGCTAGGCAGGAAGTATAGGCGGGACAAGGAGAAGAATTCTGGGAAGTGGAAGGCTGAGAGGGAGACACTGCCAGCCGCCACCATGACAAGCCGCATGTGAAGATGCCGGTAAGCCATGAGCCATGTGGCAAGGTATAGATTAATAGAAATGGATTAATTTAAGCTGTAAGAACAGTTAGCAAGAAGCCTGCCACAGCCATACAGTTTGTAACCAATATAAGTCTCTGTGTTTACTTGGTCGGGTCTGAGCGGCTGTGGGACTGGCGGTGAGAGAGATTTGTCCTGACTGTGGGCCAGGCAGGAAAACTCTAGCTACAAATGGCGTCCAACGTGGTGGCCAGAGTTTCCCCCTAAAAACTGAGAAAAAAGATTCTAAAATGGAGCTAAAAACAGCTCCTAGTTGTCTCTTTTAAGCTAGCGGCAGCCTGCGTGTTTGAGCTACTATGGCGGGTTCCTGGCGTGCATGCTTGACCTGCAGTATGGCGGAAATGAGGCCTCTGCAAGTGGCACATTAAGCTGTGTGGTGGATTTAGCCTTTGCTAGTACAAAACAAAACAAAACAAAACAAAAAAAGAGGTTTCTGGGCTACACGCTGCTTTGATAAAAGCGTAGACCCACTATTTCTGAGAGTTTATGGCTCCCAGAGCTGTCGGAAAATGTACCACCGCCATGTTGGGAAGCTGAAGTGGGTGGAGCCAGCAGCGCCAGCACCCTTTCAGGCTTAGAAGGCTGCAGTTTAAAGCAATAGGCTCAAGCTAATATAAAAAAATAAGCCACGTAAAGATGGCTACCACACAGAGAATCTGGATTATGTTCTCTTTGATATTCATAACAAGAAAAACATTTGATTACAGAAGCTGTTGAGTTATGCCAAAATGTATATTTTAAAGGTACCTTGACTTCAAAATTTGGATATAAGGATATGTTGCTTTGGAAAGGAGGCTCTGCTTTTGTTTCCACAGAAAGCCAGAGGCTATGGATTTGTTCCAGATTAAGATACATCAGGTTTGACCAGCCAAGACCCCCTGAAAGGTCTCCGATGACACCATGGCCCAGATGATCCAATATCCAGAATGGTTTCAAGGCAACTGGCTCAGACGATACACCCTCATGGACTACTCCATAATCCTAAAATATTCTTTATGTCCCCATAAGATACAGCACCCCCCTCCAGCAGGAAGTAGTAAGAGAAGCTACGCCCAAATTCCCAAATATACCAAGCTGACTTTGGAGATGTGTAAAGGTTAAAACCTTCCTTTTTAAGAAAAGAAAAGGGGAAGTGCTGTGGGATGGTCTGTATGTCAAGTGTGTTGCTGATTGGTCAGTAAATAAATCACTGATTGGCCATTGTCTAGGCAGGAAGTATAGGCGGGACAAGGAGAAGAATTCTGGGAAGTGGAAGGCTGAGAGGGAGACACTGCCAGCCGCCACCATGACAAGCCGCATGTGAAGATGCTGGTAAGCCACGAGCCATGTGGCAAGGTATAGATTAATAGAAATGGATTAATTTAAGCTGTAAGAACAGTTAGCAAGAAACCTGCCACGGCCATACAGTTTGTAACCAATATAAGTCTCTGTGTTTACTTGGTTGGGTCTGAGTGGCTGTGGGACTGGCGGGTGAGAGAGATTTGCCCTGACCATGGGCCAGGCAGGAAAACTCTAGCTACAGGATGGGATGGTTCCTCCTTGTGTTTCAGATTTTTGAGTGAATTGATGAAAAGATGTACAACAAATCACATTCGTTTTCCTGAGCTCAATCTACGACAGTGGGTCAGTCATCCTGTTACTAAGAAACAGGACAGGTTGTCTATACATGCCCACCCCAACATGAAGGAAAGGATCCCCTCCCTGAAATGCAGTGGCTTTGTTTGCTCTGTCAGAAATGGTTCTCACACTGCAGGGTGGTGACCGCTGATGCTTGTCTGTCTTTTCAGAAAATGCAACCATAGATAATGTCGCTAACCAGATAGAAGACTCTTTGCCTCCTGTCATTATGCCTTGGAATGGGCAGAGAATGACAGCTTTGGACATGGCTGATGCCTGCATGACTTTCTCATTCAAAATATTCATTTTCCACAATAGTTCCCTCCTCTTCTGCTGGATCCATGACTATCAGACAGTTCTGTCTCACATCCTGCATGGCATTTACAGTGTCTGAAATGGTCTTGTTTAACTAATGGTAAGGTTCTGTTGCTGAAAACAATACCTCCATGTCCCATGGAAATGAACATTAGAGTTGGTGCCTACATAGAGCCTTCACCCATACTGGATAGTGTTCAAGGGACTGAAAGCCACTCTGCTGCTACCAGAGGAAAAAGATACCAACTGGCTATAAACCCTCCAATCGACAGTGGCGACCTGCCTGCGTGACACACTTGTGCAACAGTGGCACTAATCTTGTGGGAGCAACCAATCACTATCTGGTTGGACTTAAGGCCCACTCCATGAGATGGACCCTTACCTAACATTGTCCAGGTGACCAAAAAACTGGGACTAGACAGGGCATGAATCTAGGGAAAAACCAAATACTATTGCTAAAAAAAGGTAGCAATTTAATGATATTCTGCTATACTCACAGATCAGTGTCTTGCTCAGTTATCATCAGAGAAGCTTCCTTTTGCAGTAGATGGAAACAAATACACAGACCCACAGCTGGACAAGGTACAGAGAGTGGGAGACCTTGGAACACTCCATTTTAAATGGGATGTCTCTGTCAAACCTCTCCCTTCAGTGTGAGGGAACTTTGTGGAAGAAAGGGCAGAAAGATCGTAAGAGCTAGAAAGGATGGAAGATACCAAGGGAAAGAGGCCTTCTAACCACATCAGGGCTGAGGGACATATGAACTCAGAGAAGCTGTGGCAGCGTGCACAAAGTTTGTACAAGCCCAAACGAGGTGGGGTCCCAGCACTGAGAGGAGAATTTATATACAGGATTTTCCAGGAATAAAAAAATAGGCCCTCAAAAAAGTAAAAGAAAGAAGTGGTCTTATGTTGTGGAATATTAGTTGCAGTTGTGTTACATTTGTTTATGCTGTAGAACATTTGTTTAATGATGCAAAGGATTGCTGCATTCTTTTATGTTGCATTTTTTTTAACTCTGTGAAGCTGTGTTACTTAGCCTGTCTAAAATACCTGATTGGTCTAATAAAGAGCTGAATGAAGAATAGCTTGGCAGAAGAGGGATAGGTTGGGCTGGCAGGCATAGAAAATAAATAGAAGGAGAAAAAGAGAAGATTGAGAAAGAGAAAGAGAGAGGACACCAGGGGCCAGCCACCCAGCTATATAACAAGCCACAGAGTAAGAAGTGAAGAAAAGTATATAGAATAGAGAAAGATAAAAGCCCAGAGGCAAAAGGTAGATGGGATAATTTAAGAAAAGCTGGCTAAAAACAAGCCAAGCTAATGTCGGGCATTTATAAGGAAGAATAGGTCTCTGTGTGATTATTTGGAAGCTGGGTGACAGGCCCCCAAAGAGCAAAGAGAAAAAAAGAAACCAACTACAGTCTTGTTTGTGATAAATATGTATCAGAAAAGAGAGAGAGGGAAGGAGGGAGGGAGGAAGGAAAGAAGGAAAGAGGGAAGGAAGGAAGGAGCAAAGGAGGGAAGAAGGTAGGACAGGTGGGCTTCATGGACTATCAGACATGAGTAGTTATAACACAGTCTGATTTTTACCTTTTTTCTCGGTGAGTAAAATATTTCATTTTTTCTCTGGATTATAAATCTCTTGCATTATCTGTAGTAGAATATTATTTTAACTGGACAAAGATGTGTTACATTTCTTTAAACATGTAAAGGTGTGTGACTTTTGTTTATGCTACATTTGTTTAATGATGTAAGGATGTGTGTTTAATTATGTAAAGATGTGTTGCATCTGTTTCACCTTGCCTGCCTCAGGCACCTGATTGGTCTAATAAAGAGCTGAATGGCCAATAGCTAGGAGGAGAAAGGATAGGCGGGGCTGGTGGGCAGAGAGAATAAGTAGGAGAAATCTAGACTTAGAAAGAAAGAGAGAAGGAGGAGAGAAGGAGGGACACACCCAGGGCAAGCAGCCAGGCAGACGTTAGCTAGCCAGGAGTAAAGACAGCCGCAAGAAAGTAAGAAAACACAAAAAGTCCCAAGGCAAAAGGTAGACACAGAGAAACAGGTTAATTTAAGTTAAAAGAGCTAACCAGAAACGTGCCTAAGCTAGGCTGAGCATTCAAAACTAGTAAGTCCCTGTGTCGTGGTTTGAGAGCTGGTTGATCCCCCAAAGAAAAAGCCTAACCAAAAAAAAAAAAAAATTTAGCCGGGCGGTGGTGGCGCACGCCTTTAATCCCAGCACCTGGGAGGCAGAGGCAGACGGATCTCTGTGAGTTCGAGGCCAGCCTGGGCTACAAAGCGAGTTCCAGGAAACGCACAAAACTACACAGAGAAACCCTGTCTCGGAAAAAAAAAAGAAAAAGAAAAAAAGAAAAAAAAAAGAAAAAGCCTGCAACAATTACCTTAACAATATTCAATGTATATCATATACAATAAAAGATATAAATTATCATCATATAATGCATATAATAAAATATATATCTTAGGGTGGGCAATTTTGATCAATGGGTAAAGGTTCTTGTCACCCAAATCAGGGGACTTGAGGTCAATCCTCAGAGCCCAAGAGACGGAGGAGGAGAGAATCGACTTCACAGAGTTGTCCTCTGACCTCTACACAGGTGTTGTGACATGTACCTGCACACACATAAAATGACAATAATAATAAATAAAATTCTTTTAAACCTTTTCCCCTAGAGCAGTGGTTCTTGTCCTATAGGTCACAGCCCCTTGGGATCAAACAACCCTTTTACAGGGGTAACATATCAGATATCCTGCATATCAGATATTTACATTACAATTCATAACAGAAGCAAAATTATCATTATGAAGTAGCAACAAAATAATTTTATGGTTGAGGGTCACCACAACATGAGGAACTGTACTAAAGAGTCGCAGCATTAGGAAGGTTACAAACCACTGTCCTAGAGAATGTTTAACAGTGACTCTGAGTTTCCTCTTTCCAGTCATCAATTCCTATCCTCGCATGAAACTTTGTGCAGAAGTCCAATAAACAAAACGGACTCCCTGGCGCAGTTGTGGGTGGAGGCTGCTGAGTGTGGCTGGCTTGGGTCCTGGGCATCTAACCACTGAACAACCCTGGAGTGTCTGCACAGTCCACACTGTCACTCACATTCTCAGAGAACAGTCCAGAAAACATCAAAACACTAAAACTTAGGACTTTACTCTCAAAAACACCAGAGTTTTTGTTCGAATTGCCATGTTAGCAGTTTTGTGTTAAGTGTCTGTCTTGTGCAATGATGGCGATTGCATTGGGAGTCCACTCCACTGGGCGGCTACGCGCTGTTCTTTTCTGTTGACTGTAATTAGCTAACAGAAGTCCTGAGCACCAACAGTGTTCATTGCAGCCATCAGCCCCGTGTGATGGCTCTGGGCAGCTCTCTGATGCCGCTGCACTGACTCCTTCCAACTTTCACACAAATTGCATGTATAATAATCCGTGATATACTCTAACATTCATTGTTCTTCAATTTGAGGAACTGCTGATTTAAAACATCACTTAACGCATTTTTTCAGTCAAGCATAAGAAAGACAAAATTCTCCCTTCCGAAAAAGTCACAGAAACACTTGAACAGCGGCAGCGGCCAGTGAGTGAAGTTTTGTTTTTAAAAGTAGTTTAAAAAGTAGACAGAAAACCTCTGGCTTGCATTCTTCCTTCCTCAAAATGTGCCATCACAAAAGATAAAACACCCAAGCATCAGGCTGTCCATTAAAAAGAATCTATCGAATGCAACCTTTAACAAACTTCTGGAGCTACAATTATTTCCTCAAAGCCCACAACATGAATTTTTAAAAGCAAATCTGATGCCATTAAAAAGTGATGGATTGACAACTCCGGAGTCTGAAGTCTTCCATCTAACCGCAAGCCGGGTGTGGCATAGACGGAGGCCATGAAAACCCTCCATCCCTCCCTCTCCTTCTGCCTCAAACCAACAGAGGAGACACTTCCAGGGACAAACAGGCTCTGTGGTTTGTGCTTATCTCTCTTCTGTGGCCATTTCCCAGGCTGGATAGGCTTTCTTGCCCATTTGAGGAGAGTGGACCCTTCAGTCACTGTCTGACACGGGATGTCTTTCTGACTCATGTGTCCTTTTTTTTTTGCCTGGTACCAACTCGAAATCAATTGTGTCAGCTCCTTGACTCCTCATCAAATTGAAGAAATGAAAAGACAATGGGGATATTCACATCAACTGCACCATCTCTGGAAAGGACACCTCACTTCCTTTCAGTGATGAATTGACCTGACCAAACACAGCTTAGGGGAGAAGGGTATGGTGGCTGAACTTGGCTTTCAACTTGACATACCTGGGAAGAAGGAATTTTGGCTGAGGAAATGTCTTTATCAGACTGGCCTGTGGGCATATCTGTGGGACATCTTGATTGCCCAGCCCACTGTGGGTGGTACAATCCCTAGGCATGTAGGTTGGGCTATATAAGTTAGGTATTTTTAAAAAAATAAAGGGAGGAAGGAAGGGAGGGAAGGAGGGAGGGAGGAAGGAAGGGAGGAAGGAATGAAGGAAAGGAGGGAGGGAGGAAAACATGAACCTAGGAGCAAGCCAGTAAGCACCATCCTCCATGGCCTTTGCTTCAGTTCCTGCCTCCAGGTTCCTGCTTGACTCCCTTTGATGATGGTCTGTGATGTGGAGCTGTAAACTGAAATAAAGCCTTTCCTCCTCAAGTTGCTTTTGGTCGTGGCGTTTATGATGTCATACCTATCCAAAATTAGAGTTGAACCCCATGGGCATGACTCCCCATCCTTGTGAACACTTGGGGGCTGGGAAACTCTTGGTTGTATGCCTGCCCTACATACTACCTGATAGTTACCAGCATCTGTCGTCACTTCCCACCAGGAGCACCTCCCCAGGGGTGATGACTGGAAGTCCCTCCAGATGCTACCATGGGTCCCTGTGCTGTCAAAGTCTCCCCAATCTCTAATCTCTGTGCTCCAAAAGGGTCACCACAGTTTGATTAATGTCTTATTTTACCTTAATTTTTTTTTCTGTTTTGAGCTCCATGCTAGCTAAGCAAGCACTGTCCCTAAGCTTCATCCCAACCCTTCTCTTTACTCTTTGTTCTGAGGCAGGGCCTCACTAAGTTGCCCAGGCTAGCCTCAGACTTACTCTGTAACCCAGGCTGGACTTGAACTTACGATCCTCCTGCCTCAGCCACCTGAGCGTCTGGGATCCCAAGCATGCACCACCATGCTTCTCTTCCTCAGCCCCGAAGCCCTGGCAGGATCACGGTGAACACATTTTGCAGGCATACTGTAATGCACACAACACAGTGGGCAGAAGGTGTGTGCCGTGGCATGTGTTATTTTTAGCCCTTTCTCAGGGTATCTACCTGCCTTTGCCATTGCTGAACTATGTTCAAACCCCCAGGCAAGATGGCTGACTTGGGGGAGAGCTGATGAGAGCCACATTGTTTGGCTCATGGAAGGTGATTTACACCCCCAAGATACTAGACTTTAATTTGTTGTGTATGTCTATAAACTCAGCCTTTCTCCTCCCCTTTCTTCGAATGAAAAGCAGATTATTTAGTGCACAATCTGAAAATCTGCTGGTTATTAAATTTTCCTTTTCGTTTAGTTTTGAAGCTTTTATGCCTCTGAAACTTATTTACATGCGGTATGTATTAAACGAAGTGTGATGCATAGTGCTCGCAGGAGGACAATCTTGATGACTCACTCCTCCCGGGGTCTCAGCGCAGAGTCCACCTGACTCCTCAAACTAGAGGAGCCTGCACCACCGAGCTCAGTGTGAGAGCGCCGCTCCACCAGCAACCCCCAAGGACAACCAGGCAATCCCCAAGGTGTGATCAGGGGAAGTGGCTTTAGGTCCCCATGCATTGAGTAGGTATTAAAAATAATACTGGCCGGGCGGTGGTGGCGCACGCCTTTAATCCCAGCACTCGGGAGGCAGAGCCAGGCGGATCTCTGTGAGTTCGAGGCCAGCCTGGGCTAACAAGTGAGTCCCAGGAAAGGCTCAAAGCTACACAGAGAAACCCTGTCTCGAAAAACCAAAAAAAAAATAAAAACATAAAAAAAATAAAAAAATAATACTGACACTTAATGCAACCAAATGTAGATGATGTGATGGGGAGGGTAGCTGAAAAAGACCAAGATGAAATGACGGATATGTATCAAAATGACATGATGAAGCCCAATACTTTGTAAGCTATCTTAAAAATAATTTAAAGATTTTAAAGGAAAATACAAATGTTTGTATATTGTTGCATATACTATGTATTTATATTGTTTTATTTGAACAGGGTTACAGCACAAAATAATTAAGAAAAGCTAGCCTATCATAGTTCACATTTTTCTTAAAAATTAAGTCAATTTTAATATACCTTTTTTATAATTTATTTATATTTGGAGAATTTCATATATGAATATTGTATTTATATCATTTGTATTCCTCCCCCTCTTCTCTCCAACTCTTGCCATGCCTATGCCTGCTCCCTCCAGATTCTTGGCCTCTTATTCTTTAATTATAATTGGTACAAATAGATGCACGTACAATGCATAAACACAACCCGCTGGGTCCATTTAACGGTGCTTGTACACACGTGTTTAAAGTTGACCTCTTGGGATTGGATAACCTATCTGGAGCTCATCCCTAGAGAAGATTGGTTCTCCCTCTCTCAGCAGCCAGTGATTTCCTGTAGCTCATCTAGGGGTGGGGTCTTGTGAGATTTCTCCATCCATGTGGTCATGACAAGTGGTATTGCCACTTTGCAGGTCTTGTCTAAACAACCATACTGTTGAGATTTCCCGGATGCAGCTTCACTGGCATATACAGAAGACACTATCTCATGGAAGAAATCCTGGTCCTCGGGCTCTTACACTCTTCTTTCCCTCTTTCTCAATGTTTCCTGAGTCTTCGGTGTAGATGGTATGTTGTAGATGTATCAGCCGTGGACGGGGAACCCTGTCTCGCTTGCTCTCTGCATTCTGACCAATTGTGACTTTCTGAAATACTCACCATCTACTGCAAAAAGAAGCTTCTTTGTTGAGAGTTGAGAGCTAAACTTACCTATGGGTGAAAGGATGAACGTTTAGAATCAGTTAGAAATCATGAAGGTTTGGGGAGTGACAGTAGTAGATCCATAACCTCACCAGCCACAGGCAGGGCTGGGTTTCTAGTACTGGGAATGAATCCCCTCCTATTGAGAAGGTCTCGAATCCAGTTAGACAGCTGTTGCTTACTGCCAGGATGTAAGTGCCATTATTGCAACTTTAGGATATCTACACTCCAACCTCATCTCTCTGCCTTCAGGGTCTACACTCCAGCCTCTAAGCAAGCCACTCACAGCCCCCAGCCTCCTGAGCCTCCGCTAGCACACAGTGAGCCCACGCTATCACCGTTCCCCACATTTGTGACGTTCTCTATGGGAGTTACAAAGACAGGTGAGGCGGATAAAGCCGTTGCCCTCACAAAGCTCCCAGTCCAACTTAGAGGAAACAGACAGGAATGAATAATTGATCAAATATCTTGGAGTGAGGTGAGTGTTGGCATGGAGTGAGGTCCTAAATGTTCTAAATGGGTAGCCAGGAAAAGCCACACTGCCAGGGTAGGCTTTGAACCAAAACCACAGAGGTGGCAAGGTAGTTCGTGAATGTCAGGGCAAGGGGACCCACATGGCTAACACTAAGTGAATGCAGTAGATGAGATGAGATGAGTCGGGCAGGTAGACAGTGTAGGAGCTCGCTCATCACTGTCACAGGCTTTTGAAGACTTTGACAATTATTATGAATACACAAGAGTCTCCCCATGTTCTTTACTTTGCTAACTTGGAAGCTATGTCCTAACATGGTGTCTTAGTCCATTCCTGTTTGCTATATCATAGTACTTGTTTGTGACTGGCTAATTTTTAAGAGCAGAAATTCCGTTCCAGAGGCTGCAGTGACAAATGACAGCATGCTCTCTGGAGCGCCTCAGAACTGCTTTTGAGATGGTGTCTTGAACATGGCTTTCCCCTTAAAACACAGACTCTGTATCCAATGCAGTGGAAAGGATGCAAGAAGCCAAGCCACTCCCTTGAGCCCTTTTTAAAGGGCCCTTGTCTTCCTATGAGCGCTTTGCTCACCTCTCAGAGACCTCATCTCTTAATACTTTGAATTGTTTAGCAGATGAATGTTCAAGACCCACCTAGGCCACAGCCCGTATTTGTGACCCGTGGAGCTTTGCATACAGAAATTGAAGGTTTTCTCCAAAGGACCAAGGGGTCTCAGAGAGTGTGAATGGAGATGCAAAATTATTTCCTCAGAACTGAAATTCTCCCTCTGGGAGGGAGGAGGGAGTCTCATGAGATCAGAAAGCTCAGAAACAGGAGATTTACAAGCCCTTCCCCCAAGGTTGTGTAAACAGAATAATCATGGGGAGAGGAGACTCTGTGTAGACCTGCCAGTAACTTGGGCCAAGGGCCCTAGAGAGGTAGCCTTCACGAGTCGTCACCCATGCTGGGGCCTCTTGGTGGCACATCCGTCTTTGCATCCTCCATGTTCCTGTAAGTGACCCTCACCCATGCTCACACCGGTAACCCCAGTAAACTCACTCAGACATGAGCGGAGTCGTTTCTTTGGCGTGTTGTTGGTACCCTGTCTCTCCAGGAAAAGTCACACTGCCCGTGGGAACCAGACAGAGATGATCCCCACCCCAGTAACCATTGTCATCGGGAACACGGTGCCCACACCTTCCATCACACATCTTGGGGTTGCTGTGCCTCTGGGCCACTGGTGTGTCACCCTGCTGTCACTCAGCATCTTTTACTGGATGACATGAAGGGGACAAACCACTGTGCTGGAGGAACAGCCAAGGCTTTGTCAATAGCTGAAGGACCGTTGTCACCTCCAGGCCTCCCTGGGCCGCCCAGCTCACCTGGGGAGAGGAAGCCCTTGGGTGTCTCCTCTCTAATGCACTACCAAGCTACTCGAGTTTTGAAAAACGATGCTTCCAAATCCTGTTTCCCAGAGATGACCACATCCTCCCAAGGTTAATGAGGCTCTTCTTCCCGCCGTAACTCTTCCCTGGCTTCTTCGACACGAGCTGGTAATTTAACAGAGCGGGTACTACACCCATACATTACATTTCCTTAATTGTCACTAGAAAGAATTGCTGCCTTTAAATGCAGATGTAAACAAAAAAAGGGGGGACTTTGTTTAAAAATGAGCCAGAGTTAAGCGCAGAAGTGGAGAAGCTCTTTTCTGTTGCCTTTAACCAGGGAAATGCTGAATATACAACGGTTTTTTTTTTACATTAATAATAATAGAAAACGGTAGATAGTGGCACCTCAGCACAATTCTAATTTAATGAGAAACAATAAAATAGTTTTCCAAGGGGGCCTATTTAGGTTCAAGAAAGGGGGATATTAAAGTTTCAAGATTTATTCTTCTTTCGTTAAGGTATGCTGATGCACATTTTCTAAGGCTATATTCTGCTCACTGATTAGATCTCTCTCCTTATAATTTTCTTACTTGTGGGGGAATTAGATTGGTATTTTCCAGGCCAAATAACTTTTAGACAAAGTATTTAAATTGCATCAATTCATTTCCAGCACAAAGAAGGTGGGTCAAAAATCTCACATCCCTCAGACAGCCCTGTGAGGCAAATTTTTAATATATTTAGATATCAATAAATACCTGCAAAACTGTAGAAGTCAACCCTCAAGAAATGGTTTTGAGGGCTGGAGATATGGCTCGGTGGGTAAGAGTGTTTGCTGTGCAAGCATAAGGACCTGAGTTCGAATCTCCAGCAGCCATGCAAAAGCCAAGCATGAAGTGCGGGGGGGGGGGGGGGGGGGGGAACCAAGTGGATCCCTGGAGCTCACTGACCAGCCAGTTCGGCTAAAGTGAACTTCGGGTTCAGTGAGAGACCTAGTCTCAGGGGAACAAGGCAGAGAGCCATAGAGGGAGATACCCAACATCTTCCTCAGGATTCTACATGCAGGTGCCCATGCATACAGTCTCTCTCTCTCTCTCTCTCTCTCTCTCTCTCTCTCTCTCTCTCTCTCTCTCTCTCTCTCTCTCACACACACACACACACACACACACACACACACACACACAAGCACTCAAGCATATAGTACATACACACCACTGTCATATACAAAAATTTTAAGTTAAATATATTGTTTTTAGAGGAAACATGAGTAGATGTAGCTTCTGGTAAAATGTTGTCTTTGAACATAGTGTCTTTTTCTTCTTTCTAATCCAGTCCATTACTTAACCAGTACCCATTATTATTGCAGCATGTAATCAGTTGGCCCATGAGGTAAAGAGGGGGAGGGAAGAAGAGGAAGAAGGCTACATGATGACCCCTGGCCTCGCCGAGCCTGTTTACAATGTTCCACAAAGTACTGAGCACATCACATCCATTAATTCCAACATTCACTGAAGCGAATCATAACATTAGGCGTTAAGATCCATGTTCACCAAGTAAAATGACTTTCCTAAGCTGGGATATGATCTCACACTTCCATTTATGGAAGAAGAAACTGATTTCTGAGATGCTACACAACTGGAAGTCACCACCCCGGGTAGAGCCTACAGGAAATGCTCGCAGGCAGGCAGTGATGGAAAGCTACTGCTTGCATCCATTACCCAAAATGCTCCTGTGGTGAAGTCTAGGACTCCAGCACAGTGATGTTCCAAGTGGGGTCTCTGGGAAGTGACTGGATCACGAAGGCTACGAGCTCATCTATGCAAGGACCACATGACAGATTCACAAGTTAGTGGCCAATTGGGAAATGATTCGGGACTGACTCTCTCTTTCCCACCCTCAGTGGCCAGACACTGAGTGTCCAATCATGCTCCAATTTGTTCCTGAAGACAAGGTCTCTCATTGAGCCTCAAGCCAGGCTGACAGCTTGTAGTCAAGCCCGTGATCCTCCTGTCTCCACACACCCCCTCCTAGCACTGGGGTTACATGACTATGCCTGGTCTTTATGTGGATTCTGGGGATCTGAACTCAGATCCTTGTGCTTGCACAAGTGTTCTCACCCAGTGAGCGATCCCTCCAGTCCAGATCTTTCTATCTTGAAGCTGGTTTTCTAGGTTATTCTGTCACGACAACAGAAGAAGGCTGGCTGAGATACTACTGAGTCAGAAGAGAGTACTGAAATCTGATCATCTACAATATTTTGTAAGGCTCCTAAACAGGGGGGAAATGCCCTGCTGTTTATTGAGAAGTTACTGTCTAGTTTCTAAAATCTTTATTTCTATTATCCTCCCAAGTGTCCATGGAGAGGACATGTTTTACAGACAAGAAAGACCAAGGGACAGTTACTGTGTGTCCATCTGTAATGTGTCTGTAAGTATGTGTCTGTAAGTAGCGTGAGCCAATGTGACCAGGGAATTTTTAATTCATGCCTGTTTGCGGCCACTATTGTATGGTGTGCATTTATAAGCCAACTGAGGCACAGCCAAATGCTTCGCCAGGCATAGAATTTAAGGAATATAATTTGGCCTTCAGATAGTCACATGGGCCAGAGGCCACAAGCTGCAAACAGTGACTACAAGCCAGACTTCCTTGGGAGGACCTTCATGACAGGTTACGGGTTTTCCACTTCACAGAGAAACAGAGACAAAGAGATGGACAGACAAACATAGAAACAGAGAGAGGAGATTTGGGAGTGGGGAAAATGGCAGTGAAATTTCCAACCAAGAGGGAAAGGAATGTGCTGGACAAGACTGGGTTTGACTTGTGAGGAAAAGGAACACAACAGGTGTGTATAGCATGGATGTTAGCCTGTCCTGTTCACACGGGCTCAGAGAATGGGGACTGCCATCCATAAACATAATTCTGTCATGGATAGCAAGCAATTGAAATAACATCAAGATATGTTGGGGCAGGAGGTCTGCTCTGCAGATGATAAGGAGCTGAGTCTTCAAAGCCCTGTGTCCAAGGCTGTTCTTTAGAGTTGAGTGGAAAATGGCAGCAGACATCACTGAACGGGGACCCTGGGGAGCAGGAGAGGTGACTGGGTGGTTGAGAGCACTTGCTGCTCTTGCAGAGCAGCAGAATTTAGTTCTCAGCCCCCATGTTGGGTGTCTCACAACCACCAAAGCTCCGAGGGGTCTAATGACTTTTTCTGGCTCCTATGGCATCTGCATGCATGTACTCATAACACACATGTGCACACACACATACACACATAAAAATAAAATAAATTTAAAAGTGAGGATATTGGGTTCAGAGGCTCTAAGGACCTCATCATGAAACCCCAAGGGTCTTGAACATTACAGATGACATTAGAAGAAAAGGGAGCATGGGATGAAGTCTGGTGCTATGTTTGTCCATCCTGCATGTGGTCCTGGGCTCAATCCTTATCACCAAAAGTAAAACAAAATGCAGTCACTGGGGGAGACTGAGAGGGAAAGAGAAACAGAGAAGACCATGCCCTTATGGAGATTAGGCTAGAGGGAATTAGCTGAGGTTTCTCTCACTCCCCATCCTCCTCTGTGTGGGGACACCACATTGTCTCATCCTCACTCCCCATCCTCTTCTGTGTGGGGACACCACATTGTCTCATCCTACCCTCTCTAGAGGACTGGGTAGTCAGGTGTCTTCTAGAAAGCAGACACCAGACTCTAACTAGTTTAGGACATGTCAGTACCACACTCTTCAACATCAGAACTATGAGAAAATAAATTTCTGTTTATAAATGACCAGGTTCAAGTACTCTATTGCAGCAGCATGAACTTAGAGGATAAGTAATAATGTCCTCACCCCACAGCCATTCCAACATTTAACTGAATATACCAAGTGTTCTGCACACTGCATGGGTGTCTTGTGATCCCTTAATAGATATATGTGCTCTGCTTTGCTTTCTGTTGCTGTCATAAAACAATGATCAAAACTAACTTGGGAAGGAAAGTGTTGATTACATCTTACAGGTTAGAGTCCCTAATGATTGGAAGCCATGGCAGGAACCAGGGGGCAAGAACTGAATCAGAAACCACAGAGAAAACCCACTCATTGCCTCCTCCTTCTGGTTTACTCTGCTTCCTTTCCTGTTCAGCCCATGCCTACCTGCCTAAGGATGGTGCTGCCCACAGTGGACTGGGTCTCCTACATCAATCAGCTATCAAGAAAATGCCCCACTGGCCATCTGGTGGAGGCCATTCTTCAATTGAATTTTCCACTTCCAAAACGCCTCTAGTTTATGTCAGGTTGACAATGAAAACTAAGGAGTATGCTATGAATATTGATATCGGCTTGCTTTCTATCAATACATATAATATTCCTATAGCCCTCCTTTAAACAATGTTCACTTACTAGTTAGTGAGCCTAGGAGGTGAAGGATGGAAATAAATCAACACGAGGAAGAGGGAAGCGCCCCTCCCAGAGGAATCTCTGCTTCATATTCTTGTACTTAAAATGTCCTGTGTGAGTGTGAAGGTGGCAGATGGTGCCCACTTCAGTGGGTGAATGGGAGTCCCTGATCAGAGGAAATGAATAAATGTATGACAGTTCAAGACTCCAACAGGCTTTATGGGCTGGCCAACTCTCATCTCTGAGGGGTAAGTGTCAACTTGACATCTCTATAACCTGGACCGAGTTTCCAAAGCTTGAGACAGCGGCTGATTTTTAACCACATGTTCAGCAAATGATTGAGGTTTGTTGTAATCTCTGTTCTCTGGTGTCCTCCTTCTGGGCTTCACTCAGTGATACCAATGCACCACTGTTGGTATAATTAACATTTATCTGCTACATGAAGAGAGCTGGGTCTTGTGCAAATTGGTTCAGAATCAGCATGGAGATTCAGTCAAAACCTAGAGAGTAAAATCAACGGAGCCAGCTATTTTTCTTTCTTCTTCTTCTACTCGAAGACAGTCATACACTAAACACACCCTGTGCACATTTCAAGGCAGCCTCCTCCTAAACAGACACGGCCGACCCTCCAATCAACTTCGTGTGGTGAAGTCCATGGTCAACTTGACGGAACGTACAGTCACCATGGGAAGAAACTTCAGACATGCCTGTGAGGGTGTTTTTTCTATGGGTTGACTCAGGGGGAGGATTTACCCTGCATGTGGGAGGCACCGTTCCATGGGTTGGAGTTCGGCATTGAAGGAGAAAGCGAGCGTTCTCTGTCTCTGCTCCCTGACCATAGATATAATGTGGCCAGCAGCCTCACTTGCTCTAAGCCTTTGCTGCCAGGGTGGCCTTCATCCTCAAGCTAGGAGACTGAACGAGCCCTTCGTTCCTTAGATTGCTCTTGTCAGGCATTCGTCACAGCCCTAAGAAAAGAAACAGACACAGCTTCCAATTATAGTATTTATGACATCATTACACCTCAAAACCACCTCTTGCTCTGCTTTCGGCTTCCAAACTCCACCCCCCCCCCCACACACACACACACACACAGACTGTCTTACCCAGGAGAACCCACCAAGTTGGTTTGCATTTCAGGATCTTGGCACTTGCACTGTGCCAGTCTGCCTTGCAGACTTCCCCTGGAACCAAACGGTATTCACATCTCGGCCACGTGGCCCAAGCTCAAAGTCCTTGCCCAACAGCCCATTTTGAAAGTAATATGACACTAGCCAGAGGTGTGCTGGGGCTCGGTTTGCACCGTGTGAAGCCTTTCCCAAACCCTAGCCACAGTGGTAGCTTGAAGTCAACCTCGATGGGCCCGTCTACACCAGAAAGACAGCAAACGCTACAAGGCATGGCTCTGCCTTCCAAACAGCCAGTGACTGAATGTTTGCCTGCAGAATGCCATTCCCCTCTATTCTCTACCCAAGGCATTTTGACATGTGTCCAACACACAATTTCCTTATAGCATCTATCATTCCAAAATCGGTGTATTGTACACTGCTTTATCAACATTCTTAACATTATTACTGTTAGTGTGCCAACTAAAGGGAACCAACTTGGTGTTGAAACCATCCCTTAATATATCCCTAACACCTGGACACATGTGTTGGAGAACTAATTAATTCAGCATTCTTTCTTCCTCTTATCTCTGCCCTCCATTTGAGATTCCCAGTTTCCAACTGAAGATCATCTGTGATCACAAAATTTCAAGCTAGAATTTTCTAGACGCTAAGCTTCAAGAATAGTCAAACCTGAGAAGGTATGTGTGCCGTGCAATCACCAGTTCTAGTCTGGGATCATTGTTTGAGGCACCATTCCCGGGCTTCCCTCCACGATGACAGTATTCGGAGCGGTGGCAAGTTCACCCTGTGTCCTTCCATGGCACTCTGGGGAGATGTCTGCCCTCGCCCTGACCGTTCTTAACATGAAATCCCTTTGCTGGACTCACAGGGCCGTCTGGCCCCATCGTCTTGCTGTGATTTGGTCGTGGGTTAATTGCACCCTGTCACTAGCCATGACTGACACTGTGCTTTCTCTACACGAAGTCCTCCGCGAAAGCAGATTTTTGAAGACTCAAATTCCTGAGACGTTTTCACAGAAGCTTGAATGGGACCCAGGATTTCTGTGTTTCCTCTGTGGCCCATGGGATCAGCAAGTCACCAGAAGGAGGAAGACAGAAGGGAAGGTGGCTGCGGCAGGAGAAAGGTCAATCCTGGAGAAGATTGACAAGCAGCATCTAAAATGGTTTAGAAGGCGAGAGAAGAGCAATTAACAATCACGCTGATTGATTACCCAGCCATGCTGGCTAATGTCAATGGTAAGGCCACTTAACACAAGCATGGCAGGCCCTGTGTGTGGAAGCAAAACCCAACCCCCAAAGCCTGCAGGAACTCATCAAGAAAAGTGGAGAAGGCACAGTGAGACAGGTAAGGGCGCAAGCAAAGCATGCTGTCTGCCAGAGGAGCAACACAAACTCCGCTCTGGACAGTTTACCTCCCTGGGACTGAACCTAGGAAAGGACCGTAGCTCAAAAGTTCTAAGAGTCTTGAGCTTTAAGAACAGCCATGCCCGTTGCTGCATACTGAGCCTCACTCCTAAGGAACAGAGGCCATACTGCATGCTGAGCCTCACTCCTACGGAACAGAGGCCATGCTGCATGCTGAGCCCCACTCCTAAGGAACAGAGGCCATGCTGCATGCTGAGCCCTGCTCCTAAGGAACAGAGAATTGCCATGCCATGCAGACCTCCCTCACAGGATCAGCCAAGTCCTGGGTTCTGCAAAGCAGGAAGGGGATTCATTCCACCAACAGAATGCAAACCCAGATCACACCCCAGGCTGGACGTTGCCTTCCGACCTCTGCTTCCTCCGCTCCACCCTCCATCTCTCCATGTCCCAGAAGTGTCCCCTTCACACCCCACCAGCTTAGTACCCTTCAGCTGACTTTCCATTTTCCAAATTTTAAGCTTGGAAAATTTTGCCTTTGGCCCTACCACACACAAGCTGCTGCGAAATGCTAAATGAGGCATTTAAACCGACTTGTTGAAATTCAACCAGGCAAATTCAAAGCCTCACTTCCTCCTTTGTGTGGCAGGGGAAATATATCAGAGAGAACAAAAACCTCTGTGGTGCCCAATAAATTACCTGCCACACTCGAATTAGCTGTGTGTGCGTGTATCGTGCCTGTGTCCCTGTCCCGCATTTAACACAGTACCAACTTGTGGGGCTCATGACTCAAGAAATGAACCGAATACAACCAAGTGGATGGTCACCTCTCAAGTAACCATGAACCTGGAGCTGCTTTGAGCCAGCAGATCCTCTCTCCATTCCTTGTCATTCTTGGGAGGCTCCAGGGTGCTCAGCTGCCCTCTGGTGAGGTGCATGCTGGGAATCTCCATCTGATGTGTCAGGGAGAGCGCCGAGGAAGAGCAAGATAAGGATTCTTTCCACAGCTGGTCAGCTTTAATGGGGTCACAGGCTGGTACCTGTGTGGCTTGTTTCATGAGCATCTGTTATTAACTGGATGTTTGTGCCTCACCCCAAATTTCATGTGTTGAAATCCTCAGCCCATGGCTTAATGTTTTTAAGAAGTAGGATCTTAGGACCTGCAACCGTTACTTTTACAACCCTGTGACCAAAATACTTGACAGCAACAACTTATGGGATGTGGGGGGTATTTCAGACTCATAAGGTCATGATGGGGGCGGCCTCATGAATGGCACACTGTGGGGAGAAGAAAGTGAGCTGGCTCGCCTTTTCCCTGAATTGTGAGGACAAGCACACTGCAGTCTACAAGCAGGGGGAGGCCCTCTCCAGAACCTGGCTGTGCCAGCACCTTGACCTCAGACTTCTAGACTCCAGAGCCAGGAGAAAAAAACACGACTGTTTACAAGACAGCCAGGCCGTGGTACTGTCTGCAACAGAGAGAACATACCAACGAGGTGTTCTCTCAAAGAGCCAGGAAGAGACGCCTAAGCACTCACGAGTGTGAGGATGGGTACACAAGCATGCGTGTCTTTTCGGAGATTTGACCAAAGGCAAGTGAGCTAACGGTCTCTGACAGGTTGTCATTCCTGTGTTGCATGCTGGGGCCCACAGGGGTGGTGGCTCTGAGGGAGGATGGGGACAGGAAAGAACCCACAAGCTGAAGCCAGAGCTTGGAAATAGACAGAAACCCAGGCTAGTTCATGAGGCCCCAAAAAAGAAGGACAGGGTGACGGTCACATTCTGCAGCCACCCCAAAGTAGGACACACACCATGGCTCAAGATGAGAGGAAAAATGGTGGAGCTGGAACAGGAGGGAGTGAGATCAGACCCCACAGTGGCATCAGGCCAAGACAACAGTAACAAGCTGAGTGAGCCACAGAGAGCTACAGATCAAGTCCACCCTCCCCATCTCGCCCCAGAAGCCTGGTCATACAACCACAGTGAAAGGGATTGTGGGAAATGTAGTTCAGCCAAGTTCAGAGCCAGCACCTCTCTCAAAGAAAGCTCCCCACCCTGCCAGGAGCCCTCCAGTCCTCCCTTAATGCTATACTGGGCTCCTCATGCAAGGCATCTTGGTTAACCCTTACTTGGTGCTGTAAATCGAGGCAGAGAGAGAGAGAGAGAGAGAGCGTGAGCACAAAGGAGGGAGGGAGAGACGGAAGAGACACACAATTGACTCTAACCCTATCAAGTAAAAGAGATGAGTTCTTCACTGCTGTTGTCCTGAGAGGTCTTGTATGCAGCCCATGCTGGCCTTAAACTCTCAATCCTCCACCTCAGCCTCCCTGGTAAGGTTCCAGGCCTGTGCCACCACGCCCAGCTACGGAATTTTTATTTTTGCTCTCGGTTCCATATGTGCACCGTACCCACACGCTTTATTTTTTTAAAGGTTACAATAAGCCCGTTGAGGTAGATTTTCACTCCCATCCTTCCTTTTATGCAAAAGAGAGCTTTGGTGGGGAAAGCACAGAAAGATGTTGAGGGAAGATCTGAAACTCAGCCCGCTGTTCTGAGCCCAAAACCCACTGTCTTCCTACGCTGAGCAGAACCCTCCTCCAGCCACCGCAGAGTGGCATTTGTAAAGCTGGGCTTCAAGTTTGAGCATCTCTCTCCGTAAATACAGGGGGATCTCCATATCTGGAGAGCGGGCTCCCTTCGTAGCCATTACAGCCTAGTCAGCCGTAACGCAGGCGCTCTGTCTAATGCTTCAAGCCGCTCTCCTTCCAGGTTTGAATTATCCATCTCTCCCAGCCTCCATTAACCGAGTTTGGGGAGGAAAGGTAGCTGCCACATAAGTCTTCATGAGAATAAAGTCTCTTTATTGCTGTTATTATTCCCTTAATGGTCTGTGCAGTACCGTACACATAACTTTTTAGTCCTTCATAAAATTCCGTTGATAAACATTTGACAACTTGTTACCATTTTAAAACTTTCACTTGAGGGATCGGATCTGTGTGGCACCACTGGAATCCAGCACTGGGCTCCAAAGGCGGCCACAGTGGCTTCCTGTGAGGCCGTAAAGAATTTTGCAGCCTCTCTCAAAACCTAATTTATGGTATGAGCCCTGATGAACGATCAAGACTCACTATTCGCCATTATAAGAAACAGACCAACCAATGCATAATTTTCAGGGAAGCTGGTTTTAACAGCCCTATTAGTTTTACAATTCCGACGTTTGCAAGCTTCCATTTGTTATGTTTAACTTCTTTGCTGGGAGGACGTGGACTGTTCTTCCTGGGGTCTCACGGTCTACTTCTTTCCAAGTGTTTGCTGAGGAAGATGATGAGTGGGGCTTGAAGTTCAGGAAATTTAAATGCTGTAAGTAAAGGGAAAAGCCACGGACGTCAGTAGCTGAACACATACAGGACCCCGCCCCCTCCGTGTTCTGTTTATTAAAATGAATAGCCTGGCGATGGTGGGCGTGGGTGCATCAGCCAGACTACAGGTTTTGGAGAAACCAGACCCTGGCTCCAAACTTCACACTTGCAGGTTTGTCTTCCGAGAAATAGTTGAGCTGTGAGCGGAAGTACATAGAGTTGGATGTACTGACATGGGGCCACATTGATTCAAATCCACAGGTTTAAGATTAGGCTTTCGTGTATGCCAAAACTATTTTTAATATGCACCTGATCCTGCACCAACCCTCCCTCCATCACGCATCATCAGCTTTTGAAACACTTGGGACAGGAGTTGGCAAAAACAGAGCCTGCAGACCCAATCCAGACCCTGGCCTGTGTCCGGATGGCTCTGGGAATGGTTCTGCATCATCCGAAGAGCAAGAGTGCTTCCTACCCGTAAAGAAAGGTTTGCTGGCACGCAAGCATGGTGGTTTGTTAATTGTGGCCTGTGGCTGCTTTCATGGCAGGGTCAGAGTTCGGGGGTGCGAGAGCAAATAAAGTCTCTTTATAGCTATCAATCTTCCTTTAACAGCCTGTGCAGTGCCCTGCACATAACTTTGGGGTCCTTCATAAAATTCCATTGATAAACATTTGACAGCTGCAAAGCTTGCAATATCCGGTACTGACCGGTTACATGCCAGATGCTGCAAACAGAGGCAAGGGAGGAGGGAGGGAAGTAGGAGAGAGGGAGGAGGGAAGGAAGGAAAGAGAAGAAGGAGGAAGTGGAGGAGGAGAAGGAAGAGAAGGAGCAGGCGGAGGTTAGGAACCAGGATAAGGCCCTTCCTTGAAGACAGCAGTAAATACTCAAAGTGTTTATTGTCAGTACCCATGCTGAAAAGTCAAGTCAGGGGTGGAGGGGACGATTATCTTGTAAAGAGGACTATTATTTTACAGAGAGAACTACTACCTTATAGCCAACAGTCTTCCTTGACCTCTGTGGAATGCTCTAGAAGTGGGAGGAGCTGTCCTGTGTGTAGGTGGAAGTATAGGAAGAAGGGAACTGCAAAGACTCTGTGAAGGTAAGTATGGCTGACCACAGGGGTCAGAGGGCACCGTGGGAGATGTCACTGTAGAGGAGCCTGTGGTCACGGCACACAGTCATGCTGGGTTTGAGTGCTCCCTCTGGGAGGAGGTCGAGCTGTCAAAAGATCCTAGAAAAAGGCTGTCGATAGAGGATGGAGGGGCGTGGAAGCAGGAGGCTGGTGAAAGGTTGGCCCTGTAACTCGGGTGGCTTGAACAAGGGTGGAGCAGTGAAGGGTGCCTGCCTATGAGTGGGCGACAGGAAAGGGAAAAACAGAAACCAGAGGAGCTGGTCCAGTGTAGGACCTGGAGGCATGACAAATACCTCTGTGAACATCTAGTGTGACCCATCAGGTGAGCTCTACTGTCGTCACTTCCTGGAACAGCACAGCTCGGGATGCAGAGAAGCCAGTGTGCTAATAGTACCGACCTCTGAGAGCATTTAACTCCTCTGCAAAGGACTCAGAATCCATGGAGCAACAAGAACTTGGAGGTGACCTGTCCACCATGGGCTTCACAGAACAGTCTGCAGACATAAATAAAAAGACAGGAAGAAGAAAGTGTAAATGTTACACCTCTGAAGGGAAAGGGAGCCTGGCCATCGGAAGTCTAGGCAATGCCTACAGCTCTGTTCCAGTCGGGGACGGCTTCCCCACAGGAGTGTAGCAGTTTTGCTCCTCTCCAGTGAGAGCCGGTACAGCTCTGCTCTGCTGAGGGAGTTTCCCTGAAGAAATGTAGCAGTTGTGCTCCTCTGGGCAAGAGCTGTTACAGCTCTGCTCTGCTCCGGTGGTGAAAGTTGTACTCTGCCCTATTCCCCTCTGGCAAAAGAAGGTCATTGCCCAAATCTCATTTAAGAGATTTGCTGGGAGGGAGGAATCCGGGAGAGTGGCTGTCTCTGTCAGGGTGGGAAAAGGCAGCCCCTAACTGAACAAGACTTATATAGGTACAAGACTCATATAGGATTTCTTAGGGGTGGAGTTTTTCCAGGGTGGAGATTTTCAGGGTGGGAATTGGTCAGATTTCAATCCCTAAGCTTTAACAAGGATAAAAACCCACAGACTGGTAACAGGTCCCAAAATCTCAGCACTCCGGAGGCTGAGGCAGGAGGATCAAGAGTTCTAGGTCAGTTTGAGCTACACTCAGTAAAAAGGAAAGAAAAGAAAAGGAACTTGGTCACTACAGCACTAGAAAACCAAATAAAAGATTTCAGTGCTCGCATAGTTGTGTAAAGTCCCCAGAATGCAGCAGCTTTGAATTTGTAGCCAGATGGGTGACCCAAGCGCCAGGTTGGCCCTGCCTCTGGGGACAGGCATGATTTTTAAAAAGAAGAAGAAAAATCTCCTGGTGAGCTTCCAAATCAAACAAGGCAGAGTTCTCTAGCTTGCAAAGGGAGCATTCAGGTCATACAAAGGACACTCTCAGCTATTTATAAGATGGAATTTGTTGCTAGGTCCAGATTCTTATAACCCAAGTATTTTTTTTGGTGACCTCTGTGATGGGATGCTAAGAAATCGTGTGGGTGGGGAACAATCCCTCATTGTCCGGGACGAGCCCTTACATGGCAGGATGTGGAAGAAGCCTGGCTCACTGGCTAATTCAACAAATATGCCAAAGGTCTGTTCAGACCAGGAGGGTAAAAAGAACTCTGTGATCCCAAGAGCCAGTGTGCTCCAAGTGAGAGGGACCAGGAGGAAGGTAAGGAGCGTGGAGGTGGAGCCGATGGTGTCTCTGTAATTTAAAGACAATGTCAGGGCTCTCTCTAATGAGACCAAGAATACATTTGATTCATCATTTGCCTTTTTCTTTCTTCCTCCCACATGTTATGAATTATGAGGGACAGTTTATAAACCGGCCGTTGCCCGTCCTGTAAATGCTGCCGTTGTGACTAATTTCAAACAACCAGTATGGTGCTCCTGGCGGCTGAAGATGGGAAGAGATGTATGTGCTGGAGTGACTCTCCAGAGCCTTCAGGCTCCTGCAAAGCCCCCACTGAACAGACTTTCGCCTGAGATGATAGGACCCATGAGTGCAGATCCCATCAGCCAAAGCCCCTGCCCTAGGACATAAGGCATTCATGGATAATCACTGTCCCTGGATGGAGAGGTGACTCTGGGGACCCTATTGGGAAGAATTTGTCTGTTTTTTAAATGGTTAAGGGTTTAGCAGGAAAAAGGATTCTAGAAAGGAAACAATGGGGTGTTCTGGAGAGAGGGTAAAGAAGGAGGCCGGGCAAGGAAATCCACAGCACAGGAACATTCTGGGTGTGACCAGTGTGACAGAGAGATTCTGCCCATTCTAAACCAAATCTGATAACCGTGAGGAGGCAGCACTTTGGAAAGTTCATCTTGCACGCAGTCATCAAATTATTCTAACTTAGCTTCAGCAACTGCAGTCGCCGCCCGAAAACGCATTACCACAGCGCAGCACTGAGGACTATTTCGCTCACACAGCAAACACGGCGAATTTTACCACTTCATTGACTTCGTGAAACTGAAGAGGTTCCACTGCCCCCTCTGTCTTGTATCGTTTCACTAATTGCATCATTAGCACAAAGGCCATTTGACCAACATGGAGGAGATAATAAGTACTTTTCTATATTTTAAGTGGAAATGCAAGTTAATATGGAAAAAAAATATGCTCATGCCTCTGGGTTGCAGAACCCACAGACAATCAGGCAACCCCAGGGATGGCAGAGATGGCCATGTTTTTTAAGGAGTATGTGGGGAGGTGTGCGTGCGCACATGCGCACACACTGTACCTGCCTGCTTTGTGTGTGAGCACCCCTGGAAACCAGAAAAGGGTGTCAGATCCACTGGAGTTGGAGTTATAGGCAGTTGTAAGCTGCCTAACATGTGTACTAGCAACCAAACTCAGGACCTCTTAAAGAGTAGCAAGTGTTCTTAGCCTCTGAGCTATCTTTCTCCATCTCCAAGAGACATCATCTTAAAACGCCAAAAAGAGTATCTTTTTCCATATACAACTGTAACGACGATATGCCTGGGATTGGTGTCCGGTTCTTCAGAGTGGAGACATTCTGATGAAGACACGAGGCTGAAGGAAGAAAACTCTCAACACAGGAGGAAGGTCTGAAGGGGAACGGATGGATAAAGGACACCAAACAAACTGGATGCCACAGAAGTGGGACCTTTGAACTTTATCGAGAGCTGGGTGGTCTCAAAGTAGGACCTGCAGATATGGATACCAGCAAAGGTGGGGTGCTGAGTCCCTTGAGAGGAACACACACAGCCAAGTAATGTACTCTGGGACCTCCTGACAGTCTGAAGTATGAACTATGAGAGCAAAGAATAAAATAGGGAATACAAAAAAAAAATCTATCTGGTCCTGAAAACTTCATGCCTGTAGTTATATTGAAGAGTGCCCAGGGGTTGCCTGGAATCTGCGCCAGTTAAAGCAATGACTGTTGGTATCTAGAACCGTGACTCAACCAGCACCAGGCAGCTGAGATCAAGCTGCAAAAGGGGACTCAGCCTGGCAGGAAGTGTGTGAGGAAGAACCACAGGCTGTGTGTCCAGAGCCGAGGCCATTACTCAGTCGGTGAAGCATGAGCGAGAACTGCCATTCCATCCCCAAAACCTATGTAGAAAAAAAACAGCTGGGTGTGGTTTGCAGACTTTTAATTCTAGGACTGGGAGGGAGAGATGGCAACTGGGGGCTTGATACCTGACGGATTCCAGGCCAGTGAGAGACCCTGTGTCCAAAGACCAAAGTGGACATTATCTGATGAACAACTTCCAAGATTGTCTTCCAGCTCACACACACCCCACATGCACACACACATACCCCACACGCACATATGTATGCACACACACACACACACACACATCACAAACACATATGTATGCACACACACACACCACATGCACATATATATGCGCACACACATAAGCACATAGGTATGCACACACTCACACACACAAGCACATATGCATGCACACACACATACACATATGTATACACACACAACATCTATGCACATATGTGTGCACACACATACACACACACACACACACACACACAAGAGTTAGTATGTTGAGGACAGTTTCTCAAGCCAGAGCTGGCTTGACTTTGGGGTGTGATCCTGGGAAAGGCAGTTAACAGCTCCCTGAGCTGAGTTCCCTGGCCCTTCAAATGGGAATGAACAGCATCTACACGCTACGATTACAGGATATTTGGACAGTGGCTGGAAGGGCTTTCACGATGACCGACTTCTGTGATATTTGCAGTAAGAGTTGGCTGCTAAAAACAGTGAAGTGCCATGACCAAGAACGCCGACTGTTTAGACCATGGATGGACCAGATCTACAGTAACAGCTGTGAAGAGCGGCTTGAAGGCCGAGGCCCACGTCAATCCTCATCCCTTATTGGCTCAGGTGGACCCTGGAATAAAGCGAGAACTCGTGAGTCCCTGGTGCTAGGGTAAGCCCCAGACTGAAGAGACTGGGTGGTCTCACGCCTTCCGCCTCAGTGAGGAGAAACTGAGTGAGACAGTGGCCTCCATGTGGCCCTGCACCGGCCACGGCAGCCTCTCCTGCTGTGACTGGTGGCTTACTGCAGCAGCGTGACTGGGTTAAAAGAGCTGGTCAACATTGCTTCCACTGTGTCTGGGAGGGGGTTTCTGGAAGAGATAAATGTCTGATCCGTGGGGTGAGTGACGTCACTCTTCACCAACTCTGACAGCAGAGACCTTGGTTCTCAATTCTACTGACTCCAGCTCAGGAGGCAGAATTTCTAGCACCACCTTCCAGAGCAGCGGTTCTCAACCTTCCCAGTGCTGTGACCCTTGAATACAGGTCCTCATGTTGTGGTGACCCCCAACCATAAAATAATTCCGTTGCTACTTCATAACTGTAATTTTACTGCTATTGTGAATCATAATGTAAATATCTGATATGGGACCCCTGTGGGGTCACGACCCACAGCTTGAGAACCATTGTTCTAGCGCCTTCAGCCCATTGGCTACTTGATTATCTGGCATTTACACTCAGAACAATCTGTTTTCTGTTGTTCTGGCCTTCCAGCCTGCAGGCTTCTGATAGGTGGCTTCTCAGCTTCTATAATAGGGGGAGCCAATTCCGGAAGTTCCCCAATATTCTAATTCACATACAACACACACACACACACACACACACACACACACACACACACACACATGCACACGTGTCCAAACACAACATTGATATCATCTCCCCAAAGAACCTTCACTAGCCGAGCACAGAACATGTTAGAAATGCCAGCCTTCAGGTGTCCCTGGTCCTGGTGTGTCAGTAAGACTTTTTACTGCTGTGATAAAACATGATGGACAAATGCAACTTGGGGAGGAAATAGTTTATTTCAGCTCACAACTCTCAGGTCACACTCTATCACTGAGGGAAGTTAGAGCAGGCACTCAAGGCCAGAACCTGGAGTCAGGAACTGGAGCAGAACCACGGAGGAACTCTGCTTACTGGCTTGCCCCCCCATGGCTTGCTCAGCCTGCTTTCATAAACCCAGGGCCACCTGCTAAGGGATGGCACCACCCACAGTGGGCTTGTCCCTCCCACATCAGTCAGGAAAACCAGCCAGCTCTCCTAGTGAGGCAGAAGCACATGAGTGGGTCCCAGACAGCCCCACTCTAACAAGCCAGAGGGGGTGCTGTACATGAGCTATGTAGCCCACAAATGACAGTAGCCCCAGTAACTCAGGTGTGAAGCCACACAAGAGCACCTGGGCTGAAAACCCCAGGTCCGAAGGGTCGGTAGGAATTTTCTAGATGGGTAAGAAAGTTCCATAACTCCAAGAGGAGACAGAAATAAGATGAATGACTCCAGGATGCCATTTTCCCAGGGAAGAAACCTCACAAAGAAGAGCAGCCTTCTCCCCGCCAGCCACAGTGGGGACCCAGGACCAAGTCCCAGAGTGGGCTGTGTGGGCAGCTGTAAACCAGTCTCAGGCATCGTGACAGTGTGAGCCAAGAATGAATAAGTTCAGTCCATGTGCCCACTGAGGAGCCAGCCGGCAGTGGAAGCCGCTCCGCATCCCTGCCCTGTCATGGCATCTGAGGAAGGAGAAGAGGTCCCCAGAGGGAACCCTATAGAGAGTGTAAAGAGCATCTCTGTCTGCCTTAAGTGGTAACTGAGCTCCTGGCCTAAGACACCACCACGTGATGTCTGTATCCCACAGTTCTGTATACAGGTAAGTGGGGCCATGTAATTCAAAAGTGTGTGAACAGGGGCAGGGCTGTACGTAGCTCGGTTGTTAGCGTGTTTGCCTAACGTGCATGAAGACCTGGGTTGGAATCCCAGCACCACATAAAATAGTCATGGTGGGGCACACCTGTAACCCCAGCACTTGTGAGGTGGAAGAAGTAAGATCAGAAGTTTAAGGTCATCTTTGACTACACAACACATTTGAGGCCAGCCTGGGCTACATGAGACCTCGCCTCAAAAAAATAAATAGGAGGGAGGGTGGGAGGAAGGAAAACAAGGGAATCCGTGGCTGATATGTAAAATTAAATTAAATTATAAAATAAAATAAAAATAAATAGGAATGTCTCCTTTGTCCTGAAATGGAAGGGACTGTTGGGTCCCTCGCCTCCCACTCAACTGGCAGTCATGTTGAGCCATGAAGACAAAGACAGCACCACTGGGGACAGAGAGTAGCAGGCGAGAGGAAGCCAGCCTCAGCTCTCCACGCGTTTACAGAGCAGGGCCACCACATGAGTCCAGACCGTTATTTGTGGGAGGTGGAAATAACTCTTTCTGTGTTGGAGTCACTACTGGAGGGGCAGGGAAGTCCACGCAAGACAAACCGTGGTCCTCACACAGACTGTAGGCTTCGTCACAAAGGGGAAGACTGAAAAGCAGCATTCTAATAGAAAAGACAAGCATGGCGGCCCACACACGTGATCCCAGTACTGTGGAGGTGGAGACATGATCCCTGGGGCCTATGACCAGGTGGCTTAGTCTACCCCTGCAAGCTCCAAGCCAATAAGAGATCCTGTCACAAAAGATACCTGAGGAACACCTGAGGTTGTCCTCTGGGCTCCAAATACACACACATGTACACGTACACAGACTGCATACACACGTGAACACACAAACACATGCACATGCCCCCACACATATATTCATTCCCATGATCATACACACACATGCACATGATCATGCACACACACACACACACACACACACACACACACACACACACCAATGGCAGCCCTCACAGCAGGCAATGTACTGTTTGCACTAGAACCTAAGTAGTCACAGTCATGTGGGTTTGCATGAAAGCTTTGAAATCCTGACAAAGTTCCAGTCTCTCTAAGATCTACAGCATCGATTTGTTCAAACAAAGCTCTGAGTCCTCTTCATTTACCCGTGTAACCAACCTTGCGTAATCCTGGCATTATGTCTTCACTCTTAGAATCCCTGGTGAGAGCCTGAGGAAGTCACCAAACCACCGAACTGAGGAGCTGACACACCAGAGTGGAGCCTGTGATGCTGGGGAGGGGGAGGGGGGAGACTGGGGGAGGGGGGGTTACAAATCCAATAGTCAGCTCCTCTCTAGAATATCTCAGGTAAAGGCAAGAGTCAAGGTTCCCATCAATTTGACAAGAAAGGAAAATGCACACAGGCCAGAAACACATGAGTTTTGTCTCTTGTGTGCAGGGGCAGAGACAGATCTCAAACCTGCAAGAGTAAAACACTAATTGTTTTCATTATGAGAAAAGCAGCCTTCCCTACATTTACCATCCTAGTGTGTTCTTTTATAAGCAAAAGAAAGACCATTTATTTCTATAATAATACTATTTAATACTGTAATTGTTAACTATGACAAGAAATACTATCATAGTATAAATAATGATAGCTTAAGTTACTAAACCCACTGTTCCCACAGTACTCCCAACCGCCTTGTCAGACAGGTGCCATTTGGTACCATATTATGGGTAAGAAGCCCACCCATGAAGACGCCAAATGACTGGGTAGGATCGAGCAGCCAGGGAGTGGCTGGTCCACAAGTTTTGACTAAAGCTAAAAGGAGCTGACATGGCTACATTCTTAAAAGCCAGTCTACTTCCCTTTCCTTAGCTACTGTGCTAGCCACAGAGATGGGCCTCCCGGATCTGCCTCTGAGGCAGGGTTGCTTCCCAGCCCCAGACAGCTGCTTCTCCAAAATCCTCACCTATGTAGTGGCATCCACCTAAAGCCATGCCCTTCCCACAGTGTGCCCAGGGACCATGTAAGGTGTAGATGTAATCATGTGGGTGCCGTTGTGGTGTCTGAGGAGCAGTGTTTGTTCCAGAACATTCCACTGGATGGGTAAAGGATTGAAGGACTACATCCACCCAAAACTCCCTTACTCTCCACTTAGCAACCAGCAATTCCAAATCCTCATTTTGTGCTCTAGAGTGCCACGAGGCCCACCAACTTTCAACAGAGATGCCTACCGAGTAGATGGAGAGATGGGTGCATGGGTAAACGGGGCTGTGTTAGTGAAGCTTTGGGTTTTACATAGCAATCCACATGATGAGTCAATTATCGCCAATGCATTCCAAGTACCTCCCGGGGAAAGAACCATTCCTCCCCACCCCACCATCCCCACCCCACCACCCCCACCCCGTGCCCTTGAGGTGTGATGGAGCTGACTGGCCTGAGGACATCAATTCTGTAGTTCTTGTTTGTGCTCATGTTTAAATAGTCAAAAACTATGAGAATTCAAGTGGATAAGAAGCGAGTAAGATCTGGTGAGATGGCTCAGTGGGTAAAGGCACTTGCCGGCAAGCCGGGAAACCTAAGTTCGATCCCTGGTATCTACACGGTGGAAGGCAAGAAGTGGTTCTGCGCACTGTGGCACTAACGTACTCACTCACACACACAAACAAATAATGAGTGAGTAAGTATTAAAGGGAAGGAAAGGAATAGACGCTGGAGCCGTGAGGGGTAAGTGAGGTAAACAGCAATTTCCCAGCTATTTGCAGGTCACGTGAATTGCTTGGGACACCGGGTAAAGGCAGATTCTAACTCAGCGAGTCCAGGGTTCAGCGGCGTTGTTAGAGCACCGTGAATCTAGAAGAAAGAGTAAGTGTGAGTGTGTGTGAGTGTGCGTGAGTGTGCGTGAGTGTGCAGCCATTGTCACAGTGGCTTGCAGGTATTCCACACTGTCACGTGACTGAGGCAAGTGCTTCAGATGAGAGTTTCATCTCACACACACACATACACACGCACACGCACACGTGAACATCTGTGGGCATGGATGTGGAGGCCAGAGGCTACCCTCAAGTATTGCACCTGAAAAGTCGTCCACCTTGTTTTAAAGCGCAGGAGTCTTTCATCAGAATCCCCGCATAGACTGAGCAGGCCAGGCAGTGAGCACCACGACCCACTTGTCTCCCCCTCCCCAGGGCTGGGATGGCAAGCGCACCTCCCCGCTCCCACTTTCTTTGTCCTGGGGGACTGAACTCAGTTCCTTACTGTTGCAAAGCAAGCATTTGACCAACGGGGCCATCCACCAATGCCAATAGCACCCACTTCAAAGGAACTAGCTCTGCACAGCTTGCCTTCTTCTTCCCCTTTCCAATGCATCTTAGAGATTCCAGTAGAATGCCGACTCCAAACCTCTTCTCCTGTGTCATTTACGAATTCAAAGAAAGCTTTGCATTGTTTTGTTTTGTTGCATTTAGAGGTTAATAAGAAAGCGTGTGTGTGTGTGTGTGTGTGTGTGTGTGTGTGTGTGTGTCTGTGTGTGTGTCTGTGTGTGTGTCTGTGTGTGTGTGTGCGTGTGTGCGTGTGTGTGTCTGTGTGTGTCTGTGTGTGTCTGTGTGTGTGTGTACACGTGCACTGGAGTTTGTTCTGATGTCTCCAGACTTCCTTTCTGATCAGTCGCCTCCACCAGCAACTTTGACAATGCACTTTCATTTCGTCAAAGTTGCTTGGGATGAGATGCGCTCAGCCATTAAAAGGTGGGAAAGTGTCCCGCTGCTGTGCGGATGAGAGAAGGCCGGTGTTTTGTCAGATGTCAGCTGCCCATCAGTGGAGGCAGAGAAAGCAATTGGCCCATGATGGGGTCGGTAAGGAAGCCCTCCAAACCTTAATTATCAGAGTGGCCCCCGCTTTCACTGGGCTTGTCGCTGGCTCCTGACAAGCTCAGAGGCAGATGAAAAGACAAGCACTATATCACCAACTGGTTAATTAGCAGCCAGCGCAAGGCAATCCAAATTACAAGGCCAAGAGAACACACCGCCGAGTTGCTTTTCATATGTTGGATTTAAACAACACATTTAGGAGGACTGGCTAGTCCCTTGTGTTCCAAAATGCACCTCAGTAGTTCGCTTGGTTCCTTACCACAAACCACGAGTAGGGTGTTGTTTAAGACCTACTGTGTATCTGGAGAGATCTACTGTCTGGAGAGTAGATCTACTGCAGAAGATGGGTTCTGTCTTGCTTTTACGTGTTTGTCCAACAGACACGGACTGACTGCCTTAGTTTTCCTGTTGCTATGACAAAAGCAACTTGAGAGACAAAGGGTTTATCTTGGCCCTCGGTTTGAGAATGGACTCCGTTGTGGCAGAGCAGACAGGGTGACAGGTGCATAAGGCAGCTGGTCATTTTGCATTCACTCGGGAAATGGAGATGAACGCTGGTGCCAGCTCACTTTCTTGTTTTTATACAGTCCAGGACTCCAGCTCACAGAATGGTAATTCCACATTTAGGGTAGGTTTTTTTACCTTTTGTCTTAGTTAGGGTTTCTATTGCTACAATCACCAAAAAGCAAGGTGGGAAGCAAAGGGTTTATTTGGCTTACACTTCAGCCTTGCTGTTCATCACTGAATGAAGTCAGGACAAGAACTCTAAGAGGGCAGGATCCTGGAGGCAGGAACTGATGCAGAGGCCGTGGAGGGGAGCTACTTACTGGCTTGCTTCCCATGGCTTGCTCAGCCTCCTTTCTTATAGAACCCAGGACTACCAGCCCAGGGATGGCACCACCCACAATGGACTGGGCCCTCCCTTATTGGTCACTAAGTGAGAAAATGCCTTACAGCTGGATCTCATGGAGACGTTTCCTCAACTAAGGCTCCTTCCTCTCTGATAATGCCAGCTTGTGTCAAATTGACACAACACCAGCCAGTACACCTTTACTAACCAAATTTAGAAACGCCCTCACAGACACAGTCAGAGAGCTGCCCTAGGTGATTCTAGACCCTGTTGAGCTGATAATCAGTATTAACTATCATTATATATGTTTTAAAAATATAAAGACATTCTGATGCATGCTATATGAACCTCGAGGTCAGCATCCTTAATGAAATAAGCCAATCTCAAAGGGATAGACATTGCATGATTCCACTTATCCAAGGCACCTAGTCTACTCAGATCCCTAAAGACATAACAGATGCCAGTTTCCAGGGGATGGAAGGAGAAGGTGGGGTTTCTGTTTGTGAAAATCCAAGCATCCTGGAGCACGTGTGGTAACACCCTACTGTACAAATAGACTAGCCTGAGTCAACTCGAATGGCTTGTTCTATGTTTCATGTAGTTCACCACCCTCAAAATTCTTTAACAAAGAAAGGGAAGGGGGCTGGAGAAATGGCTTAGTGGTAAAGATTGCATGCTGCTCTTGCAGAGGCCCAGAGTTTGGTTCCCAATACCCCCATCTAGTGGCTCACAACCACCTGTAACGTAGGCTCCAGGGGATCCCACTCCCTCTTCTAGCATCTGAGGGCACCTCATTCATAGGCACATACCCACACAGACACATATTCAGAACTTTAAAAATCAAAAAATAATAATAATAATAATAATAATAATAATAATAATAATAATAATCTTTAAAAAAGAAAGAAAGGCCCAGTGGTGGTGGCACACACCTTCAATCCCAGCACTTGGGAGGCAGAGGCAGGTGGATCTCTGTAAATTAGAGGCCAGCCTGGTCTACAAAGTGAGTTCCAGGACAGCCAGGACTGTTACACAGAGAAACCCAGTTTCAAAAAAAAAAAAAAAAAAGAGAGAGAGAAAAAGAGAGAGTGAGAAGGAAAGAAAGAGAGGGAGAGAGGGAGAGAGAGAGAGAACGATGAAGGCATGATTCCTACCCTTGTGGAAATTCCAGCCTAGTGGAAGGGTAGACCTGAAATGAACCGAGAAATCAACATAGTTACCGAAAGGGAGAGGAGATGTGCTTCCTGCCAGGGTAGCATCGACTTTTATCCAAATGCAAAACTCACCACCATACTATTTGCACACCAGAAGTATTATTTGCTTTACAAAGAGATCCTTTTAAATATTGAACTCCCGGGTGTGTTGAGCGTTTATAGATAAATCATTTGCCACATAACTGAGCAGCCTGCAGGCGTAGACACCTCAAGATGAAGTGTTATTAGGCAAGACCAATTGAAGATCAATCCGAAATTACAATAAGCGTGGTGGTAATTACAACAAAAACTAATGGGAAGAATGATTTAACACATAAAAGTTTACCCGACGCCCAGGCTTACACACACACCTATAAAAGAACACAATGGGGGAAATCCATACGAAACTGCCTGGATTGCATATTTCATGAACACACTACATGAGAACATAACACTCAGTATTTCTTTGTCCAGTATTTCAGCTCCTGCTCGATGTTTGAGTACTGTTGTTTTTTTAAGGTTTACTTTATTTATATATGGGGGGGGGGGGTATGTTCCCATGCATGCAGGTGTACACAAAAGCCAGAAGAGAACATCAGATCCCCGGAACTGGAATTACAGTCGGTAAAGACACTCAGGGTTGGTGCTGAGAACCGAACTCTAGCCCTCTGCAGGAGCAGCAAGCGCTCTTAACCACTGAGCCATCTCAACAGCCCCAGTTTGAGTATTGGTGCTTTTCAAAACACAAAACCAGCATGTCCCTTCAGCACCAAGTGCTATTGGTTAAAGCATTTAAACTTTTGTGCCTATGGGTTTCTTTCTGTCTTTTCATTTTCTTCTTTTTCCTTTTTTTTCCCTGCCTTTTAGAAAAAGCTACTCATTAAAATGTAAGGCAGAGAAGCATCCAAGTTTTTAACTTGGATGTTGAATTTGAAAAAAAAAAAATTACACAAAGCTTTTGGCTTGAACAGTGTGCTTTCATCCTCTGACAACATGGCAAATTTGCAACATTTCCTGGAAGGTTCTCCAATGCTCCTGAACACCTGAAGGTTTCTCACGTGTTGAATGAGTTGGCACAGAAGGGAAAATACCAGAAGGGGGAAAGAAAGAGAAAGGATATCTCTTAGATTAACCCACCAAAGATCACATCTACAGCGGAGAAGGCTTCGCCAGGATAATTAACAATTCTGGTTTTTAAAAATCAAAGTTCAGAACTAAAGAGCAGGCTGCTGTTCAAATTAAAGATGATATCTGAACCATTTACAGCAATATACATTATAGCTACAGGTGCCATGCATAAATACAGAGGTCAGGTGTCCATTCCTGGTCGTCTAAAATGGGCCAGCTGTGTGAAATAATTGAACAGAGTGGGCTGGGTAAGGATAGAGTACAGAGAGTGTGGTTTGGTAACGTGGGTAGAGTTTCCATAGCCACTTGGGGCAGGTAGATGTGGCCCTCAAGTGACAGTTCTCAGATTCTAGAAGTCATGAATTCTATTCTTCATGTAAACATCCAAATATCCTAGCTTCCAAACACTGTCATATAGAATTAATTGGTGTATACAATGTGTGTATAGGTGCATATTCATGTGTATGCAGGTGCATGCATATGCACAGGTGAACATGCATGACTCTGTGTGTGTAAGAGCATTTACACACGTGCAGATCAAAAGACTACTTCAGATGTTATTCTTCAGGAGACATCTTCCTTCTTTTTGTGACAGGATTTCTCACTAGCCCAGAGCAAGTGGGTTAGGTGCTGACTGGCGAGCCAGCCCCAGAGATCTTCCTGGCTCTGCCTTTCCAGAGCTGGCATTGTGAGACTATGCCTGGCTTTGTTATGCTGGTGCTGGGCCTTGAAATCAGGTCCTCATGCTTGCCAGGCAAGCACATCAGGAAATGAGTTATCATCCCAGCCCTAGAATTAATTTTTAAACTATGTCACTGTATAATTGCTGTGTCACTCAAACAAAGCATAGCCACAGGCAGGGATGACCCACATCCTCCATGTCCCCGGTTCCCAAATACTGTGGGGAGAGAATGCCCTGGAATTCTCAGCAGGACATAGGGTTTAATAACCCTAGCCTTGGGAGACCTCATGAGGTTAAAGAACAGCCCTCAGGCAAGAGAGGGTTAGAGACCTTCCAGCCACCCCTGCCTGTGCTTCTTGGACCCAGGACCATGGCCAGGGCCAGACATCAACATCCTCTTCCCTTCTCAATCTCTGCCCTGCACCAGAGGGGAGCAGTCTGCAGTGTGCTGGCTTTCTGTGTGGGGACCTGGGTTCGTAAACTTGAAGAGAATATTTTTTCATCTCCAGAGTTCTTTGGCAAAAGAAATAAAGGTATCCCCTCTAGCTAATTCTTGTCCCAGTTTCAAGTAGACAGACACACCTTTCTCCACCAAAGAACATCCTAGTAGAGGAGGGTTATGGCAAGGGGGTTGTCATGCCTCAACCATGTTCTTTAAGTAAAGCAAGAATCAGAAAATCAAAATGCATTTCTGATAAAGCCCCAGTCTTCCAGCCTCCTTTACAGCTTCTCAAACCAGCAAGTGTCTTGAGAAATCTGCCTTCCAATAGTTTTATCTCACACTAGCATGGGGATTTTGTCTTGTTTAAAAAATATTTTTAATTTGACCCTTGGGGAGCGTGTACACACACACACACACACACACACACACACACACACACACACACACACACACACTGGCTAACCTACCACTCCCATTTGTCCCATAGCCTGTGAAGCTCATATGTGTGGCATCTGCTCAGCCTCAGAAGGTATCTGAATTACTGCCAGGGCTTTGTGACTTTTTTTTTCTCATCCTCCTTTTATTCCCTTTTATGCAAAAGAAACCAGTCTGTAGATGAACTCGTCCCCAGCAGCAGCAATGCATCTAAACACGAAACTAGACCTACTGTGTGCAAGTACTTCATCAGGCACTTACCACACAGTAGTGAGTGAAAACGTAGAATGGCCAAAGAACACAGGGTTATTGTGCAGGAGATCATATAAATAAGAAGTTAATAAATAGCAAAGAGGCACACTCAATAGCAAGGAAACCTGCTCCATAGATGTTTGGGTGTTTGAACCATGACCAGGGAGATTTTCTTACAAGGTTGCAAGGACTCTGGCCCCTCGTCTCTGGCATCTGCTGCATGACCATATGGAATCATCTTACTCGGTTTACCTGGCCTGGATGGTAGCTTTTCTATAATGAGTGGACAGCCATGCCAGTGATGGGAGGTATTCCGTTCCTTCCACTTTGTTGTTGGGTCTGGCTGTGTGCTTTGTAGAGCAGCAGACCATGAGCAGGGTGTGTGTGAACAGATGTTCAAGAAAAAGGAGGACCCATGTGGCCAGAAACACAATCAACCCATGTTTTTTGGTTTAGCAAAATAGAGCATGTTTGTTATTATAAATATCTGAAATTTTGGAGAAATTCTGATCCCCTTCTATTCAAATAATGTCTGGATATCAGTTGATCACATAGCAAAATGGAAAGTCACATGTGACAATATGAAGAAATGAGAAAAAATTAGAGAGTCCAAACCAATCTCCTTATTTTTCTACCCAAAAGAAGCCTACCTTCAAGGCTGGCAAGATGGCCCATCTGGTAAAGTCGCTTGCCATAAAGCTTACCACCTGAGCTCAATTACCTGAACACATGTAATAGAAGGAAAGAAACATGTCCTTCAAAGTATCCTCTGCCCCTCACATGAGCACCCTGGTACATGTGTACACACCACACACACACACACACACACACACACACACACACACACACACATACACACACACACACATATATACACACGTGCACGCACACAAAATAGATAGATAGATGATAGATAGATAGATAGATAGATAGATAGATAGATAGATAGATAGATAGATAAAAAGTCTGCCTTTACTGATTTTTGCCCAGCATGACATATGTTACCATTGTCCTTCTGGAGAGTCAGGTCATGGGCGAAGCAGTTGTCCTTAATGTCTCTTCTTCCTGCATCTCCTAACCAAACCAAGAGCGGAGTTTGCTGACTCGATATTGAAATATGTGGTCTCTCCAGCTCCTCCTCACCATCATCTTCACTGCCCAGCTTCCATGACAGCTAAATTATTGATGAGTCATGACTTCCCACCTCTACCCTTCATGATCTAGTTTCCCCCAACATCCAATTTGACCGTGAAACATGGACACTTACACCTTGTCCCTCTTGCCCTCGACACCCTCCAGTTACTTTCACGTCCCTTGGAGTAAAGCTCTTGCAGAAGTCTGTCTCACCTCGACTAGATCTTGCTTGGGTCTGGCCACACGCACGTGCTCACTGGGCATGTCCACTCCCACTTTGGAATTTTACTATTTACAATTTATTTTGCCTGGACTTCTCCTGAGGGAGAACTACTTTCATTTCCCTCTGTTCTTACCTCAAACACCTACTCATCAATGGGATCATTCCTGAAATTGCTAATACAGAACATGTCATCATTTACCACAATCCAACAGGTCATATCATTAATTCTTCACTTGTTCCTTTTTGTCTTCATGGGAGGGCAGTCCTAAGGGGATAAAAATATCATGTATTTGTTGAATAAATTAATACCAGAATTTGATGACTCTACACTTAATTTTTCTCTGTGACGGCTAATCTTCGCTGTCACCTTGACTAGATTCTAGAATCACTGATACAGGAATCCTTCTGAGGAGGCTGCGTGCGAGCATGTTTCTGGGGAGGTCCACCTAAAGAAGGAAGATGTATCCGGAATGTGGGCAGCACCAAGCCCTGACTTGGGTTCCCTGACTGAGTAAAGCATGAGCTGAGTACCAGCATTCATCTCTCTGCTTCCTGACTTCAGACACAGAGTGGACAGCTGCCTCCCTCCCTGCCCTCCCTCCCTGCCGAGCTGGGATGTCACTGGGGATGGGGGACTCAGGGCCATTCATCTTCGTTCAGTCCTGGCTGGAGACAGCACGGCTCTTCGGGAATACACTTAAACCTCCCTTTGGAGGTTCAAAAATGCCAAACTTCGCTCTAAAAGAGGTCATGATTTGGGTTAGGAAGGCGGGCTGTCACAAAAGCAACCAGGAACTAGACTTCAAAAACAAAACGTGACTAAGACTGCAGCCAACGCGGGCACATCTGTGTGTTTTAACTGTAGTCTGAGGCATGGGCTAACCTGCCAGTGAGGTGTAAACGTTTTAGGAGAGGACGTGGCTGAGAGCCATCCCCTAGGATTCGCGGACATCCCTTTGATTTCTAAAGTGAGTTCATTTTATCGTTATTGGGAAAGATGGATTTTCAAGTCCTGGTCTGTTCGCTTTTGGTCCACAGCATGAGCCAGAGATGGAATGCTAATCAAACTGGCAAAGATTTTGTCTTTATATTCATTCAAATGAAGACAGATACTGAGGTGAATAGCCCATCAGAACAATCAAGGGAAATTCATTTCTCTCCATTCCTTTAGTGTTTCCCATAATACACCATGATCGCAGGGTACAGGCAAGAAAAAAAAATGACTGTAAAAAGGGCTTTTAAACTTTTAGTTGTTTGCAGAATATTAGCAACACTATAAAAAGTTTATGTTAATTAATGCTGCATTTTAATAGATTTCCTGGAAGTTTGTAACTGTATACTATAAAGGCTTTCAAAATAATGTATTATCCAGTGGCTGTCATAAACCCCAAAGCAGCTCAAATATGCCTTTTATGTCTCTATAACTTTCCCCCAAAGTTACAGTATTTAAAAGATTCAAACGCAGAAAGAAAAAGAAAAAAAATTTTTCCCTACCAGGGGATATTTTAAATTTTTATCTCTCTCATCACGATCAATCTGATTTCCCGGCTGTGCTATAGTTATCTTGCTTGTGAGAAAAAAGCCATCTCGTCAGTCCCACTGGGCTAGATGGACCTCCTCAAGGACAAGGGTGACCCAGAGGAACCGGCCTTCCTCTGACCCTGCCAAACCTCCCTCCAGATGAGCACCCTGTTACCAAGACAATAGTGGCATGAACGAGAAGCCCGGTTCTGAATATTCAGAGGGCAGACCGAAGGGAAAGTTTTAATTGTGAGAATGTACGGAGACCAGACTACAAACTAAATTTCCCAATTTGGATTTAGGGTGTTAGACTTAAAACCCCAAAGGTGTGGTGAATTGCTCTCATGTTTAAAAAATAAATGCAAGGACTTAAGCATGATCATAAGCTGGACAACTTTGGGAACAAATTCATGACACAAAGGAGGTGTACTCTCAGGCTTTTGGTAGGGTCAATGAATCGTCACATGATGTTGATTCCCGGCTGGGCTCCTAAAGTGTACAATAGCAATATACCCATGAACACAGCCTCTTTCTCCTACCAGCGGGTGCACACAGCTCTATGAATGTTTATGGCTCTCAAGGAAGGCCTTGGAAGCCATATCTACTCCTTTTCCTCACCCCCTAAGTCCCAGTGATAACACATCTGTCATCTAGGTTCCATGTTCTCCCAAAACTATGGAACAATATTCTTAATGTCAACTCTAAGAGAGGAATTGGTTTCCTGGACTTCTGAGATTGGTTGGGATTTTTGATCAAAATTCTAAGCAAACTCTTATGGTGATCTTGCTAGAATCTTCTATAATCCCCATTAGTGAAAATACATTGACATAGGGTGCATATGCATGCGTGTGTGTGTGTGTGTGTGTGTGTGTGTGTGTGTGTGTGTGTGTGTGTGTGGTGTTGGCTCTGCTAGTTAGCAGATCCCCCAAACTGGTAAGTCAAGGCTGCAAACGTTTAAGAGAGTAATGACAACCCAATGCCCAAGCAATGACTTAGTCTGAGGTAAGTGAGCAGCAGTGTGGTCGACAGCCATCTCGCTTTACCCAGGACCAATCAGTGCGGAGAAGTGGGCCCAGGATGAAGGGCCTCTCTAAATGCTGTGCAGGGGAGTCCACAGGAGACAGAATCAAAACAGAAACTATGATCCCGTGAGAAAAGCGATTTGGTATTTGCTGTCATTGGCCTTTTCGTGACGTACAAGCTGGAACCCAAATCATCAAAACCCAGGACCATTCTCTCCTTCTGTTCCCTCCCTCTCCTCCTCTCTCTGTCTGATCCTCTCTCCTTTCTTCTTCTCTCTCTCCCCCTCTCTCCATCCTCCCGCTGTCTCTGTCCATCTCCCTCTCCCCTTAAACAAAGTCCAATATTTACAAATGCCACTTGAAATTCATACCCTAGAGACCTCATTTAACTGTTTGCCAATGTACATCTTCCCTCCTGCCCCCCAAGTCCTGCCTCCTCCCCCTAAAATGTAAATACAATTAGTTGACTGAAAGCACATTTCATGTCTTCGCCTTTCCTAAGTGTCTTGGTTCCGGGGTCCACACCGTATGAGTCACTCATGCATGGTCCTTGAGGAAGCTCAGAGAGATGGAAGGAAAACACAGCCTGAGGAAAGTCTATAAAGCTTGCTGGCTTCCCTAATCCCTTCTCTCTAATGTTTCTTTGTAAATTTGTCAGATGGGAATGAAATTGCCTCGTAACTCTCCAGACGTGAAGAACATCTCTGAAGAAAATTACGTACTTGTCAAAGCAAGGGGGAATTTATGTTGGTGTTCCTGAGATGTGATTTTATTCCGTCTATTTCCTTTGTGAACATCAGAGCAACTGGAGAGACAAAAAGAAAAGGAAAAAAAAAAACCACACGCACACAACTAGTTTATGGATATTTTTTTCACTCTGCTGCGTTTTTTGCTTCTATTTCCCCCCTCTGTTTGTTTAGCCCCCTCCTTCCTCTCTGTTTATTGTCTGTGATGGTACAGTCCCATACAGCAGTGCCACAAGGAAAGCAGCAATGATTCCTACCCATCCAGGGCCATTCCAACAGGCACAAACATGATTTCCCCGTGGACGGAGCCTGGAGGTGTGCGTTAGGTTTCTGAATTCCGTCCAATCTCAGCCAGGGATGCTCTGAGCACAGAAGCCTTGTTAATGCTGCCGCCAGGTAGTCATGTGCTTCCTGAATTAAATTATCCCCTGCTTGTCCTTCCTGCACTTGACTTTCTGCATCTAGAAGCCAGGAACCTTGCCTGTTTGGTACCCTCACCATCAACACCGTGGTCAGTCTAGCAGAGAACTTGGAGACGGTATACCTGGACTCCACTACACAGGCAAGCAAACAGCTCCCCATCTCTGGACTTTATGTTTCTCGAAATAACAATAGTTATGTATGGGGGTGGGGCACATGCGGAGGTCAGAGGACAACTTGCAAGAATGGATTCTTTCTTCTACCATGTAGGTCTCAGGAATCAAACTCGGGTAGTCAGGCTTGGCAGTGAGTGTCTGTATCCACTGAGCCATCTCCCTGATACCTACATCCTGGGGCTATTCCAAGCATGACACAGCAAAGCTTCCCAAGTTCAAAGCTGCCTCCTCTCCAGTTATGGACCAAGAATGCTGGATAAGGTAAGATTTGGAAGCTCCTCTGGTACCTGACCAGGTGACCTGGGAAGCTCCATTGGCCTCTCTGTTGCCTCAGTTTCCTTGTATGTGAAGTGGAAATAACACCCCACAGAACTATATTCTTGGAACTGGGGCATCCAGTTTTCACTTTGTGCTGTTAGTACGTCATACAACATGGATCAAGGATCCGTACAGTAAGTATTTCCCAGACCAATGAGATGGCTCAATGAGTAAGGGTGCTTGCTGTCACTCATGAAGACCTGGGTTCCATCCCTAACCCCACAAGGTGGAAGGAGAGAATCCACCTCTGAGAGTGTCTTCTCATCTCCACATGTATCACGGCACATTCGTGCCCACATATGCACACAAAATAAGTTAATATGCAATTTTAATTTTTTTAAAAATATCCTTCCCCTGAAAGTCTAGTTTATTCACTGTATTTGTTAATTTATTTCCCATTGCTATAATAAATACAATACAAAAGCAACATAAGGAAAGAAGGGTGCCATTTTTAAATAGCTTTATTATCATGTATTTGTACGCACATGTGTGTCTGTGCACGTGTGTGTGCTTGAGGAAGCCAGAAGCATGTCAAGGGAGCTGGGGTTCCAGGCAACTGTGAGCTGTTTGTTAGCCATGGGTGCCAGGAATCAAACTCAGGGCCTCTGCAAGAACAATACATGCTCTTAACCACTGAGCCATCTCTCTAACCCCTGGAAAGGTATATTTCTAGCTCACAGTTAGAGGGTACAGCCCATCATGGAGGAAGGCATGCCACCTGGAATTTAAGGCAGCTGGGCACAGTGCATCTGCAACCCAGAAGCAGGGAGGATGGAGGCTGCTTCTCCTCTTCGTTCAGTCCAGGACCCCAGCCCATGAGATAACTGCCCACACTTAGGGTATGTTTACCCACTTCAATTAACCCAGTCTAGAAACTCGCTCACAGGCAGGCCAGATTTGTCTCTGCAGTGACTGGAGAATCTACAAATTAACAAGCAGTGTTGAGCAGCACATCTCACTGTTTCAACAGCCCGCACAAAGCCCATCTCCCCACGGGAGCTCAGAAAATGGAGACTCTCCTGATGCCCGGATACCTCGTAATGGGTGAGACTCTGCGGCTTTGGTTCTGTTCCCTACTGCTCTGCAGTACTTTTTAAATATTAAAGAGAATGAAGAAAATGTTCTTCATGTAATGTTCAAACTCAACAAAAAATGGTTCATTGAAAAATTAAATATTAGGGGAAGGAGAGGCTTCCAAAGAACACATTGCATTTTCAAACAAGCTAACATCCCACAAGGCAGCCATAGAAACGTTGTGAGTCTCTGTGGAAGCTGAGTCTCACTAAGTGAAAAACAGGACATATATTGTACAGATGGATCTAGATAGATTAGTAAAATTCTTCCAGAAGGATTCCTCAAGGATATATTAGTTAGAAATTGGGGCAATTACACTAACTTTATCTATTTAAGTAATGACAAAGGAACCTCTCTGGTGACAGGCTAGTTGATGGAATGTTCCAGTAAAGATTTCATCCTATCCCCTGGGTAGAAGGTTCAGCCTTATCCATGGTTCTACTCTCCTCAATTTCAAAGCCAACTGCAGTCAGAAAAATAAGAAATGGAAAATTCCAGTGATAAACCATTCATAAGGTGTAATGAGCTCTCACGGTGCCCTGCGCTGTGGCCGTGTGGAGTGCCAGGAACCCTGCTGTGGCAGCCTGATGCTACATCAGAAGGCCAGTGTCCTTCACCACATCCAGTTCACCACAGACACCGTGTCGCTGCCCGCCACCGCCAGAACGGTAATCCAGTCCAATGAGCTGTTCTGAGAGCTGGAGAAGCCATCTTCATAGAACCTCATTAGAGCTCATCACCACAATCGCTCGCTCCCTCTAGTTCGATCTCTCTCCAGCTCTCTCCAGCTCTCTCCAGCTCTCTCTTCCAGTGCCTTAGTTTTAACCTAAACTTTATAAGTGTGTGGTATGGAAAGAATACCACATCTCTAGAGGATTTGGTAGAATCTGTAGTTTTAGACAAGGCCTGAGGAGGAGGGGTCTTAGGAACTGTCCCTAATAAGCAAGGGGAGGGCTATCATCTGTACATTGTCCTCGGCCTCTGGAATTATATCCACTATGCATAGGAAGGACAGCTTGCACTGTGGAAATTGGAAACAACACAGGAGAAATCCCACTCGGCCCAGGAGGACCTTGTAGATCCCTCGGGCTTTCTTTAAGCTGGTGAGTGATCTTCTGCCACCTCTGCCAAGGTAAGGGACAGCATGGCCCAATGCCACCTGAATGCCAAGGTAAGGGAGAGCATGGCCCAATGGCACCTGAATGCCAAGGTAAGGGAGAACATGGCCCAGTGCCACCTGAATGCCAAGGTAAGGGAGAACATGGCCCAGTGCCACCTGAATGCCAAGGTAAGGGAGAACATGGCCCAGTGCCACCTGAATGCCAAGGTAGAGAACAGGCTCCTACAGACTGGGGTCCAGGTGATGGTTTGCATTCCTTTCATCATGGAATGTCCCCCATTAAAGTGGCTTACCAAGCTCAGGGCAGACCCACCTTCCCCCCAAGTCTGTTCCCTCCACCGCTCTGATGGGAGAATACATTGTTTATTACCCCCCTCATTTACCAGCCCCCAGATATCATTACAATGTCTGTGCCATGATCTATGTCTGGTTGTTACCCTTTTAATGGATAAAAAAAGATTTAAGCACTTCATTCGGTTGCATTCTGACAGCTGTTAGCCATCATTTTTCCATTCACCTGCATTTAGCAGTCCCATAAAGGAAAGCAATCTCCGAGGGAACACGAGCCGGGCACTGCAAGGTGATAATTCTGTGTCACTCCAGCCTATAAATACCTGCCTGGCTTTGTGCTGAGTCAGCAGTCTGTGACGGAGTGGCAGCCATGCCCTTTTATCTGCCTGAGTGTCTCACAGCAATCGGACCACCAGCCCCAGCCATGAAAATCCATAGTATCGATCCGGCCATTTCTCCACTGTAATTCTTTTGTAGGAAACCCCGGATGACAAATTTTATCCGCACCACTTTTTGATGGCTGGTTTGATGTAAAGGATCTCCAAGGGCAGAGTTAAGCGTTGGGCCATTCCACGTTATCAAGCAGCCGTTTTATTTACTGAAACTACAATTGTGGTCACACACACACACAAACACACACACACACACACACACACACACACACACACACTGAAGAGAAGCAGAGAAGAGCAGGAAGAAAAATGGAACCAAATAATATTTCAAATAAAAGGCACCAGGGGTGGGGAGAAAGGTTGTGTGAACCACTGGACTCAAACATAGGTTATAACGGCTCTTCTCATTTGTAATCGCGAAACTTGTGGAGGTGTGTTTAGACAACAAGGCTGTGGTGATGAAGGGTTGTCTATCAAAATGGCGATGATCTATTTTCCACTACCCCGCCCCTCACCTCACCTCCTGAGACTTGCTAAGTTTTCACGCTCTGTGTCCCCAATGTGTTAGGAGAATCTGTTCACCTGATGGTTTGTTAGAGATTGCCATCGGGCATGAATCAGAGACCCAGGTGAGTGTCTGTAAAATACCCAAACTCCCTAACAACGAAGGGAAAGGTTGTATAAGCACCTCTGTCCTTCTCAGAATTGCTGCTCTGGCTGTTTCTGGGCCCAGGTACCCAATGGAAAGGGGGTGGAGGAGTCCTTCTGAAGAGCGCATAGGCTGACTTCCCCAACTGCAGATCCAAGCCAAGCTGAACCCTATTAACCAGGATCTCTCTGGTGAGCCACATCTCTAGCCTCACCCACTCTAACCAGCCGCTCTCCCTCAGCCCTGTGAGTACGTAGACCTAGAAAGTTCTTTGTGGTGGAAACTGCCCTGTGCACTGCAGAGATTTCAGTCATCTCTCTAGACTCCACTGCCTACCAGTGCTTTACAGTGTGCAGCAAGCCTGTCTGCAGGGTGCCTTCAGCTGGTACAGGGCAGTGAGCAGTGACTGATATTTTCATGGTAAGCCAGGCACTGTGCCAAGGGACTTGCCATATGTCTGATCAACTGGAGACATAAACAGTTGTCATCCTTCCCAAAGTGGGTGTCCACAACTGAGGTACAGAGAGTGTGTTTTTGCAATGGTCACAAAGTAAATGTCACAATGGCTTCCAAAACCAAGAGTCAGTACCAGTGTCCAGCTTTGTCCCCTTCCAGCTGTGCTATCTTTCAGGAGAATACACCAACCAGAATGCCTCCCATTGAGCATCACCATCATCACCATCAAGACAGGCGATTCTGGGGGTAGGGAAATGACTCCGTGACTTAGAGAGCTTACTGCTATTGCAGACAATCCAAGTTCAGTTCCCAGCCCCACCTGTGGTGAGATTTTATTTGTGCTCTAAGAAATAAGGCTTGCCTGGAGATCAGAGGAAATGCCAGCCACTATATTAAACATAGAGGCCAGGCAGTGGTAACACATGCCTTTAATCCTAGATTCATCCGGATCTCTGTGAGTTCAAGGCCACACTGGGAACAGAGCCAGGTGTGGTGGCACACTTAATTCCCAGCACTAGTTAACCATAGAGGTCTGGAGGTCTGTAGAGACAGACGGGAAGTGATAGAGCTGTGCAGAAAGAGGAAGTGATGTAGCTGGGCGGAGAGAGGAAGTAAAAAGGCAGGGACAGAAAGGATACAGGCATGAGTATACAGGAAGTCGCTCTCTCTTGGGCTGAGGATTTCCTAGGGTAACAACTTGTGGCTGTGGCTTGTTCTGTTCCTCTGATCTCTTGGCTTTCACCCCAATATCTGGCTCTGGGTTTTTTATTAATAAGACCTTTTAAGATTCATCTTACACCCACCTACACATGTGACTCACAACCATCTATAACTCCAGGTTCAGGGACTCCCAAACCCTCTTCTGGACTCTAGACACCTGCACTCATGGGCACATTGTAAGCATTACAGTTCAGATGAAAATGTATCCTGGCAGCTGGGAGCCAAGGAATACCACAAAGTCATACTACACAACAAACTTCACTTGAGATTTATTGGGAGGGAAAAAAACAGGAGGGTAGCTGCCTCTGCTTGAATGAGAAATAGCAGCAAACTGAACAGGATACAGGACTTATATAGAGTTTCTTGGGAAGAGAGTGGAACTTTTCAGGGTGGAGATTGGTGGGATTTCGTGTCTAGAGATTGGGCTTTTTACTCTGTAGGGCGGGGGCAGAGTCCAGCTGTTAGGGCAGTTAGAGTGTTCTGTGGGTAGAACCTGGCAGTTAGAGGTCCTCAGGGGAGGGGCCTGGCCACTTATGTGGCTATAGGGGCTTATACACATACAGACAGACATATACACATGATTGAAAATATTTTTAATAAAATGTTAAAAGAAGGTTGGGAGAATCTCCTTTCAGGCATGAGTTCTGTGGAATGAGGAGACTGTAATGAACCATCCCCATGCCTCGGACTATAAAAACAATCAACAATGCTGACCCTGATTTCATTATTAATTCAACTATCTTGGTTGTGGTGGGGCTGCATCTTCTTTCTATATTTGTGTAGTTTTTCTCTAACTGTTGTGCTGACTCATATCATCTTAATATCTAAAATATCTTTGTGTTCCCTTAAGTATGGAGGTGGAGGCAAGTGCTTTGTGTACACAGTCATGTCTCTCAGAAACACATTCCTGTGCCTTGTCCCATCTCTGAAATTAGCAGGAAGAGTCCAAACAAACTTATAAAGTTAACAGATGCCTTTTACCTGTTCAAACATAAAACAAAAAAAATCATCTTCAACGGACTTGTACATATGCATATTCCATACTTGTGTTAATGCAGATATATATAACCATTAAAAGTTTGTGTGCTTTTGGGAAAAAAAGGACCAGACAACAATGAAGACAAGTAGCTGTGGAGATCCAGCCTCTAAAAAAGCCTCTGTTGTAGTTTCCTCAAAATTCTGCATCTAGAACAACTTCAAAGCTGCTAGCTGAGATGGTCCAGCCTTATAGACTATTCAGCCAAGACTTCAGATAAGTTCTACACTTTCCCATCACACAGAGACTAAACAAAATATAATACAGCTAGCTCTTCCAGGACTTGACCACAATCCCAACTTTCTCAGAGTCCCCTAAGATGCTGGCACCACCAGACAGCAGGAAGCAATCTAGAGAACATGATGCCCAAGAGATGGGGTGATGGTTTTGGTCATTCGGTGGGTTATGGATATTTGTTATCGTTTGGAGGGGTTGGTTATAAGTTGTTATTGGTAATGGTCAGGAAAAAAAGTTGAACAAAGGAGATTAGATTCAGATATCTCTTTCTGAAGGAAAAAGGGGGGACATAGTATAGAAATGATGGGATAAAAGGGTGGGTTGTTGAGCCTACTTTTAAACAACTACTAGTCTCAAATATTTTACATTGGTATGGATTTTTGTATATTGATACAAATTTGAGGTTATTTTTGTTATACTGTGTATATGTTTAGTGCCTATGCAGCTCATTTAAAAATGTAAAGTTTAAATCCTTGGAAGCTACTTAGAATAATAAAGAAAGATAGATGAATAGTTAGTCACCTATAACAATTGTGGGGGACCAGCTCCCACATTTATTTACCACAGGGACTCTTGAGGAATGAGGGATAAGAGACTTAGCTAGAAATAGAGAAACAGATAGAAAACACAGGATAAACTCAAGTGGGCCTGGATCCTTATCCACCAGCCCAGTACTTTATTCCAAAGGTCTACTTATTACAATGCCAAGGGGTGGAGCAAAAGACCTCCCCCTTGCTAGTTACAGTCAAGTGTAGACCCTTACAAACTCCTGCACTCAGGCCCACGGTTCAATCATCCTCTCTATGCAGACCTGCTGGGTAAAGCCACCAGGAAACCTGAAAATGGGTTCCCACAAACAATCAAATTATACTCATGTTAAATATGTTTTCAAAGTCAAACATAGATATATTTTAGGTAAGTAGAGGTCTTCAAACACTTCAAAGACCTATAGAACATGGCATTTAAAATGTTTTAATAACATAAGGCTTTTTTATGATAATGAGACACATCTGCTCCTGGCAGCACCAATTTACTTCAAAAAAGGATGATGGGCATCAAAGAACCTCCATTATGGAGTTTGCTTTTCATGTAGTGAGGCTAGCCATTTGGTCAAGAAACTGCCCTTGCCCCGACTGCTGACAGTGTACTGCCTAAACTGAACAAGCAGGATACAAAACAAAGTGACTGCCGAACTTTGCCAAGACAAGGTATAACGGTCCTTCAAAATCCCTACTTCACAGAAGTCTGCCAGATATTCTAGGCCTGTAGACTGAAGCTGGATGTTCCAACATTACAGAGAAACCTTGGGGTGACTGTCCAGGCAACTAGCTGTTTCTGTCATTTGTATAGTTTTGCAAGTTATTTGCTCTGCACTTCCTGTTTACTCAGGTAATATTATATCCTTCTCAGGTCTCTGATGGAGTTAAAGATGAGATAGTTATAATTACAGTTTTCCTTGTTACCAAATTAAAAAAAAACTACTTACAAAAGAGATGTAAAGTTTATAAAGGTTGAGAGACATAAAAACTTAAGCTGTTTATCTAAGAACATGTTTTAAGGTCTAAAAGGATATTTTTAGGTTGGTAATACAAGTTATGATATAAAGTGGTTAAGGTATAAAACTTTGGACTCACTAAGATAGGATAGATAATACAGAACTTTCTCTGGATTTACCAAATACAAATGGATTAGACATTGTGAATGTAATTCTTACCTAATAATTGTGCTTATTGTATATAGTTTTACTATGTTAGACTTAAAACTTTTTCTTTTTATTTAGACAAACAGTGGAAATGCTGTGGGATATTTGTACACTGTATGAAGATGTATCACTGTGATTGGTATAATAAAAAGCTGAATGGCCAATAGCTAGTCAGAAAGTATAGGCAGGACTTCCGGGCAGAGAGAGGAAGAAGAGGAGGAATCTAGGTGCACAAGAGAAGCCAGGAGAGACAGAAAATAAACAGGAGGTGCAAGATGGAAGAGAGGTAATGTGACGTGATAGAATGTAGATTAACATAAATAGGTTAATTTAAGTTATAAGAGCTAGTTAGGAACAAGCCTAAGCTATGAGCTGATCTTTTATAATTAATAAGAAGTCTCCATATCATTATTGGAGCTGGTGCTGGAAAAGAAAGTCTGACTACAGGGTAGCCTAGCTGGCCTGGAACTCACAGACATCCCATGGCTCTGCATCCTTTGTGCTGGAGTTAAAAGTGTGCATCATCACACCCAGCCAAAGTACCATGGTCTTAATGATGCTTCAAACACAGAAAGGACAAAAGGCAAACTAGAAAGAAATACACAGCAAAAGGCAAATGCTCTTCCCAGAAGAAACAATGGGTGACTGTTTCTTTGTTCTTTGAAAGAAAGTATGTATACTGAAAAACAGCTGGATGCGCGTGCTATAACCAAGTCATTCCATGCTAGCTCTCTGATTTTGCTGTCTGCTTTAAGCAAGTTGCTCAACTTATTTTCAACCTAAAACCAGCTGACTCAAGTATTTGTTATTAAAAGTCACATTTAAGGGCTGGAGAGATGGTGCCGCAGGTGAAGGGACTTCCTCCAAGTCTGATGCACTGAATTCCATCCCTCAGGGACCCATGGGGTGCAAATAGAGAACCAATTCCCAGCAGTTGTCCTCTGACCTCTCCATGCATGCCATGACACATGCCTACCCACACACATACGCATAAGCACACACACGCACACAAAATAAATAGACATATTTGTCATGAGTCTTTAAGACTGTGTGTATGGAGGTAGGTGAGCATGTAGTTGTGTCTATGTAACATGTAAGTGCCCTCTTGAGTCAAAACATGATTTTTTGCTTGAGTTTATTTGAACAGTTCCTAGTAAAAAGCCACACTGGATACATGATGAGTTACCAAGCACCATGCTTATTCAGGCATTGTCAATTTTTTATGTAAAACAAATCTAACCATTGTACTCAAAAGAAAATAAAGAGAAAAAATATTAAACCCTTAGAGAGAGAGAGAGAGAGAGAGAGAGAGAGAGAGAGAGAGAGAGAGAGAGAGAGAGAGAGAATTCCCGTAGAAGAGTTAGTTATCACTTAGCACTCCAGGCTGCATATCCTGTAGCGAATGGGATGTGACTGAGAAACCTGAGCAGATGGATGGCAGGAAGGATGGGGTGAAGGGGAACCAGGATATCAGGGGCTTAAAGTCAGCTCTGCTGTGAGCCCCTCCTCTCGGAAGCCTCACCCGCTCTGTTCCGGGAGTAAGCAGGTGTTTTTCCCACCTCCTCCCCTCAGATCTAGATGGCCCTCCCTTTTACTGAATTAGCATCATAATCCCAAGCAGAGTTCATCTGCTCTCTTTGCTCTGCCTGCTTTTCCAGCAAGCAGGGTGGAAAGAAGACTGAGCGATTGGAAGTACAGAGTGACAGTGGGAAATGAGAAATTATCAGATGAGGGCCACTTGGCCGAATTTGGTGCCTCTGCCACTTCCACCCCCAGTGATGACTTTCAGGGAAGGGGCATCTGCAGATGAGGGACTGAGGTCTAGTTTACTTCCTGGGTTTTTTTCTAATAAAGTTTTATTGACATGAGGCCACAACCACTTATTTGCCTCCATCTGCACTGACTCTCACTCCATGCCAACATGGTTCTATATAGTTAGAACGGAGACCATTCAGCCCTCAGAGCCAAAAAGTTGCCTCAGGGGTTAGGAGCATGAGCTGCTCTTCTGGAGGACCTGGGTTCAATTCCCAGCACCCACATGGCAGCTCACAGATGTCTGTAAATCCAGTTCCAGGGGACCTGGCACCTTCACGCAGACATACACACAGACAAAACACCAATGCACATAAAAATAAATAAATCTTTTTAAAAAAAAAAGCCAAACACTGGTGGCGCATGCCTTTAATCCCAGCATTTAAGAGGCAGAGGCAGGTGGATCTTTATGAGTTTGAGGCCAGCCTGGTCTACATAGTGAGTTCTAGGACAGCCAGGGTTACATAGAGAAACCTTGTCTTGAAAAAACAAACAAACAAACAAATAAAAAAGATAAACAAAAAAAGAATCTACCTCATGCTTTACAGATAATGGTTGTTGATCCCTGCACTCACCCAGTGAACCAAGCAAAGCATAGTCCCAGTATTTATTTTATTTGATGTCTGAGCAATAAACTGAGTAGGTCAAGAAGTCTGTTTCCCATTCCTTATCTCATCAACGGTGATCTGAGAAAGCCCACAAAGCTGGTGGCATTGTCCTTATTAAATGCATAGCTAATGTGAAGCCAATCCTGATGAGAATGTGTCCATGGCTACAGGTGAAGCCGGTCCTGATGGGAATGCATCCATAACTACAGGCGAAGCCAATCCTGATGGGAATGTGTCCATGACTACAGGCGAAGCCGGTCCTGATGGGAATGCATCCGTGACTACAGGTGAAGCCGGTCCTGATGGGAATGCATCCATGACTACAGGCGAAGCCGGTCCTGATGGGAATGTGTCCATGACTACAGGCGAAGCCGGTCCTGATGGGACTGTGTCCATGACTACAGGTGAAGCCGGTCCTGATGGGAATGCATCCCTTGCGATGGGGAATAATTAGCTTGTGTTAGCTTTCACTAGCGTTCATGCTACTGACTCTAGGAAAAATGCTTATCATGCTTCAGTTGAGGATCCTATCTATGTTCCATTGTAGTGATCAATACAGAAAAGTATTGAGTGAGCCTGGGTCTCTAATTGAAATTTACTTTGGCTTTTGTGATTAAACAGGTTGTCATTTCCTATCTAGACTAATGAGTCCAAAGGTCAAAGCTAGCAATTAAACTCAACAGACTCCATAGAGGATCAGCAAACTTTCCTTTCTTTTTGATTGTTGTATTTATTTATTTGGTTTGTAGAGATTTATTTATTTTTATGTGGATGGGTGTTTTGTCTGCATGTCTGTCTGTGCAGCACATGTGTACAGCATCTGAGAGGCCAGAAGAGGACACTGGATCCCCGGAAGTGGAGTTACAGACAGTGGTGAGCCACCATTTGGGTGATGGGAACCAAACCTGGATCTTCTGAAAGAGCAGCCAGTGGTTAAGACCACACTGAGCCCCAGATCCCTGAATTATTCATTTGTTTCTTTATTTACTTGTGTGTTTCTGGGGAAGAGCGTGTGAAGGTCAGAGGACACATTGCAGGAATTGGTTCTCTCCTTCCATCACGTAGGTTCCAGGGATGGGGCTCAACGACAGGCTGGCAGCAAGTGCCTTTACCTGCAGAGCCACCTCCCTGGCCCCAGGAACCTTTTCTATAAAGGACTGGAGTGGAAATAGTTTCAATTTTGCATGCCATAGACGCTCCTTTGCAACTGTAGAGGGATACATAAATAAAACACAAAAACGGTGATGGAAGACTATAAACACACCGTGTGACTGTGTTCCAATGATGATGTGAGAATGGATGGCCTGTTAGGCTTGTCTTGTGGCTCCTAGTTTGCCAACTCAGGGACCAGGGAACTCACAAAACCACTTTTCCACAAGTGTCAGGAAGGCAAGGTAAGTAACTAAAGTGAGCATGTGCTGTACATCCAGAAACAAAGAGGCGCGATGCAGAGCATGCACCCTGCTAGGAAGGGTCTTCTACTCAGCCTTGTGTATATGAGCTCAGGGTTGCTGGATCCTTCTGATTTAAAAAAAAAAAAAAAAGCTCAGGGCTCGGGAGATGGCTCACTCAGGAAAGTGCTGGCATGCAAGAATGACCTGAGTTCAATCCCCAGAACTCAAACGTCAATCAAGCAGCCAGGTGCTGGTAATCCTGTGTCAGGGAGGCAGAGACAGATCTCAGGGCTCACTGGCAGCCCTCCTAGCCAAGTGCACTCTTGGGTAAGACTGAGAGACTCTGTGATAAAAAAAAAAAAAAAAAAAAAAAAAAAAAAAAAACAACAAGGGGCAGAGCAACTGAGCTTGGTTTTTGGTGTTCACATGCAAGTATCCCTCCAGACACCCATACACACACACACACAACTGAACACATACCCACAAACACACACACACACACACACACACACACACAACTGAACACATACCCACAAACACACACACACACAACTGAACACATACCCACGAACACACACACACACACAACTGAACACATACACACACACACAACTGAACACATACCCACAAACACACACACAAAACTGAACACATATCCGCACACACACACACACACAACTGAACACATACCCACAAACACACACATACACACACAACTGAACACATACCCACAAACACACACACACACACACAACTGAACACATACCCACAAACACACACACATACACACACACAACTAAACACATACCCACAAACACACACACACACATACACACACACACACACACACACACACACACACACACACATCTCCTGCTTTCTATATAAAACATTAGCAGCACATTCAAATCTTTCACATTCCTTGATAGAGATTAAATTGAATACGCTTTTGTTTTTGTTTTGTTTTGTTTTGTTTTAATATGCTTTGGACTTCGCATTTCTCAACCTTGGTTCTACTCACATTTGGAGATGGGCGATCCTTTGTCCAGAGTCTAACTTCTCTTGGATTCCAATAACCAAAATCAGCTACAGGCATTTCCTCATGTCCCCTAGAAGCTAAGGCCATCATTGCAGAGAACAAGTGCCAGCCCTGGCCACTGGCCACAGCCACATTTCCAGCTGTGATCATGGTCACTATGTGATCTGCATCTCTCAATATTTTGCTTTAGGGAAGAAGGAGGAGGAGGGAGAGGAGGAGGAAGAGGAGCAAAACAAAAAAAAAAAAACTAAAAGAAAATATCAGTTGAGACTAAGGGACAGAAAGGACTTGGCGAATGATTGATGAGGGGCCATGAACTAGCCTGTGGGAGTCTGCGAGAGATCAGCTCCGACCTGCTCCCAACTTTTGAAGGGTTCTTAGGTGGAGGAGAGGGGGATGAGGAAATATTAGATAGAAAGACAGAAAGAGATGATAAGAAAGTCAGAAACACAAGATAGCTTCTGGAGGGCCCTAGGTCCATACCCAGCTGCGTAGTCCTTTATTTAAAAGGGCTTTTTATAATATGCCAAGGGAAGAGGCAAAAGCACACTGCACAGCTAAGTGTAGACCCTTCCAAACACCTGGTAAACATGCCCGTAGTCAAATCATCTCCTTATGCAGCCCTGCTGGATAAAGCAAGCTCAGATTCTCTGACCCTGAGTAAGGTCTCACTAGGAAACCTCTGTGGGCCACCACACTAGCCCATGTTAGACACCCAGGTCTTGACACATATAAACCCAAGTCATCATGCCAAGGAACCCATCCCAGAGAATGAAGCATCTTTTTCCCTCAAATAACTCCTGGTCCCACATTCATCACCAAGTGTGAATCTCAAGAACAAACCTGGAGGAAACTGGTGTTCAGATACCACCATTAGGAGCTTTCAAACAAGTGCTGTTGATCAGTTCTGACTTCTGTTCCCCTCGATCTCCATCACAAATTCATCTCTGGACTCAATTGTTCTTATTTTCCATAATAGTTACATAAAAATATCCTTGCTTCTCTTGTATGGAAAACGTCTGCTAGCAACACCATATTTCAAAAGTTGTGTCATTGGGGACAGATGGCTGAGATTAAGGACACTGGCTGCTCTTGCAGAGGGCCCAGATTTAGCTCCCGGCACCCATACTGTGGTTCATAACCACCAATAACTCCAGGTCCAGAGAATCTGATGCCTCTTCCAGCTTCTATGGGCACTGCATACATGTGGCCTACATGTATGCATGCAGACAAAATACCCATACCCACAAAATATGTAAACCTAAAATGTGTCCAGATGAACAAGTTACATTTTCTTTTTCTTGCTCTGTAGATCAGACTGGCCTCGAACTCACAAAGATCCGCCTGGCTCTGCCTCCCAAGTCCTGGGATTAAAGGCGTGCCTCACGACCGCCTGGCTGACAAGTTACATTTTCACAGTAGCCAATTTAGTCTAGGTGGCTCTCTCCCAAACTCTCTAGACCCTGAGATTGCCTTATGAACCAAAGCTGTTGAATTCTCACTAGGAAAGCCAAATTCTTTCCAGGTTAATTCATGGTCTTATCTGTTGAAGTTCAAAGAAGAGATCCTATGAGGCAAACATCTGCATTCTGATGTGAGAGGGAAATATTTTTGATATATTAAGGAAGGCGTGTGTAATTCCTGGTTTGTTCCTTCCTCCTGGTTCCTCCCTGTGCAAAACAGAGTTCGCTGTTTTCTCCTAGCTGGGCTTATTGCAGGGCAGCTATGGGACAAAGGCGTCAAAGTATTAGCTGAGGAGTTTTACAACCAAAGTCCAGGACAGGACGACTTTAGAGTGTATGAGTGGGTCATGCAAGCTTGCCACACCCAGTAAGAGAAGGGGAGGCCGAAGGAACAAACACAGTAAACTGTTGGGGGAATGGAGGTCTCTCTGGGGAAAGGCTTTGAATTTCAGACCTGCCCACCCCCAAGCACAGACAGAGACCCAAAACTCACACCATTATTGTAGAATAGACAAGCATGACCTGCAGCATCATGGAGCAGAGATTACTATCGTGACCCCCCACATGCCTTGTCCCAACCCTTGTAGTCATGGCAACGAAGTCAGCAAAGCCAGTCACTGCCAGCTCTAGGAGAATGGGCTGTTAACACTTCCTTATAAAGGGAGGGAAGGGTCACCAGACCCTCATCCTCGGATTCCGACCACCACTCCCTCCTGCCTTCCAGAAGCACATCTTGGAAGGGTGAATGATTTCTCAGACTTGGGACACAGTGATGCAGCTTTCAGGAGTCATCAACCATCCTGGGCTGGACTTCTCTGTGACATGCTTATGTTCTGGTCACCTACACTCCTGTAAGTAGCCACAATAAATCAGAGATTCACCTGGCTGGACCTAGATGGAATCGTGTCTTTGATCTGTCCAGACCCTTCCTAACTTGTTCACATCTCCCCAGGAAAGTTCTCCTGACAGACGCATAGCCGGGAATTGTCCCCATGTAGATGGAAATGCAGGACTGACTCTCTGGAGCGCAAATGAGGCACAAAGCTTTGTGGAGACATTCTCAATCCACACTGGAAGAGAAACAATTTAGGAAAACAAGATGGGCCTACAAAGGTGCCCACCTCACCTGCCTGATCCTGCCACTGTGACAGAAAGGGATCACTTGACGGGGACAACACAAATGTAGCTGAGGAGAGTGAGTGGATGGGCAGGCCATCCAAGTTCAGGACAGTGGGGGTGATGTCTGCTCACTGGACAACAAGAAGTCCACTGTCAACATTACACTTATCATCCACAGACAGCCTTAAACATAAAGGAGATTTATATGAATGTGTTGTTCCCATCCCAGCCATCCCTGGACCCTATGATCCTACTCAAGGCCCTCCTAGAATCTGCATATGTTTCCACACTGTGGGCTAGATTATGGTGTCTCAAAACCCATACCTTGAAGCTCTAATCCCAAGCATTTCAAAGTATGACTAATCTAGATTCTGTCTTTTATAAAGAGATGGAATTAACCACTCATGGTGGTGCATGACTTCCAGGCAAAGCACTCAGGAAGCAAAAGTTAGATTGTGAGTTCAGAACCAGCTTAGGCTACATAGTGAAACTATCAAATAAATAAACAAACAAAAGAGGGTTGGAGAGATGGTTCTGCAGTTGAGAGCACTGGCTGCTTCCAGAGGGCCTGGGTTTAATTCCCAATGCTCACACAGCAGCTCTCAACCGTGTTACCACAGTTCCAGGAATCTTCCAGCTTCCAGGAATGTCACACATGCTCATGATGCGCAGATGTACACGCAAGCAAAACACCCATACACATAAAATGATAACAAAATTATTTTTAAGGCAACTAAGTTGAAATAAGAGACCTAATCTAATCTAACTTATATCCTTGTAAGAAAAAATAAACTTAGACAAATCAGGGTACTGCATACACAATTTGAAGACCGTATAAAGACACAGTGAAAGCCATGAAGATAAGTCCCAGAACGACCCAAAACTAGAGAAACCTTGATCTGGGACATGTAACCCCAGAACTATAAGAAAATACGTTTCCATTGTTTAAGGCTCCAGTCCATGGTATCTGGATACAGCAAGCATAGCAAAATCATTCTCCAAGGGAAGAGTTTGAAGCACAGAAGAGTCTTATCCACAAGACCTTCCAGTGCATCCATTAGAATGAGGTTACCAACCCTCTGGGGTAACCAGGACCCAATCCACACAGCTAGAAATGAAGGTTTATTCTTACTCATGAAAAGCCAACTCCGGGCCCTGGAAACTCTCTCTGGAAATTGTCCCCTATGTGGTAAATCAGTATTTGAGCTACCCTGGTGTCAACCGTCTATCAGTGCATCCTTCCACAACTGAGGGTACAGGGAGAACAAGTGAGTACTGTGGAACACAAACTATTAGTTGCTTTCACTCGGAAGAGCTTCATGTTTGCTCACATTACCCTGGCTAAAGCTGTCATATGGCCATGCTTAACCCAAAGGAAGTAGGAAAGGGTCATCTCACCATGCTCCCAAGAGGAGAGCAGAGCCAACAGGCAGCTGAGTGACTGACATAAACATGGATTAAACGTGTTGACCTAGATCACCTATAGCTAACTGAGAATTCAACAACAGGCTTCCCCCTCCTTGGGAGAATGAAGGCTTGGTAGAGTAGACACGTTTGGCCAAGGCGGTGTGCCACCACAGTGCTGCCATGACTAAATTCACCATCTGTGATGTGGAATTTTGCAGATCACAAATCAGAAAAGTTGAGTTTCCAGACTGTAGAGTCTTGATCTTCTGCCAGTTATCTATTACCATGCTAATTCTGTGTTTAAAGACCCCAGCACCTTGCAGCGATAGCCCTTACTGTGTGTCGAATCTGTGAGTTAGCTCGGGTGTCCCTTGGACCAGGTCAGGCTCTGGTGATGTCACCTGAGCTCTCACAACCGGAAAGTTGGTTAGGAGGTCTTAGCCTAAGCTAGCCTATTAGGGAAGGACCAAGATGCATCTCATATGAGTCTCATCTTCTAGCAAGGTAGCCCAGGCTTGCTCTCATGGTTGCATACAGCTCTGAGAAACTGAGAGACAGGTGTAAAAATAAAAAGAAACCAAGCCACTCATGAATAGTATCTCATCACTTTGACCTCATCACTGGCTCAAACAAGACATGGGGTCAGCAAGCACTCAACAGCTAAGGAAGTAGACAGCACTTCCTAAGAAGAGCATGCAAGTGGTGTGGCTTGAAAGAGGAATGGAAGGTTTGGGCCGTTTTAATACTAACCATTTAACACTATCTGTACAGGCAGCTCCACTATCCCTGGACTTCCTAAACATCAATAGGCACCAAAAACAATCCCAGAACTTTCTGAAAACCAAAGTTTATGGTTCGACAGATCTAAAGTGGGGATCAAGGACTCAGAAATTCCACTTAGCTCTATACTGCGGCTGTTGGTAGTGGTGGTAACGCTGAGGCTGGGGGTGAGTGTCTTAGTTACTTTTCTATTGCTTTAACAGGACACCATGACCAAGGCAACTTATATAAGAAAGCATTTGTTGGGGCTCATGGCTCCGAAGGGTGATTCCATGGTCATCCTGGCAGGAGGCAGGCAAATATGGGGCTGGAGGAGCAGCTGAGAGCTTACATATCGAGACAATAAATATCAGGTGCTGTGGGATGTTCTGTATGGCAAATGTGTTGCTAATTAGTCAATAAATAAAACACTGATTGGCCATTGGCTAGGCAGGAAGTGTAGGCGGGACAAGGAGGAGAATAAAGCTGGGAAGTGGAAGGCTGAGTCAGAGAGACACTGCCAGCCGCCACGATGAGAAACAGCTTGTGAAGATGCCGGTAAGCCACGAGCCATGTGGCAAAGTATAGATGAATGGAAATGAATTAATTTAAGCTGTAAGAAAAGTTAGCAAGAAGCCTGCCACGGCCATACAGTTTGTAAGCAATATAAGTCTCTGTGTTTACTTGGTCGGGTCTGAGAGGCTGTGGGACTGGCAGGTGAGAGAGATTTGTCCTGACTGTGGACCAGGCAGGAAAACTCCAGCTACAAATGGCGTCCAACGTGGTGGCAAGAGTTTCCACCTAAAAACTGAGAAAAAAGATTCTAAAACGAAGCTAAAACCAGCTTCCTAATTGTCTCTCTCAAATGAGCGGCAGCTGCCAGTTGGAGCTACTGGCGGGAATGAGGCCTCTGCAAGTGGCACATTAAGCTGCATGGTGGATTTAGACTTTGACAGTACAAAACAAAAAAAGAGGTTTCTGGACTACATGCTGCTTGGATAAAAGCATAGACCCACGATAGCTCCCAGAGCTGGTGGTAAACGTAGCCATGTTGGGAAGCTGAGGTGGGCGGAGCCAGCAGCCACAGCTGCTGCAGGTTAAAGCAATAGATTCACAATAAGACAGATTCAGATGTAATAGTTTACAATGTGTGTAAAATATACGTAGGATTGAAAGAGACAAAAAAGGTGATATACACAGTTATAGAAACAAATACATAGTTTTAAAAAATAAAGTCTTTAAAGAGACAGTAAAGGTAGTATAAAAAATAAGCCACGTAAAAATGGACATTACACAGAGAATCTGGATTGTGTTGTCTTTGGGATTTTTAACTGCAGAAAAACATTTGATTGTAAAAGCTGTTGAGTTATGCCAAAATGTATATTTTAAAGATACCTTGACTTCAAAATTTGAATGTAAGGATATGTTACTTTGGAAAAGAGACTCTGCTTTTGTTTCCACAGAAAGCCAGAGGCTATGGATTTGTTCCAGATTAAGATACATCAGGTTTGACCAGCCAAGACCCCCTGAAAGGTCTCCGATGATACCATGGCCCAGATGATCCAACATCCAGAATGGTTTGAAGGCATCTGGCTCAGACGATACAGCCTCATGGACTATTCCATAATCCTAAAATTTTCTTTGTATCCCCATAAGATACAGCACCCCCCTCCAGCAGGAAGTAGTAAGAGAAGCTACGCCCAAATTCCCAAATTATATGTAATTTTACTTTGTTAAGGTTAAAACCTTCCTTTTTGAAAAAAAAAAAAGGGGGAAGTGCTGTGGGATGTTCTGTATGGCAAATGTATTGCTAATTAGTCAATAAATAAAACACTGATTGGCCATTGGCTAGGCAGGAAGTGTAGGCGGGACAAGGAGGAGAATAAAGCTGGGAAGTGGAAGGCTGAGTCAGAGAGACACTGCCAACCGCCACGATGAGAAACAGCTTGTGAAGATGCCGGTAAGCCACGAGCCATGTGGCAAAGTATAGATGAATGGAAATGAATTAATTTAAGCTGTAAGAAAAGTTAGCAAGAAGCCTGCCACGGCCATACAGTTTGTAAGCAATATAAGTCTCTGTGTTTACTTGGTCGGGTCTGAGAGGCTGTGGGACTGGCAGGTGAGAGAGATTGTCCTGACTGTGGACCAGGCAGGAAAACTCCAGCTACAATCAGGCAAAAAGCGTGCTAATTGGCCCTGGCATGGGCTTTTAAAACCTCAAAGCCTGCCCTTAGTGACACTCATGCTCCAACAAGGCCACACCTCCTAATCCTTCCTAAACAATTCTACTGGGGATCAAGAATTCAAATATATGAGCCTATGGGGGCTATTCTCATTCAAACCACCACACTGAGGATGCTGGAGATTCTGAGAGTGAGAATGAGGATGCTGAGGATGCAAATGAGGATACTGAGGAGGAGAAGGAGGATGCTGGTACCTATAATAGTGATGCTGGGGATGCTGAAGAGAAGGAGAGAGAGCAGGATGCTGAAGATGCACTGCTATTAGTGCTACTGAGGACAAGGAGGGAGAGGAAGAAGAAGGAGAGAAGGAGAATGCTAATTATGAGGATACTGATGAAGATGCTGCTGATGATGGTGGTGGTGCTGAAGATGCTGTTAAGGGGGTAACAGTTTGAAAACCATGAAGAAAGCCTCACTTAACTAATTGTGGAAAATTAATACATAAAAGCATCACCAGGCTCACATCTAACAGTTTGGCCAACGCCAGAAATAGAATCCATTCCTCCATCCTGCGCTTTCTTCCCTTGTCATGTTCCGAACGCCACAAGTCACAAGTCCCCGCCTTGACTTCACCCCCTCTGCCTTGAATAGCGTTATTTTTATCATCACCATTAGCAATGATTAAGGAGATTGAGGCATGACACAATGTTGAACATTCTGCCCAGGGCATATTAACAGCTCTGAGCCCTGCCTGAGTGGACAAGTCTCAATCAGGGACAGACACTTAATCCTCAGCCTGGAAAACCTTGACAATGTCACTCCCAAATTAAGCAATCCCAGTTGACGAAAACATTAATTTACCCAAGAGGTCAGAGGTTTCCCCAAGTATCACACATGACCTCAGGCTTCCCAGGTGGGAGCGTGGAGGGTTCACCTGCACCTTCTCCACTTTAGGCAGGTGCACGTACTATGTCCTTTGCTGGCCACAGGAAGGGAGCAAGCCCTCGATGAGAGTCATGTCATCTCCCACGTCACGGAGCACCATAACAGGCTTTCCCATTATAGGATGCCTCCTGCTGAGTCCTCTTAACGCCAGCCTTGGCTTTCATTGAACAATGCTACAATCATCACAGGAGTGTTTTTAGTCGTCTCTTCCTCCAGGACCCCATGTGAGATGCCTTTCCAAACTTTAGCTTAGGAGATGCTTTACAGCCCAAGGACTGATATTTGGGGATTTCTTAGTCATGAGCATCATGAAACCAGCTCTTTCTTCCAGCCCCTTTCCTCTTTGGCTATCAGGAAGCTCAGAGAGAAATTTGGAGCTCAGTTAAGGAGCAGCTTCTTGATAGGTTTATCAGATTCTTTTAATGGCCTCTTGATTTCCTATATTAATTTGTGTTCTCCCAGAATCTAAGTTATTGTATTTAATTACTTAATAATTTTTTGTATGCTGTTCTTTATGGGATCTCACCTTATAGTCCTTTTAAATGTTTGTCTCTGTTTTTGTTTAAGGGTATGTGTGTAAATCTCAGTGCATGCCATGTAAGTGCAGTGCACACAGAGGCCAGAAGAAGACATCTGGTCCCCTGTACCTGAAGTTACAGGTGGCTGTGAGCCTCTAGACATGGATGTCGGGAATCAAACTCATGTCCTCTTGGAAGAGAAGCAAGCTCTCTCTTAACTGCTGAGGCATCTCTGCAGCCCCTGCCTCAGATTCTTTTTAAAACAACACAGGTTCTAGTAGTAGGCTTACCTTCTCCATACAGTATCAACCCGTTAATTAAATTCAGGGGTATGTCATGAAAGGCGGTAGATTAGTAGAAGTGAATAAAAGATGCTTCCACCTGTTCTGGGAATGAACTAGATCTCAAAAGCATCTTCTGTTGTGTGGTGCTGAAGTGGGGATGGATAGTAAACAAACCCAGAGCCTGACAGGTCCCAGGCAAGGGTTTCACCATTCATCTTTGTCCCCAGCCTAAAGGAACCTGGTTTTAAGTCACAAGACAGGAATTTAGAAAACCCAGAGGTCAGAATCAGAACTATGTCTTGTGTCTGAGTGACTGTGAACTCTGCAGTGTCTGACAGGACACAGACTCCCTCACCATGTCCCCGGGAACTGACCGTGTGATCCTGAAGTCCCTGCCCCCTCCTTCTACTCAGTGACCTCCAACCTTCCCCCTGTCAGCCATAGGGGATCCCCTGCCAGATCTCAAAATCAGAAACAAAATGTTCTGCTCTAGAGCACAGATGGGTGTTATGTCACCCAGATGCAAGACGTACGACATGCTTGTGAGCAGAATGACAAACAGAACTGGAGGAGAGGGCTAAATACAAATGCTTTTATTTTCCCTGTTTCTCAGCAAAAGCGTGCTCAAAACAGGGCTTTTAATAATCTCACATGAAAAAGTGAATAGTGTGGGGACAGGTATGGTGTGAAGTTTATGTATGAGTTCACATAGGGTGCATGTGAACATGTGGTGATACATCACATATGTGTACTAGCATGTGGAGGGCAGAAAGCAGAGGTTGATATCAGTGTCTTCCTCCACCAAGCTCTAGTTTCTGAGATAGGATTTCTCACTGAACTTGGGTTGTGGAATATTCCTTTACACTGTGTGAAGATGCGTCACTGTGCTTGGTTTAATAAAAAGCTAAACAGCCAATAGCTAGGCAGGGGGTATAGCAGGGACTTCTAGACAGAGAGAATTCTGGGAAGAAAAAAGGCGGAGTTGCCAGCCAGATGTTGAGGAAGCAGAATGGGCAGTCAGAGTAAAGGTAACCAAACCACGTAAAAGAACGTAGATTTTTTAATTTGGGTTAATTTAAATAATAAGAGCTAGTGGGACAAGCCTAAGCTAAGGCCGAGCTTTCATAATTAATAAGTCTCTGTATCATTTTTTGTGAGCTGGTGACCCAGAGAAAAATCCGTCTGCAACTTGGAGCTCATCAACCTAGCTGAGCTGGTTAGTGAGTTCCAGAGCCCTCCTGTCTCTGCCACGAGACGGGGATGAGAGGCACTTCATTGCTGCTGACCTTCTATGTGGGTGCTGGGCATCCAGCTTAGGGCCTCAGGCTTGCGTGGCGAGCACTTCCCCCCAGACTGAAAAAATAACTGTTCTAAGCAGTAGATGTTTTGTTGACAGCTCCCTTTTAGACTAAAGCAATGACCTTCTCTCTAGAAGGTCAAGCAGTCCACGATTCTCATCATCTAAAAGCACTTATGAGGTTGTGGAAAGATGGGTTAGCTGTTAAGAGCTCTCGCTGTTCTTGCAGAATACATGAGTTCAGTTCCTGGCACCTGATGGTGGCTCACAACCTCCTGTGACTGCAGCTCCAAGGCATTCAACACCTCTGTGGGCACTGTACCCATATGCATGCACGTGTGTGTGTGAGTGTGTGTGCATACACACACACACACACACACACACACACACAAATTTTAAAAATTAAACACGTGTGCTGCTTTCAAACATATTTATTTCTGGTCTCACTCTGTGTTTTCTCCAAGATGGACAGATAATGATGACCATCGAAGGATGTCCCCAAGGGATGTCCCCAACATGAAGCATCTCTGAGACTACAGAGAAGGTGCAAACGCTGAGAGTGAAGGGCAGAGGACAGGAATGTGTGACAGCACAGGGGGAGGAGAATAAACACAAATGTGTGCCTGGGCGTGGGGAGGGGTCACAGACACCCCTTCGTCAATGATGATGGTCCCTTTTAAGACTCAGCTCAGGAGTCCAGAGCCACAGGCAGACACAAAGTGACAAAACTGTCCTTTTTGATTTAAAAGTCGTGTTTGGGGGTTTTCATACAATTGTGGAGAAACACTTGCCCCTCGTTAAATGTGATGAGGAAGCTTTAGTGCATCATTTTTCCACTCGCCTCTCATTATGGGAGATGCCGCCGCCAGTGACACTCGGGGACAAGCTAAAGGGTCAATGCTTCTTCTAGGAGGCTGTGTAAGGGGCTTGAGAAGCCTTTGATGGCCCCCTGTGCTCAGGAGCCTCTCCTACTGTCCCTCCGTTCCTTCCTTCCCATCTGCTCCATGCCCAAGGGTTGTATCGGGAGAGCAAATGCTTTTTCATTCTTCAAAATTCCTTCTCATAAGTATATTGTTAATTTCGTTTGTCTTTTGACTTTTTAAATTAGCATACACAGCAGTAGGGTTTGCCATGCGTTTTTATTTTTACTCATCTTCCTGCCCCTCATTCCTCCCTATTCTCCCCTTACAATCTTCTAGTCCCAGTAACTTCCTCTTGTGTCACATTTCCTCAGTACTTCTTTTTCTCCTCATGGTCCCCTCTATAGTTTCCTGTCTATACTCCTTCCTGGGCAGAGTTTCAGAGACTGTGAGCCACACCTAACCCAAGACATCATCTGCCTCACACAGCACAAGGGGACCGATTCCAGCCCGAGGTCTGTAAGCTCATCACCACCCAGAATGTACTCAAAGGCCCCAAAGTTCTCCAAGCACACACTCCTGCCTCTGAATTGGTAAATGGCAGTGTGTCGGTCATGCTCACTGGAATGATGGTGTGCTATTGCACGTGCGTGCAAGTGGGTGCACACAGACGAGTGTGAAGGACATTTAATCAGATACTCACACAGTCACACTGGACCTTCACTGACGTCAGAGCAAACAAAGCCTGCCCTGGTCCCAGAATCTTTGCCTGTGTTCTTCCTCCCACTCACAGAGAGCCGCCTGGTGGCGCTCTCCCTCACTTCAATCACATTTCTCTTCACTCATCTGCTCTTCAACAAGCCTTCTCTGAAAGTGGGTAGTGCCACCCCCAGACAGGCGGCCTTGAGCTCCATAGGAAAGCAGCTGGGCTAGCCAGAGGGAGCCCAGAAGAAAAGAGCATTCCTCCACGGCTTCTGCTTCACGTCCTGCTTGACTTCCTGCACTTGGCTTCTGGCCCTGACTTCTCTCAGTGATGACCTGTGACCTGGAAGTATAAAATGAAATAAATCCTTTCCTCCCCAAGTTGTTTTCAAAGTGTTTTATCACAATAGAAAAGCGACCAGAACAGTAACTGAGGGTGGCTTTGAACTCCTGATCCTCCAGTCTCTACCTCTTCAGTGCTGGGATCACAGGCCTGCACCACTACACCCAGTTTCTGCGATGCTGGGATCAAACCCAGGGCTTCATGCATACCCACTGACAAACACTCTACCAACTGAGCTACATCGTCAGCCCCATAACTTACTTTGAAGGAGGTGGGGATCATCTACATGCATGCCCAACCCAGTCACTGGACTGGGAAGATATGGGATCTGGGTGGGTCAAGCCTGAACACACGTGCCATGAGCACATGATGCGAATGACCTTAGTGGCCAGGCTCCAGGTCCCTGAAGCAAGGGCAGCATCAGTTACAGAAGAATAGCAATGAGAGAAGGCAAGGGCTTTGTCACTGGCTGGAAGGGACGGGAGACACAAGGCAGGTAAAGTGACAGAGGTCTACTCTACATGTAAGTGAGGACACTGGGGCTCCAAGGTTTGGCGGTTGGCTGAAGGTCACCCAAGCAGCCAGCATTGGTGGCTTTTCACATTGCTGTGCCAAGAAGCCGTGTAAGGAAACACATTCATTTGGGCTCATGTTTAACAGGAAACAGTCCATCCTGATGGAGAAGCTGCACCATCAGAAGTTTGTAGCAGCTGCCTGCTCACACCTCTGCAGATCACGAAGCAAAAGCAGACAGGAAGTGGGGCCGTCTATCAAACCTCAAGTCCCGCCCCTAGTAACCCATTTTCCCTAGTGGGCCGCCATCTCCTAATCCTCCCAAAAACAGCAACATGACAGATGGAGACCAAGTTTTCAAAAACCCGTGGGGGACTTAGCCCATTCAGATTCTAACATGGCCTAAGCCCATGTTAATTCTCATGCATGTGGTATGTGTTTCTATTCATGTTTCTCTGTGTTCTGCTAATTCCTGCAAAACAGGAACATCTCAGAGAGGCAGAGAACTGCTTCACAGCTAGAGATCCCTGGAATATTAGAGCTAGGGGTGGTTTTAGAAATCGCCTGGCTTGGAGTTTTCAAAGATGAAATGGTTATGGCCAAGAGGTATTATATGCCATAAGGAACAAATCCCCAGCTTACATGCAGTGAGCATTCATTGTGGATAGCACTTGCCAGTCAGGACACTGTGGGTCTGTGGGAGGCCAGCTCCCACCTTTTAAAGGGTTCCTATGAGGAGGAAAGAGGGATAAGAAACTTTTAGATAGAAAGACAGCAGAGAGGAGGAAGACAGAAACACAGGATAGCTTTGGGAGCACCTGGATCAAAATCCAACAGTCCCTTCTGCCTCTTCAAAAGGGCTTTTTATAGCAATGCCAAGGGGCGGGGCAAAAGACCTCCCCCTTGCTAGATCAAAGCACACCACACAGTCAAGTGTAGCCCCTTCCAAACACCTGGTAACCATGCACATGGTCAAATCATCCCCTTATGCAGTCCTGCTGGGTAAAGCAAGCTCAGAGTCTCTGACCCTGAGTAAGTTCTCACTAGCAAACCTCTGTGGGTCTCTACATGGGTCCCAGCCACAGCTCAAGTAGAGTGGCTTTCCTGTTAGGGAGTTTACAGTCCTGGGAGTGGCCTGAGCCTGAGCCCCAGGCTCTTTTAAATGTGACATGAAAGTGTCCCTTGAACTTTAAAGGTTCTAGGCATGTGTGTGGGCGTTTGTGCATCTGTGTGTGTGGAGGCCAGAGGTCAACCTCAGGTGTCATCCCCCAGGCACTGTGCACCTTGTTTTAAGAGGCTGGACCTTTCACTGGCCAGGAGTTCCCAGAGTAGGCTAGGGTGGTACCCATCTCCACTTCCCCATGCTAGGATTGCAAGCGCATGCTACCTCTCCTGCCCTCTTAAGACCTCAGGGCCTCATGCTTTCGAGGCAGAAATTTTACTTGCACACTGACTGTGTATGAGACACTGTTCTGAGCATATTACATAAGTCACTTTCATTTTTTTTTAAGCTTCCATAAATATCAAAAAGGTTGACTGCATAGCTTTTCTGGGCATGGAATTTAAGCATCACACAAATCAAGACACTGGTCTGTTCGATGGAACAGGGACAAAACAGTAGCAGCCTAAAGAAAAACCCTTTCCTAAAACAGCTCACAGGCTGGCTGGCTCCATGGCTCTATCCCACAGCTCTGTGATACCAGGCATACACAGCCCTCTGTCTTGTTCACTGTCTCTCTCCACACACAGTTTATCATGGGCTCTGTGGTCTGCCTCCACCCCCACCACTCAGGTCTGCATTCTAATGGGAGGGGAGAAGGAGACTACAGAAAGCAGCTCCACCCTGTAAGCATCAAATGATCACTTCTGAACACATTCTCCCGACCTGCTCAAAGGCTGCTGGGAATTGTAGTCTTTAGCTGGTCCACCATGTTTCCAAATGTAATAGTGAAGGAACAAAGGAAGAGACATACTGAAGACAGATGTCTCTAGCCCAAACAACAAGATAGACAGTGGGCAGTGTGGTCCTAACTGGGTGATGCTTTATTCCTCCCTGCTCCCCAGGGCCTGACACTTTGGGTGGGGAGAGAAGATTATAAGATGGGCCCTGTCTCTGTATGGCCAAGCTGCTATAACAAAACACCTTAGACTAAGTAATTTGGAAACAACAGGAATTTATTGTTCCTGCTCCTGGAATGTGAGAAGTCCAAGACCAAAGTGCCACTTGGTATGCAGTAGTGACCTGTTCCCTTTGCTTCAAAGTTGCTCCTGACTCGCTGCACACTCACTATTATGGTAGTTCAGATGAGAAACGCCCCACGTAGCCTGAGATGTTTGAACAACTTGGTCCCCATTTGGTGGCACCATTTGGGGAGGTGGTGCAGCCTGGTTGTAGGAATTATGTCCCCGGGGATCGGATTTAAGAGACCACAGTCCCTACAGATACACATACACATACATACTTCATGGGCTGGATAGTTTTTATGTCAACTTGACACAAGATGTCATCATCTGTGAAGAAGGGATCTTAAATGAGAAAAGCCTCTCTGTGACTGGCCTGTAGGCATGTCTGTGGGGCATTCTCTTGAGTGATGCTTGATGTGGGAAACAAAGTGAGCAAGCCAGGAGGAAGCAGTCCTCTGTGGCCTCACTTCAGTCTCTGCCTTCCCTGAATTCCTTTGATGATGGACTGTGACAGGGGACTGTAAGGGCTGAAATAAACCCTTTCCTCCCCAAGCTCCTTTTGGTCATGGTGCTCTGTCACAGCAACAGAAAAGGAACTGAGCCACTCACAATGGTGGAAGAGAGGAAGACAGCTCTCCTAAGCCCTTTGTGAAGAGGCTGACCCCATCTGTGGAAGCAGACCTCCTCACAGCCCAGATCCCCCCTGTAACCGTTGAATCTGACTGTTAACATGACTGACCTTAGGAAACACTTAGAAGAATAGTGAAGCACACTCCTGCTTGTCTGTGAGGGCATTGCCACAAGCCATCAGTCATGAGGGCTCTGATCTAATGGTGGATCCATTGATGGACCTGATGCTTCACTAGAGCACTGGGAGCTGATGAGACTGTGCAAAGTGGAGCCTAAGCCGAGAACGTCAGCCACTGGTGTGTGTGTCTGTGGATGTATTTTGTTCTGGCTTCTTTCTGCTGATGCCCCATTTTGCTTGGTGTCCACCATGATGAGAGCTGCTAGCACCTGGAGCTGCAGCCACAGTTGTGAGCCACGTGGAAGAGCAGCACATGTTCCTAACCACTGAACCATCTCTCCAGCCTGTGGATATGATGTTTTCAAGGCAGAAGCTGCAGAGGGAGATCCACAAACCATGTGGCTACACCCTACTGCCTGCTTTTATAAATAAAGTATTATTGAAACACCACCATGCCCATTCCAGTGTGCTATTTTGGGTGGTTGCTGTTGTTGCTGCTGCTGTTGTTGTTGTTGCTGCTGCTCATGCTTCTTGAGGGGAGCAGACCAGCACTAAGCTTGCCACCTTTATAGGAAACTTGATTGACCGCGGGGCTAGGAAGAGAACGATGGATTTCAGAACTGTCGCCTTCAGGACTTGGGGCTTCCCCTAAGGTTATGTCATCGGAAAATTTAACCTTCAATTTGTTGCAACTACATCTAAGCCTTCTGGGAACTGTAAAGAGCAGACATGCCATCTCCAACATGTCATAGATCAGCCTGTACCAGCACTGGGTTTCTCTGTCGCTCTAATTAGAGGAACCAGATAAAGTGAGTTTCTGCAGGCCTGGAGAGAAACCTTCCAGTTCCCTCTTGGGAGGTATCTGCAGGACTTGGGAAAGTATCATGGCCAGAGACATCTGAAGCTCTGTCTGGTCCTTCTCAAAAGTTCTGAGTTGAGTGTGTCCAATCCCACACACTGTTGTAGGTATAGGACACAATGGGCATCAGCAACAAAGGGCCGGGTGAGGCCAGGTGTGTCTGTCCCAACCAGGTACAACAGGACAGGTAACAAGCCACGTGGAGGGACACTGTTCCTTAGCTGGGACATTTCTAAGATGCTCATGAGATCACTGACCCATAACAGGAGACTTATACTGTGATCCCTATCTTACACATCAGGAAACTAATGGTCAGAGAGATCCTGTAATTTACCCAAAGTCACACAGCTTGTAAGGGGTAAAACCAGGATTGGAACAGACTGTCTGGAACTACAGAAACCCAGAAAGGCAAGTGTTTGCTCTAGTTAGTAACTATTTTCACTTTGTAAACACCTGTTTGCCTCAAACACCCAACTAGGCTGATGTAGGGAAAGGCAATCATGGATATATAAATAAGTGGATGTGGATGTGGATGTGTCTCAACAAAACTTTATTCACAAATCACAAATGACTGACTGAATTTGGCCCCTGGGTTGTGTTTTATCTCTTCCTCTTTCAATGATAGTTATATTGCTTCTAATAATGCATGTTACCACCCAAAATATTTCTAACCATACACTAGATACAAATAACTGATTAATATGACAGATTGTCATTATGGGACTAACTGTATGTTTGTGCATGCTCTAAATAGCCAAATCCAGTCATCTTTTTTCCCCAAAGCTATGCTCATTTCTGAACAGAAGGCTTCTTCATGTAATTCCATCTTGCCAGCGTTCAAGGGGAGAAGTTACAGGCAAACCCTCCTCTCCAATGGGCTTTAGTCAATCACTTCGACAATACAACTTGACCTCTGCTTTCAGCCCGGGCAGGCGAAGACGGCTGTGACGGCTCCCAGGTCACTGCACAGCAAGCTGCTGCCACCCTCAAAGCAGCCATCAGCTCACAGACTTCAACACGATTCCTGGGAGTTCTGACGCCAGAATATGCTCCAAACTACCTTCAGCAATTAGTAATCCTGGAAACGGGGACCAGGCTTGGCAGGTGGGGCTGGGGGCCTCGGAAAGATTGGCAGTCCCCCACAGGGTGGGCCTGGGGTGAAGTGGTAGGAAGGGCAGCTCCTGAACCATCAGACAACAGAACCCAGCCTGCTCTCAGAAAATGACACCATACGTCTTTGACACCCCAAAGTCAGACCACTAGTAAGAGGAGCCGACAGAAATTGAGAAGAAGAAAAAAAAAACTCATTTTTAGGTTGAAAAGCAATGATCAGTCTAGACAAGATCTGTTCTAGTCAATTTTGCCCACCCCCAACCCCCGCCCTGTGCTTTCTGGAAACAAACGCCAACCTAACTGTATTCTTCTCAGAGTTCATGGGGTGAGATGGGAGCCCACGAAGCAAAGAGCCCTGGATGTCGGCAGCTTGCGTGGGCTGTAATTCTTTCTCACAAAGTTACCTTTCCTGTTTCTATGAATTACTCTTACATTCTTGTAAGAGATATGGTTTGAGGTATTTACGGTGCATTCAATTCCACTATCATTGATTTATTGAACGAAAGCAGCTCGGAGGGGATGATGGAAAGGCCCTAATTCCAAAAGCTCTCGCATCTCCCCACCAAGAGAATTTTGTGCCCTGTTGGCCTCCAGCAGATGACCAGCGGAGATAAACAGAGGCCTCTCCGCCCAGTGCTGCTGAGTGTTCGTACTGATGTGAAGGAATCAATCAGACAAAAGCAGATTATTGCAGTGTCTGCAGGAGATCAAACAGTGCTGGCATCCGCACCCACACACGCCTGATTTACAGGCGAGCTGATAAAGTGGTGCGGCTCACTGTCAGGAGAACATGACAAGCCCTCGAGCTCTGTGGATAAATTATTGCTGAAGCCCACGATAACATTTCTCCACCTAGCAACCAAACATAACAGGATGTGGCTTTTAGTCTTAGGAGTCAAACGATACAAAGACGAGGCGCCAGGAGCTTTCCGAGCTTGGAAGGCATGTGCAAAGATGGGCTTGTGAAATAGCTCGGGAAATTCACATGAAACTGATGGGTAATTAATAACTGAAGCAGAGGTTGAGGCCTCTCCTCTCCACACACACGGGCGGGCACCGAGCAACAGGCTCTCATTAACCAAGGCTCCTGCACCAGCCTCAAGACGCCTTTCCCAAGCTCTGGGCCAAGTGCCATGTTGACACTTCCCAGGCAGTTATCAAGGGACAGTGGTCAAAAGCAAGGCCATGGCTTTGCTCAGGCTTGTTTGAGAAACATGAATGGCCAGGAGTGCACAAGGAGAAACTGAGTCCTTTTTCCTACAGGCATCAAGGAAACAGCTAACCTTTGGAAGTGAGGCATCTCGCCACTTTTCTATGGGAAGGGGAAAAGTACACAAGAGAGCTAAGAGTCCATGACTTGTCTCAGGGATTCTGTTGCTGTGATAAACACCGTGACAAAAAACAACTTGGGGAGGAAAGGGTGTATTTCAGCTTCCAGTTTATACTCCATTGTGAAGGGAAATCAGGGCAGGAATTCAAGGTAGGAACCAAAGCAGAAGCCACGAAGGAACAGCTTATGCAGGCTTGCTCCTCATGACTTGCCCAGCCCACCTTCTTCTACAGCCAACCTGCCCAGGGGTGGCACAGTCCCCAGGGGCTAGAACCTCTCACATCAATCGCTATTAAAGAAAACACTCCCACCGACATGGCTACAGGCTATCTTATGGAAAAAAATTGTCTTAACTAAGATGCCCTCTTCCTTCCCAGATATGTCTAGGTTTGTATCAAGTTGACCAAAATAAAATAAAATAAAATAAAATAAAAATAAAAAAAAACACACAGAATGTAATCTAAAATAAAAGATGCATGACACCTCCATAAGATGGGCAGGTATCAAGCATGTCATTTTGTTGATCAACTGACGAAAACAATAATATAGTGGACAAATTGATTCCAAGTACTGACTGAGGATACTGAAATCAATATTCTAAAATTAGGCAATGTCCTCAGGGTTAGGGAAGTCTTACAACTTGAGACCATCTCTTCCCCAAATAGAAACCTATACATTACCACATCAAGAATCTGGTTCTAACCAAATACAAAACTCAAACCAAGCACAGGCACAGCCTCAGAGAAATTCAGTCTTGATGAACTTGCTGAACATTCTAAAAGGACAAGGAGTTATCTGTAGTGTTATTTGTAAGGTTTGGATAGCTCCTGACCTCATCAAGTGTGTGCTATTTTTTACTCTCTCTCTCTCTCCCTCTATGTATTTGTGTGTGTGTGTGTGTGTGTGTGTGTGTGTGTGTGTGTGCGCGTGTGCGTGTGCGTGCGTGTGTGTGTCACTGGGAAGGGAATCCAGCACAGACCTGGCAAGTGCTTTACCACTGAGCTACAACCCTATCCCTTACACTAACATTTCTGATGCTCTACTGTACATCACAAATTGTACTATCATGTGATCCAGAAACTAACTTTCAAATTATATTTTTACAAGAATTCAAAGCAGAAGAGCTATTTGCACTCTTGTGTCTCCAGCAGTGTTACTCACCATGAGCAAGAAATGTGAGCAAACTGTGTCTGTTGATAATGGATGACCGTGGAGAACACAACTTACACGATGAAATCATTTTCTTTCTTGTTTTGTTTCATTTCCTTTTTCGAGATGGAGTTTCTCTGTGTAACAGCCCTGGCTGTCCTGGAACTCACTCTGTAGATCAGGCTGGTCAGGAACTCACAGAGATCTGCCCACCTCTGTCTTCCGAGTTCTGGGATTAAAGGTGAGCACCACTACTGCCTGGAGGTGAAATAATTTTCAATCTCCAAACCTGCCTCATGCTACACGGTGGAAGAACCTCCAGGGCTAAATGAAATAAACCATTGCATAAGGATACATACTGCCTGAATCCACCCAAATGGGGGATCTGAAATAGTCGAAAGCAAGCCAAGTATGGCGGCACACGCCAGTCATCCCAGCTCCAGGCAAGCAGAGGCCCAAGGACCACCACACGGCCAGGTAAACTCTTTTTCAAAAGAGTAACTTATTAATTAGTTAATTAAATTTAATATCCTAAGACATAGAAAACAGGGGTTGGGTGGGGCAGTTAGAGCTGAAACTTTGCAAGATGATGAAATTCTTAGGATCTCTCACACAGCCGTGTGAATAAACAAGTATATGTAACACAGCCAAGCTTCACACTTAAAAATGGCGGGAACTAGAGAGAAGAGACGGCTTGTCACTAACGTGCCGGCGGCACAGGCATGGAGGCCTAAGTTTGGAGGCAGCACCCATGTCAAGTTGGGCGTGGCTGCACATGTCTACTTTTGAAGCACTGGGGAGACAGAGAGAGGAGGGTCCTGGGACTCCCCAGCCAGCCAGTCTAGCCAAATTGGTAGCTCCAGGGCCAGCAAGAAATCCTGTCCCAAAAGATGACATGGAGAACAATTGAGGAAGACACCCAACACTGACCTCTGACCTCCACAGACACGTGCACACATATGTACATACATACATATGACCACATACACACAGTATAAAGATATTAAAATAATCAAGATAGTATACTTAATGTTATATGGGTTTCCACCCATAAAATGAGGGGAAGAGATGGGCTGGTTACCACAATTCACACAAAACCCCTGGGTCCCAGCTTATCCCATGGATTAGGAAGCCTTCCTACATCCTCCAACATTCTACTCACCTGCTTGTGGGAGGGTCATAAACATCAGGCTTGAAATACCAACAAGAATATCTCAGCAAAAGGTGTCTGAGGCCAGAGATACGCCTCAGTCTATCAGAGAGCTATGGGAAGTCTGCATGGCCGCAGACAGTGATGGGGTTCAGCTGCCTTTGTGGGGTGCCACACATGCTCTGTTTGTGTCCTGTAGATGCTACTGACCCATCTGCCCCTAGTCAGCCCGGTTACCCACTGAGCCACTGGCTGACCCTGCCATCTGTGCACCAGTCCCGGGACTCCCCTCAACCCATTTGTGTCCTCTTTGTTAGCATATCTGAAAACAAATACAATTCACAGAGCAAACATCCACTATGAGAAACCCAGAATACTATGGTCAGGATGGGGAAAATGGGAAAAAATGGGAGCTGATAAATTACTAGATGTGTCAATAAGAATATTTTCCATTTTTTTCTTTATTAAGAAATTTTTTATTCATTTTACATACCAACCACAGATCCCCCTCTCTTCCCTCATCCTGCTCCCCGACCCTTCCCCATAACCTACTCCCCATTCCCTCCTCCACAAAGGTAAGGCCTCCCACAGGGAGTCTGCAAAGCCTGGTATATTCAGTTGAGGCAAGTCCAAGCCACTCCCCCTGCATCAAGGCTGTGCAAGGTGTCCCTCCATAGGTAATGGGCTCCAAAAAGCCAGCTCATGCACCAAGGATGGATCCTGATCCTACTGCCAGGGGGTCCCTTAAGCAGACTAATCTACACAACTGTCTCACTTATGCAGAGGGCCCAGTCCAGTCCCATCTCCATGACTAAACTGGGGGTGAGGAAGGGAAATGGAGGGTAGGAGATTGGGGATGAGAATATAAGGGAACAGGATGGTCAGGCTGGAACAGGGATGGAGTGGGAGAGCAAAGGCAGAGAAACCTTGATTGTGATGATATTTTATTTGTGCACCCCAATAAAGCTTGCTAGGGGATCAGAGGACAAAACCAGCCACTATATTAAACATAGAAGTGAGGCAGTGGTGGCACACACCTTTAATCCTAGAGTTTGGGAGGCAGAGATCCATCTGGATCTCTGTGAGTTCAAGGCCACACTGGGAACAAAGCCAGGCATGGTGGCACATGCTTTTAATCCCAGTGCTAGTTAACCATAGAGGTCTGGAGGTCTGTATAGACAGACAGTAAGTGATAGAGCTGGGCAGAAAGAAGTGATGTAGCTGGGCAGAGAGAGAAAGTAAGTCATCAGGGCACAGAACAGTTTATAAGCATGAGTATACAGGAAGTAGCTCTTTCTTGGCTGAGGATTTCCTAGTGGTAAGAACATGGCTGGCTTCTTTCTGCTTCTCTAATCTCTCAGTTTTCACCCCAATATCTGGCTCCAGGTTTTTTATTAATAAGACCATTTAGCAATTGGTCTTACATCTGGCACCCAGCAGCCTGCTACCCAAGGAGCAATATGCCAGCAGACCAGTAAGCCACAGAATACATATCAAAACATAGATTAATAGAAATGGGTTAATTTAAGATATAAGAGCTAGCTATCAAGAGGTCTGTCATAGACCATACAGTTTGTAAATAATATTAAGCCTCTGAGTAATTATTTTATAAGCAGCTGTGGGACCACGGGGCCTGGAGGGACTGGAGAAACCTTCTGGCTACACTTGATAGAGGGAGACATCATGGGGATAAGGAGAAATCTGGTGCTAGGGAAGTTCCCAGGAATCCACAAAGATGACCCCAGCTTAGATTATTAGCAGTAGTGGAGAGGGTGCCTGAGCTGGCTTACCTTGGTAATCAGAATGGTGAATACCCTAATTGCCATCATAGAGCCTTCATCCAGTAACTGATGGAAGCAGATGTAGAGATCCACAGCCAAGCACCAGGCTGAGCTCCAGAAGGCCAGTCAAAGAGAGGGAAGAGGGATGCTATGAGCAAGGGGCATCAAGATCATGATGGGTAAACCTACAGGGACAACCAAACCAAGCTAGTGGGAACTCAGGTAGAATATCTTTAAAGACTGGTTTGTGGAACAATTAAGAAAATTTGGCCCTAACTAGATAACTGATCCTAATAACAAATTGTGTAATTTAGGTGTGAAAACTGTGTTCTATAAGTGTGTGGTGGTTTGAATAAGAATGGCTCCATAGGCTCATATTTCAGGGAGTGGCACTACCTGGGAGAGATTAGGAGGTGTGGATTTGTTGGAGTAGGTACAGTCTTGCTAGAGGGAATGTGTCACTTGGGGAGGGGGGTGAGATTTCAGAAGCCCAAACCAAGCCCAGCGTCTCTTTCTTCCTCTGCCTAAGGATCAGAACATAGAACTTTCAGCTATAATGCCTGCCTGAATGCCACCAAACTCCCCACCACAAGGATAATGGACTAAACCTCTGAAACTGTAAGCAAGCCCCAATTAAATGCTTTCCTTTATTAGAGTTGCTATGGTCATGGTGTCTGTGGTGGTTTGAATAGGTATGGCCCCCATAGACTCATGTGTTTGAATGCTTGGCCCATAGGGAGTGGCACTATTAGGAGGTGTGGCCTTGTTGGAATAGGTATTGCCTTGTTGGAGGAAGTATGTCATTGTGGAGGTGGGCTTTGGGGTTTTATAAGCTCCAGTCTGGCCAGTATGGTACACAGTCTCCTTCTGCTGCTTGCAGATCGAAGTGTAGAACTCTCAACTACTTCTTCAGCACCATGTCTGTCTGCATGCTACCATACTTCTTGCCATGATGACAATGGACTAAACCTCTGAAGCTGTAAGCCAGCTCCAGTTAAATGCTTTCCTTTATACGAGTTGCTGTGGCCATAGTGTCTCTTCACAGCAATAGAACAGTGACTAAGATAGAGTGTAAAGAATTTTATGTTTTACAAACACATCCTGAATGTTTACAGATAAAGTTACACAATTTCTGAGATTCACTGCCAAAGACCCAGTATTTGGTAATTCAGATCAAGAAATAGTTCTTGACCTATGATCTGTAGAGGTTTACACAGTGAGAACTATGGCACATGGTAGGTAACTGATTTGGTGCACTGACAGTATAGAAATCAGCAGAATAACATTTAGTCATGGTGAATTTCTATCCATGTGACTTCTGTGTCAATTCACTGTGTGTGTGCACACGTGTGCATACCTGTGTGTGTGTGTGTGTGTGTGTGTGTGTGTGTTATGAACATGGATGGCATATTGTTACATAAAATGTATTTCTTTGCCATGGGTTTTAGTTAATTTTGATTTAAAAACACAGTTGAAAGCAGAGTCCCAACACACAAATACAATAAGAATAAGACATTAGAGGCTGAAGAGATGGCTCAGTGGCTAGGAGTTCAGTTCCTAGTACTCACATGGAAGCTCACAACCATCTGTCATTTCAGATCCAGGAGATATAGAGCTCTCTTCTGGCCTTTGAGGGCACCAGGCATGTAGCACACAGACATACATGCAGACAAAACATCCATATACATTTTAAAAAGAAGAAGAGGAATGGGGGCAGGGATGAGGAGACATGAGGTCCTGGAATGACAGCTCAATCAGTGTAGAACTTGCCTTCACAGCATGAAGCCTGACTTCAATCCATAGATCCCACATGAAAAGAAGCAGGTATGCTGGCAGTATGTGACCCCAGCACTGAAGATGCTGAGACAGGAACACCCCTGGGGCTTCCTGGCCAGGCAGCCCAGCCAAATCAGTGATCTCCAAGCCAGTGAGAGATCCTGCCTCAAAAACAGGTGGACAGCCAGTGAGGGATCCTGCCTCAAAAACAGGTGGATAGCAACTGAAGAATAGCACCCACGATTTTCCTCTGATATGCACATGTACACACATATGCATGACCACTTGTACATACAAGTATACCTAAATACCTATGAACACACATATGCCAATGCCTGTACACACACACAGGAATAAGACATGATTCTTACTTTCTATAAAGGACAGGAATGGACAGACACAGTATAAAGGCTAAGGGCTCTGCCATTGATGAGACCTAAGGACCTTGGGAAGACAGAGTAGGTGAGGACTTTGGTATGGACTTCTGAGAATGGGTAATACATGAAAGGGAGTGTTAAAGAGTGAAAGGGACAAATTCCTCCATGGAAGAATCACGGTGGGACACACAGTAGTCACAAGCAAAAGAAGCAGCTTAGTGAGGCTGGGGCCTAGGAGAGGGTGGACCAATTGGAAACCCACTACCCCAGGCACATCAGTCAAGATGAAGAGGCTGACAATCCTGAGGAAGATATACTTGATGTGTGAGGCCATAGATGCGTCCTTTCTCTTCTCCAGATCACCATTGTTGGTTACAATGTCACCATCACATCTGCCATATCCAACACAGTACATCAGGAATTTCCTCTATAAATCCCCTGATTCAGTGATTGAATAACTGGGAAACAGAATGGATGGTACAATGACTTAGCTACAGATATATTCACCTATAACATTACACAAAAGGGGCAAATGTTGGAAGAAACCAAACATAAATGAATGAAAGCTGAGTAGTGTAGATGTAACCAACCTTCTTATTAAATAAGAAACACAGAACCAATGCAAAGAAGAAAGCCAAGAGGTCAGAGCTAAGAGCTAAAACCTTACCCTTCCTCCTGCAGTGGTCCTACCTCTCCGAACTAGCTACCCCTGTGTTAAAGTCTTTATATAGTGTTCCTGTTCTGCCTTCTCATTGGTTCTGTGTTTCTTATTTAATAAGAAGGTTGGTTACATCTACAAATGGTGTCCAACGTGGTGGCAAGAGTTTCCACCTAAAAACTGAGAGAAAAGATTCTAAAACGGAGCTAAAAACAGTTCCTAATTGTCTCTCTAAAATGAGCGGCAGCTGCCGGTTTGAGCTACTGGTGGGTTTCTGGCGTGCATGCTCGACCTGCAGTTTGGCGGGAATGAAGCCTCTGCAAGTGGCACATTAAGCTGCATGGTGGATTTAGCCTTTGCTAAAAAAAAACAAAAAAAGAGGTTTCTGGGCTACATGCTGCTTGGATAAAAGCATAGACCCACGATAGCTCCCAGAGCTGGTGGTAAACGTAGCCATGTTGGGAAGCTGAGGTGGGTGAAGCCAGCAGCCACAGCTGCTGCAGCTTAAAGCAATAGATTCACAATAAGACAGATTCAGATGTAATAGTTTACAATGTGTGTAAAATATACGTAGGCTTGAAAGAGACAAAAAAAGGTGATACATACAGTTATAGAAACAAATACATAGTATTAAAAAATAAAAGTCTTTAAAGAGACAGTAAAATTAATATAAAAAATAAGCCACGTAAAGATGAATATTACACAGAGAATCTGGATTGTGTTGTCTTTGGGATTTTTAACTGCAGAAAAACATTTGATCGTAAAAGATGTTGAGTTAAACCAATATGTATATTTTAAAGATACCTTGACTTTAAAATTTGGATATAAAGATATGTTGCTTTGGAAAGGAGACTCTGCTTTTGTTCCCACAGAAAGGCAAAGGCTATGGATTTGTTCCAGATTAAGATACATCAGGTTTGACCAGCCAAGACCCCCTGAAAGGTCTCCGATGACACCATGGCCCAGATGATCCAACATCCAGAATGGTTTCAAGGCAACTGGCTCAGACGATACACCCTCACAGACTACTCCATAATCCTAAAATTTTCTTTGTGTTCCCCTAAGATACAGTGCCCCCCTCCAGCAGGAAGTAGTAAGAGATGCTACGCCCAAATTCCCAAATTATATGTAATTTTACTTTGTTAAGGTTAAACCCTTCCTTTTTGAAAAAAAAAAAAAGGGAAGTGCTGTGGGATGTGGGATGTTATGTATGGCAAATGTGTTGCTAATTAGTCGATAAATAAAACACTGATTGGCCATTGGCTAGGCAGGAAGTGTAGGCGGGACAAGGAGGAGAATAAAGCTGGGAAGTGGAAGGCTGAGTCAGAGAGACACTGCCAGCCACCATGATGACAAACAGCATGTGAAGATGCCGGTAAGCCACGAGCCATGTGGCAAGGTATAAATTTATAGAAATGGATTAATTTAAGCTGTAAGAACAGTTAGCAAGAAGCCTGCCACGGCCATACAGTTTGTAACCAATACAAGTCTCTGTGTTTACTTGGTTGGGTCTGAGCAGCTGTGGGACTGGCAGGTGAGAGAGATTTGTCCTGACTGTGGGCCAGGCAGGAAAACTCAAGCTACAGAGTAGGTTTGGGGCCTCCTGTAATAATCTCCAGTTGTAAAATTCGATAGAAAAGCACACCTTAAACTGGAAAATAGCTACAATATATTGCTGTAAGTGTGATACCTAAGCAAGAAATAAAGACAAACCCACCTCATAGAAAACAAAGTGATGCTTAGAAGAACAGAAGGACTTTTATTTCCGGGTTAAACAGGCCTTGGATGATTGAATCCTTAGTGTGGTTTTTTTTTTTTCTTTTCTATCAATTGGAAATTTTTTTTGCATACAAACAGCAGAATTATATTGTATTATAGAATGTGAAATGAACAAGAAACCTATTCTCCATTTATTGTCAATCAAGAAAAGTGAGTCAGAAATAGTATTACATTATGATTTTTTAAATTTTTTTACTAGTTTTATTTTGTGTGCCTGGGTGTTTTGCCTGCATGTATGTCTTCTATGCATCATGTGTGTGCAGTACCTGTGGAGGACAAAGAGGATGTCAGATCCTCTGTAACTGGAGTGACAGACAGTTGAGAGCCATCATGTGGGTGCTGGGAATCAAGCCCAGGTCCTCTGAAAAAGCTGCCAGTGCTCTTAGCTACTGAGCCATCTCTCCAGCCCCCATTATGAGATTTCTAATTGATGAAGATCAAATCAATCTTTCCCTTCTTTCACCCGATCTAACATTTGTATATTTTCCACAAAGAACATTCCTTTACTATTTTGTCATTTGAAAAACAATCACTTCTTTGATTCTTAACTCAGACTCTCTCCTCCATGTTTGGGGAACTGAAATATTATGGGCTGTATTTATTACCTTTTCCATGGCTCTGGAAAAATCCTGGAAGCCACCTCAGGGAGGGAGGATTCATTTTGGCTCAACATCCCAGAAGGAGCAGTTGACATGATGGGAACAGTATGGTGGCATTAAACCCACAGACAACCTGAAAGCCAGTGTAGCTGGACCTCAGGGGATGGCACTACAATTACATGGGACCTTTGAGGTAGAACCAGATGTTAGTGAAGGATTTCAAATCGAGAAGGCATGTATATGGGCAAGGGTTGAAAATCTCATTCCAAGCATGGGAGGGGTTCACAAAGAGGAGGGTGCAGAGAGAGAAACACAGTGATGGATATGTAGAAGGGGTATGAAGAGAGGAGAACACAGATGGGGGGTCAGGAGATGAGGAAGCTTCAGAGCTAAAGACCCTTGAGGAAGCTGTTGCAGCTGAGGGCTGAGAAATGGTGATGGCTACCAAAGATCAATGGTGTGGGGACAGATTCCCAGCATGCCTTGTGCCTCAGAAGAGTCAACGGGCTATGCCTCATCTGCCGGCTTCCTTCCCAGGCCCCCTTTTCCTATTAATAAGTTACCCACTCATCCCATTGTGGGAAAAAGCTTTTAAATCACTCTGATTCCTTGGGTTTGGATGGTACAACCTGTGGGTGCTCCAGGAGAGCTTCCTAGGGTCCCTTTAGCTACTTCCACACCATGTCATTGTCCCCATCTCCTTGCTCCTGGGTGCTTTCTGACTATGGTCTCACCTGCTGCCCTCCTGGGAAGATTTTCTTGACACCAATGGCCAGTGATTGGCTGGGGCTGGAGCAGAAGAGCCCCACTTCCTAGGCTCAAGCAGGGTTAACTTCCCAGCCACTGCATATCAGGCTGGTCCTGCCCCTGGGGATTCCCCCCAAATCCCACTCTTGCTTATCTCACCCATTCTCCCCTTTCCCCCCACCTCCCCTGGTCTCCTGGACCTACTACTAAGAGCCACTTGTTCCTGAAGCCTTGTCTCAGTATGCCACTTCGCCAAAACTGGGACTAGCACACGTCCTGTATGCAGAGCCACAAAGGTCTTTGAGCCTTCTGTGCCCTGCACTAGACCGTCATTTAAATATATAGAGCCTCATAGCCTGCTACAACAGGATGCTAACTCAGTTTGGTTTTGTGGAATTCCTTTGTCCAGTCATCGGTTTTGTGCACCTGCTGTACTCTAGGTCCTACGCATTCTACATAAACCCAACTTTTATTAGTTTGTCCTCAAACGCTATTTTAATGAGGTTATCTTTTTTCAGTCAAAACTTTCCCAGTGGCTCCCCAAAACTGAAGAGATTTTTCCTTAGGCCTAAGTGGTCTCCTTTATAAAGAAGTGTGTGTGAGCATGCACATGAGTTTGTATATGTTCTCACAGAATTACAATGTATTTTTTAACTCATTATAATTTAATTTTAGTACATATAAACATAAAGCTGGTTATAGACTCCTTATGCTGACAGCCTTGATATAACTATAAATCCAGAATATGTTTTCAAATTATATTCAAACATAAGACCAAAACCAATAAAATTTAAATTTCTAACATTAATTTAATGTGACAGAAGATGTGATTTTTCTGGAACAAAATCACTGATATTTGGTTTAATAGAAGAAGGATGTAATCTTGAGTTTGTTTGTGGGTCTAATCTCTTTCTGCATTTCAACTTCAATAACACTAATAACACTAATTTAAAGCACATCCATTCTCCCCAGCTTGCTGCTTGAAACTGTATTAATCAATGCAGAGTTTGATTTTCTAATTCAAGGTGATCAGAAACGAGAGTTGATGAAGAATAACCCCACTGTGACGGCTCCATGGAGGTGTCCGTTGATAGCTCAGCAGAACTGCTGTGTCCGCTTGCAAATCAGGGGAGCAGGGGCTAAGGAGACGGCCCCATCAGGAAAGTACTTGTCTAGGAAGCATGAGGACCTGAGTTTGGATTCCCAACACTCACAATTAAAAAAAAAACACCTGAGTGCAGCAAGCATGTGCCTGCCATCTTGGTGTTGGGGTGGAGATGAGAACATCTGGGGCTCGCTAGCCAGCTAGTCTAGATGAGTGGATGAGCTCCAGGCCAAGGAGAATCTCATGTTTCAAAATACCAAGTGGAGATCGATTGAGAAAGATACTGAGGTCCACATCTGTCCTTCATGTTAAAACACACACTCACACACGTGTGTGTGCACGTGTACAGCATGAAAAGAAAAGATGAGATTAGCATTGTGAACTATCAATCCTCATCAAATGCACATTTAGGATTAGGCAATATTTCAGGCCGGGCTCTCTCAAAAGTGATACTGGAGAGAAGAATGTGGACCCAAGAGCAATACAGAAAGGAATCTTAGCCTGGTGGAAGCCTGTGCATGGGAGCGAGAGAGGAAAGAGAGGCCAGTAGGGTGTTCAGTCATGAGCATGGTCTGCTACAAGCAACTGAACTCCAGGGAGACAATGTTAATATGGCCCCTGGATCGGTTTCGGGGAGTCAAGGAACCTGGGAGGTCCAGCCCCAACTTTTATGTCTTCAGTAGATGGATGTTCCCAAAATTAGCACAGCTAGCTTGCCTGTCCAGACCAGACCTGCCTAAAAGAAACCCCTGGGGTGTCAGAGTTGCTGCAGCTGTATGCCTGATGAGATGAGGAACTCGCATTATAAACTTGACAACCTAGTCACCTGAGAAGAGAGTCTCATTGAGGGATTGTCTACATTGGACTGGCCTGTGGGTCAGTCTGTGGAAGGGGGTATTGTTATGATTAAGTTAATTTATGTGGAAAGACTCAGCCCACTGTGGGCATCACCATTCCCTAGGGAGGGGGTCCTGATAAATCTGAGAGTGGAGAAACCTAGCTGAGCACCATCAAGAAAGCAAGAACAGCTGGGTGGTGGTGGCACATGCCTTTAATCCCAGCACTCGGGAGGCAGAGGCAGGTGGATCTCTGTGAGTTCGAGGACAGCCTGGGCTACCAAGTGAGTTCCAGGAAAGGCACAAAGCTACACAGAGAAACCTTGTCTCGAAAAAAAAAAAAAAAAAAAAAGAAAGCAAGAACACACGTGTGCCTTCATTTCTCTCTGTTCTTGACTGTGGATTTGACATGATGAGCTGCTTTGAATCCTGTCACATTGACTTTCCAAAATGATGGCCTGTAACCTGGAATTGTGAGCTAAAATAAAATAAATTCCTCCTCTAACATGCTTTCGATCAAAATATCTTTTTTTTTTTATGCCGAATGCCATTTATTGAAGGAGGGAGAAGGTCTTAAATACAGGCTTACAGCACAATGGGAGAACCCCAGAGGGCAGAAGTTCACTACCAATGTTTTACAATCTTGCATCTAAGCTGTTAATGCCCAATATGCAGGATACACAGACAAGGAACTTCCCTTAAGCATTCAGGAGGGTGGAACCTGGCAGGGAATTAGCATAGGGAGGATATCAAGGTCAGCAAGCAAGGCAACAGTTACCCAAAATGGGGGCCAGGGCCCTACAGGTCCCCCCTTTTACTAAAAAATGAGCTTCTGACTTAGGTTGCGTGGGACGTCAGCAGGTCACCTTACCCATCATGGAGACGCCTGCCCAGGCCACACAGGTGCTCTGTCTTAGGTTGGTGAGCACCCCTCAGGCATTACCCGTTTCTGAATACTCATTATCATACAGGCTCAGTCGTGTGTGAGCTGCTCGATCAGAATATCTTATCACAGCAACAGAAACAGAATGAGGACATTTGGCCACATGCAAGAGAAGAGCATGTCAGTAAGACAAGGAGAGAGCACTCACAGATCTGCCCAGGACCAGATGCTTCTCCAGTGTCTCAACTTTCCAACATTTCAGGGTCCCAACTTCTAGGATCCACTCAGCACAGAGGCCACCACTCACTCTACAGAGTGGGCCTGGTATGTTCGCCTGCTGGATACTGCATGCATATCCTCTTTCTACACACATCTGTGAGGCCTTCACACCAGAGGTTCTCAACCTATGGGTCACAATCCCTTTGGAATTTGAATGACCTGTTCACAGGGGTCACATATCAGATATCCTGCATATCAGATATTTATATTATGATTCAGAACAGTAGCAAAATTATGGTTATAAAGTAGCAATGAAATGAATTTTATGGTTGGGGGTCAGCACATGAGGAACTGTATTAAAGGATCGCAGCATTAGGAAGGTTGGGAGCCACTGCTTTACACATTCAGATGCTGAGGCCTCCTTCAGCCTCTCTGCTGGGTGAGACCATCTGAAGAACCGGTATCTGTAGCATTCCTTTCCACAACACAAAGCTTTATAAGGATTATTAGTGTTCTTTTCAATTAAAAGTTAATTATCATAGAGATTTCCATAGCCCTTGGCAACATTGTTAGGACTGCTCACCCACCTCCAAGATGCCACAGGGTGGCACTCAGAGAAACAATCTAGTAAATGGACTCTGAATTCAAGGGCTTCTGAAGGAACCTGTGAGGTCCATGCTCAGCTATCAGGAGAGGAAGAGGATTATGGGAGGTCAGGATGTTGGAGATACTTTGAGAAGCTGTGGGTAGATAAGACACACTTTAGTAACCAGCACACATCAGCCACACAGTGACACTGGAACACATGCCCAGCACACACCGGCTGTACACAGGCAGCCATAGGAACACATACAGGTGAGCAGACAGATTTACAGACACACACAAGCAGGTTGGAAAAGGTGAAGGACTCTGGCCTCTCACCTCAAGGCCATAGTCATAAAACGCACACAAAGATGGCATCCTGCCTGAAGCGGTTATATGACAGGTCACAGGTTACATTGGGTTTCCCAGACATCTGATTTGATGCTGACTCCCAGCTCCCCAGATGTTCACTGTCAGCCATATTTTCACTGGCTCACACTGGACATCACATCAGAACCATGCTATCTAAATATACGCTGATCCTTACTACCTTCTGTTCCCAACATATACTCACTCTTCCTTCATGAAAAGTTTAAAATCATACTTGTCCACTTACGACACAATTGCAGCATCTTCTCCCTGACCCCCGAAAATTCCTCACCCTTATGACTGCCCACTCGGGACCCTTATCCCTGTCCCCGTGGGACTCTGCCCTCTTCCCAGGTTAGTCTAGTTCACAACAACCTCTCAGCTCCTGATGCCAACATTAATTACTTTTCTGATGCTGTGACAGAATTCCCCAAAAAGAGCGACTTAGGGGAGAAAGGCCCGCTTGGGCTTATCTCTATCAAAGTGGAGAGGACAGAGGAGCAGGAACATGAGGCTGGCCTGACAGGAAGAGAGGAAGAGAGAACCGGAAATGGGACAAGGCTCTAAAGCTTCAACACCTCCCACTCCCACTCCCACCCTATCCCCCAACCCCACCCCCCATGACATACTTCCTCCAGAAAGGCTCCAGCCACATCCTAAAGACCCTGTAGTCTCAAACAGTCCCATGAACTGAAGACCAAGCCTTCAAACACAAAAACTCTGGGGGACATTTTTTCTTTTTTTCTTATATTTTTTATTATTTAAAACCATTTTTAAATTTAAATCTTTTTTAATCATATTCTTCCCCCCCAAGTCCTTCCTGATCCCCTTCCCTTACCTATCCACCAACTTAAAGTTCTTTCTCAAAAAACAAAGAGCCAGTACAAGAATGAATGCCCCCAAAACCAAGAAAACAAAACAAAACCACACCCAAAAAGGAAAAAAAAAACATAGCCAAATAAAAGCACACAAACCAACCTGTGGAATCTGTTACATATTGGTGAGCTACAGCTGATCATGAGGCCTGTCCTGGAGCGGCTGATACAGTCCGTGATCTACAGCTAAGCATGAGGCCTGTCCTGGAGCGGCTGATACAGTTGGTGTCACTCCACTGAAGGACATGGATCTCCCCTCTCCCAGTAGGTATAAATAACAGTTCAGTTGTTAACTTTTACCCTGGTGGCTAGGTTCTCATTCATTCACTCATTCATTCGTTCGTTCATTCGTTCTTTTAAATATAACAAAATAAAAAATAGTAAGATAAAACAGAAACTATCATATTGATGTTGAAAGACAAAGAAAGGGACAAGACCCCAAGGGAAGGCACAAGGATCAGAGACCCACTCGTTCACATGCTCAGGAGTCCCATAAAAACCCTAAATGGGAAGCCATAATTTCTGATTCAAACCACGTTTGCCTACTAATTAATTAACACATACCCTTGGGTTTGTGTTACCATTTAACACTTCACGTGTCTGTATGCACATCCTCCACCGGGCAGTGATGTTCCTATAGTCGGACCAGCCCAGTGATGGCTATAAACTTGGCCATGCCATCTGTTACCTGGAGCTCATATGGTGTCCCCGTCACAGAGAGGCGTCTGCAAGCACACTGCAGGATGTGCACTGAAGCAGGGGTGCACAGCCCTCCCCTTTCTTGTTTTGGGGATTCAGTTTTCACGGTCTTCCTCCTGACATCATGAAGCGATTTCCTGTGTCACCCTGAAAGTCCAGGCTTTGTGACAAGCTGAGAGATCTTACTTGGTTTTTCTGTGACACATTCATAGTCCTGGAAACCCATTTATGTTTATAAAGTACTGTTCTAGGGAGAGAACACATCTGGAGACAGCTCATCTTCTTCTCAAAGACGATCCTGTCTGCGCCTCTGCAGAGATATGCATTGATAGGGTTTCGTAGCCATGGCTGCACTGTGTTTATGAGAACCCCCTTTATGTAGATGAAACAGATGCTGGGGGGGGGAGCATTTGTAAGTGATCACTCTGCCCAGATGTGTGTTGCTGAGTCACATGGACAGGATGGTTCACTAGCCAGGAACAGTCCTTTCCCATCATGGGAAATGGGGGTTAAAAGGTTGGTTCCTACCTGCACCAGGCAAACCAGTGGAAATTCCAGCATAAATGAGGGAGGGGCCACGAGGCTCCACCCTCAGCCTAGGGGCTCTTGGCAGTTGATGGCTGCCATTGGCTCTCTGGGAACTCAGCTGCTGGTGGCATGTGCACATGGACAGCGTGAATTGAATTCAGGGGTTCATAAGTAACCAAAAAGGGGGCTGGAGAGACGGCCCAGTGGCTAAGAGCAATTGCTGGTCTTGCAGAGGACAGAATTCAGCTCCTGGCACCCACATCCACATCAGGCTGCTCACAATCACCTGTAACTCCAGTTCCAGATGATCTGATGCCGCGTTTGGTCTCTGCAGGCACCTGCATGGGCATGCACATAGCCACACATAGACACACACGCACACGTACTTAAAAATAAAGTAAACCTTAACAATATAACCCTCAAAAATAGAAGGCGCTGGGGGGCTGGGAGGAGGTGGTGGTGATCAAAATACATTGTACACACACATGGAATGTTCAAGGAAATTCTTTTAAGTGTGGTTCTGTGGCCCATTATGAAGAATCCCAGGAAACCAACGTAGTGACCATTTGTTTTCTCTTGCTTTGTTTTTTATCACCCAGAGACTTCTGAATTCTGCCACATGAGGACAGTTAACACTTGGCCTTATTTCTGCAAGGCCAGGACCTGAGTCCCAGGACCCACACAAAGCTGGATGCTGTAGCATGTGTCTAGACCCCAGTGCTTCTCCTGTGAGACAGAAGGCTGAGGCAGGAGGATTCCTGGAATCTCAGAGGCCAGCTAGCCTGTCATACGTAGCAGTGAACATGAAACCCTGACTCAAACAAGTCAGAAAGTAAGAACCAACAACCAAGATTATCTCCTCAGGCCCACACTCTCTCACACACGCACACACACACACACACACACACACACCATACACACACAACACATACACACAAAGATAGACACTAGTCAGCTTTTAAAAGGGAGATTTTTCTTCCAACAATTAATTTTTAATTTTACAATATACAATACTGCCTCCTGATTGTGCAGGGGACCAGGGTGCGCCAGTTCGTATGTACCCTCCCACCTCCTCCTCTCCAGTACTAGAACTGCAAGCATGCACCATTACAGGAGGATTTCTTTTAATGTGGCCACTGGGGATCAAACTTGGGTCCTAGTGCTTGCAAGGTAAGTGCTGTGGAGACAGAAACGGAAGGGTCACTGGAGCCCGGGGGCCCAGAGAGTCTACCCTACTTGGCAAGTTTCAGGGCAACAACACACTGTCTCAAAAATAAAGGTGAACAGTGCCTGAGGAACAAGATCCAACTTGGCCTCTGGCCTCTACACACATGCACATACACACATGTACAGGTGAACCTGCACACATGAATACACACACACACACACACACATTCATGCACATATGCACGCATGCATGCATACACATGTCACACATATGCACACACATTCATATACATCCACATATATACATGTCACATAGATGCACACACAGAGAACTGAAGCTTTGTTCTGCTACAGAGAATCCTGAATCTGAAACACCTCCCTGATTCTTAAATCCTCACTATCTTCTAGTTTTCCCCCAGATTGCTAAATCCAGCAGGGAGGAGACTGTCTGACATGTTCACCGTGCTGTGTCCCCCACAGGACCCGATGGACATAAGGCAATAGGTGAACACTTTACATGTGAAGTTTCATATTTAAAACAAAAACGAACACTTTCTAAAAATGACTAGTGCCGGAGCTCCAAAGAACTTTAAGAGACAAATGTCAGCACGGAGAAAGCTGGAGTCTTTATCACAGTAATCTAAAGACATGACAGGCAATGCAGGAGAAACTTCTCATTGAATCATAACACATTCTTAATAAACTTAAGATGAAAGTTAACTTCCAAAATAAAACGAAAGACGTCTCTTTCAAATCACCACATAAAGTCAGACTTGTAAAATCTTAACAACAGTCCCATAAAATCCAAAACTAAGGAGCAAATTAAAAGCATTGTTGGCCAATGCTAGCGAATGTCTTTCCCAAGGAATGTGATTGATAAAGTTGTATTAAGAAATAATTTGAGCCGGGCGGTGGTGGCGCACGCCTTTAATCCCAGCACTCGGGAGGCAGAGCCAGGCAGATCTCTGTGAGTTCGAGGCCAGCCTGGTCTACAGAGTGAGTTCCAGGAAAGGCGCAAAGCTACACAAACCCTGTCTCGAAAAACCAAAAAAAAAAAAAAAAAAAAAAGAAAGAAATAATTTGATACATGATTATTGAAAAGTTCAAGACAGAAGTATTGAGGGATTCTACGATAATTTTCTAGAAAATTCAAGAGATTTGATTAAAAATATTGGAAAACAGTTAGAAATAAAAGTTTAATAAATTGACCAAATACAAAATAAACACTAAAAATATCCCAGTGACATGGTGATATAGAAAATTAAAATGCATAGTTCAACACACATGCACACATACAATTATCTCAAAATTGAAATCAAACTTAGGGAAATGGTTTTACATTAAGATATTCTGAACCTGTCATTGAGAGCGCTGGCTGATCTTGCAGAGGACCCGAGTTCAGGTCCCAGCACCTACTTCAGGAAGCTCAGAAATACCTGTAACTCCAGCTCGGGGAGCCAATGTCTTCGGGCTTTCACAGTCACTGATAAATGTGATAAATATCACACACACACACACACACACACACACACACACACACACACACACACACTGGAAATTCTGAGCTCATGGTAGCTGATGCCTATAAACCCAGCACTGGAGAGGCTAAGGAAGAAGAGTCACTGAGAGTTCAGGGTTAGCCAGAGCTAAGAGTGAGTTCCAGACCAGCCTAAGATGGCTATAGGAATGGCTGATTTTATATTATGTATATAGTCACACGGTTTCAAAGCTTACTAGGAGACAAAGCAATCAATCACCAGTGCTGACACCATTCCTCTAGGTGGAATGATGGCACAGCCCCAGGGAGAAGAACCGCATCATGATGTCAACCCCAGGGGAAGAGCTCATAACAGGAACCCTTCCACCCGGAACACAGGCTCAAAGCCACCTGGCCCCTCTGCCCACAGCACCTTCAAAATCAAAAGTGGCTCTTCCCACTGGGGCTCATCTAGCCCCAGATTCCATTCCAAATCTTCTATGGAATGAATGTCTCTCTTTTTAATTGATCTTTCAAAGCCAGACTTTGAGCTAGGCAGGATGGCACCCAAGAGGCAGAGACAGGAGGATTGCCACGAGTTTGAGACCAGTCTGGCCTACATAAAGAGTTCTAGACCTGCATGAGATTTAGTGTGAGACTCTGTCTCAAAACTGCAAACAAAAAAACAAAAAAGAGTGGATTTTGTAAATGAGGCATAGCCTTTTTAAAAATATTTTTTATTTTATTTTATGTGTTTTGTGAGTGCATATATATATATATATATATATATATATATATATATATATATATGCGTCACACGTGCGTCTTGGTGCCCTTGAAGGCCAAAAGAGGACATTAATGCCCAGGAATCGGAGTTAGAGGCAATTGCGATCCACCAGAAATGTGTGCTGATCACACTGAACCCTGATCTCTGCAAAAGCAGTGTTGGTAAGGACTGGGCCATCTCTCCAGCCCCTTATGCGGCCTTTCTTTTATCCTACATCCACTCTCCAAATTGAGTTTAAATCAATCCACACCAAGAGTTAGAAATTGACCCCAACTCTCACTCATACACGAAAGCTCAAGAAGAAATCCGCTCGGACCTTTAAACGGGGAGCAGGGAGCTTTATTTTCATGCTTACGGTTTTTCAGCAGTGACTGAGCTTACCACGTCTTTGCCTCGCCCTCCTTTCCCTGTCTTCAGAAGGTCTTCCTAGGGTGCATCTCAGACTTAACAAGGCTGCAGGCTGTCCGGTGCCTCTCTCGGCAAGCTCCATGCTCCCTCGTATGCTACCATAGGCTCCCAGGAGGTCCCCTCCACTCCCTTTCCTGGCCAGTCAGTTCTTCATCCAGTCAAGGGCAACCCTCATTGGAATGGATAAGACAGGTTAATTTTTTAGACATTTTAAGGGGATTGACTGAAAAATAGCTAGAAATGAAAGTTTAGGGTATTAACCAGATGTGTTCTATATTTTGAGACCCCATTTCAAAAACATCAGGAGGAGAGCTAGGGAAAAAACAACAGGAAAAAGCATCCCTGTGGAGAATGAGTGAAGAACATGAGCAGATGATTTCCAAAAGAAAAGAACACTCATTCAAAATGACAAAAAAAAAAAAAATGTGATCAACTTTATCTGACCCCAGCCATTGTGAAATCAAAGAATGTGAAGGAGATTGGGAAATAGGAACAACAAAAGATTTATTCTAGGAGGAACTGGGAGGAGAGGAGGGAGAGAGGGGAAAATGCGACCAGGCCAGGAAAAAAAATTAATCAATCAATTCATTCATTCATTCATTCAATCATTTTTTTGAAAAAAGATTTATTCCTTGTCAATCCAAGCACGTATTAAAATCACAAGACCCCTGCTCTGAAGGCGTGCTAAAACATGTCCATCCATTCCCACACACTGGTGTGTGTCACACAGACAGACAGATGCACACACACACACAGAGTCGTTTGAAAAAATGAGGCCACGCTCCTAATGGGGAGACTCTAGCAACAACCCACGAAATTAGTTACACAGGGCCTTTAAAATCGTCCAAGTTTGTTTAAGGACTCTGGGAAATTATCGTGGATACTGTTTTTAAAACAGCTCACAAAATAACAAGCTGAGTATGCTAACAATTTCATTAAATTTGATGCATTTTTTAAGAAAAAAAACTTGAATGGAAATAAAATATTACCAATTTCCAATAGCTCTATGGGGGTATTATAGGTAAATACTGTGTTCTTCCAAGTTTTCTATTTTTTCTAATTTTTCATAAAGTAACTGCTTCTGGAAAAATATCACCAACAATGTACATATATTTACACGTATATCAGTATTTATATTTCTATTTTTCTAAAAACTAGTTAAAAGAGAAATTGGACCTTGGAGAATCGAATCATATTAAACAGTTTTGAGAGCACCCAACTCTGGGGACTGGGAAGATGCCTTGGTGGGAAGTACTTGCCACACAATCGTGAGGAGCTGTGTTCAGAGCCCCAGCATCTACATGCAATGCCAAGCACATAGTAAATACCTGTAACAGTGCTGGAGAATCAGAGACGGGAGTCTCCCTGGGACTCTGACCAGCCAGCCTCGCCTAGTCAATGGGCTCCAGAGGAACACACACACACACACACCACAATCAATCCATTGATCAGTATCCTTTTCTGTTAAATTCCTTTCCATATTTCTGTTTTCTCATTATTTAAAATAAATTTTGTCCTGTTATTATAGTGAAGCAAAGCCAGTCAGCACGGGTTCCATAAACATTTGCTGGTAGGCAGACGCAGGTACCGTTGCAGGCTCTTCTTAACCTTCAACGATGATTTCCCGGCCCAGTTTCAAGCCTGTCTCCCTAGGCCATCAGTCCTGCTGTTAAACAACTTTCAGGAACGTCTTACTGTTAACTAATCCAAAAATAAAAATCACAACTTTTGACAGACGCTTCCTAAAATGTAATTGGTTTAACACCTATAATCCGGCATGGCAAGTTAATTTGTTTAGCTACTTGGGGGCACATTTTGCAATTAATTCTTTCCTATGAGTTCACGGGAATGTTCTGTGCTTAGGCCCTGATGTGCTGCTACAGTGTGGTCCAGCTTTTCTACAGCATCAGGACACCTGGGCCAACGCTTTAAGGATACAATGGTCTGGGCCCAACTCTCTGGTGTGGGACTTTGTGAATCCACCCATCAGTTCCTTATCTGCAGAGGTGATGAGTTAGGGTATTCTGGCTTTACATAGAGATTCCAAAGCCCGGGTTTATAAGGTGGTGAGATATCCTAGCAGAATCAAGCTCTGGAAATGTTTCCATACAGTGCCAACTTTCCCGTTGCTCACCCAATAATATTTAAGAATCCAGAGGTGCTGTGAATTTCAAGAATGTTCACAGCAGGCTCACTGGGAGATAGTTTCTCTCTGTAATGACCCGTGGGCTAGCTCCCACCACGGGGCTACTGAAAGAATCCTATAATCTTACAACCAAAGATTAAAGGGTGATTGGATTCATTCTCTTACAAATGAACCTAACTCAAAGCAATGACAGGAACACTGGACCCAGTGACCTGCGGCAACCAGCTGTCTGGGTAGGCTCCATGAGCCCAGTCTTCTGGACTTCATGGGGGACAGGGCTTGTCTGGGTATCATATAAGGTCTTGTAGGCATGAAGCAGGGTGTGGTTATGTGCTTTGTAACACGGGTGTTCAGGAGGCTGAGCCAAGAGAACCATGCTTGTAAAGCCAGCATGGGTGCCACAGTAAAACCCTGGAACATAGAAAAGAGAAGAAGAAGAAGAAGAAGAAGAAGAAGAAGAAGAAGAAGAAGAAGAAGAAGAAGAAGAAGAAGAAGAAGAGGAAGAGGAAGAGGAAGAGGAAGAGGAAGAGGAAGAGGAAGAGGAAGAGGAAGAGGAAGAGGAAGAGGAAGAAGGTGGTGGTGGGAGAGGGGGGAGGAGGGGAGAAGGAGAGAGAGGGGAAGGAGGAAGAGGAGGGGAAGGAAAGAGGGTGGAGGGTGGAAGGTGAAGGAGGGAGGTAAGGAAGAGGGAAGAGTGGAGAGAGAAGAGGAGGAGGAGTTTCTAGAGCTGAGCACTCACTCCCAAGGCTACTCTATACACTGTGTCCCTGCAACCCCTGTTCTGTGAGAAGCTAGGCGCCATGCTGTGAGGACATTCGAGCAGCAACAGCCCCCATCCCCATGGATACACTGGAGGTCCAGTACTGTGGGATGGTCTGTATGTCAAATCTGTTGCTCTGATTGGTCAATAAATAAAACACTGATTGACCAGTGGCCAGGCAGGAAGTATAGGCGGGACTAACAGAGAGGAGAATTGAGAGAACAGGAAGGCAGCATGTGAAGATGCCGGTAAGCCATGAGCCACGTGGCAAGGTATAGATTTATGGAAATGGATTAATTTAAGCTGTAAGAACAGTTAGCAAGAAGCCTGCCACAGCCATACAGTTTGTAAGCAATATAAGTCTCTGTGTTTACTTGGTTGGGTCTGAGCGGCTGTGGGACTGGCAGGTGAGAGAGATTTGTCCTGACTCTGGGCCAGGCAGGAAAACTCTAGCTACAGTCCAGGCATTGTAGAAAACCACATCTCCCACACAGCCACATGCGTGGGCCATCGTGGAAGCAGATGCTCACTCTCCAGCCCCAGCCATACTGTCCAAGTAAGATATCTGATTGCCACCCCAAGAGACTCCTCAAGACACACCCCTAAGCTGGGCTACTGCTCCAGCCCTGGGTCTCAGACACCATCAGAAACCATAGACTCCTAAGAAAATTCATTCAAATTAGTGACTGATATCTGGTGTCAGGATTGAACCTGCATTGTCCCAGGAGTCTCTGCTTTGTCCCCGGGATCAAAGTTCCATGGGACTCTAATGTTGGAGAAAGGGTTCTTGGCCATTGTTTTCTGTGCTAGTTCATTTCGACTGTCAATAACAGATTTCAGAATCAAAATTGCTCCTATTTAAAGGGATGGGGGGGCAGGAAGATGGCTCAGGGCTTGCCACACAAGCATGAGGACATGAGTCTGAATCTCCAGAGCCCATCTAAAAGCAGGATGTAATGGCACCCACGTCTGCAATCCAACACTCCTGCAGCAAGATGGGAGGTGGAGCTGGAACAATCTCTCTGTGTGTCTCTGGAAGCTAGAGCTGGCTAGCCTAGTGTGTGCAGTGCAAATCATAGCCCCTGCCTCAAAGAAGCCAGAAGGTAAGGACCAACACCCTAGATTGTCCTCTGATCTCCATGTTTATGACATGCTATGTGCATGCCTGTGCTCACATACACATGCTTATGATATGCCATGTGCATGCCTGTATTTACATACACAAGCATACAGGCGTGCAGATATATGTCACACACATGTATCCAAAAACAGTACTCTAAAAATATGCATTTATCAGAACAATGTGCTTGAACATAAATACTTGCAGCTTCTGCTTTCTTGATTTTTCTCTTCATAAAATGTCTTTTGCAGTAGTTCATCTGTTTATAACATTAAAGATTTTTCCCAAGGTTGATGGTCATTATGGTCCTATACTGAAAGAGCTAACTCCCATCTGTGATGAATGTTGCACAGTACCTCAGTTTACCAATTAACAAGTCACTTTGCCTGTGGTACTATTTATTGGTTATAGTCACTGTGTAGAGTGCTGGGTTTCATAAAGACAACTTCTTTGACCATATTCACTCCCGTACCCTCCCCTCCCCCAGCCCCTGACACCCTCCTCCTTCCCATACCCTCCCCTCCCCCAGCCCCTGACACCCTCCTCCTTCTCATACCCTCCCCTCCCCCAGCCCCTGACACCCTCCTCCTTCCCATACCCTCCCCTCCCTCAGCCCCTGACAACCTTCCTTGGTCTGCCTTTCACTATCACGCTGCCTCGATTTTTCATCTACCTTGTGTTTATTGGGATTTGCACACCTCAGGTTAGGTTGGATTTTTTTTTTTTATAATCATTCATGTTTTTCAGTGGAAGTGTTCATAATGTTCCAGTGAGACTAGGCTGGAGTAGGGTGGGGATGTCATGTCTCCAGACTTAACTGGAGTTGTCACTTGGTAGCTAAATCCTTGCCCCACATTTGCAGGTCCTCTCCAGTTCTACTCTCAGAGTAGAGCACTAACTGCAGACACAACCACAGATGATGGACCCACAGTCAAAACACTACGACCGCCGATTCGAAACAGTCACCTCTACAACCCCAAGAACTTGGGGGGAATAAAGGCACACGGATGGCACCGTATGTGCTGAGGCATGAGTCACTAAGGGTAGAGCTGGAAGGACATGGGGCCAGCAAGACCAGCTCTCAGTGTGAGAGCAAGTGAGGAAAGGGGGTGGGGGGAAGAAGCAACAATAACAAAGACAGAGGTGAGGCAGCCCCTCCCCACAGGGGTTGATGGAAAAAGAAACCGGAGGGAAGGCAGTCCCAGGGCTACAGCAATCCCAGCTTCCGGGGCTCCAACTCCAAACCACCCTGTTCATTAGGAAGGACCGGGAGGGGACCAGGGCAGGACAAAGCTGACCCACTAAGTGAAACTGGAAGTAAAGGCGGGTGTCAGAGCGAAGGGAGAGAGGAGTGTGGACCTAGTCTGCAGCCCCGGGGACCACGTGCGTGCCAGGCCTGCCCCTGGGCTGGCTCACACTGGACAGTGAACGAACATCAGCTGAGGGACAGCCGCAACCGTGGGATGAAGATGAAGCAGGGCATGAAGCTGCCTGACTTTGGTGTTTGTGATCATGTTTAATAATATATTTAACGCTCTGAACTCTTTTATTTTTTGCACAGTTTCTGGATTTTTGAGTCACGTTTAAAACACTGGACCAATGTCACAAAGTAATTATTTCAGGATTTCTTCTAGAGTATTTGTGTTTTCTTTTTTTTTTTTTTTTTTTTTTTTTTTTTTTTTTTTTTTGGTTTTTTGAGACAGGGTTTCTCTGTGTAGCTTTGCGCCTTTCCTGGAGCTCACTTGGTAGCCCAGGCTGGCCTCGAACTTACAGAGATCCGCCTGGCTCTGCCTCCCAAGTGCTGGGATTAAAGGCGTGCGCCACCACCGCCCGGCGTGTTTTCATTTTTTAAAAAAATATTTAAATGCAACAGCCACAGCAGTGGTGCTCTCTTTAGGAGGGGAGGCAGAGGAAGACCCTTCTGTGAATTCCTGCCCACGCTAGTCTACATCGTGAGTTCCAGGCCACCCAAGGCTGCAAAGTGAGACGCTGTCTAAATTTTTTAACATTTAATTATTTTACTAAATGAAACTTTAATTGCTTGTGAGATTTTAAGAACAATTACAGTTGCCCTTTGTTCGTTTGTGATTTTTCTTGGTGTAGAAATTTGAGCTACAGACTCAACTGACCATTCCTTCAAAGTTCCCGCATCACTTTGGTTAGCGGCTTCTAGTTCCCACCCTCCCATCCGAAGTCACGCGCTATTAACTCACAATCACCATGCTCGCACTTGCCCCTGTGGCCACCAAAGAGCTGAGCAGATGAGCTCAGTCAGAGTGACGTAAGGACACTGGAGGCTCTTCACAGGAGCCAGAAATGACGGCTCGCCGCAGGCTTGGTTCCCCCGGTTCAGTTAGGTGTTTGGTTTGGTTTTCTTCACTCTCGTTTGGTTTGTGGTACTTGGGATGGAACATAGGCCCCGGGCATGCCGGGCAAGCCGGGCAAGCAGTCTACCACTAAACGATCCCCAGGCCACTTACTATGAGACGAGGTCTCACTAAATGGCCCAGGCTGGTCTTTACCTCACCTGGTGGCTTTGAACTTGTATCTTCTACTTCTCAAGCGGCCTATGTCAACCACCAGGACTGCCTGAAATCTATCCTTTCTACAGCCCCTGTGGCTCTCTCTTCAGGAGGTCTAAGCTCCCACCTGCAGTATTCAGGCCACCCTGCCTACTTGTAATTAGTGCCACTCCAGCTACCCCTTTTTAACAGTAATGACACACTAAAGGAAAACAAATGAAACCTAGGACAGAGGGGAAATCATGAGAGATGTGAACTGTGGGAGGGAGGCTAGAGCCCGGATCCTTAAATACTAAGATTAGATTAGCTATATACCTTCTCTTCCAAGCCATGAGAATCTTTGAGATAGGAAAACTGGCAGGGTGGTGTTGCGTTGAGTTGCTTCTGGCTCAGTGTGGCCTCAGAGGGGCAAGGGCCCCTCCTTCGAGTTTTCTAGGCAAATTAAGACAGGGTACTGCATCAGGCTTTACTGAATTCCCAGAGACTGTCCTCTCAAGAACCAAGAAGGTCCATGCAGACACAGAGAGAGGGACACTGGGCATGTTTTTAAAGCTGTCTTCTCAGATAATTTTACCCAACATCTAAGCAATCCATACCATTGCCTGAAGACTGTGCACACCCACTCATCCCTGAAGTCAGTAAGCCACGGCGCTCCCTTATTAATCGGGCAGCTCACCTCAGACACTGCTTTAATTTCCTGTATTTTTTTCCTACACGAAGTTAATTTACTTTATCACTCATCCCAAGAATGATACAGGGCATCTATGAAGTGAACATCCATGATCAAAGAGGGGCTTGTGTTGTAAACAAATTATTACAACCTTGCTCCCTTTGAAATATTTTAACTTAATTAAGCTCACACACTTTTGGCAAAGGTTTAAAAGCCAGAGAGTCATTGAAGGCCTTCCCAGCTCAGCAGAGCTTGTTTTCTTTGATGTTACCGGGGGTGGGGGGGTTGGGGGGGTGGAGGAGGGTGTCCTTACAGGATGATGGCTGAAAATGGTACACTAATATGTTTTCTTAGCTGCTACCTTTTTAAATAAAAGATATTAGGCAAAACTGAATTTGTTTGGGGACAGTGGAATGGTGGTGTGGCTTGATTACGACGGGAGTTACTCCACGATTTTCCTCCCACAAAACACGTAGACCCACACGCTGAAAACATCGACTCTCACTGTGTGTAAATTACACACTTCTGGAAACCTGACTTTTTAAAAATTAGATTCTGACTTCTCAGCTGAGTTGAAAATACTCTCCAGATGTTTTTCCAGCATTGTCCATAGTGACAAAAACAAAGAAAAAATAATGAGAAATTATATAAATATTGATCAGTGGGGAATTTAGTTAATTAAAAAAATAACTTAAACCTATATTGACATGGAAGACTATAAAATATTGTTAGCGAGGGAAGCAGGTTGCAGAATAATGTGTTCATAAAAGCGATAATGGGAACACCTGAATTTGTGTTCGACTCTAATTAACAAATGACTAAGGAACAAACATCAGTAAGATTGAAAGCAGTGGCTACTTATTAATGAGTTCAACGTACCAGTCATTCTTCTAAGCACTTCACAAATACTACACCATTTAATTAGCATAAACACACTGCGAAGCTGGTCCTACAGACGCACTCACTGCCGATCGGGCTTATCGGATGCTTCGGGGCCACAGATTTTAGAATTCAGAATCCTGCATATTTGGAGGGAGGCGCGCGCGCGCGCGCGCGCGCGCGCGCGTGTGTGTGTGTGTGTGTGTGTGTGTGTGTGTGTGTGTGTGTGTCTATGTCTCTGTGTGTGTGTGTATGTGTGGAGAGAGAGAGAGAGAGAGAGAGAGAGAGATCAATATTGGATGTCTGAGACAGGGTCTCTCACTGAACCTGGAGCTCACTGTTTCAGCTGGGCTGACTGGCCAGTGAGCCCTGGGCATCCACCTCTGTCTGCCCCACCTGGGCTGGGGCTGCAGATATACCATGCCATGCTGGCTTTTTTACCTGAATACTTGGGATCTAAATTCAGGGCCTAGCACTTATGCAGCAAGTACTTTACCCATGGAACCATCTTCCAGCCCCAGAATCCGTTGCACTTTGAAAAGTGATATGTTACAACATTTACTAATTATTATAATTACTAATTACTGTAATCTGACCCAAATTCAACAGCTTGAAACAGCAATGGTATATTATCTCACGGCTTTTGAGGGACAAGATCTGGATAGGGCTCAAAAAATCTCACTCCATATCTGGATGTCTTGAATTCAGTTACAGTAAGGACTCACTTGGCCCTGAGTCTCATCTGAAGGCTTGAGGGAGGGATGGCACCTCTCCCATGCTTGTGCCTCACCTGTCCCCCAACCTTCTGAGGTCTGCATGGAGTCATCTTGTAACAGGACAGCCAGCTGCTCTCAAAGCAAGGAGCTAAAGAGAGAGTGAAATGACTAAATCATGAAGCGAGAGCCATGCAGTAGGAGAGAGGACCGGAAATAACCCCACGGCCCATGCTATCTGAGTCTCAACAAAGGTACCAAAAATAGACATTCAAAGGAGAAAACGAACCTCTTTAGTAAATGGTGCTGGAAAAACTGGACAGTCCCATGTGAAAATAAAAACTCGATTCTTATCTCTCACCATGTGCATCTCAGCTGGAAACAGAGGCTGGAGCTTTGAAACAGGAGGGAAACATGGCGGAGACACTTCAAGATCTAGGCACTGTCTTTCTAAACAGAAGAGACGGCTCGGTGGGTACAGGGGCTTGCCCCCAAGCCTGATGGTCTGGGTTTGATCTCAGAGGCCATGTGGTGGGAATACACACACATAATTCAAATGTTTTCATTGACAGATGGGATGTCATTGATTCAAAAAGCTACTGTAGCAGCCAAATGTGCTAGGACACACCTGTAAACGAACACTCTGGAGGCTGAGGCAGGAGGATTTGTAAATTCAAAGCCATCATGTGTTCCATAATAAGACCCTGTGTCAAAGCAGGGGAAAAAAATAAAACTTCTTCAAAGCAAAGAAACAATAACGGAAAGACAGTCTATAGGAAAGGGATTTCTGCCAGCCATTCACCTAACAAAGCAATGGGTCGCTGACTTTTACTGGAGTGTCTAAAATCACCAGCTCCAATACATTTTTCCTGGTTTGGTTTGGTTTTGTTAGAGAAAGTCTCACTTCATAGCCCTGGCTGGCCCAGAACTCACTGTGTAGACCAGGCTGGCCTTGAACTCACAGAGTTTCACCTGCCTCTGCTTCCTGAGTGCTGGGATTAAAAGCATGTGCCACCACACCTGGCCAATGTCTACTAGATACTTATCACAGAAGTGAAAAGTGATGAACATGAATGAGAAATAAAAAGCTTATGGGGCTGGAGAGGTGGCTCAGAGGTTAAGAGCACTGGCTGCTCTTCCAGAGGTCCTGAGTTCAATTCCCAGCAACCACATGGTGGCTCACAACTGTCTGTAATGAGATCTGGTGCCCTCTTCTGGAGTGCAGGCATGCAGGCAGGCAGAACACTGTATAAATTATAAATAAATAAATCTTTTAATTAATTAATTAATTAATTAATTAATTAATGAGCCTATACAGGTCTGCACCATTCAACTTATTTAAAAAAATCATGCCACAGCACTCTTTTTTAGGTTAGCAAAATCAATTTTTAAAAGAATAACATAGTGGGGCTGGAGAGATGGCTCAGCAGTCAGGAGCACCTGTTGCTCCTGTGGAGGACTGAGGTTCAATTCTCAGCACACACATGGCAGCTCACAATTCTCTGTGACTCCAGTTCTGGGGGCTCTGACACCATTCTGGCCTCTGTAGGCACTGAACCCATGTGGTGCATATACATACATTCAGGCAAACACTCATAACACATAGAAAATAAAAATAAACAACCGATTTTTAAAAGATTAAGATACTGTTCTTTCTCTAAGGTGAGGAATTCACATTTGCTCCCTAAGAGTCAGAGGCACTGTACAAGTTCCCTGGCTTCTCTCACAGCAGGTTCTATCTTCTGATGGAATGGATGTTACATGGAAAAAGGAAAAGAAAAAAAAGACAAATCAGAGAAACAAAATTTCAGTGAATGAGATGCACGTCCTCAGCACTCACATAGTTAGAGGTCAGGGGAAAAGTCCAGAATCCTCAGAAACACCTAGAGGAGTCGGGTATCAAGACCTGTGACTTAAATAGTTGCTGTGTCAACTGATGAAGAGATTTTTGGTGACTTGCGTGTTGCTCGGCCTTAGCAGCAATGCAGATGCCAAAGCCAGGCCAGGACTTGATTTCTGCCTGCTAAGCTGTTCATGCTTCTGACTTCCATTGCCTCTTAATCAGAAATTGAAGCGTGTGTTAAACATTGCAGGGGAAAGGACACAGCCCTTTTCCTCCGATGCCACTTTTTTTTTTAATGACCTGTTTAAACAGATAAAAACTGACTTTAATAACTGCTAGCGATATTAGAGATACCGAATGACTCCGCTTCTGATTCTGTATATGTTTAACAAATTAAGCATTTCGCCGTTATGACTGAAGCAAAGTGCTCAGCAGGATGAGCCGAGAGATTCATACTTCTCTAAGGGACACTCACATGCTAGATGGATCTGGCTTCCATTGTAATACTGTAACTTTAATGTAGCACTTCAGTTCTCAATACATTCCTGTCAGAACTGGGAAGTGATTTTGATACTATGACACGGCACACACTTTTGCTTTATAACGAAAATTCTAGAGACCAAGAGGAGACAGAATCCACCTTGTCTCAAGAGCAGAGGAGGCTATCTTGTCATCCCTCGTCTGCCCACTAGGTGGCACTTCTCAGTGGCTAGTACACTTGACAACACACCACTGGTAAGCTTCAAAAGGCCATTACTTCCACAACCCAAGACCCACTTGTTTTACCAGGAAAACATCCCACGGTGTATTGGCTTTAACCACGTACTGAAATCGCCATATGAGGTGAATTAAGAGCCCACAGTTCTCTGGGATTGCGCAGACTAGTGGGTTCAACTCCCGACTCCCTACCTAATGGCTGTGTGACTGATGAAACTCACTTGTCATCTCTGTGTCTCAGACGCAAGAACAGCAACCACACTTCCTGACTCAGAAAGGTGAGGGCAATAAAGAAACCCCTGCAGCAGTGCCTGGCTCGTTGTGGGTTTTAGCTGGTGGGCGGCTGCCTCCCGGTAAACACTCTGAGGATGGGTTCCTCCCTGGTAGTTTCCCATCGACAACCCTGGAGTAGGGACTGGCATCGGACCCATTTAACAGATGAGATTAAGGCCTAAGACAGTGAGTCAGCTCGTGTTCCTAGCTATGTTTATGACACACTGTAAACTCCTGCATACTTCACTTGTGCACGCCTCCAAATCCGTGTTCTACACTGTCTCACCCCAAACAGAGTAACAAAAACCAAGAGACACGGAACTCCCGCCAGGAGACTACAATCATTTAAAACTGCTCCTTGCACCGGCAAGAGGACTCAGAAAATAAAAGCACTTGTCACGGAAGCCTGGTGACCCACGTTTGATCCCCAGGTTCCACTGTGGAAGAAGAGACTGGGCTCATGAAAATTGCCACCTGACCTCTAAAAGCATGCACCAGGACATATGTATACACACACACACACACACACACACACACACACACACACACACACACAAAATAAGTAATAAAATTTAAAAATAGAAATAAATAGAAATAAAACCCATCCTCCTGGCCCCCCAAAATGCTTTCCTGTCCCCAGTATAATTCTGTATTCTTTCCTTTGCATCATGAATATCCCTTAAATTAACTTTTTCTCTCAACATTTATTTCTGAAGCCCACATGATATAACTAGCCTAATAAATCTTTTAAAATTTCCTGAGATTTGGTTCTGAGGTGAACGTAACACTCTCTCACTTTAAAAAAAAAAAAAAAGTTAGAAGTGAAGAAAAGATGATTCCACAATTCTGCCCAGCGACAAAAATAGAATCCCAAACCCTCTACCCAAAAATTCTTCCTCTTTCCAGTGGCTGTTTTTTTTCCTGTCCATCCTTGAAATGACCTTGGTTTAATTACCTGCATCTCAATGAGTGAATCTACATAGAAAGTGAAGGTTAATTAATGAAGGATTGGTTCTTCCCTAAGCCCACCAGGCAGTGTTTGACAGCAAGCCCCCTCCACGTGGCTATATCCTATATCTCATTAGAAATGGTCAGATGAGTGTGCCTGCCTTAGACCAGCGGAGAGAAAGGAAATAGTTTGCTAATGATGGCCTCTCAACTGCCTGTGTGCCATCACAAAGCTCCCCGCCAGGCGCCTCTAACCCTGAGTCGATGCTGCCCGTGAACTCACAGACTCCACAGTGTGAAACTAGACAGGGAGCCAAAACTCACATTCCGGTGCAGTTCAGACACTCACGTGCAGGCTGTGCGACGCATTTGCATAACTCCTAGTTCCTCTTGACATTCCTTGATTCCACAGATTTTAAACTGAGCTACCCTAGAACAGTCTCCCAGTCAAACCAGGGGTGAGACTGGGGCCACGCGCATTTCATTGTGGGTGCGCCCTACGCACTGTGGGAGGTTTACGGTGTTCCTCCAGGTGCCAGTCACACCTAGCCCCTAGCTGAGACAGGCAAAACTGTCCCCAGGCGTTACCAAATTTCAGCTCCCAGGGGAAGGGCAACCCCTATGTGAGGACCTTTGAACTAGGGGGTTAAGTGAAGTTTTAGGATCTGTTTTCCTTAGTTTTTCACGATGAGATAATTTCAAACTGACAGGAGAAAAGTTTCAAAAGTCATGAACCTCCCCAACTTTCCCCCAAATGTTACTCCACAAAACCAGCACTTGTAGCTCAGTGACTAGTGTGGCTGTGGCTGCTTCGGTGAGTCGGAGTCTCCTGAATCCTAGGCTGACCTGGAATCCATAACTGAGTATGTCCTTGAACTTCTGATCCCCCTGCCTCCACCTCCCTGATGAGATTACAGGTGTGAGTGATCACACCTAGTTACACAGTGGCCAGGGCGGGAGCATTCTAGTAAACTGCTCTCCCCACTAATCCACATCCTCAGACTCATTGTCCACTGAGGAAAAGCAGGAATTAGGGGATGGAGGGATGGCTCAGCAGTTAAGAGCACTGGCTGCTCTTCCAGAGGACCCAGGTTCAGTTCCCAGCACCCACACGGCAGCTCACACCGGTCTGTAACTCCAGATCTAATGGATCTGATGCCCTCTTCTGGCGTCTACAGGCACTGCACACACATGGTGCACAGACATACATGCAGGCAAACACACCTACGCATCAAATGAAAATAAGCAGGTTTAAAGGCAGGCATCAAAATCAAAATAACAATGGTTAAATAATTGACAGATCTTACTCAAGCATTAACAAGCAACCATCAGCATCCACTTCCAGGTCCAAGGTTTGGTCTATCACCCTTACCGTGGTCAAGTCCCCTTAGCTTCTGCCTTTCCGGTCCCTGGTCCATCTTTGTTTATTGTGACCGTGATATGTTTGGGGAGGACCACCCAGCTGTTTTATAAAACATCTCTTAGTCCAGGTCTGCCGGAGTTTTCAGTGATTGGTCGGAAGGGCTGCATTTAGAGCAGAGTGAGCGGTATCAGCCTGCAACTCAGCTGTACACGGAATCAGGACAAGGTATGGACTGCTGACTGGGCTGTGGTAAGGCAGCAACATCAGCACTTTCTGTACAGTTCCACTTGCCTCCTTTCTACACAGTTGGCATCTCCTGGTGTCCCCTTTTGGACTGAGACTACACAGACAACCTGATTCTCACTGACTTGTGCCTACTGATGTTAGCATCCCCTGGCAAACCTTTTCTTCTTGTGTTTGAGACAGGGTCTCTCTTGCTGTTTTTATCAGGCATTGTACTCCACACTGTCTAGCCTGCAAGCTTCTGGGAGACCCTCCCGTCCACACCTCCCATCACACTTGGGAGTCTTGGTACTGCAGATATGTGCCACCACATCTGACTTTTTATGTGAACTCTGGGATTCAACTCAGGTCATCATGCATGACAAGTGACTTTACCCACGGACTCTCTCACCAGCCCTAGACTCCGATTTTAATGTCATGAGTGCAGGCCTTATCAAAGTCTGGGATATGGCTGTGACCAGAGCTGCCTGGGAGATGGGTAGAGGCTTCCTCAACACCCCAGGCCCTCCCTGCTCCCTGCTCCCTGCTCCCTGTGCTCTTAGAGGTGCCATGACCAAGGCAACTTACAGAAGTTTACTTGGCTTACGGTTCCAGAAGGATAAGAGTCCATGGCGGCCAAGTAGAGGTAGCAGGTGGCAGGTGCCTGAAAAGTTCACATATCAAACTGCAAACAGGAAGCAAAAAGAATGTGCTGGAAACAGTGCACAGCTTTGAAACCTCAAAGCCCACCCCACCCCACACCCCACCCCTGGTGACATACTTCCTCCAGCAAGGCCATACCCCCTAAACCTCCCCAAACAATGCCATCAACTGGGTACCATGTATTCAGATGTCCAGAAAACGTAAGTGAGGGCATCTCATTCAAACCACCACAGGTGTAGAGAGGACACACCCAGCCCTAGAGCTTCAGGTGTCACTCCTTACAGTGTGTATAGCAGGGACTCAGTAAATGGTGATGGAGAGAATGCCACAGCTCTGTTCAGGGGAAGTCTTTGCTTACCAACAGGAAAAACTGGACGTCAACATCTTCACACGAGAAGAGAAGCATCTTTTATCTTCTTCCAAATGATCTGCAAAGTGAGTTAGTGTGGATTCACTTAGTTTGTTTTCTCTCTACAGGATAACATTAATAAACAAATTGGAAACCACACGAGTCGGAATGTAAATTATTTACAGTGGACTTGAAGAGCTCAGAGGGCTTTATAAGGTGAATAATTTATCAATTCACAGGCAGTTTTTTTTTCACTAATTAAGGGTGAATTTTTTACCAATACATCGTGAGAGGTTTGGGGAGGTACATGGAGTGAAGATTGGTTCAACCCAATTGATGGTTACTAAAGGGACTGCGACGACATGCAAGTTCATGGCTGGACACAGTGACTAGAGAAATGCATGATGGGAGACTGGGATGTGGCTCAGGGGATGAGCACTTGCCTAAATCTCCAGTACAGCAAAAATAGAGAAGGAAAAAAATCAAATAAAGGAAGAGAAAGAATGCATAATGGGGTTTCTGCTTTCAGCTGGCTGTGAAGGTAGGCGCGGCATCCTCAGGGCCAAGTGCGCACACTGCCATTCACCAGAGCCTCTCCCCAGATAGGCCTGAGGTGCTGGGATGCAGGAACACGGCAGGAACCAGCAGAATGACAATGTGTGGAGACAGATTGCTAGATGGGCATCCCTGACACAGTCTGGGTAGTTCATGACAGCATGGTGACGCCTGTCTTCACACTAGAGCAACTGGAATCCCAGGAGATGTTCAGGTCACAAGACTGGACTCCTGAGCAGTTTCACCCTTGCTCTGCAGACCTGGAGGATGCCTGGAAAGCTCCTGGCTTTCAGTCCGTGTTGGAAGCCTGAAGGAGCTGGAGCCTGGTACAAGTAGAGGACACGTCTTTCATGAACTTCCGTCTTCCACCCAGCCTGTTCATTTCTTTCTAATTTAAAATATTGTTTCTTCCCTGGCTGTGTTTACCAAACAGTTTTTCTTCTGGAACTGAGACATAGCCAAGTCATCATTCATATTTATTGAGAAAGTCTAGTCTCCAATCAAAAACCATCTTTTCCCGTCTCCTACTGACCTTCAACTTCAGCGCCTCTGTTGCTCCTGTCCACTCTGTTGCCTCTGGTCACTGTTGGAATCACATAAAATCTGAGTCCAGTCGAACAACCCTCATCAGCCTAGCACACCATTTAGCCTTAGCGACCAACGGCTCCACAAGGGTGTGTTAGGAACCAGCAAGCTGACGGAGCCAGGAATAAAGTCGTTTCTGCAGCTTTTATTCACTGCTGTATTCCTAGTGCCCGGGACACAACCAACAGTGCAGAGAATAAACACTGTGGAAGGATGGAAGGGAGGAACTAGAAAGCTGCCTGGTGTGTGCAAAGGGAGGTGTTATCAAACAAGGGTGCACCTGGGAACCCACAGGAAAAGTGGCAGTTCTGGGGTGGGGGGCATGTATGCTGGGGGGACTTACTGGAGAACATAAGAAAGGAAAGTCTAGAAAATTCTCTCCTCCAAAGGGTTCTGGGGGAACTTCCACTACTGTGTTGTGGGGTATTTGTATACTGTGAAGATGGATTGCTGTGATTGGTGTAATAAGAACCTGAACAGCCAATAGCTAAGCAGGAGAGGTAGGTGGGACTTCCAGGCAGAGCGGGAATGCTGGGAAGGATAAAGGTGGAGTCGCCAGTCAGATGCAGAGGAAGCAGTATGGACAGTCAGAGTAAAGGTAACCAAGCCATGTAAAAGAACGTAGATTAAAAGATACGAGTTAAGTTATAAGAACTAGTTAGAAACAAGCCTAAGCTAAGGCCGAGCTTTCATAATTAATACTAAATCTCCGTGTCATTATTTGCGAGCACACCACTGCTCATTCTGGAAGCACTTCCCTGTTCAGAATGAAGGAAACTGAGTCTGCACTGAGGGCAAAGGGCACCTTCTATGGCCAGGGTGGGGGCGTTTCCTGAAGAGCAAACAAGTGCTAAGTGCCCTCCCTACTGCTGTGGCCACAGACAGGAAGAGGAAATCAATAGCAGTGGGGTGAGAGGTCGCCCGGAGTTCAAGGGTAGAGTCCTGCATTTCATGTGCCAAGTCCTGGATCCCAGCATCAAATAAAACAGTGTGGTGTTGCACGCCTGTGATCTGTGGTCTCTCATGGGCTCGGAGCTCCCCAAGTAGGCTAGGCAGGCTGGCCAGCGAACCCCAGGGGTCCTCTTATCTCTAACCCCCCAGCGCTAGGATTACAAGCATGTGCCACCATGCCTGGTTTTTCACCTGGGTTCCGAGGATCTCAGTTCCGTCAGTTATGCTCGCAAGGCAAATCCTTCACCAACTGGGCTGTCTCCTCGCCCTCTGCAGACCTCATGTGCTGAATTGTACTTGGAATGGACCTTGTCTTGCAATGACTTGTCCCTGGCATCAGCACCGATTCCTAGATGGGTCACACCCTCAGCACCCCCACCACAGCCTTGCCTCTAACACTAAAGCTGATGAGTGTCACCGCCGTCCTAGACTAAGTGCCCTCCCTCCAGAAGTCACTCCAGTAACATCTGCTTTGACTCTGAGGTTTCTTAAGGCTGGCACTAAGAAACACTGGGTCACAGCACCCAGTTCCAGGTTCCTTTCATCCTGTCATTCCAACATTCTTTGTCATTCTAGGACCACCTTCTGGTCCAAAATTGTTGCTGGAATATCTGCTGTCATAAACATATTCGAGCTCTGAGGAAGGATGGAGGGGGAGAAGAAGAAACACCCCCTCCTTTTAGATACATTTCCCACATAATTGAACAAAAACTTAGATTCATGGTCCCATTTTGCCGCAAAGGATCATGGGAGGATTTACTTTATTGGGGGCTGTCATGTGGTACTTAACAACTGAAGGTCAAGTATAGGGAGTATGGGGAGGGGCGGGTATGGGGTTAGCCAGCAATCGGCTCTCCCACTCACTCCAATATGGCTTATGCTCGGTTTTAATTTGTCTTTCTCTGCTTCTCCTTAAGTGCTAAGAAAAATAATGAGATAGCTGAAGTTTTCTGAAACCCTGAAAGCGAACTCATTTACCTTTATAATTTTCTATTAATCTCCTCCCCGAATTCATTTTGCATTTAATTCCGGACTCCAACACTTTAATACTGTCTCTCCGGTCTTTACACATTAGCAGGCTCCATCATGTCAGACTTTCTTTTCTCTCTTATGTTCATTTATTTGAACTTTTAGTGGTCTTCTAGCCGATCCTTTATCCTTTTTATTACGAGAGCATGAAATTTTATAATCCCCGGGAGTTTTGTTAGCCAGCTGCGGGAAGGCTCTTAACCTCCGCTAATTTATTCCTTCATTTTTGACTTTCAGATCTGAAGCACGCCTTAATATTTTGTTTTTGAATACGAAAGTAACTTTTATTAAGTAGGTTTATTGCATTAATAGATTTTTATTTCCCTTTTTACAGTTATGTTTAAGTTCCCTGCTAGTTATACTACAGATCATTTTAATAACAATTTATAATGCAGTGTGACATAATTCATACTTGACTATTGTAAAAATGCACACAGACTACAGAGCAATTTCATGAAACTTCACCTGAAAGTCATATCCAAGAAACATGTATTTTTTTTTAACTCCCAAACAATTTTATTGATATTTATTATAAAAGAAACTCCAAAGCAATAATAGTTTCTCTTTTTAAGGGAAAACAAAAATTAAGATGGTGTCTCCTAAAATAGAACATGTTCTAGTTTGGAGGGTTTTTTTTGTTGTTGTTTATTTTGGTTTTTTTTGTTTTGTTTTGTTTTCTATTTACCTCAATCCTGTCTCCTGTCTGCTTTGACTTCTGAAAGGCAGCAGGGGACCCGTATTTCCTTCAGCTCTCCATTACAGGAATGATCAATCCTCGGCTGTGAAAATTTTTAGCTCAGGTTACGTCAGCAAGAACAATCGTGTCGGCGTTAACTGAGATATATACGTGACACTAAAGTCACGAGGTTCTTATGAGGCTCCCCCGCTCCTCCTCTGTAGAAGATCTGGCGGGGAAATGCAGACAGGCTGATCAAAATGCAAATGTTGAGCATATATTTGCAGGCCAGGGGAACGGAAAACCCAGGCATGAGCTTGGAGAGTTTAAACCTCCTGGCTATGAAAATGAGACCAATAACAAGGAACAAATTGTCACCAGGGGGATTGGACTCTGGCAGTCTTTCCTTTCTGATAACAACCTGTGTGCTTCTCTATCATAACCCCCTTCCCCCCGCAAAAAAAAAAAAAAAAAAAAAAAAAAAAACCTCAATGGGTTAGATAGTTCAGTTGGTGGAATGCTTGCCTGGTACGGGTTTCGGTCCTCAGCATCACAAAAACTGGATGTGTCGCATCCCAGCCCCAGGGAGGTAAAAGTAAGAGAATTCAAGGTCACCCTTGTCTACACTGTGAATTTAAGTCGTTGAAGATTTATTTAGTTTGTGAGCCTGTAAATGAGAGGCTGTGGCCCCTGCCTGTCTGTCCCAGGCTTGCTTGACAATATTGGGGATTCACAGAGGTCTGGGTTCTCAGAGCCACATCTGAGGTGGGCTGAGGAGCTTCAGCGTCTTCCACAGGTTCCTTGTCCCCCAGCTGCCCTTGGGTTTGTTGCAACCGTGTCAGAGAGACTAGCATACGTCAAAACAGGTCCTGTCCCCAAGTCAGACGGGATGGGGAGAACAGATGGCCTTCTCTAAGAGGAATGTGCTAAAGAGGGCATTTTTAAACCCACTACACCATTCCCAATATATTAATGATATTTGCTACCAAATTCTGGATTCCCATGGTCCATTTGAGTACATCATTCATGCATGCATGCATGCATGCATTCATTGGAGTGTTTCCTCATGGCAAGCCCTAGTTGAAGAATTGAATAAATAAAGTCAGCCTTGCAGGGTAGATTCCTGGTCTCTCCATCGGTGCCCTTTCTGACCCTGAGTCGATGTCTATGTCCTCTCCTCTCAAGAAGAGCCATTTCCTCTTCTTCAGGAACTTCCTTCCCCCTTCAGCCTACACATCCAGTGTAGATCCATTCTGTCTAGTCAAAATGCCTTACTATGAACACAGTGATTGGTTCACAGTTGGGCAGATGAGCCAGGCAGAACCAATCAGAAACATTCTCAGGACTGCATAGAAAGCGATCCCAGAGAGTCTGAAACCCTCACCTAAGACATGGCATGAATTACCAATGCCAACAGCTTCATATACCCCCAAACAATAAACCCACCAGAGTACCAAAATAATGAAGGAAAAGGAAGCCCCACGGTATCACCAGAGTGACTGGAAACAGCCGCACCTGAGGCCATATCCAGTCCTGCCCTTGGTTATATAAATAAAACCGTCAAACAAATGATGTGTGGTTCAATCTCCCAGCATGACCAATGCTGTCCCAGCCTCTCGAAGTCACCCAGAGGCTGTGGAAGCCCAGGGTGCTACAGCAATGCACAGTGCTATGTACCTTATAAAATTCTACCCAAATCACAACTGCATTACTGTGGGGAGACTGTAAATACACTTTCACTCCTAAGATATGTTTATCAAACTAAATAAGGTCTTCCAGGGCTACTTTCATCACTACCACTTGATTCTGTTTATCCACTGAGTTACCTATTAGCCCTCTCGGGCGGCTAGAGAAAAAAATTAAAAGATGGAAAATAAATGAGCAAAATTCTATCTGGTGGATCATTTTTTTTCTCCACAAAGTAAAAAAAAAAAAAAAGATTAGTTTCTGCCCAGGTCATGAAAAATTCCAATCATCTTTTGGACCATAGCCTGAGAATCATTTCATAAAGTAATATCGGAGATGATGTTAAATTAATCAGTCCTATATTACAACTGATAAATTCTAGCATTGGTTCCTTCTCAAGGAACACCTGGGCATTTTAGCATCAAACTCTTGGATTGTACTCCCTAGATTTTTGCCACCTCTGCCTTTCACAGATGTGACCTGTGAAGTGTTACCCACACACATGCACACCAGAGCTCTGTGTGCAAATTATATTCCACACCCATGAGTTCTGAAATAACCAACAGGGGTTGGAGAGATGGCCCAGCAGTTAAGAGCGCTAGATGGTCTTGCAGAGGACCTGAGTTCAGTTCCCAGCATCCAAGTGGAGACCCACAACCACCTATAATTCTAGCTCCAGGGCATCAGATGCCATTTTCTGGCCTCCAAAAACCCCTGCGCGCGCGCACACACACACACACACACACACACACACACACACACACACACATTTTTGAAATAATAAATCTTTGAGGTGACCAAGAAAACTGGCCTCAGCTCACCCGCAAACATCCATGTGACTGTCGATCTGAACCTCTAATGATGATCCAAACCTACAGGCTTCTTTGGCTTTCCACTTCTCTGTTTATGTTTTATTACATGTGTGTGTGCATATGCGTGCGTGCGTGCGTGCGTGTAGATCAGAAGACAACTTCAAGGATTCAATTCTCTACTTTCACTATGTGGATCCCAAAGACTGAACTCAGGTTGTCAGGCTTGGCAACTGGATCTCTTAGCCACTGAGCCAGCTCACTGGTCCTGGGTTCCCTTTTCTCACCAGAAGAAAAGTGGAAATGGGCGGGGAGGGGGGGTAAAGGTGCTGTGACTGCAGCCATAATTTTTATGCAAAGTTTGCCACCCCAGAGTCTTCCCTGCACCCGTCCACCTCAGAGTCTTCCTGCACCCATCCACCTCAGAGTCTTCCCTGCACCCATCCATCCCGACAAAATCAGCGGTTCGTTTGCCACACGAACTGTGCTTTGCTGGCATAGCTGATCATTTTTAACCCCGGATTCTATTTCAGGCATGTAGAGATGTTGGAAGGAGAGAGACAGGGAAATACCCAAATCCCACCAGAATTCCCTTTCTGCACCATAGGGACCAACATTTAACACGATTAATTTTTTTTCCCTTTAAAAACAGGGGGTGGGAGAGATGAACATTTCTTTGTCAAGAAGAAGCATTTAGTCATCGTGACACCAGACTTTCCTGCAGCAAAAATATTACTGAGAGTATTTTCCTTGTGAAGTGCATTTGTTATCAATATGCACTTAAACCCGTGCTCCAGTCTCGCTAGAGAGGCACCTGCTCTGCCTCAAGATCTGTTTAATACCTCGGGGATACATCACTTAATAATTTAGTGCTAAACCATTTAGCATTTTAGCCCATCATCGCTTATATTACACACAGGATCTCAGTAATGTCTGCTAAAATTATGTGTTAGCCGCCTTATGTGTGTGTAAAACTTAATAAGTCTTCTTTCGCCCCTCAAGTTTAATAACTGATTTTCTTACATTTATGGATGTGAAATTTTATGGCTTGTGGATATAGCTTGAGCCTAAATCTTCATATCTTATAAATTGATTTTTAGTTTCCTTTTTGACCTTATGAATTTCAATCAGACATTGACCTCTTGTTGCTCGTGAATCTGACTGATTTAATGTCTCCTAACAATAATAGTGGGAAAGAGCATTATCATATGAGGCCACAGGGTTTGCACAAACCCATAACTGGATCTTGGAGGCTCCCAGAAAGAAAAACTCTTGACCCAACACATCTCTCTGAAGCTGATATTCTTTACTGGCCTGGCATGGCCCATCCCTGTTGGGCCTCAAATATGCTGAGTGGTAGGAAATTCCCAAAGGAAGGTGTGTTGGTTGTTTTTTGTCAACCTGACACAAGCTGGAGTCATTGTAGAAGAGGGAACCCCAACTGAGAAAGTTCTAGCATCAGACTGGCCGATAGGCAAGCCTGTGGGACATTTTCTTGACTGATGATTGATGTGGGAGGGCCCTGCCACTGTAGGCAGGACCACCCTTAAGCAGGTGGTCCTCGTGTGTTTTAGAAAGCAGACTGAGCAAGCCAGTAAGCAGCACCCCTTCATGGCTTCTGCATCAGTTCCTACCTCAGAATCCTGCCCTGATTGAGTTCCTGTCCTGACTTCCCTCAGTGATGGACTGTGACCTGAGAGTTGCAGGCTGGATCAACTCTTTCCTTCCCAGGTTGCTTTTGGTCATAGTGTCTATCACAGCCACAAGGGCACACTAGAACAGGGTGGTTGGTTAATATCATACAGACTCAAACTGTAACATTCACCTGCCGTGGGAGAGACACCAAGATGCTAATTCTACTTGTTTGGTTGTGACTGTAAAGAAGAGAAAGGTTCTCTGTAGTCACCTCAGTGAGGGGGGGACTCTTGGAGTGTTTACCCTGGAGAGAAGAAACCGGTCAGTGGTTCCTCCTCTCAGCGGCAGCGTTACTGCTCCTCTGTCCTGGATTGTGACCGCAGAGTCCGCGGCAGAAACGGAGAAGCCGAAGGATTTCGGCTTTGTTTCCCGACTGAGCTAATTTAATTTAATTGGCTTGCTGAATAACTAGGGGTTGATGCCCATTATTCCTTATTAAGAGAGATTCAACCCACACAAAAGCAGCCCCTTCCCTCTTGTTCCCTCTTTGTTATGAACACAGGGGTCCAACTTGACTGCAGTGTGATCAACATTTCTCAAAACATAAACAGCTCAACTCCGGCTTTACCCAGGAGCTTCCCCTCCATGATTCATTCTCTTGAAAAATCTAAAAATCCCCCTAGATTGCTACAGCCTAATGCTGGCGCCGGAATGCTGACTAACAGTGAAATTACGTGGGGGAGAATAAATCTTTTCTGCTGAGAACTTAAGTAGCTGCCCTACTTAACACACTGCTTTGTCAGTGGCTGCTAACAAAGAAGAAGAAAGCTGACCTTCAAAACTCGGATCCCGCGTGACCCTCACTTCAAATCCCACGTCAGGTTCAACTATGTAGACTCCAGACACCAACGGCTTGCGTCAGCCCGTCGATAGACAGAGGTTCGTAACAGCAGGCACTGGTTTCTGCTTGAAGGTATTTTCCAGAAGGTAGCTTTTGCTTTTGGCCTGCTTGCCCTCACTGGCTGGCGAGTTGGTCTATCCTTCACAGATACTAGAACTACGTTCTTCATGATTCCCATGCAGACTGAAGTCCAGCAGCTCTCTGGGAGTCCTCCAGGGCTCCAGCGCCAGGTTGGGACTGCTGAGACATCCAGCCTCATGGACCATGTACCAAACAACTACCAGATCCTTAGCATCTCCAATGTGAGACCGCCACTGTTAGACTACCTGGACCACATCCTTTGAGCTAGTCTGATAATCCCCTTCTAATATATAAACTCATACAATAGTTGTATTTCTTTACAGAACCATAGTGTGGTGTTGTTGCTGTTTTGAAACACAGTTTCGTGTAGCTTAAGCCTGACCTCAAGTTTGCTAGGTAGTCAAGGCTGACCCTGAACTCTTCATCCTCCTATTCCCCCATCAACTGCTGGGATGACAGGCATGCACCACACTTGGCTACCCACAGGCTGTTTTGGAGATGAATACACGAACACATTCAGAGCTTCTAACAACTAGGCACACATCACATGGTCCATGAATGACAATGCCTATTGTTGTGGACTGATGAGACTGAAGAGAGCAGAACACACGAGAGCCTTGTCACCAGAGGATCAGTCTTTGCACTTTCCTCTTGCTGGGGATAAACTGCTGAGCAGTGGATGGTTGCAGAGTCAATGGCCAGGAGAATGCAGGGTGACATGGACATTAGAATTACCCAAACCATGGCATTCTCAGGCTGCAGTCTGGATTCATGGATGTTTTCACCTCCGATCCTGTGTGTTCCAAGACAAGTGACTTATTACAGAGATGGATAAATAAATGTGCATTTTTATTGGAAGTGTTTAGCTGGGATGTGAAACATAGATTTCTTCAAGAAATTTCCCCTTCAGATGAAAGCTGCAGAGGTTGCTATGAAAAGCACTGGGTGGCATTCACAAGGGATTATACTGCAGGAGACGATGCATCAACGCACAGCCATAGAAGGAACTGAGCAGGCGACAGTAAGCTGTGATCGACTCCAAGAGGCCGAAAGTAGAGCTCACTAGAGTTCCTGCAGGTAAGGAAACAGAGAAGAAGGGAAATGGATTTAAAGAGATGATGGACAGCATGGGAGTTTCCAACCAGGTGGAGACCACAAAGCATGAGAGATATAAAGAAAACTAACCCAACACACAACACAACTGCTTAGGCCAGTACACAGATACAAGGCCTAAAATGGCCAACGAGATGGCTCAAGGGGAGGGTGCTTCCGCCAAGCCTAATGACCTGGATTCAAGCCCTGGAACCCACATGGGAGAAGGAGAGAACGGATTCCTGCTAGTTGTCCTCTGATCTCTACCTGAGTGTGTGCAACATGCACACATACCTATCCTGCCATAATAAAAATAACAAACAAATAAACAAACAAACCTAGAAGTAGCCAGAGGCAAAAGACTCACCATACACGCCAGCATAACAGAGTAACAACAGAGAGAACACCACAGGGACCTGGTAGAGCTACTAAGAATGTCATGCCCAGTAAAACATAAATTCCAAAACGAGTGCAAGTTCTTTCTAAGCCACACAAAGTTGAGCATCTACAGACTCAGCATTGCTACACTACAGCAGAACTTTAAAGAAGCCTCACACCATGAGACAGAGATGACGCAAGATGAAAATGTAAAACTGCACAAAGGAATGTGGTCAGGGAGCTGAGAACGTGACTCCTGAGGAGATATGTAAGAACTGCCCTTTATGGTTGCCTCTCTTTAAGAGACAAATGCTCTACCAGCAAAAATAAGGCCAGTATTCTCTGAGGTTTACCAAACCCATGTAAATCAAACATGTGGCTACTGTGATTTTTACTATGAAGGGACAATAGAAAGATGTAACTAAGGTTTTTGTTCTGTATGTGAAGCGGTACAGTGTCACTTGAAGACAGACAGTGATGAGTGAAAGAACAGTATTAAATACCCTAATCAGTAAAATAACAACTCAAAGGACTACAAGAAATGTATTTACTATATAACCCAGAAGAAGACAAAATGGGAGCACAAAGAATATTTGAAACAAATAGAGATCCAGTAGCAAGATGACAGGTTTTAAACACAAACATAAGCAGTGTTCACACTTAATGAAATGTCTAAATACTCCAAGACAAAAATTGAGAGACAAGATTTTTAAAAAGCAAGATCGAGTATCTCTCTGCCACAGGTTCAATCCCTAGCACTTAAAAAAAAAATACACACACACACACACACACACACACACACACACACACACACACTCACACCATTTTTAATGTCTGCTTTTTGAAAAATGCTATTAAGAAACTAGGAAAAGTACCAATGTTCATAAAGGTTTAATTTGTCATTGCCCCAAATCAGTACATCTGCCCTTCAACAAGAGAATAGACAACTGAATGGTATCATGTTCACACAGTGGAATAGCACAGGACTCAGCAACAGAAAGGAGTGGGCTACAGAACCAAGTGAGAGCATGATAAGCCTCAAAACTGGAAAAAGAAGAAAACATACAAATAAACAAACAGCACCTGCTGTATGAATTCATGTTATTAAAATTCTAGAGAAGGGGTTGAAGAGTTGGCTCAGGGGTTAAGAGCACTGGCTGCTCTTCCCAGCACCCATGTGGTGGCTCACAACATCTGTAACACCAGTTCCAAGGGATCTGATGCCCTCTTCTGGACTCCGAGGTCACTGTATGCACATGGCGCATATACACATATGTGGGCAAAACACCCATACATATAAAATAAAAATAAATAAACCTCAAAAATTATAGGGAAAAACATAAATGAATTTATCAGAAAGTAGGGGTGAAATCCTAAATTCTGTTTCCGTTACAGACCCTCTCGTATGAAGTCTGTTGATTTCTTTTCTCATCACTGGGACAAAATTTCCAATAGAAGCAACTTAAGGGAGCAAGCTATCATGGGGCTCACAGTCTTTGGGAGTGCAGCCCACCATGCCAGGAAAGGCAGCAAGCAGCTGTGGCTGAGGCCCCTCACATGCAGCTAGAACAGGACGCTGAGAGCCTAGGCGAGAAGCAGAGCCACTTTATAACCTGCAAACCCTGAGTCTACAAACCTACGTCGACTCGCTGTGCGCCCTGGTCCAAAACAGCGTCCACAGCTGGAAGCTGCATGTGCAAACACGTGATCCTGGGGGAGACTTTCACATCCCCACCACAGCATGGAGGACCAGGGTTGTCCTTCAGCTCTGACAGTTTCTGCTTTTGCAAGAGTTTCACTGTGACACTCAGCTTTAATGTCAACTTGACAGGAGCTGGAATCACCTCTGAAGGGAGGAGTCTCAGTAAGTGACTGTCTACATTGTCTGGGCAGCTGTGGAGGATTGTCTTAATCAAGATAGTGTGGGAAGGCCCCATCCGCTGTGTCAACCAGTCAGACTCCTTGGATTGAAAGCACTGGAAACTTGAAATCTCTTCACAGAAAATGAAACAGGGAAAACCCTCCCTCAGGGACCAAGGAGTTGCGGGGGCTGCAGCACCCTGCCTCCCTCGTATGTCCTCAGAGTCTGGTGCCAGCACTCATAATGGTAAAGTATAATACAAATCCAACCCAATAGAATTAGAATAGGAGCACCATAGGCCTGAACCCTCCCACAAAATTAAAGGGATGAGTCCTATTGGTTGATGCTGGTCATGTGTCCATTCTCAAAGCCACCTCTGTGACCAAGCTCAGCAATGGGGTCAGCTCTATCTGACAGTCACAAACAGGAAGTGAGGGGACACAGTCCTGAAACAGGCTGAGTTGCTTCTGGGATTCACACCTGGGTAGACATAAAAACAGATATCTAACCTCAGTGATGACAGCCACCACGGCCCAGGGCAGCCCAGCCTCTCTATGCCAGACCATTACCATGGCACAGGGCAGCCCAGCCTCTCTATGCCAGACAGTTACCACAGCACAGGGCAGCCCAGCCTCTCTATGCCAGACAGTTACCATGGCACAGGGCAGGCCAGCCTCTCTATGCCAAACCATTACCATGGCACAGGGCAGCCCAGACTCTCTATGCCAGACAGTTACCATGGCACAGGGTAGCCCAGCCTGTTTCAGGCAGGGTTGGCAAGCAAACCGCACCGTGTCCACTCTCACATGAAGCTTGGGGTCATGCACGTTGACCTTGGCCCCCAACCTCATGCACAGCAAACACCAGGTAAAAGTATTAATGGTAGCATGGAGTCTCATCCCAGCGTATATTGACCAAGATGGAGATTCTATAATGCCCATTCCATCTTTACCCAGGATGCTTCATTCCAAGGACCTTCAGGGAAACCACTGCTCCTTGGAGAGAAAATTTGAGTAAAGAATTAAAACTTTAAAGGCTGTAGTGCTTTGGAAATGAGTACAAGGGGCTGTAAAGGATTGCTCAGTGCCTGTATTAGTTACTTTTTGGTGCTGTAACAAAACACCATGACCAGAAATAAGTTGTAACCAAAAGTTCATTTTGGCTTATGGCTCCAGAGGGAGAGTCCATAATGGCATGGGAGACACAGGAGCAGGTGGCCAGCACAGGAAGCTGAGAGACCACCTCCCCATCCACACACAGGAAGCACAGAAAACAAACTAAAAGTGGGGCGAGGCTGGAATTCCTCAAAACCTGCCCCCAGTGATGTACTTCCTCCAGAAAGGCTCCACCCTAAAGGTTCCAGAACCTCCCCAAACAGGGATCACGTATTCAAATGTGTGAGCCTAGGCAGGACGGTTCTCATGCACACCACCACAGTGGGTAAAGCAATCATTTGCTGCACAGCATGATGGCCTGAATTTGGCTGCCTAGAACCCACCTGAAGCTGGACACACTGCACGGCACATCCGTAATCCCAGAACTCCTCCAGCTAGATGGGAGTCAGAAACAGGAGACTCTTCCGAGGTTTGCAAGCAACCTCACCTGTTAGGTGCAGCCATGAACCACAGAGATCCTGTCTCAAATAGTGCAGAAGAGGGGGACCCACCCCGAGGTTCTCCTCTGACCTCTATAGGGGTTCTGTTGTCATTCACACACCTGCGCGTGCTCTCTCTCTCTCTCTCTCTCTCTCTCTCTCTCTCTCTCTCTCTCTCTCTCTCACGCACACGCACACGCACACGCACACACACAAAAGAGAAATAGAGAGAAATGGGAACAGACTGGCTGACCAAAATCTTCAACTCTACAGCAAAAACAATTGACAACATTAATATGATTACAGGAGGGTTTCTTGTTTTGTTTGTTTATTGATTTGATTTGTTTTGAGACACATTCTCACCATATAGCCCAGGCTGGCCTCAAGCTCACAGGGATCTACCTGTCTCTGCCCACTGAGTGCTGGGATCAAAGGCATGCACCACCACACTCAGCCAAAATTCTTCCATCTATATTTTATTTTTGTATTTTAACTGATTTTGTCCCAAAGGCACACGGCCTATGATAACAAGGGGGAGCTCTTATTCTCCTCTTCCAGCACTGTCTTTACCACTAAGACTGTACTGTAAGCTAGAAATATTTCAAGTTCAGAGAAAGATGAACCGCTGGTTTGAGGTCCTGAAACGTGACCATCTTTCCAAAATTATCTGAACATCTCTGGCAACAATACCCTGAAAGAAAAGGGATGAGGGCCCATGATGTTTCTCTTTTTCCAAATGACATCGAGTTATTGGCAGACAATGGCATGATTATAAGTCAATCAATCAATATTTGTTTCTCCAGGTGTTCTGCGAGTGTTCTCTCATTCTGTTTTCTGGGGCTTCTTGGAAATAAAACTCTAGAGGGGAGCCTCATGGTGTCTGAGACTTTTTTTTTACATGCCTTCATCTCCTTTCCTGTTAGGTGGAATGCTAGCTGACTACATAAATCTGCCCCTTTCTGTTTATCCCGCAGTTGCCTGTCAAAGCAAATAAGCCTGCTTTGCATTAGAGTCTGGAAATTGAGATGTGGGAGAGGAAGTCCCTCTGGTGAAGAAAAGCCGGAGTGCTGTGGCTCCCATGCCCAATGGAGCCAGCAGCCCGCACATCTGCAGCAATCACACAACCTTGCACTCTGAGGGGGAAAAAAGTGCTTTGGAAACACATTTATACACCCAAGGAAGCCAATCACCTCCCTTAACCATAAAAACATCTGCTTTGCAAATAGCTGCATCAAGATTGGGTCTGGGAAAGCTAATTCTCTCTGATGCTATTAAGGTCATTAAGAAGAAAATCCGTTTCCCGTGAGCTTCCTTTACCACTGGGTCATATTCTGAAGTGTGACATCTCAGAAAGATGTCCCTTCAGATGCAGAAACACCAAGGTGGGTGCTAGTGACCCATATTCCCTGTTTGCCAGACCCCTCCCATGTGCCATCAGTGAGCAGCAAAAACATTACTAAATGCTCATTACGGGCTTTGAACCGATGGACACTTGACATAGAATGCCTGGTCAATCTGCACGCCTCTAAGAGACATTTCTTTCTGCTCATTTTACAAATGAGTTTGGGGCTGAGCAGATGACTCAGTAGGTAAAGGGCTTGCCACGCCAGTGTGAGCACCTGACTCTGGATCCCACTGCCCACATAAAGTCAGGCATGGTAGCACGTGATCATACCCCAGGGCTCCCATGGAAAAGGGAGGCAGAGACAGGGGAACCCCTGGAAGCTCACTGGCCAGCTATCCTGGAATACACATCGTAAACAGAAGAATTTGTGACCAGTGAGATGGTTCAGCAGATAGAGGCCGACACCTTCAAGCATAGTGACCTGTGTTTGATCGCTGGGGCCCACAGGTGAACAGAGAGAAAAAAGCTGGCCTCTGACCTCACATACACTGTGGCATATGTAGCCCCACACATATGCAAATGAATAGTAACAATGATGATGATAATAAATTGTTGTGGGACATTGTACGCTGTGTGAAGATAATATTGCTGTGATTGGTTTAATGAAGAGCTGAACAGCCAATAGCTAGGCAGGAGGTGTAGGTAGGACTTCCAGGCAAAGAGAGGGGAAATAGAAGATGAATCAAGGTGCCAGAGAGACACCAACAAGACGTGGAGGGGGCCAGATATACAGTCACTATGGTGAGTGAACGAGCTATAGTTAGAAATTGGTCTATGCATCTCTGTGCGCTCTCTCTCTCTCTCTCTCTCTCTCTCTCTCTCTCTCTCTCTCTCTCTGTGTGTGTGTGTGTGTGTGTGAGTGTGTGTGTGTGTGTGTGTCTTCTCCACATACCCCCGCTTTCATACATACATAAAATGTCTTTACACACACACACACACACACACACACAGGCCCTTCACTATGCATTTTTAAGCCCTCCAGCACAGGATGAGAAATGAAAACAATAAGTTTCTCAGAGAGGAGGCTTTACAGTAATACTAGTCCAGTGACCACGTGCCTATTCTCTTTCTCTCTCTCTCTCTCTCTCTCTCTCTCTCTCTCTCTCTCTCTCTCTCTCTCTCTCTCTCACACACACACACACACACACACACACACACACACACACGCACACGGGATCATGTCATCTCCGGAGTTCAGAACTCCACCACCAACACCATGAGTCTGGGCACCTGCTCTTACTGCAGCTACAAATCAGTGAGCAACTTTGCATTTTCAATATCCACATGCAGACCCCTAGTGCTCCATCTCCCCCTGTGGATGACCACCATCCCACCATCCACCACCTTCTTTCTCTCCCCTGGCTCCTCCCAGCCACACAGCATGATGAAAGGGAAGCCTACAGACAATGTTTCACATGTGGATTCTGGCTTTTCTTCACAGTGGCACCTTTCCCATCTTGGTGGAGAAGACAATAGACTTAATATTTTTGTTATTAACAAGACTCGAAATGGTCTCAGGCCTCTGCTAGCCTCACAGTCACATAAACACAAATCATCAGCATGTCAACATGATTCTGCTTGCTCCATACACCACTATTCTAGAAAGTTTCCAGACCACAGAGAAACCCTCAGGTTTTTCTCCTGGGTCCAGAGATGAGAGGATTGATTCTTTCTCCTGTCTTGTCTTGGATGCTGGTATATATCTGTGAGTCTACGATCATACACCAGTGGCCCCTTGCTCTGTGGTCCAGGTTCTGGTAGGACTGTGACTGGTTCCTTGTATGAGGAATGCCATTATGGGGCCAGCAAGATGCTTGATTGGGTAAAGGTGATTACAGCCAAGCCTAAGGACCTGCGGTCCATCCCGGGGACCCACATTTCAGAGAGAGAGAGCTGACTCCTGCAGGTTGTCCTCTGACCTCCACATGCACATGCAAGTCCCTCCCCCACCACACACACATGTACAAACAAGTGTCTTTTTATTATTTTATTTCACGTGTATGGCTGTTTACCTGCATGTGTGTCTGTGCACCACACGTGTGCAGTGCCTGTGGAGCCCAGAAGAGGGCAGCAGATGCCCTGGAACTAGAGTGGCAGACCATCTTGAGTCACCAAGTGGGTGCTGGGAGTCTAACCCAGGCCCGCAGGGGGAGCTGCTGGTGCTCTTAACCACTGAGCCATCTCTCCAGCCCCAGTTGTCTCCATTTGTTTGTTTGTTTGTTTGTTGTCTGTTTGTTTGTTTTGCTCAAATGAAGGAATGCTGTCATGGCATTTGTATCAAATACTCATTGCACACTGACTGTAGCCCTTGATTCCCACATTAGAAGCAACCTCACTGTTAGGTGAGGGGGGGTCAGAGGAGTAAATACTAGTGGCGTAAAGATGATGGGTGTGGAACACAGATGGCCAACTTATACTAACAAGGAGCCAAGTTCTAAAAAAACAAAAACAAAAGGTGGACACCAACTTAAGCATTAAACTGAGCACACCCATGGTGAGCACCTGCGTGCCATGTTCTGTGCCCAGTTGCTTGTGTACATATGGTCCTGTCAGTCCCCAGAGCAAACAAATCCATCAGCATGAACAGTGTGGAAACAGCGTCACATATAAGCAGAAGATCAGAAACTGGGGGCGAGCAAATGATGGCTGAAGAGGCCAGCACAGCCAGCTGCCCGCTCGGTACATGGACTATCGTAGAATACGGGCTGGGCTTGGGTGTTGGGCTTTGTTCACACACACATTTCACGTGGCACCTGTAGGGCATAGTTTTGAGAGGATTGTGTGGTTCGTGATATGAGCTGAAAGGTCTCCCTGCTGGAAAAAAGAAAAATGTCTTATGCTGAAATCCAAAACCACAACAGATCTATAGATAGAACCCTTAGGAGGTAATCAAGGGGCAGGGAGAAAGGGGCTAAGATACACAAAAGTCAGCCCTACATAAGTGTGGATGTCGCATCCCACACCCTGGCAGAGCTGTCCTCAAAAGCTCTGTCCCATGACATCATCTACATATATAAATATATTTTTATCTTAATCTTTGAGATTTCACACATGTATACAAGTATTTTGATCATGTCCATCTTCCAGCTCCCCCTCCAACCCTTCCTAGCCTGTCTCCCATTACATGTCCTTTTTTCTAACCCACTGGGTCCAATTAGTGCTGCCCGTATGTATGTAGGTGTGGGGACAGCCTCTTGAGCGTGGACAATTTACAAGTGGCCACAGTCCTGAAGAAAACTGACCCTCTCTCCCCACACCAGTCATCAGCTGCCAATAGCTCCTCAGATAGGGGTGGTACCTTGCAAGCCCCTCCCCCTCTGTGCTGGGATGTTGACTGTCTTAATCTTGTGTAGGCAACCACAGCTGCTTCGAGTCAGGAGTGCAGCCATCCCACCTCGTCCTGAAGATTCTTCTGCGCCGTCCCCCCCAACCTCTGGCTCTTGCCATCTTTCTGTTTCATCTTCTGTGATGGTCCGTGGACCTCACTTACATTTCATTGGTCACAGTTGTCTCTCTGTTCAGGGACAGTAGCGATGTGTTTTAAACAGGGCCTGTTGGCATAGCCAACAACTGTTTTGTCAGTAATGAGGAAGAAAGAATCGATACCATGTGGGCGCCTAACTTTTCTACCACAGCCTTCATTCCAGAATTTCCATATCTAAGAAGGGGGGGGGGTGGCGAGCACAAAGAGACACAAATCAGAGAATGCCCATCGTAATATGGCTCACATAGAAAACCAATGGCCACATAAACATGTTTAGCTCATACGGCTAGCATCTCACTGAACCAGTTAGGTTGGCGTTTCAAAAGCCTGAGACACCCCCCACCTCGAGGTCATCCCTGGAGGATTGGAGGGCTACATGGTTCCTTCCCTCAGCTCTCCTTCCTCACCCACTCCCTTGGTAAGTCACAAGCATGGGGATGTTTAAAGATGATGTAGTGCATACCTGTAACCCTTGCTCCAGGAGACTGAGGCAGGAGGATAGAGCTCAAGACATCCCCAACTACTTAATGAGTACAAGACCAGTCTGGACTACATGAGAAGGCTGGCCGCTCAAATCAGGGCACAAACATGTAATCACAAATGCCAGTTAGAATTAGACAACATCGCTTACGACAGCATCGACTTGCTGTCAGAGATATTTCATTGCATGTAAGAAAAAAAGCAAGCTGAAGAACATTATATATAATATGCTCTGAAATGTACAAAATTTAACATGACTGCCCTTAAATCTGCTTAAATACATACGTCAAAGAAGCATCTAGAAATGTACAAAAGAAGCCATTAGCATTTGTTTCTGCTGGTTACTCTTTCATCTTTTTTCTCTATTGTTTGAAGTAAGAAAAACATGTCTTTCTTTAACGACTTTCATTTGCTTTTCTTACTTACAATGGTTTATGCCGATGGTCCCAGCTGCTGGGGGCTGGGGGATGACTCTCCAGAACCCAGGAGTTCAAAGGGCAGCCTGGGCACCACAGGAAGACCCTGAAAACATCTCTGTCATCCAGGGTGATTGGATGTCAGGAGTTGGAGCTGATGCAGCATTTGCTACCCCAAAAACTTCAATTTTAAAAGAATTAAGTAGAAGGCTTAGGTTCAATCCAACTCACCACCCATGAGTCTGCTTAGGCTACCCCCGACCCTTGGATGTTAATCTGCAAAGTGAGGCTTAAAGTAAATACTAGAAATACGGTGTCCTCCTAGGGACAAATAAAGATCAAATGAGAAGTCATTCTGCCTGAGTTCTGAATCTTCAGCGACTGGTTACTGTTGTTACAGATGATGGCACAGATAAGCATACAAGACATTAAATGTCCACAGACGGAAATTAGCCAGCATTAAAGGGTTCTGTGCTACGTATGATGTCAGAGATGGAGGAAGGGGAGGGGTGCCGTGAAATGCTGACCAATGGACAAGACATGGCTGCTGCACTCAGAATCTCTCGAGATGATTACAAGATCAAACCAGTCAGAACTCCAGCCTGGACTGGAGAGGGGCTCGTGAGGTCCCACTCCTCCGAGGTGCACTCTGCAGTTAGTGGCTGCCAGGAGAGAGCCAATCCGTGGTGTAGGCACGTTGCCCATGCTCTGGTAAACAACCCCACGCCTCTGCTCATGCACGCAACTCTCACCAAACTCTGGTTCATTTTTTTTATAAAGTACATGAAAATAGAAAGTGGGGAAGAAGGGCCCTAGAGGGAATGGGAAGGATGAAAGGGGGTTATGGGAAGTAAATACGATCAAGGTACATTATACACATGTGTGAAATTATCAAAGAATAACAAATATCAAATGAAGAACACTTCAAAGTTAAGTGAAATGCTTGAGTGTCCCTGGATTTTGTGTTCATAGCTACGTTCCTATGATGTTTCTCAGACTATAACTACATGCCCACTGGAAGTTGGAAGAAGGCTGTCTAAGGGATCCAAGGGACTAGAAGACTTTGTGGAAATCTGAAGTCTGAATTGTGTAACTGGAAGTTTCCCCGCGATCCGGACGAATCTCTCCCACCCGCAGTCCTGCAGCCACTTAAAAAGTAAACTTATAAAGTAAAGAGGCTTAGATTAACTACAAACTATATGATCTATGGCTCAGGCTCATTATTAACTAGCTCTGAATTCAACTCATTTCTATTAGTCTATGTTTTACCACGTGGCTTCGTGGCATTACCTGTTCTCCCACATCTTGCTTCTCCTGACGGTGGCTCGCAGCTCCTGCCTGACTCTGCCCTTCTTCTCTTCTTCTCTCCATCTCTCTGCTTTGATTTCCCACCAGCCTCTAAGCTGCCTTGCCGTAGGCCAAAATAGCTTATTTATTAGCCAATGAGAGCAACATATATTCACCACATACAAAAAGATATCCCACAGTAGAATTGGACCTTGGACGGCAAATAGAGCAAAAGGAACCACTTCTTTCCCAAACTTGCTACAGATACAAAGGAAATAAGCTGAAATCAAAACACTTGACCAAGAGTCTATCTCCCTGCTCCTCAACGGGTGTCCCCCAGTCACCACTGCGAGCATCCTTTCGAGCCTCCACACCTACCTGACCAACACCAGTAAGGTCCAAACAGCTCAGAAGCACTTAAAAGTTTAAGAAGCACTGCTCTGGAAGGTTCCCTAAGACCTCAGGCTACACAGGGCCGTAGTTTTGCACGCCTTTAATCCCAGCACTTGGGAGGCAAGGGCAGGCGGACCTCTGTGAGTTCAAGGTCAGCCTGGACTACAGAGTGAGATCCAGGACAGGCTCCAAAGCTACACAGATAAACCCTGTCTCGTGAAAAAAGAAAGAAAGAAAAAAAAAAGACCTCAGGCTGCAGCCATGTGGTGCAGGTCCCGTAAGCTAACTTTGAAACTAACTCAGTCCAGACATGAGTGTTTGATGTAGCCTGTCCCATAGTCAACACGGGCTGCCAATAATCAATGGCTTACTGCTATTGCTATCACCACGTGAGGAAATTCATCCTGTCTGGCATTAGTGGCTTGACCTGTTTCACGGAACTAATAACTTGGCATAAACTCCCATGACAACCACCAAGTTTGATTCTAGAAGTTTCATTCCTCTGCACACTATCCCCCTATCATGATAGCTCTGGGGACGGAGTGAACTCATCTCTGTGGATGTCTTAACACAGTGGCTGGAGCTTAACAGGCAGGAGCAACAAGGAGGATGGCCTGATTTAATGACATTTGAGCCTCCGGACTCTACATTATCCAAAAGGGGCTATGGGCTGAAAACTTCGAGTGCCAGCCTTCACCAACACCCAGAATACATTTCAGTTCTTCTCTTCCATCAGTCCATGTTTTTTGTTTCAGATGAAAATAAATCTTCCTCCTAGCTTCAACAAAATAGAATTACATAGGTGATTCAGCTGCCCTGCGTCAAATGTGGCCTCCAAAGCCTCCCATAATGATTTTGGATTTCCCACTGTTTTGAATTATCTCTGCCAATGCCCCCCTTATTGGCAATGATGACTGAGTGTTAACTACATTGCATGCAATTAAATTCAAAATATTTGTGCAGCAATTATATGGATTCATCAAACCTAATGGCGCAGTCACGATTTCATGTGTGCTCATCAGTACAGCTCAGAAAGAGGGGGAGAAATTGGCATATAGAAATACATTCCTGCCGGCTGACAAGGAAGCAAACACTGTCTGGCGCCTCGTATTAGCTGATGTCTATCGATAGTAAACAAAGAAGACGATGCTCGCACTATCGATCGGGTTTTATATAGTCTTCATAGGGATCAGATACATCAAGAAGGTATTTGTTGAGCAATCAATGAATGAACCATAGTTAGCCTTAACTTTCTGCTTACGTGAGTGTTGTTTTTCTTTGCGCGTGCGCGCGTGTGAGTGTGTGTGTGTGTGTGTCTGTCTGTGTGTGTCTGTGTGTGTGTGTCTGTCTGTCTGTCTGTGTACTTGTTTGTATGTGTTTGTAGGTATACATGTAAGGAGGCTAGATGTCAATATCAGGTGTCTTTTTCAATCATTCTCACCTTAACCTTTTTTGAAGCAAAGTCTCTCACTGAACCAGTTTAGCTAGACTAAGTGGCCAGCAAGCTCCAGGGGTCCTCCTGTCTCTGCCTCCTCCGCACTGTGGATTGAAGGTCCGGGCCACCCACCCAACTGGTGTTCTTTGCTTTGTTTTGTTTTCTTTATTTTGACAAGGTCTCGCTATTTAGCCCCATCTGGCCTGAAACTCATCTATAGATCAGGCTGGTCTCGAACTCACGTAGATCTGTCTACCCCTGCCTCCGCAGTGCTGAGATTAAAGATGTTTGCCACTACACCCGGCTAACCCCCTGGCTTCTTACATGGACGCTGGGGACCCAAACTCCTGTTCTCGCTCTGTAAAGCGAGTGCTTTGACCAGGGAAGGTATCTGCACTTCTTTCCCTTCTTACTCAGATCTTCCCAGCCAACCCTTCTTTGCTTACTCCACGAATGAGCCCATAGTAGCAGACACTGTACCTACCCACCTCACACCAACCTGAGTCTACCCGAGTCTTTGATGCTTCCCATCTCAAGCCTTCCTGACTCTTTCCCGCCCTGGGGACTGTACGGTTCTCCCCACAGGAGGCCCCGGGAGTAAAACCCTAGCAGAGAAGGAGCTGTGAATGGATACAGCCTCTGGCTTTCCCAGAAGTCCTGGGTCAGTTCCAGCATGTGTTTATGAAGGTCCTCAGAAGTCCCACAGGGGAACATAGTCCTGGATGGAACACACTAAGGCATCCCTTGTTGTCATTCCTGCATTTCCTGCCTCAGTTTCCCCAGGCCTTCACCTGTGCTTCCTGGGGTCAACTTCCAAGGAAGTTCCCTGTGCTCAAAGCCTTGGTACTGTATCGGCTTTGAGGAGAAACCAATGATCACGACTCCTTTTGTGTAAGACTTAGACTTACTTAGGAAACTTGGTGGGCGTCAGAGAAAAATCTCACCATCACCTTATTCTGATTTCCCAGACTCCCCTGGAGCTCAGATATAATACATAAGCTCCAATATCAGAGTCTTTGACATAACACACACACACACACACACACACACACACACACACACACACACACACACAAAATTAATTAATTAAAAAATTAAAACTGGGTCACATACCATCTCCTGGGCAAAGGTACGGGGCATTGAAGAGCTACATCCAGTTTCCAAAATGGCAGCTTCTGTGCTCCTGAGCGAAGTTCCAGTTTCTACCAAAGATCCTGCTTCTTCCAGGCCTGTCTGAATGATACCAGTTCCTTCCACTGACTGGTCTGACTGTTTCCTGGGTTCTCTGCACTCTCTCCTTCTGTGAATCCTCTAGTAAGTTCTTTCTCTGTTGACACAAGCCAAGGTTCATTTTCTATGACTTGAAATTCAAAGGTCCATCTACTACAGTGTTTTATGTTCTCCTCCTATATAAAAATGACAAAAATATCCCTTACAGCATTGTCTGTCATTGGTAGTTGCTGGAGACGAGCTGGATATCCGTCAGGAAGACTCTGATCAATGACAAAGCATCGAGTCAACAGCCAAAACCTAACAAGATTGCTTTGAATGAGGAGCTACAGAATTAAGCTTTAAGGGGATGGGAGAGGGGAAGAACAGAGAGATGGCTTAGTGGTTAAGAGCACTTGCTGCTCTTTCAGAGGACCTGAGTTCTATTCCCAGCCCCCACATGGTAGCTCACAACCATCTGTAGCTCCATTTGCAGGGGATCTTATGCCCTCTTCTGGCCTCCACCAGGCACCAGGCATGCACATAGTGTATATATGTACACACAGGCAAAGCACCCATACACATAAAATTTAAAAAGAAAATTGTTAAAGAAAACTCATGTAATCATGTATATAATTGCTGTGCTTTCTATCTTAAATGTATCTCTATAGAGCTGTATATGTGTTCATATGTATACATGTATGTTCTTAGTCCATTTTGTTTTTACTCTTTCTTTTCAGGGGTATATGTTATCATACACACAGAGATGGACACATGATTGGCAGGCTTTCAATATCCATACAAGGATAGGGCAACAGTGTTTGCATCTGAGAAGAGGAAAAAATACCTGGAAAATCAGAGACCCAGGCTTGTATGTCCCTACATGTTACCTTAAATCTCTTAAGTTTCTACTCATGAATGTATATAATCTAATCTATAATCATCTATAATCATCTATCCAAAATGAATAAAATTTAAATGTCAAAATGTAAATGAAGCTTAAAACTCTGAAGAGAAAAAAACTGATCAAACTCCCAGACCCTGACATACCTTGTCTACTGCAAGATCAAGGATGATGTCTTTTTAGCAAATAGCTCAGGTGGGTTAGAGGTCAAGGAGTGCTTCTGGAACCTTCCATGGAATCTTGGAGATCAACAGTGACTTGGGCACTATTCTGGTCCACATTTCCCATATATCTGCACTCAGCCCAAATTCTGAGGCTGATCGATATTGAATCTTAACACAATAATTTTGCAAAGACTTTTGCTGGGAAGAGGCCCATCGTTGTTGCCCAAAGACTTTGCAGTGTATAGAGGCAAGCATCAATATATTGACAGGCCGAGCAGTTTTCTAGACAGGTACTAACTGCCCGGAGGCGAAGGTCCTTCTTATTTCACCTCTTCTAACACTTGCCCGGCTTCCCTGGAATATTAAGTACAGGCAATCACATGGCCACACTGTGTTTTTATTTCTTCATTAAGAGCCACACATAGGCACACCGTTTTGAGCTGTCAGAAATCTAAATGTGTTACAGTGTTTTCCCCCCAGAATACATTTAGGGCATGAGGACAAAGGTCACCATTTGCAGGGTGAAAGGTCACTGTTCTCTTTGAACATTACAGGGCTCATCTTTCTGAGCTAAATGCTCCCTGCCCTTTCCCAACTATTGTGTCTTTCTTTCCTTTTTCTTTCTTTTCTTCTTTTTTCTTTCTTTCTTTCTTTTTTTTTAACTTTCCCTCCCTGGGCACGGTGCCAAACACGTAAAGAGGTGACCCACTTTATCAATCTATGATAATCTTTTTAAAGCCTCTGCCATTTCAAACCAATTTATTTTTATATGGCATCTTCCATTAAAAAATTATCTCAAAATACTTTGTCGAAAAGCAAAATTATGATAAAATGGTTTAAGCATTTAAAAACGTCTTGGTCGTGAAGATGAAGAGTTAAGCACATTTTAACAATCTCCTGTAAGTTCAAAGCTCTTAACGGAAGAGTTTCATTATTCTCAGAAATCCTGATCTAGAGAACAGGGGGTGGGGTGGGGCCTGCACTTGGGATCAGAATGTTTGGAGCAGGAGAGCCATTTAAATGCTGGAGGAAGGACACCGTCTCACAGCGGATGCAGACCCGGAAGCCATTTGGGTCAGCCCGTTCTGCTGACGGAGTTAACTCTCCCCTCGCCCTTACCACACACCTGACCCTATAAGATTCCTCTCCTGCTGCCTCTGTGGCTCATTCCCCCTTCCTCCCACCCTCCCTCCCACCCTCCCCCCCCCCCCCGCATTTCTATCCCCTTACACTCTCTGGAATCTTCTACCTGTCCCTTGGCTGTCCCCCGTACTTGGCCCTGAGGACTATGTGGCACTCCAAATTGATGCCAGAACTATCCCTGATTCCCAACCATCCCCTCTCTCTTGCATCTTCGAGGCCTCTCCTCTCAGTGGGGACCTCTATTCTTGCCAAGCAAGGCATTTTCAGTGGTGCATTCTCTGGTCTTGCTCAGCATCCATTCTGCCCTGCTCTGGCATTTGACTTGAGATCTATGGAAAGCAAGGCCTCTCTCACCTGTGCTCATGGATTTTTGTTTCATTTGGTCTGTTTGCTTTGTCTGGGTGTTGGGGGCAGGCATTGAGTTGGTTGGTTTAGTTTAGTTGCTGTTACTTCAGTTGTATTTTGAGAGAACTCGTGTAAACCAAGCTGGCTGGCCTTGAGCACACCAAGTAGCCTAAGATGACCTTGAACTCCTGAACCTCCTGCCTCCACCTCCCAAGTACATGTGTTTTAAGCGGGATTTAACCAGGAACAAAAGTGGACACAAGACCCTGTTAGTGATTTCTATTTCCCTGGCCACGTTGAACGGTTCAAGTCTGAGCCTCATCTGCCACTTTGGGTTTTTTTTTTTCCCAACTGTAGTTGGTTAATTGTCAGGATGTCAGTCAAGAGCAGAAGCCCTTAAGCCCTGGGACGACAGGAGTGACTACCAGAGGCATCACAAGCCACCCGCTCTCCGCTGCAATCACTAACTCAGCCATAGAACACTCACAGACAAATGGGCCTGGCCACACTTGATTGACAGAAACAGACAAGCATTTGACCTGGAAAACCAGTCTGTCTTTTGTCTACAGTGCCTGGTGGCATTTTATTAATACCAGCTCAAGGGACGTGCCAACCTGAGAATGATAGATGAAGGAAGAAGACCTAGGGCAGTTCTGGTGGCAACGTTTGAGCACCTGGCTCTAGGTCTGAGGCAGAACCTCCTCCACAGACATCTGAACATATGTAAATGATGGGCGGAACAATGGACCTCAGAAGACACCCACATCCTAAGAGCTGAAACCAACAATGCTACCTGATCCCGTAAAGTCTATGTCTCAAGTATGAGTAAGTTAGGTATGGAGAAACAAAGACTCTCAACACAGAGAAGACAAGGGCATGTGATTACTAAGGCGAAGGGATGTGGCCACAAGGAATACCAGCAGCCACCAAGGCAGAGGCAACATCTTGACTCTGGCCCATCAACACAGATTTCAGACTTGCTGTCCTCCAGAGCTGTGAGTGAACTCTCTATTGTTCTCAATGATTGAGTATCCAGGTATTTTGTTACCACACCCCCAGGAAACTACCGGAGCCAGTGAAAGTTTCAAATCATAGTTTCACATTTAATAGCTGAGGTTGGGCTTATTCCCCCTCATAAACAAGTTAGCATTTCAACTGAATGTTTAAGTTAACATGTAACTGATGGGCTTCATTATGGCATTTTCATACACATGTCACCACACTTTGTTCTTACTCATCCCCTCCCTGACCCATCTTCCCACATCTCCTCTGCTCCTTTATATATGTGTGTGTATGAAAATGCCATGATGAAATCCATTAAGTAGAATTACTATATGCTAATAAAAATAAATACAAAAAATGAAACTATCTAACTTCCTGTGAGTCAGTAAATAATAGAAGTTCTTGGACTTCCCTTGTTGGTAAGTCCACCACATACACACATCACTTCATCTTCGAGTACATTCTACTCAGAACCAACTTTCAGATCTAAACTTTAGGGCTTGGAGATGGCTCGGCGGATAAAGCACTTGTTGGGGCAAGCAAGAGGATGGAAGTTCAGATCCCAAACACCCCTGTAAAAGCTGTGTTCAGGAGCTGGAGATGGCTCGGCCATCAGTTACTGCTTTTCCAGAGGACCTGAATTCAGTTCCCAGCACCTACATCAAGCGGCTCACAACCTCCTGTAACTCGTGCTCCAGGTGACCTGACACCCTTCTCTGGTCTCCTTGGGCTCTGCTTCACATGCAGCGTGCACTCACACAGACATGCACACATATGCATAAATAAAAATAAATCTCTTTGCCGGTTGGTGGTGGCGCATGCCTTTAATCCCAGGATCTCTGTGAGTGTGAGGCCAGCCTGGTCTACAGAGCGAGATCCAGGACAGGCACCAAAACCTACACAGAGAAATCCTGTCTCAAAAAACCTAAATAAATAAATCTTTTTTTAAAAAATCTAAAATCTAGATGATACACAATATCAAGCCATAAATACACAATGCAGCTAGTGCCTCCAATGGCCTTGCTTTAAAATCCAAATGTGATCACACAGCCTTCCCTTCCAAATGTGTGAGACAATTTATCCAGCTGAAAGTCTAACTTAAACTCTTGGGTAATCTTGGATTTGTTTGCAAGTGGGAAACCCAGATGTTCAGGGACTGAAAGACGCATCTGGGAGACATGAGATGGATGGTCCAGATGCCGAGCACACAAACATATTATTTCTGCTCTACACACACAACACAGGAAAGCTTCGGAAATGGGAGAATGTCATGGTTTACCAGAGAGAAGGGGGAGAAGGATGAAATGTGGGGAGTGTTTGGCCGAGAAACCCCCTGAGATGAGGTGTATCTTTAGGAAAGAGGCCCTTTTAAACTGACGTAAGTTATCCCCACATACACATCCAATAAACTGAAGCTGCAGTGTGGCCAGGCACAAGATGAAACACAGAGAAGCAGCAATATACCCAGGGTTTGGGTTGTATGGGTGGCACATAAGTGATATTTGGAAATGGTCAAATTATCCTTACAGATGGCACTTACAAAGGAGCTGTGGGCTGGGGATGTAGTTCACATAGTGCATGTATAGGATACAGAGGGCTTATGGGTAGGCACGAAGCCCTGGGTTCAATACCAGCACTGCATAAAACCTAGTGATGTAATCCTGGCACTCAAGAGGCAGAGGCAGTCCAAGGTCATCTTTAACTACATGCCTCAGCTATGCCATGAGTTTGAGGCTAACCTGGGCTATACGAGACCCTGTCTCAAACAAAGGAGGAAGGTGCCCCCTACACACTATCTCCAGAAAACTCATCACAAACCACCTTCCCTGTGGGATGGAAACAGGCCTTCGCTGTGCTGGACCATACACTGGGGGCTGTTGCTGGACGCCTGGAAACCTCCTTCACGCCAGAGCCCAGCAAACACATGAATGAAATGCAGTGGCTAAGGCCAAGTCAGGGAACAGCCAGTTCTCTTCCCAGCTGTCTCCATCTCTTCTGCTTTGAATCGTCTCCACGGATGTACTGTGAAAGGCCGTGCTCTGCCAGGCTGCTCTAGGACAGCTGTGCATCAACAGAGTCCACTAAAGCCCCAGTCGCCAGATGCCCTGCAGGGTGACCCTATCTGTGTGTTCCCTGCTCAGAGTGATTGGATTTCTTGTCTAATTGCTTGGTGTTTGCAGTTTGTCTTAATAACCTCACTGCCCACAACGCCTTACAGCCAAGGTTACGGACTAAGAAGGCCATGGTCAGAACTCAGAGTCCAGGTAAATTTCAGCCTGGCACGTGTGCCGATATGAAGTCATTGAGTACAGCTTCCATGGACAGAAAGAGTTGCCTGTCCTCTCTGGCTGTCAAGGCGTGCATGAGTGGGCTCATTTTCTCCAGCTCTTCCATGCCCTCTCCCAAAACCAGCTTCTAGTGACACTCCTCATCATGTAGGGCTTGCATGACACTTGCAACATACACTGATGGAGAGCTATGATTGGGGTGGGGAGGATAAATGTCACATGTCTCCAAAGGCCTCGTGACTAGGAACTCAAGGAAGAGCAGGCACCGTAGGTGGCTGCTGACTGTCTCTGCCATAAGAAAGTCAAGTCTTCACCTTGACATCACACAACAGCAGCTTGGGAGGAGAAAGCAAGAGAGAAAGAAACCCAAAAGGTGGAGGAAAGCTGGGTGCTAAATGAGTGGATAGAAACAGTGGAACTGGTAGAAACTGGCCTGATGCCTGCTAAGCATCACATCAAATCTGACAGGCAATAAACTAGGCTATGACCTCAATGGCTTTGACCTCTGTGCTGGTTACCTTTGTCCATTGGAAACAACCTAGAATCACCCAGGAAGAGGGTCTTGATGACAGATTGTCTATGTTGGGTTAGACTATGAGAAGTCCCAGCCCACTGTGGGTGGCACCATGCCCTAGGCAAATGGTCCTGAACTGTGTGTAAGTTTAGAGATGGAGCTGAGCACAAGCAAGCAAACAAGTAGGCAGGCACGCATTCATTTCTCACTGTTCTTGACTGTTGATGGGATGTGAGTAGCTGTTTGAAGTTCCTGCCTCAACTTCCCCACAATAAAGAACTATAACCTGGAATTGTAGGTTGAAATAAAGCCTTTTCTCCCCTGAGTTGTTGTTTTGTTTTGTTTTGTTTGTTGGTGGGGGGGGGGGTTGGTTGTTTGGTTGATTGGTTTTGTTTATTCGGTCAGAATATTTTATAACAGCAACAGAAATAAAACTAAGACAGTCTCTAAGGACTCACTTCACCACTCACTCACTCAATTCTAGTACTCTAAGAACCAGGTAGGTCCCCTTTCTCCATGGTCACATAGAGCTTCGTGGGCACTTTCCAGAATATCATCAGCTGTATCGGTACAGGAAAATACACAGTCTTCACCCACTGAGCCTGAAGCTATTCAATCCCATCTGGTGGAACCCCACTCTCTTTTATTTATTCTTGGTAATGAGAAGTTATTAGCTGGCTTCCAGAAAGCCAGTGCACACGATGCCCCAGAACCTTCCAGATCACCATGCCAGACCTGTGCAGCCAGGAAGCAGACCCTGCAGAGAACACATGTGAATCCAGTTTGCTTTTCTTCCTAACTACCAAAATAATTTCCATATTCTCCTTAATGACCACATAGGTAGCAGAAAGCTTACAGAGGGGTCCTCCTGACCCAACATGTCACAGCTCTGGGAAGCCATCCCAAAGTGTCCACAATGCTTGTGTGCTGGTTTGAAAGAAAATGCCCCCCAAAGGGAGTGGCACTATTAGGAGGTGTGGCCTTGTTGGAGTAGGTGTGGCCTTGTTGGAGGAAGTGTGTCACTGTGGGGGTCTCATATATGCTCAAGCCATGTCCAGTGAGACAGATCACTTCCTGTTGCCTGCACAAGATGTAGGACTCTCAGTTCTTTCTCCAGCACCATGTCTGCCTGCGTGCTGCCATGTCACACCATGATGATAATGGACTGAACCTCTGGACTGTAAGCCACCCTATTAAATGTTTTCCTTTATAAAAGTTGCTGTGGTCATGGTGTCTCTTCACAGCAGTAGAAACTCTAAGACAGCTTACATTTCATAGAGTCACAGACCACACACCCAAGTCTGACTGCATTAGCAGTAGGTGTGAGGCAAAGGGGGGCAGATGGAACCAAACTCACCTGCAAGGACTGTGCTTGGCAGGAGACATCTTAGTGAGACAGATGTCAGAGAGAACATCAAAGTCAGGCTCCCTGAGGGTGCTCTGCCTGCATCCTACCTGCAGCATGACCATCCATCTAACACTGAGAAAATGGTTCAGTGGGTAAAGAACTTGCTGCACAAGCATTAGGACCTGAGTTTGGATCCCCAGCACGAGTGCGCACGCGCACACACACACACACACACACACACACACACACACACACACACACACACACACACACTTCTTACATGACTTATCTTTCTAATCACAAGCTGACCCTCACATCTGGAGCTTTTTCTGGGGACCTGACATCTGTGTGAACATTGACTCCAATCCTGGACTTGCTGAGGGTAACCACATTCATGTAACAACTTAGGAACTATCATTGATTTTGATTCTACGGGATGACTTTGGAACTCAACTCCTGGTGATGAGTCTTCAGACTGGTTGATAAGAAAGTGGAATGTGACCCAAGTGACCCTATAGATGACACTCAGGAAGTGGTGAACTGGGACTGGTGGCCTATGCAGGTCCCAATCTGGGTCCCAGCTAAGGGAACATGCAGTGCACAGATATGAATGTGAGCTTCATCCATATCTCTTGATCACCAGAAATACCCCCATCTCCTCCATGGCTCCCCACAGCCCAGCCCTTCCCTCTGGTACTCTGTTTTCTCTACAACATCCTTTTCTGCTCTCTCTCTCTCCCTAACCATCACTAAGGTCCAAAGGATACAACTTCCTCTTTGGAGGCAGGAAAGGGAGAAAGAGAAACAAGCCATGCCAGAGGCCTCTTTCACATGCACAGACTCGGAGAAGGGTAAGGAACATTCTGGAATCAGAATAACTTTTATCTCATCACCCAGTTTCTAGCCTTGGAAAATGGCAATTTTTTAGCCCTGGCAACAGGGGACAGTGGGGTGGGTGTCAGTGGGGACAGGTCACAGAGGAAAGCAGGTGGAAGAGGCACCTACAGAGCAGCTCTCCAGGCTGCACAATAGACATTCCAGAACATTCCAGGCAATTCAGTATGGCCAGCTTGTAGATTCTATGCTCTGTGTGTTGGTACTGGTACAGCTCCTGGTGGGCTGTTCACCTTCAGTCTTCCCATAGCATCCTTCCTAGACCCTTCACCCTGTGAGAGTCACCTTCACGGAGTACCCTGGATGTCACTTCTCTGCTGTGACCTCCCCATGACCACTTTCCTGGCTGTCTTCGCTCTTATCTTCACATGTCCAAAGTCTTAGGCATTTCCACTCCACTCAAACACCAAGTTCTTGCTGGTGTCGTTCCTAAGATCCTGGTTCCTCTACTGTCCTAGTCAGCATTGACTGTCACCTTGGCACAGCCTAGAGAAAGGAGTCTCAGCTGCGGGGTTGGGCCAATCATATTGTCTTGATTGTTAATTGATGTAGGAATGCCCACCCACTATGGGTGGAGTCATTCCCTGGGCCCGTGGTCCTCAGCTGTACAAGAAAGCTGGCTGATGTTGAGCCTGCATGAGAACCAGCAAACCACATTCTCCACGGTTCCTGATGTACTTTCTCACCTGTTGGTTCCCTGGTCAGAGGTTACCTGACAAGCAAATAAAAATATAAAGAGAGAAAATCAAACAGGCACCTGCCAAAGACAATTAGAGAAATGATGTATGTCAGTGCTGCGCACTACGTCTAAGTCAGAAGCTGTCGATAGAGAAAGTGTGTTATCGCCCATAACTCGTACACCCATGGTAGACATTACTAATCAGTCATGCCTCTCTCTCTCTCTCTCTCTCTCTCTCTCTCTCTCTCTCTCTCTCTCTCTGTCTCTCTCTCTGTCTCTCTCTCTCTGTCTCTCTCCTGTTCCTCTTCTCCTTTTCTTTTTCTCCTCTTCTTCCTTTTTCTTGTCTCTCTAACTCTCTCTACTCTCTCTCTCCTCCATCCCTCCTTCCCTCCCTCCATCTCTGAACCCCAGAACAAGCATGCCTTTGAATTAGCTGTTCTGAACATGTATCCCATGTGCTGTCATGCAGAACTTCTACATCCCCAGAAGACATTGCCAATCAATTGTGACTCTTTTTCTTTAGACTCATACACAACTTCAGAATCCTCTGATCCCCACAGGGAGTAGGGAGACGGTTCAGTTGGTAGAGTGTGTGCTGAGGAAGCATGAGGACCTGAGTTTAATGCCCAGAACCCACATTATAAAAAGTCAAGTGCACTTGTAATCCCAGTGCTCAGGAGGCAGAGACAGGAGGGTCTCTGGGGCTCACTAGCCGCCAGCCTAGCTGAGCTGGTCAACTGCAGGCTAGTAAGGGATTCTGTCTGAAAAACAAGCACAATGCCTGGGGAACAACACCCGAGGCTGCCCTCGGCCTCCACATACACACATATACACATACATGCAAATCTGCACACATCCATGTACACACAGAGAGACAAAAGAAAATCCGCCAACACGGGGCTGCAGGGAGATGCTACTGAGCCGTCTGGACCAGGACGAGACGCCGTCACTCCTCTACTGACTCTCCTCCAATGAGAATTATTCATTCCCGTATCTTCTGTAACTCATTTTCTTCTCCCATCCCACCGAGTTTCCAGGCTTACGTTCATCTGGACTCAGCTTTTAAACTTACCACTGGGCATTGCTCCCCTCAAGATGAGTTTAGGGAGGTTATAACCACAGACCACAGGCTTTGGAGTCAGCCAAGCTACCTCAAGCCAACCAGTCCCTCACTTCAACCCTCTTCTAGGACCCCCCACCTTCCTAAGCTGAGAAGAATTCTCACTCTATGCCCATCTGTGGACCAAGAAATAGATGCCTTGGGTTAGGATGGCCAAATAGACGCCATCTAAGCTGCCCCTACCCCTTTCCAGGCTGGTTGAATAAATTATTCATTACAGTGAACCCATAGGAGTTCTCAAAGGTTTTCTTAGCCCAGAACCAGACAACCATTAAAAACCCAGCCTCCTTTCACATGAGATGAACTATGATTGCAGGCCGTGCTCCAGGAAGCCATGGGAATTCCCACTCTAAAGTCACATAACTCAGTAGCATGAATCAGGTGACCTAGGCCCCGTCCCCCTCCCACTCTTCATTTCCATCCTGACCCCTAAGAGAGTGTCAGAGAGAATGTGGAATCCAAACTGTACACCCCAAACGGATCTAAGCACCCAGCTGGACGCTGCTGCCCCGGTGTGTAGGGCACATGGCTGAGCCTGATGAGATGTCTGGTCCAGTCTCTGGGGTCCCGGGCAGTGTAAACCATATTAATCCATTTCCTGCTTTATGTTGAGGAGATCTTACAGAAATGAAGCTCACCGCCTGTCACATCACATTACATCAAAGCATGATGTCATGTCATAATTTTTTAAAGAATTAGCTTTAGTTTGTGGTGCAGCGTTGTGCCACAGAAAGCTCCGTTCTCCCCTGAGTACGGTGACTTTGACAGTGATGACTTAATTCCCAAACTTTGGCAGACGAAAATGCAGAAAGCAGTGGCCGAAAACAGACATTAGCAAGCTGGAGAGATTGCTCGGCAGTTAAGAGCACTGGCTGCTCTTGCAGAGGACCTGAGTTCAAATCCCAGCTCCCACATGACAGGTCACAGCCTTCTAGAACTCTGGTTCCAGGGGGTCTAGTGACCACTTCTGGCCTCCACAAGACTATATACATGTGGTGCATATACATGCAAATAGCAAAATACTCATAAAATAAAATGAGCAAATCTTTAAAAATAAATAAATAAATCTAGACATCTTCTACAAGAGAGCTGCTTCTGGGCCAGCAGGACACTGTGTGACTTTGTGTGTGCTCTTCGGAGGCTCACAACCTACAGCCCCCCCTGTCCAGCACCATAGTCAAACAAAGAGGCTAGTGAGGAGCTGACATGTGACTACTCTGAAGCCTAAGGTAGCTTGCACATGGGGAATACAGATCCAGGGGCAGAGGGGATGGCTCCATAGGTAAAACCTGAGGACTGGAATTCAAACCCCAAGTTCATGCAAAAGCCGGCGTAGTGGCCCCACCCACAGCCCTAGTGCTGGGGAGAGAGGGAGACAAGAGGATCCTGGGGCTTCCCAGCCAGGCAGGCTAGCCTATCTGCTGAGCTCCGAGCCACTGAAAGACTGTCTCAAGAGCCAAAAGCAGATGGCTCCTGAGGAAGAGAGACACCCAAGGCTAGCCTCTGACCTCAGTTGTACACACACACACACACACACACACACACACACACACACACACACAATGAATGTGATTCCCATTATTCCATCCTTCCATCTACAAAGGATGAACTGGTTTTTTGTTTGTCTGTTTGGTTTGGTTTTGGTTTTGGTTTTGAGAGAGGGTTCCTATACAGAGCAGGCTGGCATCAAACTCACAGAGATCCCCCTGCCTCTGCCTCCTGCATGCTGGGATTAAAGGCACACAGCACCACAGCTAGTGGGTAGTAAAGTCTTCAAGCTGGGGACATGTTTGACCTGGGGCAGGCAAGGATGGGAACTACATCATGTCCATCTGAACCTGAACAACAATCTCAGTGATGAGGGCAGATAGGGCCTGGGGCAGAGGGCAACTCCGTCTACACTGCACAGTCTAAAACACACCCATGGCCTCTACCTACTGAGTGCCTGCAACACCCCAACTCAGTCAGTAGAACCTAAGTGTGTCTCCTGACATGGTTAATACCACCCAGACACCAAATTACCCCTGGTTGAGCGTCAGAACCGTGAGCTCTGTAATACCCATCCAAAGTCTGCCCTTTGCAAAAGTTCTGTTTGGGGAATTCCTGTTCCTGAGACAAGCCACCACAAGGGAACATCATTGTTTCTACGCTGGGCCTGCAGCAAGAGAGGGAGGGAGGGAGAGAGAGAGGAGGGAGGGGGAGGGGGAGGGAGGGGAGAGGGAAAGAGGGAGCGAGGGAGGGAGGGGGAGAGGGGAGGGAAGGGGGAGAGAGGGAAAGAGGGAGGGAGGGAGGGGGAGAGGGGAGGGGGAGAGGGAAAGAGAGAGGGAGAGAGGGAGGGAGGGGGAGGGGAGGAGAGAGAGGGAAAGAGGGAGCGAGGGAGGAGGGGGAGAGGGGGAGGGGAGGGGAGAGAGGGAGGGAGAAAGGGAGGGAGGGAGGGGAGGGGGAAAGGGAAAGGGAAAGGAAGGAGGGAGGGGGAGAGGGAAAGAGGAGGGAGGGGGAGAAGGAAAGGGGGATAAGAAGAGGGAGAGGGGGAGGGAAAGAGGGAGGGAGAGCGAGGGAGGGAGAGAGGGAGGGAGGGAGGGAGGGAGGGAGGGAGGGAGGGAGGGGAGGGAGGAAGGAGGGAGGCAGGAGGTTGAGCAAAGCTTAGTGTATGAGGCCAGCCGAGAGTTCCAGCAAGGCCCAGTCCCAAACTCCCAGCAGCTCAGAAGGGACCTCACTCGGCCACTTCACCTAAATGTCCTCTCTTGCCACACGCTCAGTTGGTTCCTGGAACTTTGTACTTTGTGCTTGGCTCCCTAAGTCCCCTCCCTCCTCCCCTCCCTCCCTCCTCCCCCTCCCTCCTCCCCTCCCTCCTCCCTTCCCTCCCTCCTCCCTCCCTTCTCCCCTCCCTCCCCAGTGAGTCTATCCCCGCTTCTCACCCTGTTCTGCTGGGGTGTGGTATCAATACTTCTTCATCAATACAGGAGCCCTCTCATCCCTAGACACCACAAGCTCTTCTCTCTGAATAAAAACAACAAGTGAGTCTCCAGATGTCTCCTAGGAGCATGACTGTCCCTGGAAGAGTACCCTAGGGTCATCTTAGGGTCACAAATTTCCCCTCCCAACTCCCCACTAGGGCTTGTCAACATGAGCTTTCCGCAGCCATCCTAAGAGCCATCGAATTCTTGAATCCCCAGCCAGCCATCAGTACGAAGGTGTATGTGTAACCATATTCCCTCTAACTGTTCCTGTTGGGAAAAGGAGAAAGCTCTTTCTGTCCATCATCACCAGATACCAGCTCTCAAGCCCTAAGAGGACCCAGCATCACCTTTCTGGAACATTCTGCCTCTCCCCCTGTGGCAGCACTGGCTGCCCTCCCTGACCTTTGCAGCTGCCCAGGGAAGATCCCTTACTTAGAAAATCCACAAAGAACAGCCAACCCTTACCGCCCTCTAGAGAACCTGGCAGAACAGCAGCAGCGTGAACCCAGAGTCAGCAGAATATCACCCAGCAGCCTCCAGAGGCGACTCTGCCCCGCAGTTCTAAAGCAAGCAATCCATTTGCTGAATTTTGTATAAAAAGAGAAAAGTGTGTCCCGGACCCTTCCTTCACTGCTTCACACCTGAACAAACACGGGCTGGAACATTGACACAATCGTGATTTTACCAATTCCAGGTCCATTGGCCAAAGAGATCTGTCTATTGAGGTTCTATGGTGTTGCAGTAGGCCATATTTCAAATGTACCAATGCCACCTCTGGACTTTGATATCTGGCTTATGGGGTCCATAGAAATAGCAAAACAAAACAAAGCTCCTACTCTTTTAGATATCTCAGGAAGAAAAAAAACAGGTCTGAAAAAAATAATTCCTAATTGTTCATGTACGTTTGCCTTAGGTTTTCGTCAGCAAGAACTTTCCAGAACATTATGACATCCCCTACCCCAGGGAAGGCGAATAAAGCCTCTTTTTTAAACTTTAGCTGTTGCTGCCTTGTTACCTCAGGACCAGAGTGAAGACAGGCTTGCCTAACAACCCGGGGAAAGTGCTCCTAGGTCTCTCGCTGTGTGTCTAGCTCAGGTGAAAACCAAAAGCGGTAACTTGGAAAGCGAATGCTTGGAGACGTGCACTGTCGAGATCGTGCGAGTAATCAGGACTTTCCAATCATTGCTTCCATGATGACAAGCAACACAAGAAAATGCAGGATGTTGATGCCTAATGGGTTTGCCCTTTGCCAGACAAATCCTTTTACCTACGACAGGGAAGCGCAGGGTTTGTACGCAGGGTTTGTGTGGGCTCCTGAAGAGAGCGCACACTGCCCTCTCATGGTCACACACATTCATGATTTCACAGACTCTGGAAAGCAGTGGAACATTACCACCAAAAGAGATCGACAACCCCTCAGACAGATGGGAGTCGACAGTTTCCCGCCCTCTGGCCCAGGAAACAAGCTGTTTGTTCCTTTGCTCAATAGCTGTAAGAACTCTGACAAGATGGAAAAACGTCAGTGTAACACTTCAAACATTTGAACTCCATTGGCCAGACTAAAGCGCACAGGGCCACAGTCAGAAATGGCGAGCTGCGGAATAAAAGGAACTTCTGTCTGAACTTGAGCTGTCAATGAGGCATCAGAAATGCTCAGGTTTGGGGCCAGCGAGATGGCTCAGCAGGTAAAAGGTGCTTGCCACCAAGCCTGACGGCCTGAGTTCCACCCCTGGACCCAGACGAAGGATAGACCCAACACCTGCAAGGTGCCCTTTGACCTCCACAACGCCCTGCGACCTGTGTGCACCCACACGCATGCCTGTGCACAATAAATAAATAAATTTTAATAAGAAACTTTCAGATTAAAATTTGTCCATCCACTGTCCCCCCCCCAAAAAAAAAATAATAAAGACAAAATGGGCACTGAGAAGGACCCAGGAAGAAGAAGGGAGTTGGGGATACAGGGAATATTTAGCTACAGTCCCTGCAGTCATATTTTAAATGAATGAGGTAGAAAGTACAGGGCGTAAATCCCACCCCCAGCCTTCTTGAAAGTCAAGGTGCAATTCATTTTTACCTCCTAAAAAGGATGCATTCGCTATATTAGACCATCTTCATCTACCCCGCTACAGGCACGTCCTAATTTTGCTAATTCCCAACAGCCAAGAAAGGAAAACTATTCACTTGGCCGCTGAGCTCTGGGAGCTGTTTCTAAGCAGGCGCTGTTGATCTTCGGAAATGCAAATGTCATTTCTAAATTTAGCGTGAGAAAGCCAGAGAATCAGCATTTCTGTTGATGAAACACCTTCTCGGGAAGTAGCACGTGCGGAAGCAAGTAGGCAACGCTTTCTCTGACACTTGGAACAGTCTGGAATCTTCCTGGCCAGCCCTGCCTCCAGGAGGGGCTCCCACAGGATGTGTACCGACTTCCTTCGCAGTAGAGCGCCAGATCGAGACTCTAAGCCGGTCACTCACACTCCTCTCCTCTCCTCAAAAAGAAAAAGTGAGACTTCAGCCTGTCTCCTAAGGACTCCAACCTAGAGACACCCACATCCTCCAAATGAGTCCAAAGGACAGGGACCCATTTTCTTCAGTGGTGTGCCACTGGAAAGCCGCACATGCTCCTGTAAATAACCCCTCCCCCAGCCTCCCGTAAGCAAGCCAGATCAAGTCACTGGGACATATACACCACACACACATACCACATACACACACATCACACACACATACATAAACACATATCACACACACACACCATACACACACATCTCACACACATACATAAACACATACATCACACACTCATACACATACACATACGATATACACTACATTCACACATACACACCACACATATGTAAATACACATACATACACATCGCATAAGCCCACACACACACATAAACACATACATAAACACACACATCACACATATACATAAACACACACATCACACCACACACACACAAATAGAAGGAGGACTTGTTAGGAAGAAGGGATCAGCAAAAGTGGGAAGGGACAAGAAAGGGGAATGGGGCCAGGCGGTGGTGGCGCACGCCTTTAATCCCAGCATTCAGGAGGCAGAGCCAGGTGGATCTCGGTAAGTTCAAGGCCAGCCTGGGCTACAGAGCAAAATCCAGGACAGCCAGGGCTACACAGAGAAACCCTGTCTCAAAAAAAGAAAAAAGAAAGAAGAAAGGGGAACAGAATGAATATGATCAAAATACACTATACGCATGTATGAAAATGTTATAATGAGAATGACTATTATGTATGACTAATGTATGCTAATTAACTTGTGTATAATTAACGTATGCTAATTTTAAAGTCTTTGGGAGTTTGGGGTTTTATCCCAAAAATGAAGAGTCCTACACTGAAGCAAGCCAAAGCATTTGTACTACAGAAAGAAAGTTTGGGGTCCGGGAGATGGCACAGTGGTTCAGAGCACTGGCTGCTCCTGCAGGGGACCAGTATTCTGGTCCCAACACTCACCGCACCATTTCCTGTCACTCCACCTCCAAGAAACCTGACCTCATTTGGCATCCACAGGCACCCACATGCATATGCACGAGTGTGCGCGCGCACACACACACACACACACACACACACACACACACACACACACACAAATGGTAAAGTACACCTGAAAAAGAAAAAAAGAAAACACCTTCCTGGCCCTGGGTTGCGAGGACACAGCGGCCTCTGGCACCAGCTCCCGCCCTCCGACCTCCCTGCAGCCTTCCGGAATGCTCTGTGACCTTGCATGCCAGCCTCACCGGCACTCTCTCATCTTTAGTACCTCGGATTCTTGTCACTGTCCCCTGACACCCTTTAGACACATCTGTGGGTCTCCGTACCCCTGCGCTTTAGTCTGTCACTCTCAGATTGGGGGTGCAGCTCGCGTGGAAAGAGCCTCATACTCCGTATAATGCTATTTGTCATCGCTGTTTCAGAGTCTGAGTTTTTGTTTTACTTTGTTCTGAGGCAGGAGGGTCTGAGTATGTAGCACAGGCTAGCCTTGAACTCACGCTCCTCACGTCTCAGTCTTCGTAGTGCTGAGCTGACAGGCCTGCACCACACCAGACTCAGAGTCTTGATGTTTTTGACAAGGGCCCATCACTCTCGGCTCCTCACTGGGCCCTGCGAACCGGAAGTCTGTCTCTGACAGCAGCTCTTTGTTCCCTTCACAAACCAGACTTGGCAATTGTTAGTGTCAGTGTGCTGGGTGGGGAAGCTGTCCTGTTTGCTCCATCAAGGTGGGAGGCAGTAGCTGCCTTGTTTTAGTCTGATCCAGAACCAGCCTTTCCTGGGATTACGGAAGTGCTCTGTGTCTTTGCTACCCACGGGGTCAGCCACCAGCCACATGTGGCCAGTGAGACTCACAGACTAGAATTTAAACTATAATTATAATTAATATCAATTAAAACTAAAATAGCCAGTTCCAGGACAGCCAGGGATACACAAAGAAACCCTGGCTTAAAAAAAAAAAAAAAACACTAAACTAAAATAGCCCCAATAGCCCTGGGGCTGGAAAGGCACAACAGTTCAGAGCTCCAGCTGCCCTTTCGGGGGACCAGTGTTCTGTGTCTGCTTCCCGGAGCCCACATCAGGCAGCCAACAATTGCCCATCACTCATCTTAGTCACTGTTCTATTGTTGTGATGAGACCTCATGACCAAGGCAACTCTTACAAACTAAAGCACTTAACTGGAGGCTTGATCATCGTGGCGGGAAGCAGGCAGGCATGGTGCTGGAGCAGTAGCTGAGATCCACAGACAGCGGGCACAGAGAGACCGGGCCTGGCGTGGGCTTTTGAAACCTCAAAGATACATCTCCTCCAACAAGGCCACAATTCCTAATCCTTTCCAAATAGTTCCACTAACTACGGACTAAGCAGGCCAATATATGAGCCCCAAACCACCATAGCTTCTTCTGGTCTCCAAGGCGCCCAAATGTGTGTGTGCATATCCACACACAGACAAATACATAACAAAATACATATTTCTTAAAAAACTGAAATTCTTTCACATAGTTGATGGCTACTACACTGTGCAGGTCTTATCCACAATGCTCAGCACAGCTCTTTAGGTACATCCAGAAGATGACAAAACATACTTCAAAGAAGCTCCCCAGGGGCTGAAGAACGGCTCAAAGGTCAAAAGCATTGGCTGCCCTTCTAGAGGACCTGGGTTCAATTCCCAGCACCCACATGGCAGCTCCAGCCTTCTATAACTAATTTCTGCTGGCACTGCATACACATAATGTGTTGACATATACACTAAGGCAAAACACCCATACACATAAAACAAAAATAATAAACCTTTTTTAAAAAAAAAAATGATATGGAGCCAGGCGATTGTAGTGCATGGCTTTAATCCCAGCACTCAGGAAGCAGAGGCAGGCAGATCTCTGAGTTCGAGGTCAGCCTGGTCTATAGAGTGAGTTCCAGGACAGCCAGGACTATAGAGAAACTCGGTCTGGAAAAAAAAATGATGTGGGAAAAATACTCCCTAGCATCAAGGTGGCACTTTGGTGTGTCTCAGAGTTGGCAAGTATCCCCAACAGTGTTCCAGGTTCTGCAGCCACAGGGTAGCCACGGGTCCAGGTGTCTGACACAACTCACAGTCACTGTGTAGAAGTGACGGGACAAGCTTGCCCTCGAATAATTATTTAAATTCTTTCAACTCTTCCACCATTTCTAAAAGAATTTCGTTGCCCAGAAAACGTTCCAGCCACAACAATGTCATGTTTTTAAAGCCACACCTAATTTTGTCATGTTCCAGGAGAGAAAAATGCATTTCTGCCAACCCTTGGTTCCTGTCATTTTGACCCTTGAGAGGTCAGGAGTGATGAATACTTACTCTTTTCCAGTCTCAAACGGATGTACAGCACCCAGTGGCAAGTGAGCTAGGCCTTCCCGGGGGAGCTGCAGAGGTGTCCATGTGGCGTTCTCTACAGCAGGCAACAGTCAGTGGCTTCTTAGAGTGTATTTTTATTTATTACATTTTTGTTTTCTGTGTGTGTGTGTGTGTGTGTGTGTGTGTGTGTGTGTGTGTGTGCAGTGCACCTGCACAAATGTGTGTGCCACAGTGCCCTTGTGAAAGTCAGAGGACAACGTGCAGGAGTCGGCTAACTCCTCCCACTGGGTGGGTTCCAGGGATTGAAGTTGTCCCACGAATTTGGCCACAGTCACCCTTACCTGCTGAGCCACATTGGCAGGCCCAGTGTGTACTTTTTTAAGCATATGATGTATCACTCTCTCTCAATCGTGTGACATCCCCAACTATCAAAGCCTATATCTCCCTTGACTTCCGTGAGTGCATGGGCCCCATCCTCGGCTCCCCTGGTGGACCTTTGTCCGGACATTATTTTCAATCAGCCGCCGGCGTGTGCTTCTTCCGCTGACACCTTCCTCATCAGCATCACACACAGCCGTATAATTGATGGCAGGAGAGCTGAGCGAGGAACCAAGGACCCGCAGTAATTCACCCTGGGACTCGTTGATGTCGTAAACCGCCTTGCCAGCTTTATGGGGAGCCACGGAGCCCTGAACACACGCAGGGCTCGGCTCACTGGAAGCCATCTGGTAGAGGAAACAGATTGAAATGCCGACCTTTTCATCTCTGTCGTTTACAGGGATCTCAAACTTTTGCTGTAAAATTTAAACTTTTCAGCCATGAACACGTTAAAACTCCTTTCCAAAAGCACATTTGACTCCGTGTTGTCCCTGTGAACTGACAAAGCGAGTTGTGGTCTTCCTGCCCATCTTTACAAAACTGATTCAAAAGAGGAAATGCGCCCTGCTGTGAAATACTCATCCCCAGTGCCCTTAACTAGCGCCCAGGGCCTGGGAAGACCAGCCTTTGCTTTCCCATCCTCCTTTGCAGCATGGGCCAGCCATGTGATCCAGTTCTGAACTAAGAGATACAAAGAACAGCATTCTGGGAGCTTGGGAAATATCTCAGTGACTATAGCATTTGCAAATATGAGGTCCTGAGTTTGATTCCAAAAAGCCACCATATAAGAATGCTGGATGTGAGGGTGTGTGTCTGTTATTAGTTCCTGGAGAAGCAGAGACAGGGTAACACCCAGGACTCACTAGCCAACTGGCCTAGCGTACTTGGCAAGACCTAGGCCATCGAGAGACATTGTCTCAACAAAGAAAAGATGGGCGAGGTGGCTCCCGAGGAACAACATTGTCCTCTGACTTCCATACATACTTGGGTGAATGACATCCACGCACATGAACCCACACACACACACACACACACACACACACACACACACGAAAGAAATGCACTATGGGAAGGATGTTTTTCTCATTATGAAGAGAGATGGGTGCAAGGAAAAAGCCTTCCCACCCACTACCCTTCCTTCCCCCTTCCCATGGCCACCAGCGTTCCCCACTGGGTGTGCACAGCCTAGGTGTACCAGCTGAGCTCCTCACAGTCCTGAACCCACGTGACGGAGGACGAAAAGCCACATACCGGGGGAGGAAGAGCAGGCTAGAGTACAGGTGCTTGGTGTCCTTGCTGAGTTCTTGGGTAAGCCAGCCTACAGCAGCACAGTCCCTCTCCCGGCTTCCTGTCAAATGTTTGACTGCACTTCTCTAAGTCATATGGTTGGGTGCAGATCCCTTCCGTGGGGGTGGTCCAGGGACAGACTCACAGGGAGGTGGGAAGTGAGACCTAAAGGGGAAAAGAAGCAATACTGTTTCCAGACAGACTCAGTCACCCAGGGGATACACCTCAGGACTGCCCCCTGAGGGACAAGTGAACTGGGGCATTTACCCATCCACGTGCACCTGTTTTAGTGAGGACTAATCTTGCCAACTGCTCCAAGCACACCCGGGCAGCCAGCAAGAGCTCCGAGAGAGAGTCTTCGGTTCTTCCCTGCTGCTGGGACACAGTCCCCGGACAAATGCAACTTAAGGAGGACACAGCTTGTTCTGGCTCACGGCTCAAGAGCACAGTCCATCCCTGAGGGGGACATCTAGGTGGCGGGAGCTTGCAGCAGCTGCACCCAATCAGGAAGCAGAGGTCGATGGATGCATGCTGCTGCTCAGCTCCCTTTCTGCATGCATACGGTCTAGGATCCCACCCAGGAAGTGATGTCACCTACAGTAGGAAGGTCTTCCCACCTCAAATAACAAAATCCCAACAGTCCCCCAAGGTATGCTCCTAATGCGATCTCCCAGGAGAGTCTACACTCTTTCAGAGAGCTGCTTTGAGTAATCAGCCAATGAGCTGCAAGAGAGCACAGCATGAGGGGCTGGAGGGCTCAGAGGGTGCGGGTGCTGGGCAGGATTTCATCAGCCTCTTTCAGAAGCTTCTTCGTAGCAGAAGTTCCCAACTTGCACAGCTCTGGAGCTGTCCCCTGAGTCATTTAAACCCCAGTTTTCCATACAGCCCCATGCTAGAAAAAGCATCAATGCATTCACCAGTACACATGGCTACAGGTGCAGCACCAGCGATGCACTGGACCGATGTGGTTTGGCGAGGTCCTTGTACGTGTAGTGCTGTATCTGAACTGACAGGCTGGACGTGGAACCGTGGTCATTGTCCTCTCTCAGAGTCACAGGCAAGAGCTCCCAGGGGCAAAATAAAAGGATAAGAAAAAGGACTGACCGGATGGCTCAGGGGGTAAAGGTGCTTGCCACAAGCATAAAGACCTGAGTTCGAGTCCTAGGAACCTCACTCGCAATAGTTGCCCTATGGTGAGAGAGAGAGAGAGAGAGAGAGAGAGAGAGAGAGAGAGAGAGAGAGAGATAATAAAAGACTAACACAAATTCAGAATGTGGAGGAAGGCTGAATGGGGAGAGAGTGGGCGTGGGAGAATGGGACTGGGAAGGGTGAATCCAGGACTGGGAGGTTGGGGGCAAGACCGTCAGAAGGAAAAGGAGAAACATCAGGAGTAAACCTAGCAGGGAGGAGCATGGAGGACTGCAGGCAAGGAGCATACGCAGTCGCTAATAAGGCCTTTAATGATATCTTCCAGGGGAAAGAAGGTGAGAATTTGACCCTCACCCAAATCTTTTCACTAGGTTGATGTGATCAAAAACTAAATGGGATCCTTGCAGGGGTTTTCAGCCAGGACAGAGCTACACAAGATATCCTGATCTCTATCTGTGGACTGGAGGACCGTATCTTAGTCAAGGTCACTAGCACATACACACACACACACACACACACACACACACACACACACACGCACATATAGACATGTGTACATGTGATTGAATCTAGTTACAGACAACCATTTTATTCCTGCACACTCAGGTTTGGGTGCCATGACTACCTCAACCACCCAGGGAGCCTGGTCTCGAGTGGGCAACTTGAGTTTGAAGCGCCTGTTCCAATTTCATTCTGTGGCTGTGATAAAACATTCTGGCTGAAAGCAGCTTAGGGAAAGAAAGGATTTATTTGGTTTACACTTCAGGGTCACATTCCCTCAGGAAATCACAGAAGGAACTTAAAGAAGAACTTGAAGCAGAAAGCACGGAGGATCGCTTCTTTCTGACTCGCTCGAAGGCTCAAACACATCTAGCTTTCTTATACAGGCTACCTGCCTACAGAACTGTCCACGCAAAGACCACAGCTCTTGTCTTAAAGGGAACAAGAGCCGATTCTAAAGCCATTTTGAGGGAGCATGGCCCAGGAGCACAGATTTAGGTTACCCCAAACTCCATGTTCCAATGTGGAAGCAGTTTCATAATGTTTTTATAGTTTCACAGGACAGAGAAAGCCATGAACCAAAGTGAGTTTAAATTACATTGGTGGGTACGTCAGAGAGGCCGGTACAGAGAGATGGAGGAAGTTTTCCCGTAGGCTCAAGGTCCTGCTTGATGACATCCTGAGCTTTTGCATTGTTAGAAGCTAGCTGCCTGCTAAAGTAATAGATTCTAAAAGCTTTTCAATCTACTGTCAGAAGACCCTTTTCAGACACAGAGGAGGATCAGGGAGGTAGCTCAAGATAAGACAGTCTCTGGCCTGCAACATTCCAATCCTTCCACTGGGCTGAAATTCTAAGCTAGTCTGTTTCTGCAGACAGAGGCTTTGTTTGTTTGTTTGTTTGTTTGTTTGTTTGTTTGTTTGTTGTGTTTTTCACAACCAGACAGTTTCTTTTTGGGAGCTTTCGTTCACAGAATGGTGCTACCCACTGTGGACTGGACCCTCCTCCCATTAATAACCAAGACGATGCCCACAGGCACGCCCAGGGCTAATCTGATCCGGGATTCTAGACTGGGTCAAGTGGATGTGAAGGATTAAGTGACTGGGACAGCATGGCAGGACACTCTCCAGTTGTGTCTTCCTCTGCAGGCTCTCTTCCAGAGGGCCTCTGGCCGCATGGTCACCGTCATTTTATCCCTTCCTGGATGCTTATATTTGTTGTTAAAGCAGTATGACAAAGCTGTGAGCGTATTATTAATTTAAAAAAAAAAAAACGATGATCTCATTGAAAATTTTTGTTTGAAAAAGAATTGAAATAAGCTGAGGTAGATACATATTATATATCATACACATTCCAGTGAGCCCATCACGTCTCCAACCTCTGAGGGCTGGAATTCCAAGCTTGTGCCACCACATCTGGCTTTTCCACATGGGTTCTGGAAGTGTGACCTCAGTTCCTCAGGGTCCTGATAAAGTCATTACCTCAGTCCTCAATCTTTTTACCTCAAGTCCCCAGTTTTCATGACAGCAGAAATGTAGTCACTTCTGGACAAATTTCATCACTTGGAGTTAAATGCACAGTTAGTCCAGTACATTGCACACGTGAGCACATGCCCCTCCTGGCCTCTCCCTCCCTTGGACAACCTCCAAAAGTGGGGACACAGTCTCATGGACCACCACATTCTGCGCTCCGGCTGTGTCTCTTCCGAATTTTGCTGTCGGGGGACGTTGATCTCTTTCCTATTGTGTCTCTGATCACCGAGTCTGCCACAGCCAATGCACAGTGACTACAGTGAGTCCAAATACCGCGCTCTACACCACCCACCGTGCCGTGCTCCAGCAAGCCAGCCATACATGGCCTTTCTAGACAAGAAGAGCTGCAAAGAGCATGCCTTACCTCCTGGTGGCCAGAAATTGGGCGCACGCACGCGCGCGCGCGCGCGCACACACACACACACACACACACACACACACACACACACACTATTCTCAGTGGTGTATGCTTAGGTAACCTTCCTAAGACAGAGGGTCCACTTCCAAAGGCAAAGGGCAAGGCTCAGTGGGTGACGTGCTTGACTTGCAAGCCTGAGGACCTGAGTTTATTTCTCCAGAACTTTTTGTGGGGGAGCTAGGCAAAAAGGCACGAGTTTATAATCCCGGTGCAGGAGAAGCAAAGGCAGGTGGATCTCTGGGGATTGCTGGCATATTCCAAACCGATGAGAGACCCTGTCTTAAAAAGGGGGAAAGAAAGGAAAAGAGAAATGAAAACTCTAGGTGGAGAGCACCCAAAGAACAACACGGAAGGTGTCCTCTGGCCTCCACAAGCACCTGCAGACACAGGCAGAAAGAGAGAAAGGAGGAAGGGAGAGAGAGAGAGCGCGCATGTGTTCGGGGAAAGACAAAAGACACGAGGAGGGGAGGGGACTGGAAGGAGCCATAAGGGAAACCGACTCTTTCTTCTTTAGATGTTTACAGTGTCCCTTACGATGGTTCCAAGAACAAAGACGATCTCAACGAAGCAACAGGTCAGCCCTGAAAACAAAGACTCAGAGCAAAGGACAGCAGCCAAGTCAAGGGAGTAGAGCCCAGGTCTGACAGAGAGGAGAGGAACAGAGAGGACAGAGAGGAGAGGAACAGAGGACCGCGGTAGGGTCCCCCACAGCCCCACACTGCCACAGGAGGGAGAGCGGGAGGGTCCCTGGATGGGGCCGGGGCTCCAGAACACCAGACAAAATGAGAACTGAGGTCATCTCACAAGGCCTCCATCTGTAAGGGAAGTAAACTGAGCGTGGAATACGGGGTGAGGAAAACAGGGCTCATAGCTGGAGACGTACCAAACAAGGAGAAAAATCAGCATCGACCCGCTGATGGTGTCCCTCCAAGGGAATCTGTTGAGGGTCAGAAAAGTAAAAATGAGACTCTCGCCTTGGAGCCCAGAAGAAAGCTCAAGTCTAGGAAGGACTTGACCTCAAATCATGAAAGCTTGAGCATTTGGCTTTGCAAAATGGTTTGTTCCTGGAATCTGATACCTTGGGCTTTCATCCTCTGACTTTGCCAAATTCTCGGGGGGGGGGGGGGTGCTGCCTGGGGAAAACAGCCTGCTTATGGAGGTGTGATGCTGGCTCCATTTTTAATTGTGCACGGCTTCACCTGCTCTAGAATGCACTGGACTTCTTCCACGGGGTTCAGATCTCCTTCTGTCTTCTTTTCAAAACACGTTTTCAAACTTCGTGTTTCTTTCTGGAAAAACTACCATAATGTACCAACAGATTTTTTAAAGCTTAAATGTGTGTGAACCACGATGCCAGCGCCCACAATCTAACGTGGTCCTTACCTTTTACTGACAATGTGAATTTTAACTAAGTGTATCGATGCATAATTAAGATCCAAAATGCGGAAGGTATTTTTGGTCCTGTTTACTGTGTGTGAGAAATGCCAGCACTGAAGGAAGTCAGCCTCCCTACAGTAATAACTTCAAGTTCTACAAAGCAAACGGATCAAGGCTGCGACTCCATAGGTACTGTGAAAACTCACTCAAATTGTTGACAGAAATTGGAAACCAGCTTTACAGCCATCACGAGAGCAGAGGATCAAAGGCATTACTGTATCCCCATACAGTGGAATGTGTACTTCACTCAAAATACAGGCGAGTCAGGAAGATGGCTCCACAGGTAAGAGTACAAGTATGAGATCCTGAGTCTGAATCCCCAGCTCCCACCTAAAAAGCCAAGTACAGCACATACTGTAAGCTCGCTGCTGTGGGGGGCAGAGACAAGAGGATCGCCGGGGCTTGGTGACTCCCAGCCTAGCCCTGGGTCGAGTGAGAGACCGTGTCTCCAGGGAATAGCAGAGAGAATGACCGAGCAGTACAGCCGAATCCTCCTCCAGACTGCCTGTGCACTCACCCGAGCACACTTCTGCACAAACATTATACATGTACAACACACACACACACACACACACACACACACACACACGAAAGAAAACTCAACAACAAAAGTGCTTATAACTATTGAGAGAGGGAAAATGTCCAAGACATATATCATAAGCATCAGTTATATAAAATGTCCCCTTTGGCTAAACTATGTGAGTATCTGTAGACACGTCTATACACAGGTATGTCTTCATGTGCTAGGGACGCTCCCTAAAGCAGCAGAACCGATGGAATGTACAGATGTTTAACAGGGGATTCATTAGGCTGCATATCACAGTAGGGCTGCATAACCCAACAATGGTCATCTGAACACTGGAAAGGCTGAGAACCCTGGACTGCTCACGACAACACATTGGCCGTCTCGGCAGTCCCAATCTGGTGCTGACGGCCCGGAGGTCTCCTGGCGTCACTGGTCTTCACTCCAGGTTGGAACCTGAAGAAAATGGAGTCTGATGGCAGCTGAAGATGGCAGCCACAGCAGGGGCAGCATCAGAAACTAGAACAGATACGCTCACTCGCAAGGTCTGGGACAGGCCGGCAAGCACTCCCCTTTGCCCTGGACTCTTTAGAGGCCCAGGCTGCTGCCGGAAGCTGCTGTCCACTCTGGGTCCCTCTCACTTTGGCTGATTCTTCCTGCAAATGTACTCACACACTACCCAGAGATGCACCTCAGTGTCAGATGTGACCAAGTTGACAACCTAGACTGACCATCATGCAGGTTGTGTTGGCACACGCCTTTAATCCTAGAACGCCGGAGGTAGAGACAGGTAGATCTCTGAGTTGAAGCCAGCCTGATCTACAAAGAGAGTTCTGGGCCAACCAGGGCCGCATAGTGAGACCCTGTCTCAAAAAAATAAAAGAGCCATTGTACACACATACTCAGATGTGCAAAGATATGAAAAGGGGTTTAAAATAACTAACACAAAATTAGAATATCAATTAACTCTAAAGCAAAGGCTTGGCAAGCTTTTTATGTGAAGGGCCAAGTTTTGTAGGTTATAGTCTGATAAAAACTATTTGATCCTATTTCTCACAGATACAGCAATACTGAGTGGTTCTTGATGAGTATATCCAGGGGAAGGGGAGAGGGGGCATCAGTTCTGTGCTATCATTCAAGACCAGGGTGATAAAGGACCCTCGTCTGAGGGCAGTGTCAACTTTCTGTGTCCATCTCCGTCCAGGAAGAGCAATGATGATCACACAGAGGACACTGCCATGAGCCAGCAGGACGAGGAGCCTGCAGCACCTCCGCACAGATCCTGTTGGCTGGCCCTGTCACGTGGACACACCCAGCTGAAAGAGAGTCTACAAAATCCAGCACAGACACTTGTGGGTCTCAGATGCATGTGGGCCGGGGGCTCCAGGTGGCAGAAGTTTGCTTCTGCTCTCTTCTCTGCTGTCGCCACGTCTAGAATGAGAGTTAACAATGTTTTCAAAAAAATGCCAAATAATTAATCTTTTAAATTATACTTATGTGTGTGTGTGTGTGTGCATGCGTGCACATGCATAGGTGTACACGCATGGGTGTGAATGTCACAGTGTGCATGGAGCTCAGACAACAGCTTGCAAAAGTCAGTTCTCTCCTTCCACTCAGGTAGTCAGACTGGGTGGCAAGCACCTTTCCTGACTGAGCCATCTCACCAGACCTAACAGTAAATGTCCTCTCTGTTGCAGCTCTCAACACTGCCATTGTGGAGTGGATGCATGTGAGTAGTTGACCATGGCTGTGTTTTAATAAAACTTTATTTCTATAAACATGTGGACAGGTCCTCATGTATTGACTATGATTTAGAACAATGCCTCCTACAGCCATTGATGCCCCTCTCCCCCACAAAAAAAAAGAAAAAAAAATGTTTGCTAGTTGAATGACAGAGAATGGAAAACATTCCCACAGGTTTGTCTTGATACATGAATAAATACTGCATAGTAAGATTTAGCAAAGTGCCCAGTGCCTCATAAGTGCAATAAATGCTAGCATTCATTGTTTAGAAATATAAGGTAAAAATAAAATACATTCCTCAAGGTGCAAGACACAGGAGAAAGGTATTTCCAGGAAAATAACTTTGATGGTTGTTTGCATGAGATAATAGATGTGTGTACAGAACTTAGGTACCACACAGGGTGGAGGACAGTACAGGGAGGGAAGAGAGAGCCCAGGCAAGGTCAATAGAGAGTGACACCAGAAAAGGAGATGAAGAATCAGGAGGGACCTTACACAAGCTAAGAAACAGCCTCCAAAAGAAAATCCCACTGGGCAGTGGTGCTGCACACCTTTAATCCCAGCACTCAGGAGGCAAAGGCAGGAAGATTTCTATGAGTTCGAGGCCAGCCTGGTCTACAGAGTGAGTTCCAGGACAGCCAGGGCTACACAGAGAAACCCTGCCTCAAAAAAAGAGAGAAAGAAAGAAGGAAGGAAGGAAAGAAAGAAGGAAAGAAAGAAAGAAAGAAAGAAAGAAAGAAAGAAAGAAAGAAAGAAAGAAAGAAAGAAAGAAAAGAAAATTTCAGACTGGAGAGATGGCTCAGTGGTTAAGGGCACTGGTTGCCCTTCCAAAGGACCTGAGTTCAAGTCCCAGCCCTCATACGGCAGCTTATCCCCATCAATAACTCCAGTCCCAGGAGATTCAAAGCCCTCTTCTGTCTTCTGAGAATACCAGGCTTGGTCATATATATGTAAGTGAAAACCTCATATATATGAAATAAAATAATAATAATAAGTATTTGCTGTTTTGTTTGTTTGTTTGTTTGTTTGTTTTAAGGAAAAGAAAAATCCCATGGTGTGGCATAACAATCCCAGCATGCAGTTGGCTAAAGCAGGAAAATTGAGCCTGAGCTATAGTGAGATGCTGTCTCAAAACACCAAAGGAAGAAGAGGAGTAGAGGGGCGGGATGGGGAAGGGTGTGTGACTCTGTGTGAATACGTGGGAGTGAATGTGTGTGTGAGAAAATGTGTGAGTGTATAGGAATGAGAGTGTGAGTGTGAATGTTAGTGTGTGTGTGAATATGAGTGTGTGTGAGCAAATGCGTTCATGAGTACGTGTGTAGGGTGTGTGATTATGTGTTTGTGTAGGAGAGTGTGAGAGTGTGGAAAAGAGTATGTATGAAGCATGGGTGAGTCTGTGGATGGGTATGTAAGTGTTGATGTGAGTGAGTGTGTGTGATGTATGTGTGTGTGATGTGTGTGAGGGTGAGTGTGTGTGTGTGTGATGTATGTGTGTGTGATATGTGAGAGAGTGAGTATAGGGGGGATGTAATTTTGTATGATGTGTATGCGGGTGAGTGAGGGTATGTAGATGTATGTGTGTGTGATATGTGTGAAAGTGTGTGTGTGTGTGTATGTGTGTGCAATGTTCACTCCCACTTAAGATTAACAGTGACACAGCACTACTCAACTCAGGAAGTCAGCACTCAGTCCTTTGCAGCCACTAGAGAACACCAGTTGCTATCTGTTGGGAAAAGGAACCAATGTTGTGTCTGTTCTCCAGGGAAACCATGAATGTAGACCACCTGAGCCTCAAATCAAGGTCCAATCTCAGAAGCTCTAGAGGCAGGGGCAACGCTGAGGTCACTCGGTAACGTCTGAGTCTGGAGAGAAGGTGGACGTAGTGGCAGAGGCGGCATCTGCACCCTACAGGGGAATTCCCCTTTCTAGGCACAGGCTCCCCAGCCCCGTGGCCTCGCCCTGCAGTGACTCGCTGTCTGGTGCTCACTCACTGTCCTCCATCCATCACACCAGTCACGGAAGCGGAAGCGGAAGTCGGCCTCTGCAGGTGAGCAAAGGCATTGGCGATGCGGTGCCTGTGCATAGTGCGTTCCCAGGGGCCGTTAGCAACTCCTCTAATTGTTTTTCTCCCCCCACAGAGAGCCAAACAGAGATCCATTCCCATCCTCACAGAGGTGAGCCACAGGAGCCAATGGGGGAGGAAGAGGCACTGAGAACAATCCCCCCCGAAGTGACTGTGACTTCATCTCCTGCAGAAGAGGCAGACACTACATCATCAGTGATCAAAAAGGCTAAAAGACGCCTAACACGTGACATAGGCATCCATCAAGCTGTGGTTAAATGATGTTCTGGAATCTAGATTGTGGGCTGGCAAGATGGTTCAGCAGGTAAAGCACTTGCCACCAACTCTAATGACTTGAGTTCAATTCCCAGGACCACATGGGGGAAGGAGAGAACCAACTTCAATGGACCTCTTATGGGCACCATGGCATTTGTATGCACACACCACACACACACACACACACACACACACACACACTATGTATGTAGATTTGTACTGATGCTGTGGTGCACATATACACCACAGACCAACCATAAATCTGCCACTTGATAATCTCACATTAGATTTGCACGCAGTCTCAAAAAACAGCAAAAAAAAAATCTACTGTGCGTGCATGTGCATGTGTGTGTGTGTGTGTTTGTGTGTGTGTGTTTGTGCATGTGTGTGTGTGCATGTGTGTGTGTGTGCGTGTGTGTGTGTGTGTGTGTGTTGCTCCTATGTCCAGGACAGGCGGGTGTGTCACTGTTGTGTAATGGAAGCTGCAGCTGATCACCTGTCTTACTGTGTTACAGACACTGGACTAAGCATCTTGTAAAACATACAGTCTGATGACTGTAAGGACTTACAAGCTGGGTTGTATCATGCCAGCTCTACAGATGAAGAAATCAGGGAGAAGTTAAACCATAGCTAGCCCAGGCAGCAGCAAGGAGCTGAGCAGAGCAGAGCTAGGAGATAGCAGAACCACCTACTAACAGATACAGGCAAGGTGAGTGGTGGGGACGGCTAGTGTGGAGGAAGAAAAGACCAATAAATGCAGTAGCATAAAAATGAAATAAAAGCTTGTTTTTTCAGTCACTGGGAGGCAGGATGATTTCCAAGAAAAACCTTCCATCTCCATCTGCTAGAATGACACCACACTTTGAGATGAAGCCTGGGCCACCGTGTACGAGTCACATGCCATTCCCATCTCACTGACAGAAAGGATTCTTTCCAGTTTATTTGAGACTCTGCAAACTGCAGAACACAGCTTAGAAAAGTACTGAGGAGAGAGACTAGGTTCAATCAAAGACTGAGTTCTAATTAAAATAAAGAGGAACACAAATAATGGCAGAAAGTGGGAGGGGAGGAAATGACCAAAATCAAAATAAAATGACCCCCAACCCAAGGTTTTATGATTTAATAATTTTAAAGCTTTATTTGTATTTATGTGTATGAGTGTTTGACTGCATGTATGTGTGTGTGCCATATGAGTGTAGTACCCCTAGAGGCCATAAGAGGGCAGCAATCCCTGAGCCACCATGTGAGTGCTGAAAACTGAACCTGGGTCCTCTGCAAGAGCAGCCGAAATCTTAACAGCTGAGTCATTGCTCCAACCCTCTGATTCGATATTCTTATTATCACATGGAAGCAGAGACAGCCTGCTACTTAAAGGAGTGGAGGAGAAATGTCCTTTCACTAATTTAAACTCCTGGGTGCAGGCTGGTTCAACAACAATACTGAGAAAGAAAGAAAAAAAAATTCCTTTTGGCAAATTCTGAGTTGATACAATTTTCCTAGCATTGAAATGGAAAGATAGATGGCATAGAGAGCCTGCCTCTGCCTCCCCAGTGCAGGCAAGAGCCACATGATACATGGGTAGAGACGTGCAAATCTACCTAAGAAATCCAAGAGTTAGCAGCCCACAGGTGTTCCTGTCTTTCATTCGCATGTATGTGTGCCAGGCTCTGTCACCTGGGTCCCTTGCTGATATCTGACACCCATAGCATCCACATTTCTTGGCATGAGGGGCTCCTCCAGCCTCTGGCTTGGTAGACCAGGGATTAAGTCTCCTGCAGAAGCAGACTCCAATCAGCAATGGATAGGATTAGGGTTCAATACCCAACTCCCTCCCTTCTCTGGGGATCGCTCACTGGTGGTGGATGCCTTGATGACTCCACTTTCTTTCTCTGTCTCAACCCCCAACTCCTTCCAGATATTTCCTGATGTCACCACCCAGCAAGACAACTCATTCAAGTCTTACTTCTCAGAGAATCTAAGGAAGATGAGATCTACCCTCCTGTTCACAGAGATGTTCAGTAAGGATGCAGTTTTCGTTAAGATTCTTGCTAGGACTCAGAAGAACACAGAGCTGATTTCTCACCCATATCCTCCAGCCCATAGTTTCTCTTGCAAAGAGTTCTCACAAAAAGAAGCTAGATGCGGCAACAGTAGAGTGCTTGTCTAGGATAGACAAGCCCTAGGTTCTGTAGGGAGTGAGTAAAGTCCTGAATTAGTGAAGTCCTGAGTGGCTGTGTATTGTTTAATGCAAGCCAGCTGTATTAAGAACCAAGACCTTACCAGGTCGCTGATGGTGGCACACACCTTTAATCCCAGCACTCAGGAGGCAGAGGCAGGTGGATCTCCCCGAGTTTGCAGCCAGTCTTGTTTACAAAGCAAGTTCCAGGACAGCCAAGGTTACACAAAGAAGCCCTGTCTTGGGAAAAATAAAAATAAAAAATAAAAAAACAAGGCCTCAGACCCACGGAATATTGGCAAAGTCTTCCCCATGAGGGTCAGTCTGAGAAACAGCACAGCCGATTCTCTAGTCCAAGAGTGAATGTTGACAGTGTGTGCAAGAATAAGTGTTTATGAATGACTGACCATTGAGTGCAAAGACTAGCTTCTCCAGCTTCTTCCTCCCAGATGTTTACAGCCTGAGACTGCTCCCTCCAGAGCTGCAGACCTCCCAAGAGACTCGCCAACTCCCCTTCCTCCTGCTGCACCTAATAAATTCACTGAGGTTCCCATTGCTGTGTGGTCAGTGCCACTCATCAGAGCAAGCACGGCCCACCTGAGCCGGCCTTTCTACATGAGTGTCTCTGAGCTGTCCTTCTTCATTCCCTCCTGCCTCGAGCCAGGTTGCTGGGACCACGTGCTGCGGTACGGCAAGGTTCAGTTCTCAGTGCTAAGAGTGAGGAGGAGGGAGAAGAGAGGGAAGAAGAGGAAGGAGGAGGAGGGAGAAGAGAGGGAAGAAGGGGAAGGAGGACGAGGAGGGAGAAGAGAGGGAAGAAGGGGAAGGAGGAGGGAGAAGAGAGGGAAGAAGAGGAAGGAGGAGGAGGGAGAAGAGAGGGAAGAAGGGGAAGAAAGAGGGGGAGGGAG